>NC_074665.1:44121374-44797073 GCF_029448725.1 Salvelinus fontinalis | reverse complement strand
GGGGGATTGGAGGGACGCCATGTGCGACTGACGTGTTTTACGTTTGCTCCCGTGGTATTTTTAAAGTTTATGTGAATTTTGCAGCAGAACCGTATTTATTTTCATATATTATTTTGGTGATCCCTTCCCGTAAAAACCAAGACTACTTTACTTCCAAATATCAGCATGTCGACGAAACATAAGGCCAAAAGCATGACTTTGAGAAAACCCGGCCTACAAGACACACTCTCATCACCGCCCTCCCCTGAGCCTGACGGCCCGGGGACTGATACTTTACCCGGGGGGGCGGCTTGGCCTGGCGGCGCTGAAGTGAACATTCTCCAGGCAATCAAACTACTACGCTCTGAGATAGTTGAAATGAAAACGGAGGTGGTTGCTACGATTGAGGCCCGAATAAAGGAGGTCTCTGATACTTTAAAAGCAGATCTAACCATCCTGCGGAACGAGACGGTGCCGGCAATCGCATCACTCAAAACAACAATGGAGTCGCACACTACAACGATTGCAGCACTGGAGACCTTTGCTACAAATGTCTCCGACTTAACTACATCCCTGGAGGCTGACGTGAAACGCCTAGCTGCGGATTTGAAAAAGGTGAAGGAGAGCTGTGTAAGTTTGGAGGGATTCTCTCGCCGCAATAACCTGAGACTTGTATCAGTCCCAGAGTCAGCGGAAATGCCTCGCGCCACGGATTTCGTTTCTGGGCTGCTGAAGGATGTTCTTGCCTTAGATGAAAAGCCCCTGATTGATCGTGCCCACCGGTCGCTGCGCCCAAAGCCCCGGGATGGGGAGAGGCCCCGTGACATAATTCTTCGAGTGCACTTTTTCCATGAGAAGATGGAGATTCTCCGACGAGCCCGCAATACCACTCTGAGCTTTCAAGGACAGAGCTTCTCCATCTACCAGGACTACTCCCCCACTGTTTCCAGGCAGCGCGCAGCTTTCGGACAGGCCAAACGACTACTTCGGGACCATCCAGGTGTGAAGTACGGACTGCGATTCCCGGCCCGTTTATGGCTATCTCATGATGGTAAAGACTACACATTTGAATCTCCGGATGAGGCTCTCTCTCACATTCAAAGTCACATCAAGAAGTCTTGAACTTGCTCATAGTTCAGCAACTGTTGTGCTGTGATGTTTAGCTACAACATGCTAATTTTGTATAGTTGGGGAGTTGGCGTACCCATTCAGGCTTATTTGATGTGATCTAATGTTTTGATCATCTAGTGTGCTTGCCTTACAAGCATTCAGTCATTTTAATTTCATTGTATTGCGGTTTTACTATACTCCTGTGTTTTCTAGGCTGTCTTGCTCACCTTTTCAGTTTGTTTACATAGTGTCTCAGTGACTCAAAATATTCTTGGTTATTTGCTTACTGCATCCGTTTGCATTGACCCAGTAAACAGTAAATGCTTCCCGAGGCGACACGTTTTTTGGGGTCTTCACTTAAATTTTAAAAGTTCTGAGCGTCATTTATGCCCAGCAAGCGTTCAACGTTGCGCACACGTAGTTTTTTGGTCTTGGTTGTAAGCTGTCTCAGCATTCAACTAGACAACTATTATAATAATTATTATTATTATTATTTTTGATTGTCTTACTACGATTTCCTTACTTCAAATTAGGTTTTCGGCTGAGAGCCTTTATACATTCTATTTATTTTCTTTATTTTCTCTCTCAAATGCCTGTTATAAGACTTGGAATATAATTATATACATCTACAAGTGGTGCTTTTGTAATTTCGTCTGCACAAGGGATTCACTTTAATTTTTTTTTATTTAAAAAATGATTATCTCTTTTTGCTGTTTGATCCACTAACAAAACACGACTTTAAAGAGCGGGACTGTGGGTTTAGGTTTAAGACCGCACTCTCACAGACATACTGTGCGAAGAGAACATGTTCTATTTAGGCTTGTACCTCGTTTGGGGAGGTACTGTCTGGGATGGGGGGAGGGGGTGGGGGGAGGGGTTGAATTGTTCAGTTCTAATGTTGTCATTCTGTCTTTTTTTTTTTTTTTCTGTACTTTTTCCAAACATCTACCACAGTACATTATTACTCTGAGACAAGTTATTCTGGGATTTTTGGGCGCTCATTGCTTTTCCATTCTATGCTCTAATGACAGGGTTGTATAACGGGAATGCCCAGAGGGGCCGAAACAATGCGATCAAGTACATTTCGTGGAACACCAAAGGGGTTAATAACCCAGTGAAGCGTAAGAGGGTGTTGACACACTTAAAGGGTTTGAATGCAAATGTTGCATTTCTACAAGAGACTCACTTGAGGACTGGTGAGCACTTTAGGATGCGTAGGGACTGGGTTGGTCAAGTGTTCCACTCTAACTTTCATAGTAAATCAAGAGGGGCTGCCATTTTGGTTGATAAAGCCACTCCCTTTGTAGCTTCTGAGGTTATCGCTGATCCTAAGGGACGATACGTCATAGTAACCGGTAAACTGTTTTCTACCCCTCTTGTTTTGGCTAGTGTTTATGCTCCCAATTGGGATGACACAAGTTTAATTTCTTCCTTTTTGTCTGCTATACCCAATTTAGATTCTCATTTGTTGATTTTAGGGGGGGATTTCAACTGCAAAATGTCCCCAGTTCTTGACAAGTCCTCACGAACAACTACAGGCCCATCTAAATGTGCCCTACTTATTCAAGCCTTTCTTCAGAAATATGCCATGTTTGAGGCCTGGCGTTTCCTACATCCTACAGATAGACAGTATTCCTTTTATTCTCATGTTCATCAAACATACTCCCGGATTGATTACTTATTTTTGGACAAAAAACTTCTGCCTAACCTTCGGCAGTGTACTTACAAGAGTATTGTTATTTCTGACCATTCACCATTAGTGCTTGAACTAGAGTTTCCCCAGCGACCTCCTATGTGTTATCAATGGCGTCTTAACCCCATTTTACTCTCAGATAAGGAGTTTGTCAATTTCATTTCTTCTGAAATCACCTTATTCCTAGAAACTAATTCAACACCAGGTATGTCCTGCTCTACCATATGGGAGTCTCTCAAAGCATACCTACGTGGCCAAATTATTTCTTATACAGCCAACCAAAACAGAGTTCGCTCTCAGCGACTTCGGGACCTGAGCGAATCCATAGCCACATTGGATGAGAAGTATGCCACGGTTCCCTCCTCTGATCTGCATAAAGAGCGCCAACTACTCCAATCTGAATTTGATGAGCTTTCTACCAGGCAAGCTGAACAGTTACTCTTGCGAGCTCGGTACAGAGTGTATGAACAAGGCGACAAGGCCAGTAAACTCCTTGCACATCAGATCCGTAAATCTGAGGCCTCACGTTTAATCCCACAAATAAGGACCCCGTCTGGTGCCACCACAGTTATACATAAAGAGATCAATGATCAATTCAAACAATTTTATTCTGCGCTATACACCTCTGAATCCCCTCAAGACCCTTTGCTGATTGATTCCTTCTTTAATGGCCTGAATATGCCTTCAATTGATACAGACACCCATGACTGTCTAGAGGAAGAATTTACACCTGAGGAGATTGCAACAGCAGTGTCCGCAATGAAAAGTGGTAAATCACCGGTTCCGGATGGTTTTCCAACCGAATTTTACAGGACGTTTTCTGGTCTGCTTTGCCCATTCTTGTCTCGACTATTTGCAGAGTGCCTTAATACCTCAAAGCTACCGCCTAGTCTTTATCAGGCTTCAATTTCATTACTATTAAAGAAAAACAAAGACCCCCTGGAATGTGGATCCTATCGTCCAATCTCGCTTTTAAACTGTGATTACAAAATCCTAGCCAAGCTTTTAGCCATCCGTATGGAAGGCTCGCTGCATCAAGTAATACACTCTGACCAGACTGGCTTTGTGAGAAATAGGCATTTGTTTTTCAATATTAGGCGCCTTATGAATATACTGTACTCCCCTGCGTCGGAGGACCCAGAGGTGGTGGTCTCACTTGATGCAGAAAAAGCTTTTGACCGCGTTGAGTGGGATTACCTAACAGCTACCCTTTATAGATTTAGCTTTGGCCCCAAATTCATTGCGTGGATAAAGATTCTTGATTTTTCCCCCATGGCTTCGGTACGGACTAACAACTTGTCCTCTGACTATTTTCCCTTGCACCGCGGATCCAGACAGGGCTGTCCACTCTCCCCCTTGTTGTTTGCTTTGGCAATCGAACCTCTCGCCATTGCACTACGCTCTAATGATGCCATTCAAGGAATAATCCG
This sequence comes from Salvelinus fontinalis, assembly GCF_029448725.1. Classification (NCBI taxonomy): domain Eukaryota; kingdom Metazoa; phylum Chordata; class Actinopteri; order Salmoniformes; family Salmonidae; genus Salvelinus; species Salvelinus fontinalis. Next base: position 44,792,861 of record NC_074665.1, on the reverse strand, counting down.
GACGGGCTCAGAGCAGAAAGTCTCGCTATATGCGGATGACCTCCTTTTGTTTATCTCTAACCCTGATACCTCATTGCCACGCGCCTTATCTGTTCTTAAAAGGTTTGGATCAATCTCAGGGTACAAGCTGAATCTAGGCAAGAGTGAGCTTTTTCCTGTAAACAAGGCTGCTTTAAAGTGCTCTTTTACAAGTTCTCAGTTTAGGATTGTCCGGGATCAATTCACCTACTTGGGAGTTAAAGTGACAAGGAAATATTCAAATCTGTTTCAGGAAAACTTGGTTGCTCTAGCAGACAGTTTGAAACAATCTTTTACTTTTTGGAATGCGCTACCTCTTTCTCTTATCGGAAGGATTAATGTCATTAAAATGAGTGTGTTGCCCAAATTTCTATATTTATTTCAATGTTTACCCATTTTTATTCCAAAATCTTTTTTTATTTCACTGGATCAAACATTCATGCATTTTATTTGGGATGGCAAGGTACCACGGATTGGTAGAAAACATTTACAGAAGCCTAAGTCATTGGGGGGTTTAGCTCTACCAAATTTTCAGACATACTATTGGGCTGCAAATTTCAGAGCCCTTCTGTACTGGCTGCAGACTGATCCTACTGGCCCTAGACCAATCTGGGTCCAGATGGAGTCTGAATCGTGTAAACCTGCTGCACTTTCTTCTGTGTTGTGCTCGTCTCTCCCAGTGTCCCTAGGCAAAAGGTGTGTCAACCTAATTGTAAAGCAGTCTCTTAAAATTTGGAATCAGTTCCGTTTAGCCTTTGGCCTCCGAGGCTTTTCTCTATCAGGCCCAATCAATCAGAACATTTTATTTCCTCCATCTTTGAATGATGGGGCTTTTGGCATCTGGCACTCACTAGGCCTCTCCTCACTAGCCCAATTATTCTTTGATGATACATTTGCCTCTTTTGCTCAGCTACAGGAAAGGTTCAACCTCCCCCAATCCCACTTTTTCCGCTATCTCCAGACTAGGAACTTTGTCAGAGCTAACACACCTGAATTTCCCCATAGGCCTGTGAATACAGCTATAGAGAGCATCCTGGAGCTGAACAAGCTTCCTAGGGGCGCAATTTCAGATGTATATGCAATCATTCATGACTTACAGAACCCTTCTTTGGTGCCTTTAAAGACTCGATGGGAAAAGGATTTGGGGGAGGAACTTGGGGAAGACACCTGGGAATCTGTGCTGCGCAGGGTGCATTCGTCCTCTTTTAGCACTAGACACAGCCTCATTCAATTCAAGGTGGTTCACCGTATCCACTGGTCTGGGGCCAGACTTGGAAGAATATTCTCTGATTTTGATCCTACCTGTGTCAGATGTAAAATTGAACCAGCCACACTGTTGCATATGTTCTGGGGCTGTCATAAACTGTCAGGTTTCTGGGAATTAATATTTAAATGTTTCTCTGATATATATAACACTGTTATAGATCCCTCTCCCCTACAGCCCTTTTTGGAGTACTGCCCATAGGCACCCCACTGTCAAGAAACCAGTCGGACACTGTTGCTTATACAACTCTTTTAGCTAGACGGCTAATACTACAGAACTGGAAGATGGCAGCTCCCCCATCTTATAAATATTGGGTGAGAGATGTGTTGTGCTCTCTGAAACTAGAAAAAATTAAATTCAATTCACGTGGGAACCCCAAACTGTTTAATGAGGCTTGGGCTGCATTCCGGTCTTACTTTAAACAGTCCATCCTCTGATGGCATTCCTATTAAAACCAAAATAAGTCTGTATTTGACCCCCCTGTGACTTAGAGGTTGGATGAGCATTTCTCTGTGTTTTTTTCTGGGGTGGGGGTGGGGGTGGGGGGCATTAAGGTTGATGTGCTTATTGATTGTGACCTGCGGATGCCTTGTTCATTTTGCCCGGGCAGAGACTAAGGTGTGAGTTTGTTTTTCCCAGTTATTTTTATTTTTTAATTCTGTTCACGCCTACATAAAATTATTATTATTCATTTTTTATTTTAAAGCATTGTAAACTTTTTATTTTTGGTCCAGTGGATGGTTGGTCTGTGGCCTTGACTGTCTGTGAGTGGTTGCATTTCTCCACCCCATCCCTTGACTGTTTACAGGAACAATGGTGAGGTGTTTGCTCTGTCCCTATACTATAGATTGCCCTTTAACCTTTTGTAGCCTTCTGCCTGGTGTGTTTAACTTGTCTAAAGTATGGTATCTTTAAAGTTATTTTTTTTATATGTATTATTTGTATTTTTTTTCTAGTTGAGTATATTATTTATATTGCTTTGTCTTGTCTGTGTGTGTGTAAAACTTAATAAACAGAGTTTTCAAAAAAAATATACCTGTCCTGTATGCAGAAAAGGCATAAGCACAGCATTCGGGTTTAAAAACACATCAGAGAATTCACACAAGGGAGAAATAATTTCAGTGCCTTCTTTGTGGAAGTGTTACCCATCAGCAAATTATCTTAAAAAAAACACCAGCGCACTCAAACTTTGAGAGAAGACATTTCGGTGCAATGATTGCGGCAAGCACTACTGCTGCAAAAGCGCCCTGAACATGCATTTAAGGATACATACAGGGGACAAATTATGTTATAAAGTAAAGGCAAATAAAGTGCATTCAAAAAGTATTCAGACCCTTTGACTTTTTCCACATTTTGTTACATTACAGCCTTATTCTAAAAATGTATAGTTTATTTTCTTAATCAATCTACACACAATAACCCACAATGACAAAGCAATAACTGTTTTTTTTTTTTTTTTGCAATATAGTTTAATCAGATTATTGAAATTTTTTCAGGAGTTTTGCCGTGTTCCGTTCTCTGAGTTTGTTGACGATGGAGAGATTCGCGCCACTTGACAAGTGTGCTTGCTAAATCGAGAGGGAAAAAGGCCGTTCTAAATCCAAACAACGATTGTTCCCGACAAAGGACCCCTTGTACAACATTCTGATGAAAGATCAGCAAAAGTAGGACCCATTTTATGATGCTATTTCATATATCTGTCGAACATGTTGTACTAGTCGTTTGCGCCCAGCTTTTGGGTACTCTCTCGCTATACCTAAGCTGGATGTCGCAATGAAGTTATTTTTAGAATTCTAACACGGCGATTGCATTAAGAACTAGTGTATCTATCATTTCCTATACAACATGTATTTTTTAGTTATGTTTATGAATAGCTATTTGGTCAGAATATGTGTGTCAGAAAAAGTGTCAGAAAAATATCCGGACGTTGTGGGAAAAAGATGCTACGTTAGCACAATGTATAACCACTGATTTCAGCTCTAAATATGCACATTTTCGAACAAAACATAAGTGTATGTATAACCTGATGTTATAGGACTGTCATCTGATGAAGCTTATCAAGGTTAGTCAAAAATGATATCTTGCTGGTTTATTCACTATCGCTAACGTGCCTATTGCTATCGCTAACGTGCCTTGATGAATGAATGCGGTAGTGTGGTAGGCTATTGTAGTAAGCTAATATAATGCTATATTGTGTTTTCGCTGTAAAAAAATCGGAAATATTGGCTGGATTCACAAGATGTTTGTCTTTAATTTGCTGTACACCATCGATTTTTCAGAAATGTTTTATGATGAGTATTTAGGTATTTGACGTTGGTGTCTGTAATTATTCTGTCTGCTTTCGGTGCAATTTCTGATTGTAGTTGCAATGTAAACTATGATTTATACCTGAAATATGCAAATTTTTCGAACAAAACATAGATTTATTGAATAACATGTTATAAGACTGTCATCTGATGAAGTTGTTTGTTGGTTAGTTTGGTTGGTTCTTGGTTAGTTAGGTTGGCTTTGTGCATGCTACCTGTGCTGTGAAAAATGTAAAATGCAATAACTGTTTTTTGTTTTTTTTGCACATTTATAAAAATAAACTATCACATTTACATAAGTATTCAGGCCCTTTACTCAGTTCATTGTTGAAGCACCTTTGGCAGCGATTACAGCCTCGAGTCTTCTTTGGTATGACATGTCAAGCTTGGCACACCTGTATTTGGGGAATTTCTCCCATTCTTCTCTGCAGATCCTCGCAAGCTCTGTCACGCTGGATGGGGAGTGTCGCTGCACAGCTATTTTCAGGTCTCTCAAGAGATGTTCGATCGGGTTCAAGTCCGGGCTCTGGATGGGCCACTCAAGGACAGTCTTGGCTGTGTGTTTAGGGTCGTTGTCCTGTTGGAAGAAAAATCTTTTCCCCAATCTGAGGTCCTGAATGCTCTGGAATAGATTTTCATCAAGGATCTCTCTCTACTTTTCTCGGTTCATCTTCCCTCGATCCTGACCAGTCCCTGCCACTGAAAAACATCCCCACAGCATGATGCTGCCTCCACCATGCTTCACCGTAGGGATGGTGCCAGGTCTCCTCCAGATGTGATGCTTGGCATTCAGGCCAAAGCTTTCAATCTTGGTTTCATCAGACCAGAAAATCTGTCAGATTGACCATCGGGTTCTTGGTCACCTCCCTGACCAAGGCCCTTTTCCCCAATTGCTCACTTTGGCCGGGTGGCCAGCTCTAGGACGAGTCTTGGTGGTTCCAAACTTCTTCCATTTAAGAATGATGGAGGCCACTGTGTTCTTGGAGACCTTCAGTGCTGCAGACATTTTTTGGTACCCTTCCCCAGATCTCGAAACAATACTGTCTCGGAGCTCTACGGACATTCCCTTCGACCTCGTGGCTTGGTTTTTGCTCTGACATGCACTGTCAACTGTGGGACCTTCTATAGACAGGTATGTCACTTTCCAAATAATGTCCAATCAATTGAATTTACCACAGGTGGACTCCAATCAAGATGTAGAAATATCTCAAGGATGATCAATGGAAACCGGATGCACCTGAGCTTAATTTCGGGTCTCATAGCAAAGGGTCTGAATACTTATGTAAATAAGGTATTTCTGTTTTTATAAATGTGCAAACATTTATAAACTTGTTTTTCACTTTGTCATTATGGAGTTTTATGTGTAGAATGTTGAGGATTTTTTTTAAATTAAATCTATTTTAGAATAAGCAGTAACGTAACAAAATGTGGAAAAAGTCAAGAGGTCTGAATACTTTCTGAATGCACTGTACTTTGGTAGGAAGGCAAGGCTCACAGACTATTTGACAATTCACACAGGGTAGAAATCACACGTGTACAATGTGTGGCCCATGTTTTAATGTAAAGTCAGCACTTAAAAATCATGTGAGGGTGCACACAGGAGAAATCACATAAATGCACTTGGTGTGGACCACACTTGTGCCTTTTGTGTGAAAAGCACTTTAGAATGACCAGTGATCTCAAATGCCACCAGCGGCGAACTCATTGAGAGAAACAATTTCCATGCCCTGGATGTGGAAAGTGCTTCATGACATTAACTAAACTTAGCGGCCATCAGCTAATTCACACTGGAGAAGAACTGTGGCAAACGCTTTAGTCAACAGGAGCACCTGACAGGGCAAGGACTCATACAGTAAAGAAAAATACTATTTAAATCCTACTATTAGATCCTGTGCAATAGAAATCTTAATAATATAAAACAACAAATCATTGGCTCAGTTTTATTGGTCTATAACAACATTAATGGCATTACTTTACAATGTGCCCCTATGACCAATGTATTTAGATGGTAGCTACAGTTGCGGTCAGATATATTGGCACCTTTGCATGATTCACTATTTCTTCTAAAATAAATTGAAATTTAAAGAACGTTTGGCGTTCACACTTGTATTTGCTTGATTGACTACTTCATAGGACCAAGAAAAATTTATTGGGATGGCAGAAAGTGATTATTGTTAACTGTGTAACTTATCTAACCTGTGGTAAGTTGCAGATGGCTACAGGGTAAAAATAGCCATTCAATCAGTTCTGTTACACTTGGTTTGATTTACAACTCTGTACATGCAAATGAAGCAAATATATCACACAGAACTCAATGACATCAGCAATCTCAAATCAATCTTTGTCCTAAATCAACAGTAAACCAGTAAAGCTTACAATATATGGATACCAGCAGACTCATAGCTTTATCAATGAAAAGCTGTCAGTATCTTCACAGATGCTTTATAGGCATGATATAAACCAGGATAGAGTGGCTGAGGAACCCAGAGCCTGGGCTGGGTTCGCGCCCAGGCTCTGTCGCAGCCGGCCGCAAACGGGAGGTCCGTGGGGCGACGCACAATTGGCATAGCGTCGTCCGGGTTAGGGAGGGTTTGGCCGGTAGGGATATCCTTGTCTCAGTATGTAAAATGTAATATGTAATATGTAAAAATGTAACAAAATGTATGCACTGTATGTAAGTCGCTCTGGATAAGAGCGTCTGCTAAATGACTAAAATGTAAATGTAAATGTAATGTGGTCTGGACTCTGTGGAGGAGGTTTATTGTGCCAGTTACGATGTAGAACAGTGGTCGCCAACCGGTCGATCGCGAAAAGCCAACGAACGATAAATGCTTGTGCTCCTTTTTTAAAATCGTGTTGAGCTGTTACCGGCAGGTGCAGTTGATTCAAAATGCCTGCGCACCGGGTAAGCTAAGTGTTCCCATGAGATAAACTTCGCCTACTCTGCGGACTGGCCAATCTGTGACTAAAATCGAGTGCACCTATTTTCCTGCCCAATCGGTTAGCTCAAAGCATCGTGGCTACAGAGCTTCCATGACTCTGGCCACAGCCAAGTTTAATAGGCCACTAGTCTACGTAAGATTTAATGACTTTAAAAACCATGACCACAGAGAGACTTTCAACGAATACAGCAAAGAGCTGCTGTTTTTATGAGGGAGTTCATTGTTAAGGTTATATTCAGCACTGTCACTATTCAACACTATAACAAAACGCGCTTCTCCGTACTTCCGCTCGGGCTGCAGCTGCAATGAACGAGTAGCCAAGTATCGATAGCCCTGCTTTTTATTATTATTAGCAGCTCGTCGTGTCGATTTTAATATTAAGGAATATTTAAATTTCTCTGGTCATTGGAACAACATTCATTTGTGCACGTGGCAGATGCGGTGCGACTCGAGTTTCGCCATCAGGTGGAAGACGGTGTCCCCTCTCTCTGGTCAGTCTCCCCGGAGGAAAGGGAGGAGAGAGCAGGGGATCGTGAGGCGGTTGGGGAAAATCGTTTTGAACGGTCATCCAACTCGGAATTCCAAGTCGGAAACTCGGGCATCTTTCTAGAGCTCTGACTTTTCGACCTGAAGATCACTGACGTCGTGATTTGACCTCGTTGACCATCGGATGCAGGTACCATCAGTCCAGTAAAATAAAAAAGCAAATAATTTCAATTCCTGCTCCACAGTCCCTCACAAGTGCTAAACCAACGGATTTTTTTTTTTTATCAAAGCTAGAGTTTTGAAATATAATATGGTCTGATTAACAATATTGGCAGGCCAATCATATAGCCAATATGCTGTGATAATGTATTAGGCCACCTGCCCAAACCTCATTCCTACAAAACTGTTTGTGTGAGGTTAATGTAAGCAGTAGCTCTCAGCTTGCTTTTTGACTGTGAAAGTGATCTTGACTCAGAAAAGGTTGGTGATCACTGATGTAGAAGATGTAACGTGCGTTTACCAAAAAAACAAAACACGCAGAGATAAATTCGCTAAGTTCATCGTTGAGGCTTGTGTCGATACTGATATGATAGAAAGAAAGGCTGCGCAGCGCAGCAGTCTGATCTGCTTCCTCCATTCAAATTTAACATTAGTTATTCCACAATACTGACGACGGATCAGCTCCTAGAGAGAGAGATTTTAATGCTTACCCTATAATAATGCACTAAATCAAGATTTGTCACATAATTGCGCACGTTAGGCTAAACATCAGGAAATATATTGAGGCAAAACATTTCACAGTGGCAAAATAAAACAACTGAATGAACATGAAATTGATTAACATATTATCGAACTATATAGGCCTATACCGTAGGTAAGCTTTTTATCTTTTAATGCAGTCATCTCGGTTTTCATTTGAAGCATGTTTTTATCCTTTGCTTGTTTGTAACAATTGAAAAGACACTGGCAACTTTTGTTGTAGTCAACTTCGTTGTGAAGTAATCACTGGTCATGGATAGAAGGATAAACACTGTGATTCTATGTTTAGCGGAGATCTTCTGTGTATAAAGTGACGTGGCCGGGCAAAAAAATCATCTGACGACGCACTCCTTTGCTTTATATAATTTAGACCATCTCATATAACCCTCAGGATTTCATCCAGCTTCAACCGCCACACTTTGTGCTCCTGAAGCTACCATGCTAACTACTAGCCTATCAGCTAGTGATTTACTAATAGACAGTGATTTCACATTCACGTGTGTGTTTACTCACATTCTAATAACTTTTCTGGTGGGCTCAGCAGAACTATTTTAAAAATAATTAAGAATATCTATGCTATAGTAATGTCATACCAAATATACTATTGCTTGCAATAGATGTTGTTCTATGACGAGGGAAAAAAGTGTTGTTTCATGTTCTTTGAGCAAATTTTTGTCAAATTTCCCAGATATCTTGTCCATTTCCTACTTGCATACATCCTGTAGTTAATCTTTCAGTTCAGACTGATTTCTTTACATGCTCAAAGGAGATGTGTGGATAGACAGTGATGCTGGGTAAAGCCTCAGATCCATGAGACACACAGAGAGACTGGAAACTCTACAGAGAGGGAAACGGGTAGAAGGTATTGAAAGACAAACGTTACTTTAAGTTTACGCACATTTCACTGGGAAAGAAGTCTATAGATTGCGATTTTAAGGTACATCTGAGTTAGTGATGTCACCTGGAGAAAAATGGAAAATGTCATTCCCTGTGTGTGAGAACTGCTTCAGCTCAGCATCTCTCCTCCTCAACTCACTAACCTTCTGCTCCAGGAGTCCTTATGCCTGACTGGCTCTGATCAGCTCCTTCAACTCAATGCCTTCTCTCGACAGAGCGTATCAGCTCAGGAAAGATCCACTCTTCTCTACTGCTGGCTGTGCAGAGGTGGGGGGTCCATTTCAACCAGCCTATATTAATATAAATACATTCCCAAATATGTGAACACTTGTTTGTCGAACATCTCTTTCCAAAATCACGGGCATTAACATGGAGTCCCCCCCCCCCCCCTTGCTGCTGTAACAGCCTCCACTCTTCTGGGAAGGCTTTCCAGTAGATGTCGGAACATTGCTGCAGGGACGTGCTTCCATTCAGCCACGAGCATCAGTGAGGTCGGACACTGATGTTGGGCTGTTAGGCCTGGCTCGCAGTCGGCGTTCCAATTCATCCCAAAGGTGTTAGTGGGGTTGAGTTCAGTGCTCTGTGCAGGCCAGTCAAGTTCTTCCACACCGATCAACAAACCATTTCAGTGTGGACCAAGCTTTATGCACGGGGGCATTGTCATGCTGAAACCAGAAAGGGTCTTCCCCAAACTGTTGCCACGAAGTTGGAAGCACAGAATCGTCTAGAATGTAATTGTATGCTGTATCGTTAAGATTTCGCTCCACTGGAACGAAAGGGTCTAGCCCGAACCATGAAAAACAGCCCCAGACCATTTTTTTTTCATCCACCAAACTTTACAGTTGGCACTATGCATTGGGGCAGGTAGCGTTATCCTGGCATTGGCCAAACCCAGATTCGTCCGTCGGACTGCCAGATGGTGTAGCGTGATTCACCACTCTAGAGAACGCATTTCCTCTCCAGAGTCCAATGGCGCTGAGCTTTACACCACTCCAGCCAAAGCTTGGCATTGCGCATGGTAATCTTAGGCTTCTGTGCGGCTAGTCGACCATGGAAATCCATTTCATAAAGCTCCCGACGAACAGTTATTGTGCTGACGTTGCTTCCAGAGGCAGTTTGGAACTCGGTAGCAACCGAGGACAGACTATTTTTACGTGCTTCACTCGGCGGTTCTGTTCTGTGAGATTATGTGGCCAACCACTTTGCGGCTGAGCCGTTGTTGCTCCTAGACCTTTCCACTTCACAATAACAGCACTTACATTTGACCGGGGCAGCTCTAGCAGGGCAGAACTTTGACTAATTTACTTTTTGGAAAGGTGGCATCCTATGATGGTGCCACATTGAAAGTCACTGAGCTGTTCAGGAAGGACATTCTACTGCCAATGTTTGTCTACGGAGATTGCATGGCTGTGTGCTCGATTTTATACACCTGTCAGCAACGGGTGTGGCTGAAAAAGCCGAATCCACTAATTTGAAGCTGTGTATACTTTTGTATATACAGTGTATGTATGCTTATTTAATGTAAATATATACTGAACATAAATATAAACACAACAATTTCAAAGATTTTACTGAGTTACAGTTCATTTAAGGAAATCAGTCAATTCAAATAAATACATTTGGCCCTAATCTATGGATTTCACATGACAGGGCAGGGCTGCAGCCATGGGTGGGCCAGGGAGGGCATAGGCCCACCCATTTGGCAGCTAGGCCCAGCAACTGGGGAGCCAGGCCTCGCCAATCAGAATTCGTTTTTCTCCACAAAAGGGCTTTATTACAGACAGAAATACTCCTCAGCACCACCCCCCCTCAGACGATCCCACAGGTGAAGAAGACGGATGTGGAGGTGCTGGGCTGGCATGGTTACACGCAGTGGTGTAAAGTATTTAAGTAAAAATACTGAACATTATACTTTAGTAGTTTTTGGGGGTTACTCTTTATATTTTTGACAAATTTCACTTCACTTCTTTCCTACTTTTCTGAAGAAAATTATGTACTTTTTACTTACATTTTTCCTGACACCCAAAAGTATTCGTTACATTTTGAATGCTTAGCAGGACAGGAAAATGGTGTAATTCACACACTTATCAAAAGGACATTCCTGGTCAGCCCTACTTTCTCTGATCTGGCAGACTCACTAAACACATGCTTAATTTGTAAATTATATGTGAGTGTTGGAGTGTGCCCCTGGCTATCCATAAATTAAAAAAAACAAGAAAATAGTGTCGTCTGGTTTTGCTTAATATAAGGAATTTATATTTCAGCAATTACATTTACTTTTAATACTTAACTATATTTTAAACCAAATACTTTTAGACTTTTACTCAAGTAGGATTTTACTGGGTGACTTTCACTTTTACTTGAGTCATTTTCTATTAAGGTATCTTTACTTTTACTCAAGTATGACAATTGGGTACTTTTTCCACCACTGGTTACACATGGTCTGCGGCTGTGAGGCCGGTTGGACGTCCTGCCAAATTCTCTAAAACGACGTTGAAGGTAGCTTAAGGTAGAGAAATTAACATTCAATTCTCTGCCAACAGCTCTGGTGGACATTCTTGCAGGCAGCATGCCAATTGCACACTCCCTCAAAACTTGAGACATCTGTGGCATTGTGTTGTGTGACAAACTGCTCATTTTAAAGTGGCCTTTTATTCTCCCCAGCACAAGGTGGACCTGTGTAATGGTCATGCTGTTTAAGCAGCTTCTTGATATGCCACACCTGTCAGTTGAATGGATTATCTTTGCAAAGGAGAAATGGTCAAAAAACGTGTGCACAAAATTTGAGATTACATTTTATTTCAGCTCATGAAACATGGGACCAACACTTTACATGTTGCATTTATATTTTTGTTCAGTGTGCTATGAGGTTGGAATAATCCTGCGAAATTGTGAAAAATTATGATAATCCCCTTTGGGGTAAGAGCTGTTTGTTTTGTGGTGGGAGGGAGTTTTGGCCTGCCACCTAGGCCCACCCATGGTGTTTTTTTTATTTTACCATTTTAGTTGAAAACAGTCATAGTAAGTTAATTTATACCTTAAGTGGTCCTAAAATTTAAAATCAAAACAGCTAAATTATCCTTGGTATGACATCTTTAAACAATTCCATATGTTAGCTTAGTAGAAACGCCAAGAGATTTAAATAAAGAAGCCATACACACCCGTCAGGGTTTGGCAGGAGGAGCAGCTTGGAGTCCTCTCTTCTTCAGTTTCCCCACCAATTAAACAAAGTTAATGCTCCTGTTAAGAACAAGCCTTGGTATGAAAGTCTGTCTGCACTGGGGGTAGCTGTAGACTCCCCTGTCATCTTAAGGGCGTTGAGCCAGTAACCGAAAATTATCTGGTTCGAATCCCAGAGCCAGCAAGGTGGAAAATCTACCGTTATGTCCTTGAGTAAGGCAGTTAAGCCCCAACCGCAACTGTTCCCCGGGCGCCAATGACGTGGACATTAAGGCAGCCCCCCCCCAACCTCCCTGATTCAGCGAGGTTGGGTTAAATGCGGAAAGACACATTTCAGTTGAATGCATTCAGTTGCGCAACTGACTATTTCCCTTCCTGATCCAAGCAGCCCTGAATACAGCCCAGTAGCTGTGTCCACAGGGAATTGTCAGTAGATCCTTCAGTAGATCCAGACAAATCGAACAACTGATCAAATCCACGGCCTCTTCCATTTTGATGCACACACTAACAAATGTAGCTTGAGAACCAGAGGTACAGCAAATGTCGTTTTCCGAGGAGCTTGTATTCTGTCGACGGTGGATTGCTGGCTCAGATGTCAGATACACTCTAAAAAGAGAAGGTTCCTGGAGTATCCTTTAGGGGTTATTCCAATTGAAGTGTGGGGTAACCCCTATAATGGATCTTCGAAGAACCTTTTGAATAACGTTCTTAGAAGAACCCTTGTTGAACCCCTAATTTTTAGAGTGTGGCAGGTCTGTCCAGCAGAGGGCATGCGTGGTCTGTCACTGCCAGAGAGAGTGAACATTCTCACAGTGGTCTATGATGTTCAAGATCAATAGCTCTGGATCATCATTTCTCCCTATTCCGTAACAGCCAGCGAATGCAGAGAGAGAATACAGGTGAAACAAATAGAGCCCTCCCAACCTTCACTATAACTTTCTCTGTTTAATGGGACCGTGGCAGGGCCTTCGATGGGTTACAACGAGGTAAGAGGGAGGTCCAGAAAAAAACATCATCATGAACCATCATCATCAACAACTTTAGTTACACTGTCTAAAAACTTATGGAGGACTCTGTCCATAACCTACACAGCCACTTTACTGCTGATGGGGGTGTGGTTTATACACACCTCACGTTACAGGCTCACTGAAGAGATTCAATTAAGCTGCCCGGGTTTTTAAAATTTAACTAGGCAAGTCAGTTAAGAACAAATGCTTATTTACAATGACGGCCTACCCTGGCCAAACCTGGACAATGCTGGGCCAATTGTGCGCCGCCCTATGGGACACCAAATCACAGCCAGATGTGATGCAGCCTGGGTTTGAACCAGGGACTACAGTAACGCCTCTTGTACTGACATGCAGTCCTGTGGACAACTGCGCCGCTCGGGTGAAAAGGGATTGCAGTGGGAAAGTTAATTTAGCATGGCCTGGTGTCCTCGGATTGGGGGAGTTTGTACATTTTAGTCCATTCCGTTGGTCATTAAGTGAAATCTCCACCCACTCACGGCACCGGACCATGCAAAACGAACTTGCCCATTCATTTTATGTTGTATTCATAGCCAAGTGTTTCAAGCTGACCACCATTGTCCCAGTTTCCCAAGAACTCCAAGGTAACCTGCCTAAATGATTATCACCCTGTAGCACTCAGATATGTAATTATGAAGTGCTTTGAAAGGCTGGTCATGACACACATCATCATCCCAGACACCCTGGACCCACTTCAATTCGCATACCACTGCAACAGATCCAACAGATACTGCCCTCTCCCACCTGGACAAGAGGGGAAATAACTATGTGAGAATGCTGTTCATAGACTTCAGCTCAGCGTTCAACATCATAGTCCCCTCCAAACTCATCACCAAGCTCGGAACCCTGAGACTGAACACCTCCCTCTGCAACTGGATCCTAGACTTTCTGACGGGCTAGCCCCAAGTGGGGAGGGTAGGCAACATCAACTCTGCCACACTGACTCTCAACACGAGGGCCCTTCAGGGGTGCGTGTTTCGTCCCCTCCTATACTCCCTGTTCACCCACAACTGCGTGGCCACACACGACTCCAACACCATCATAAAGTTTGCTGATGGGACAATGGTGGTAGGTCTGATCACCGATGGCGAGGAGGTCAGAGGCTTGGCAGTGTGGTGCCTGGACAACAACCTCAACGTCAATAAGACCAAGGAGCTGATCATGAACTACAGAAGAAATAGGGGAGAGCACGCCTCATTTACATTGACAGGGCTGTAGTGGAGCAGGTTGAGCTTCAAGTTCCTTGGCATCCTCATCACTAAGGACCTAACATGGTCCACACACACCTGCACAGTTGTGAAGAGGGCATGATCTCGCATCTTCCCCCTCAGGAGGCTGAAACAATTTGGTATGGGCCCTCAGATCCTCAAAATGTTCCACAGCTGCACCATCGAGAGCATCTTGACTGGCTGCATTATCACTTCGTATGGCAAATGCGCCGTTCCGGACCGCAAAGCACTACAGAGGATGGTGCGGACGGCCTAGTACATCACAGGGGCTGAGCTCCCTGCAGGACTTCTATTTCAGGCGGTATCAGAGGAAGTCCCGAATAATTTACAAAGACCTCAGCCACCCAAGACATAGATGTCCGGCAAACAGTACCCGAGCAACAGCTCTCGGACCAACAGGCTCCGAGGCAGCTTCTACCCCCAAGCCATAATAAGCTATATGCACACACTATACACACACTCACATACACTGCATGTGCACATACAAACACACACACACACACACACACACACCCATAACATACACACGCATACTGACACAACACACACACACAGTACCCTGCCCTGAACCTTAGTCACTATTCTAGCCGGCACCTTAGACTGCTACACCGCCACTGCTAAATCGTGGACGCCAAAAAACATATATATATTGTTTATGATGTATAGATGTATGCTCCAAGAAGACCCCATTTGCTGTCCCCCTGGCGGAAGACCCCACCCCCTCTGCAAGAATACCTCATCTCCCGTTAACTCCCCCGCTGCTGAAAAAGAAACAAGGAAGGAAACACTGCCTCTATGATGGAGAATAAATAGTGCTGGTGAAATACCAACTTTGGCCTTATGGTTAGAGGAGGTGTCCCATTCATAGGGCCCATTCAATCTGGCCCGCAAGGTGGTGTATGTGCGGCCCTCTGGACCTCGGTGAAGACCGAATGCAGCCTGCGGGGGGAAATGAGTTTGACTCCCCTGGGTTAGTGTCTGCCCTGAGATTGGAAGGTTGAGTTCGATCCCCGGCTGAGTCATACCAAAGTCTGTAGAAATGGGACCCAATGCGTCTCAGCTTGGTACTCAGCATTAAGGAGATAGATTGGGGGTAAGGCCCTATGGGTTGTACACAGCTACTTCTTATAGTGAATAGAACCACAACACCTTCAGTGGCTTAATGCTTCTCTCCATGCAGTGGTGGAAAAAGTATGCAATTGCCATACTTGAGTAAAAGTAAAGATGCCTTAATAGAAAATGACTCAAGTAAAAGTTAGTCACCCAGTAAAATGCTACTTGAGTAAAAGTCTAAAAGTATTTGGTTTTAATGAAACATAAGTATCAAAAGTAAATGTAATTGCTAAAATATACTTAAGCATCAAAAGTATAAATAATTTCAAATTCCTTATATTAAGCAAAGCAGATGGCACAATTGTCTTTTTCTTTATTTATGGCTAACCAACACACAATATTTGACAAACCAAGCATTTGTGTTTAGTGAGTTTGCCAGATCAGAGGCAGTAGGGATGACAAGGGACGTTCTCTTGTTAAGTGTCTGATTTTCCTGTCCTGATAAGCATTCAAAATGTAACAAGTACTTTTGGGTGTCAGGGAAAATCTATGGGGTAAAAGGTGCATTATTTTCTTTAGAAAATTTAGTAAATAGTAAAGTACAGATACCCCAAAAAACGACTGAAGTAGAATTTTAAAGTATTTTAACTTAACCACTGTCCCCATGTGAGGGGGAACTGTAACGAAGTCAAGTGAAGAGTCTGGAGGCTATTCTAGTACGTATCGGATCGGCGAGCCGGCTCATTTGGCTACCAAACGGCTCTTCGTTCAAAATGCTTAAAAATCGACCTAGAACCATGAAAAAAATGCGAAACTACGTTTTTTTCACACACTGCAAACATCCGCGTGGACCAGATTGATGCGCTCTCCCCACTATTTATTGCTTCTGTAGTGAGGATTCATCCTCTGTAGATAATTATTATGTAACTTATCTGCAGAAAAACTTTGCTTTGAGCTCAAAAAGCAGTAGTAGCAGGATGCAAATCAGGGAGCCAACTGAATGGCTTTCACCGATGCGATTCGCTTCCCGACGTTAACCAAAAAGATCAGTTCATTCGCGAACGACTCATCATTTCCACGTAGGAGAAACCAGAGCTGCGTCTAAAGGATCTGCTTCTGATAAAGCTGGACCAATAATAAAAACAGAAAACTCAACAAAGAATTGTCTCAGTTTTATTGGACTAGAGCGGATATACATTACAATATGTCCCCACCCTTACCCATGTATTTAGGGTCTACATTGTAGTTGGTATTAACTAGCTTATAAATGACGTTAGCATATTTTACCTAGCTATAAGACGGAGGTAGCGCTGCTATAACCAAAACGAGCATTCTCCCCGGAAGTGGGTGGTGCATGCCAATAGTTTTATGCTAACGTTAGTTACTTAGCTGTATAGTAGCAGCAACAGCTGGTTGCTAGTTGATTTTCTTGCCAAGCAAATTGAAAACTGGCCATTACGATACCGGTAATGGTTCGATATGACAAACCGCAACATTCTGGGTAACATTAGCTAGCTAGGTAACGTTAAACACAAAACGTTTGACGGGCTTAGTTTTGGTGTTTCCTGTGCCCTATGATCTAAATCAGATTTGCTGTCTGGAAATAGGTAAGCGACTGATTGCACTCTGGTTTTTCTTTACATTTCGAAATATTTGTAAACTAACTTGACTAACGTTAGCTACCCTGCAACCTAATGCACGATTTGCATTTTATTTCTAAGGTCCTAACTAACTATCTAGTTGGTTATATGTGTCGTTCAACTAACGTAATCAGATAGCTAACATTAGTTAGCTACAGTAGCTGCTATCAACATGCATGTTTGGACTGGCAAACAGGCTAGGTAACGTTAGCTAGTTTATGTACTTTAACAATACTCACTTAGCTAAATAGTTAGCTGGCTAACTGAGCTAGTTAGCTACCTAGCTTCGATTAAAATTAAAATATCACACATGCGCCGGATACAACGCGTGTAGACTTAACCGTGAAACGCTTGCCTTGAGCGCTTCCTAACGGTTCTAGCAGTAAAGTTAGTTAAAGCAAAGTCATTAGTTACAGTAGGCAACTAAGTTAGTTGGCCAGATCACAAACTATCTTGTGCGTAGTTATAGCTAGCTAAACTGTTTATCACAACAAAAGTAGAACTGTCAATCAGCTGGCTAAACCCGAAAGCGAAATCAAATGCTCGCAAAATGGACATTCCATGATGTGGTGCTATGAAGCTACATGTCCAACGCTGTCTCTCACACATTCGTATTATATTATACATCACTGTCAGTACACTGTATAAATTGTAAACATGGCAAACACGCCATTCATACAGCTACCTATCAATACAAGTAATGTTTTATACATGCTAGTTACAGCTAGTTATTATACATGGAACGGTTTTTAGACTGGCCAAAAACCATTACTTGTGTTGATGGCTAGCTGCGTGTTAAAATAAAATTGTATTGATCACATGCAGATGTTATTACGGGTGTAGCGAAATGCTTGTGCATGAATGTGCTGTTTGATTTTTATGAGACAACATGCGAACAATATTTTTCTGCTAAAGGGTTTGAAGGCTTCTTGTTGGTCTTAATGCATACTACCAACTAGTCTCTCAAGCTTTTGCATTCATGTCAGCAGTTTGTACGGCAACATACTGGACCGAGAATAGTGTTCCTTGACCATACATTTGAGTATGCAAATATGGTTTTGCAAACTTCGAGGAATGGCAGCATCCATATCCCATTTGACACTGCAAACCTGGAAAAAGATGTGTATCTTCTATCCATGCAAAAGCCTGGGCTGCATCGCTAGAGCCTACTCTGGCCTAAGACTACTAGCTATGTTGTCATTCCACTCCTAACCCAGTGCTGGCACCAAATTTGGAAAGGCGTGTTAGGAGTGGATTTAGGCTTAGTCAATGGCACAATTCCCATCACCTGTTAAACCAGTGCTTTGGCAATGGCTTGGCTGGAGTAAGGTTTTGCATGTCCTGATTTAATGAGGTTCTTGGTCAACAACATCCTGAGAGTCTAGTCTGGCAGCTGCTGGCCCTTCTCATTCTGCCGGTGACAGCCCGGGGCATAGAGTTTCTCCAGGATAGGACATAGCCTATTTATTTTATTGTCACCCCACACACACAATTTTAACTTTTCCCGTCTGTGTCCCCGTTACTCGTTACTTTTTCTTCACGCATCTCGGGACACTACCCTTTCCTCTACTCTCCCTCCCTCCTCACCTGTTTCCTCTGCTCTCCCTCTCATTTCTTTGTCCCATCTTTTCTTCTCTACCCACTCTCACCCTCCTTCCTCCTCTCCCCTTTCCTTCACTCACCCTATCTCCTCTGCTCTCCCTCTCCTCCACCCACTCTCCTCTGCTCTCCTCTACCAACTCTAACATTCTCTCATCCCTCTGCCCCCCCCCCCCCCCCTCTCCCTCTTCTCTCCACTTCTCTGCATCTACCCCTCGCTCACCTCCTTCCTGTGTCTTTGTGTGCTCGGGGAAGGGGGCTGAAGGAGGATGGCGGTGTGGATCCAGGCCCAGCAGTTGCAGGGGGATGCGCTTCACCAGATGCAGTCTCTCTACGGACAGCACTTCCCCATAGAGGTGCGCCACTACCTGGCCCAGTGGATCGAGGGGCAGCTCTGGTGAGTTTATACCACTTTTCTCATGACTTTTATCCCTTTTCCCCTCTTTTATTTGTCCAGGTTAGTCTTATTGATCATATTGATGGCAGCAGTCCTAATGCTTGTCTTAATATAGGCGTCATTTTTTTTTTTTTTTTTTTTACAAATTGTGGACAAATCATGCACAAATCATGCACACACTCAAATGGGTGCTTAAATGTCCCACACACAGGTATTTTGCTTGTGCTTGTGCTTGAGACTCGAATTTGCATTGGCCTTGCATAACAAGGGAATGATATGCACTGCTCATGCAGAGTATCATTTTTCATTTGACATTGGATAAGCTTCAGCTGAATGACGCTTTGACTTAGCCACAAAACAGTTGTTGCAAAGTGCACTGACTGAGAAAAGGGTGAAATATGTACTGCATGCGGGTGTGTGCACAAGAGAGGTAGCAATGGCATTTGTTTGTTATTTTTTTGCTTATTCGTCCACTTGTTCTCTGTAGTCTTGAGTGGGTCTTGACAGTTTTAGTTCACTTCCAAACAGTGGAGAATTTAAGGTTAAAAATTAGTGTGTGTGTGCGACTGTACAAGAAAAGGAGTCTGTCTTGTATGCACATTTGATTGTTGATGTTACATTATTTAAAAAAAAAATATGGTCTCTTTGGGACCTGGAAACCCAGAGAGAGAATATTAGGCTAAATGTGTGTGCGTGTTTCTAAGGAATTTAGTCTATTTGACAGGGACATTAGCACATTTATCATTTTAAGTTTTTACATCCATGTGTATGTGCTGGAATTAGCTATGGAGCTAATTTACATCTGTAGTACTCGTGTGCATGTGAGAAAACAATGTTGTGTCGAACTGCACAGCAGGTTACACAGGAAAAAGAGAACCTGTGTGTGTTACATAGCAGGTTACACAGGAAAAAGAGAACCTGTGTGTGTTACATAGCAGGTTACACAGGAAAAAGAGAACCTGTGTGTGTTACATTGAGAGAGCTGGAGATAAAGGCATGGATAATGAGCATATAAACCCATGTCCCACAACTTATTACTTCTGATGTTGTCTGTTTGACCCCCTGACCCGGGCAACCCAGGGATTCTGTGGAGCTGGAGAACCCCCAGGATGAGCTGAAGGCCAAGCGTCTGCTGGACAGTCTGGTGCAGGAGCTGCAGAGGAAGGCCGAGCACCAAGTGGGGGAGGACGGCTTCCTGCTCAAGATCAAACTGGGACACTACGCCAGCCAGCTCAAGGTAAGTGCCCAACGGGGCCAGAGTGTGCATCCCAAGTAGTAGCGGAACTCAGTGTAACGCAGCTTGAATTACATGTCTTCTTGTTCTCCAGCACAGGAGAGAAGACTGGATGCCTAAGCCCCCCCCCCCCCAAAAACGGATCTAGAAATATCTTGTAGCATCTCGACGCGAACCTAACATCTCTGTTTTAGGTTGATGCGCCATTGAGCAGGTTCCATAGAAATGCCTGTCTGTAGTTATAACACTCTACCTCTATGGGAGAGACACCTACACTAGTTCGTGTTCATTAAGGGACACAACATTTTGGCAATGAAAGATGAAAACAAGCTTCTCTAAATGGGCAGGTCTGGGTTGTCTTCCGTTTGGTGCCTAATTAAGTCCCAGCACTGTTACAGCGGGAGGTGGCTAATCCGGCATTGGCTCACACTGAATTTTTGGCACCTTGAAATGAAGCAGAAGATTAGGAAAATTCCAAAGGCGTTTCTCTGTAGCACTCTTTTAACTTCACAACGTGGTACAAAATGGTCACTGCTTCGAGGGTCAAGTGGCAGTGTTACAAACGCCTAGCGCCCAACACTGGTGTTAGCCCACAAAACCCATTTCAGTTGATTGATCTGATTGAGTTAGCCTTGTTAGAGGATGTATGCAGTATGCTCTCGCTCCCCTGGTGGTGCAGAGCTCCGTATTGGAACAGCAGCTCATGCTACTGGGGTGGCGTCGTGACGACAGTGGCCGTGTCCACTTCATCATAGTGCAGCTGTTTCTTCGTGTGTGTGTGGGAGATTCACAATTAGACAAAGGTCTGTCCTCTTTGATTCCTCTGTCCTCCTCTCCTCTGGAAACCGATAAGTGGTCGAAGAAGGGTGTCAATTTGGTAGTAGGCGAACGGAGGAGTTTGCTCCCCTTCTCAATTAGCTCCTTTAGCGAAGAATACTGAAGCTTATCCTCTGCGGAAGAGTATTGAAATCTTGCACGTGTGCGCCTTTTTTGTTTTTGTGTCTGCAGCTGTTTCTGTGTGTACACTTGCGTGTGTGTGTGTATGACAAATGCATCCTTTCCTTCCTCAGAGCACGTATGACCGCTGTCCTCTTGAGCTGGTGCGCTGCATCAAGCACATCCTTCACTCGGAGCAGAGGCTGGTGCAGGAGGCCACCAACGTGAGACTTACGCACACACCGAGTTTATAGAGCTGAAAAGACTCCTATTTTGCAAGACAGCAAATCATATCAGTTGTACAAAATGCTTTGTTCTATGATGTCGCTCTCTTTTGAATGGGCCTCTGGCAGCCTTGGCTATACTTCGTCCTGCCGGAGCTCTGTCATCCAATTGGACGGCTCTCTCACGGCCTCTCTCCCCATTGGCAGGCCGTCGGGAGCGGCGGTGGGGGCGGGACCATGGACAGCCTGTCCCAGAGGCACCAGCAGATCAACCAGACGTTCGAGGAGCTGCGCGTGTCCACGCAGGAGACTGAGAACGAGCTGCGCAAGCTGCAGCACAACCAGGAGTATTTCATCATCCAGTACCAGGAGAACCTACGCATCCAGGGTGAGACGCTGACTGCCTATATTACAGCAGCGCTTCTCAATGCATTCCTGGAGGGATTAACCCACTTGGGCACACTGTAGCAAAACGTTTCGCAACCAAAACAAGCATTTCTTGTTGGACAAGTTCAGGTAGTTCCTCCCCATTTCACTCCATTTTCTTCCATGTTGTGCCTAATGAATATGACCCAGATTCAACTAATCGACCGCGCCTCAGGGCCTTGATGAGCTGAATCATGTTAGAGTGGATCAGCCCTGTTAGTGGTTAGACTAAAAGCCTGCATAAACCGTATAGTAGCTCTCCAGGTGGGTGTCTGTAACGTGGGAAATTAGATGTATTTACCCATGCCACCACCTCCACTTCTCCCTCTCCTTTACTCCCTCTTCCTTCAACGTCTCTCCACTCCTCTACTCTTCTTCCACCATTCATCCATCACCCCCCCCCCCCCCCACTTCAATCCTCCCCCTTTCCCTCCTCTCTGTAGCCCAGTTGAGCAGTCTGTCGGCCGTGCCGGCAGAAGAGCGAACCCAGAGGGAGACCACCCTGCAGGCCAAGAGAGCCACCGTGGAGGCTTGGCTCACCAGGGAGGCCAACACACTGCAGAAATACAGACTGGTACGCTACTGAACATACATACACACACACACTGCAGAAACAGACTGGCAGATATACAGTGCATACACAAGCAACACATTCAGTACTACTAGGTTGGGGCCAGAAGCATAAACATTTCTTCCAATTAAGGGAGTTGGGGAATTAACGGATTTGTAAATTTGATGTTGTATTGATTTCATTACTACAAATAAGCTGACCTGGTTTAGATGTTAGTAAACCATGCCATTTATTTGGCTACAGATGAAATAAGTTCTGATGGGGCCTCCCGAGTTGCACAGTGCTAAAGGCGTCACTACAGACCTGGGTTCGATCCCGGGCTGTATCACAACCGGCCGTGATCGGGAGTACCATAGGGCGGCGCACAATTTGGCCCAGTGTCGTCCGGGTTAAGGGAGGGTTTGGCCGGGGGGGGGCTTTACTTGGCTCAACGCGCTCTAGCGACTCCTTGTGGTGGGCCGGACGCCTGCAGGCTGACCTCGGTGTTTCCTCCGACAGATTGGTGCGGCTGGCTTCCAGGTTAAGCAGGCGATTGTTACGAAGCGCGGTTTGGCGGGTCATGTTTCGGAGGACGCATTGATCAAAATTGGGGAGATGAGGGTGGTAAAATACGAAACATAAATAAAAATAAGTTCTAATGAACTACACAGGGTGGTGGAAGTGCATGGTTATGAGCTTGATGCTCCTTTCCAATAAATATTGAGGGTCTTATTCTGGTGACATGATCGATGCTTGGCTGCCGTTAGACGAATAAACTCTTCTTGCTCTTATCCATAATAATCTCATGTAGACTAGCCTACCCACACTGTATCTGCCAGCTGTTGGCTAGAGTGAACGTACCAAGACCAGAGTACGCACATTTATCTATTTAACGCAACAGTTTTGTGACAAAACTATCGGTAGAGTTGGAAATGAGACGGAACATCACGTTTTTATTCGGTACATGAAAACTTAAGCGATAAAGTACATTTTGTGTGCACTTGGTCATCTCGAGCTGACTGTTTTTTTTAATCCACAAAAAAAAACATTCCTCTGGTGGGAACATGCACATATTTTCTTTATGCAGATTCTAGAATATTCGCATTGAAAATCTTTTTTGTGTGTGTGTAGGACCTGGCGGAGAAGCACCAGAAGACTCTGGGCCAGCTGAGGAAGCAGCAGACGCTGATCCTGGATGAGGAGCTGATCCAGTGGAAGAGACGTCAGCAGCTGGCTGGCAACGGGGGACCCACCGAGGGGGGACTGGATGTCTTGCAGTCCTGGTGAGTTCCACCACACACACACACACTCCTAGCTGTCCATTGTAGTCGATGCTGGCGACGCTCCTCTTGGTTTGCGGGGTAGGGGTGCTTTAGCGCTCCTGGCACTGGTGTGCCACTTAGTCTCTCTCTCGCCACTCTCCTTTACAAATTGAACACATAAACAGCTTTCCCGTCCCTCACTCTGATTCTGTTTTTGTGTGTGTGTGTGTGTGCGCATCGCTGGTTATGTGTGTGTGTGTGTTCTTGGGGGCTTGTTCTTGTTTCCCTTTCCAGGTGTGAAAAGCTAGCGGACTTGATCTGGCAGAACCGGCAGCAGATCCGGCGGGCCGAACACCTGACCCAGCAGCTACCGCTGCCTGGCCCAATGGAGGAGCTGCTCACCAAGCTCAACTCTGACATCACCGACATCATCTCCGCTCTCGTCACCAGGTAGGGGTGGGTGTGTGTCTGTGGGGGGGGTGGGGGGGGGGGGGGGGGGGGGGCTGCGTGTGTTTGTTTTCAGGTTATCCACAATAATGCAAAGAGTACAGGTTTGTTAATGTGCTGATCATGATGTGAGTGTGTATGTGCTTCTTTACTAGTTTGCAGAACTGCATGCTCAGGGCAGTATAGGCCAATAGTTCTGTGTGTTTTGTATTTGTAATAACTTGCCTCCAATTCCAGGCTAATGGAACAACATTTTTTTTATTTAAGAAAATACAAAGTGTTGGTCCAGATTCTATATATATATATATATATATATATATATATATATATATATATACACTGAACAAAAATATAAACTCAACAATTTTCAAAGATTTTACTGAGTTACATTCCATAGAAGGAAATCAGTCGATTTTAAATAAATGTATTTGTCCCTAATCTATGGATTTCACATGACAGGGAATATAGATATGAATTTGTTGGTCACATATACCTTAGAAAAAGGTATGGACGTGGATAGGGTTGCAACGGGTCGGAAACTTTCCATGGGAAGTTGAGCCCTGGAATTTGGGGAATTTTGCTTAAAAATGTTAACAGTGAACCTTTTTTTTGTGGGATACAAATTAGGCAATTCTAGGTCTTGTGGCATATTTTTGTTAAACTATCCCCAATTCAATGGAATTGCAACCCTCTGCATGCACAGTGCATTCTTCCATCACATGTACAGCTGATTCTCAAGTTCTTGCACAATAATGGGATGCTATTGAGCCCACACTGCTACACTGTCTGAGCCAAGGACGACATGCTTTGATTACAATACTGGGTGGGGTGAATATATTTTATGACATAATTATTATTTTGTTAACTAGTAAATAGTAGCCTACAGCGAAGTGTTTAAAGTCATTTCTAACTTGTTAACAGTTTCTGCTAGTTAGTTTTTGCTACCATGTGGGTTTTATCTTGCTTGAGCCTGCTTACTGAGGAGTGTTAATTCACCTGTTTCCATACATGTTTCATTTTAAAACATTTATCTTACAAAGGAGTTGTTTAATCTAACTTTATCTGTACATGTATTTTTTTTATATAAAAAAAAAATCTAATCTTTACAGGATAATGCCACAGGCTCTATCTGATGGGTGAAATCATTTCACTGTAACTAATGTTAATGTAGAAGGAAAAGTTGTATACATTTGCAAATACTGTGCCAAATCATATGTGAAGAATGCAACAAAGATGCAGAATCATCTGGCCAAGTGCATAGTTCCCTCAGCGCTCACAACAAGCAAACTCTGACAAAAGTCCCTCTACTTCTATTTGAGGTGAAAATGATGAACCAGACACCTTATCGATAGCAACTGCTCATGGTCCTCCTGGAATCAGAAGTTTATTTGACTCAATGGAGGAACGTAGTCAGATGCATACACAGCTCGAGCAAGACATTCAACCGGTTCACCGCTGCTCACAGGCAATGTGTATTGGAAGAGATTTCTGAATGTTCTTCGCCCAGCATACACCCCTCCAACCAGAAATGCTTTATCTACTCATTTGCTGGATGCTGGAGTTCAAGTGAAGGTCAAGCAAATCATAGAGAAAGCAATCATCTCTGATGGGTGGTCAAATGTTCGTGGGCAAGGAATAATTAACTACACCTCCACCCCTCAACCAGTATTCTACAAGAGCACAGACACAAGGGACAACCGACACACCGGTCTCTATTTTGCAGATGAGCTGAAGGCAGTCATCAATGACCTTGGACCACAGAAGGTATTTGCACTGGTGACAGACAATGCTGCTAACATGAAGGCTGCTTGGTCTAACATGGAGGAGTCCTACCCTCACATCACACCCATTGGCTGTGCTGCTCATGCATTGAATCTGCTCCTCAAGGACATCATGGCACTGAAAACAATGGAGAGCCAAGGAAATGGTTAGATATGTGAAGGGTCTTTAAGTTATAGCAGTAATCTACCTCACCAAGCAAAGTGAGAAGAATAAGAGCACCGCATTGAAGCTGCCCAGCAACACTCATTGGGGTGGTGTTGTCATCATGTTTGACAGTCTCCTGGAGGGGAAGGAGTCTCCAAGAAATGGCCAAATCACAGTCTGCCGATATGGACAGCCACATCAAGAGGATCCTCCTGGATGATGTATTTTGGGAGAGAGTGGTAAGCAGCCTGAAACTCCTGAAACCTATAGCAGTAGCAATTGAATAGATTGAGGGAGACAATGCCATTCTGTCTGATGTTCAGACTATGCTTGCAGATGTAAGAGAAGAAATCCGTACTGCCCTGCCCACTTCACTGTTGCTCAAAGCAGAAGAAACTGCAGTTCTGAAATACATCAAAAAGCGTGAAGACTTCTGCCTGCAGCCCATACATGCCGCAGCGTACATGTTGGACCCCAAGTATGCTGGCAAGAGCATCCTGTCTGGTGCAGAGATCAACAAGGCCTATGGTGTCATCACTACCGTGTTTCACCACCTTGGCCTGGATGAGGGCAAGGTTCTTGGCAGTCTGGCGAAGTACGCTTCCAAGCAAAGGCTTTGGGATGGAGATGCAATATAGCAGTTGTGCCAACATATCTCATCAGCCACCTGGTGGAAGGGACTTTGTGGATCTGAGGCTCTTTCCCCTTTTGCCTCCATCTTCCAAATCCCACCAACATCAGCCGCCTCAGAGGGCAACTGGTCCTTGTTTGGGAACACACACCAAAGCACGCAACTGGCTGACCAATACAAGAGTTGAAAAATTGGTGGCCATCTGGGCAAATTTGATTTTTTTTTGAGCCTGACAACGAGCCATCCACAACAAGGTAGGAAAGTGACCGTGAAGATGAGGCCTCAGAGTCTGATGTTCAAGAATTGGACATTGAGGAGGTCCAGGGAGAAGACATGAAGCCTGAGAGGAAGACAACCAAAGCATTAGTTTCTAGACTATCATTTTACAGATGTATGTTAAACATTTTTGGTAGATGCGATGGGTCATTCAATATTCCCTTTTGTTCAAAGAAATCATCCCATGTGAAGAGTCAACAAATTTAAAGTAAAATTCGTGACTAAATGTTTTTATTTCTATTGCAAGAATTTAATCATTTCCAATTATGTCTACTTATGATAAGGTAAAATATTTATGTTTCTGTATGGTAAATATATCCAGTGCAAAAAACATCTACATTTAAATGGTATTAATATTAATTTGCTTATATTCCCACGGAAAATTTCCACCTCACAATTATCCCCAAAATGTGCAACCCTAGACGTGGATCAGAAAACCAGTCAGTATCTGGTGTAACCACCATTTGCCTCGCACTTCTCCTTCGTAATGAGTTGATTGTGGAATGTTGTCCCACTCCTCTTCAATGGCTGTGCGAAGTTGCTGGATATTGGCGGAAACTGGAACATGCTGTCTTACTGAGCATCCCAAACATGCTCAATGGGTGACATGTCTGAGTATGCAGGCCACTGGGACATTTTCTTCTATCAGGAATTGTGTACAGGTCCTTTCAACAGGTTTCATCTGCCCGGTACAGTTGAAACCGGGATGGATTCTCCAGTGTGTTAGTTGCCATCGAAGTTGAGCATTTGCCCATTGAAGTTGGCTATGATGCCGAACTGCAGTCAGGTCAAGACCATGGTGAGGACGACGAGCACAGAGATGAGCTACCCCGAGACAATTTCTGCACAAACATTCAGAAACTATTTGGTTGTGCAAACCCAGTTTCCGTAGCTGTGTCTGGCTGGTGTCAGACGATCCCGCAGGGAAAGAAGCCGGAGGTGGAGTTCCTGGGCTGGTATGGTTACACGTGTTGTGACGCTGGTTGGATGTACAGCCAAATTCTCTGGGTACAGAAAGGAACATCCAGTTCTCTGGCAACCACTCTGGTGGACATTCCTGCAGTCAGCATGCCAATTGCATAGTACCTCAAACTTGAGACGTCTGTGGCATTGTTGTGTGACAAACTGCTAATTTTTAAAGTGCCCTGTGTAATGATCATGTGTGTGATGATCATGCTGTTTTAATTAGCTTTTTGATAAGCCACATCTGTCAGGTGGATGGATTATCTTGGCAAAGGAGAAATGCTCACTAACAGGGATGTAAACACATTTCTGGGGCCTTTTTATTTCAGCTCATGAAACATGGGACCAACACTTCACGTGTTTTATATCTTTGTTCAGTATATGATCATGAGTCATATAATGCCTGATAAGAGCACAATCAGGAAAACCAACACTTTGTATTTTCTTAAATTAACACAAAAATAAAGTGCAATATGGGTTTGAAATCAATATGTAAACATGGCTGACATTGCACAGGCCTATGCTATAAGGTTCTCTTACAAAGAGAGAAATATGTACTTGTGTGACTCATAAAGGGGCGTGTCTGTAGCACGTACTTCTCATTTCACCCTCCGGGGTGATGTGATGGGCTGTCACTGTTAAGAAGCCCTGGAGGTCCATCCACCTGTAATTAGCACAACACCTGGTGTGTTGGCCAATTCATTGACAACTTCTGCTTTAGCTTGCTTATAGAGCGGGTACTGCTTGTTTGCTGAAGTCAGTGTGAGAGAGCGACGTTCGTAACGTGGCACGAGCACTTTCACAAGGTGCTGAAACCCCCTATTCTTCTCAAGCACCGAGAATGGGCGCATATCCGCGGCTATAAACTTACCTATCGCTCTCGTAATTTTCTTAGGCTCGATCAGAATCGGCTGCGAAGGGCTGCTTGATTGCAGAGGGGAGGCGGAGTTATTTTTTGCTCTGGTGCAAGGAATACTGGGGTGGTATAGGCTCTAGTTGTTTTAGTGCCAGAAGAGAGATTCTGCTCCGATTTTCCTCGAGGCATACAACAGTGTAGGCAGCCTATAGGCCTAGTGTGTTACATCTATTATGTATTCATTCAGGTTCACAGTGCGGCCCAAGCTGAGATCCCAAAACGGTTTGGTATGAATACGTGTACCGTTACACCCCTACAATCTGTAGATTATGTCATTTTATCTTCTTTGTACGCAGCCTCTAATCTTTTAAATACGGTATTTACCCACTTTCTCTTTCTACCCAACCATCTTTCCTCCCTTGCTACATCCATCCCTCACCCCCCCCTCTCCCTCAATCCCTCCCTCACCTATCAGTACGTTTATCATCGAGAAGCAGCCGCCCCAGGTGCTGAAGACCCAGACTAAGTTTGCAGCTACTGTGCGCCTACTGGTGGGCGGGAAGCTCAATGTGCACATGAACCCCCCGCAGGTCAAGGCAGTCATCGTCAGCGAGCAGCAGGCCAAGGCCCTTCTCAAGAATGAGAGCACCCGCAAGTGAGACGACCCCACACACACCCTCTGCCAGGCATACACACTTACAGACACACACAGGGCCATAGCCAGGATCTGAGTTTTGGTGAGGTCCGGATGGGGGCGGGGAGAAATATTTACAGTTTTAAAGCTTATTTCCTGCATTTTACACTTTGCCATGACTTATGCCATGTTAATATATCTGAGCGTGACAAGAAGTTGTGCTCTGCATGCCCGGTCTAATTCAGCCATGATTACCACAAGTGTAGATAGCTGGCTAGCTAGACAACCTAGACTAATTTACCAATTACATTTTTTTAAAGTGATTTGTTTAGAATCGCGCCGCAATGGATAGCTGCCGTTTTACGGTCTCCTGACCAATTCTGCTTTTTTTTCTCACTGATCTTAACTTTTTTTTGTACATAATGTTTCCGCCATTGTTTCCTATGACCGAAAAGACCTGGACATCAGAACATCGATCACTAACCTCGATTTGCGTCACAGGAGGTTGGATTATTAGGAACACCTGCTTTTTCCTGTACACACTGACTAGGTGAATCCAGGTGAAAGCTGTCATACCTTTTATGGATATCGCCTGTTAAAAACCACTTCAGTCAGAGTAGACCGGTTAAAGAAGGATTTCTAAGCCTTGGGACATAGTTTATTTATGTGCCAATCAGAGGGTGAATGGGCAAGACAAAATATTTAAGTGCCTTTGAACGGGGAATGGTAGTAGGTGCCAGGTGCACCGGTTTGAGTGTGTTAAGAACTCCAACGCTGCTGGGTTTTTCACACTCAATGAACCTGATTGTGGAAAATGTATGCTCAGTTTGTTGTGCACGGTATTGCGGTACCGCGAGCAACATTTTAGCAACAGACTTATGTGCTAGCTGTCTAGTCTGTTTTTTATAAATGTGCAATGAGCATAAAATAGATGCATAAGGAATTTGCAAATCGTTCTCATTCTGAGAAATTGCATCTTATCCAGGTAGGCCATTTGATTTCAACATCTAAACGAAGTGAACTATCTATCGTTCAAACAATTGGAGACAGACAGGAGGGTGTATTCATAACAGTTCAACTGTTCTACCTTGTTAGCAAAGCAAATAGATCCAAGTTGAACAATGTGGACTGCGGTGTGAGGGGTTGAGAGATGCCCGCCTCATAGGGGACTATTTCTGACTACTGCCGAGGTATGGTGGTCTTTCTGGCGCTTATAGCTACCAAAGCATCACCTAGATGGGTGATACACTTAGGTAGTGGACTATCCAGCCTACCTACAGAGGAGGAGGAGGAGTCAACAAACAAGGTGCTTGATGAAGAGCTACAACCCTGTCTAAGTAACTGAATGATGCTGCTCCCTTGCTGTCCCATCGAAGCTCCTTCCGCTTAAGCTACTGCCAAGCCTTTCTGAATTGCCTTGCTGAACAACTTATCAGAAGTTGTGGAAAACCATCGCTCAAGACCTGCCAGATTTCTACATTTTGTTTTGTTTGTTTTTACAGCGTCTTTGAGATTCTCTTTTGTAATGAAAAGCACTATATAAAATAACTGTATTATTACTCCACACACAGAATCGGATACAAAGTTCTCCCTCACCCTCCATTTGGCAAATCTGACCATAACTCTATCCTCCCGATTTCATGCTTACAAGCAAAAACTCACAGGAAGTACCAGTGACAAGCTCAAAACGGAGGTTGTCCGATTTAAGCAGATGCTAAGCTACAGTACTGTTTTGCTAGCACAGACTTTAACATGTTCTGGGATTCAGCCAATGGAATTGGCATCATTAAGTAAGTGCATCAACGCCGTCGTCCCCACAGTGACCTTACGCACATATCTCAACCAGAAGCCAGGGATTACAGGCAACAGCCGCACTGAGATAAAGGCTAGAGCTGCTGCTTTCAAGGAGCGGGATACTAATCCGGACACTTATAAGAAATCCCGCTACAACCTCCAAGCCATCAAACAGGCAAAGCATCACAACAGGACTAAGATCCAACCCTACTACGCCGGCTCTGATGCTCGTTGGATGTAGCAGTGCTTGCAAACTATCATGGATTACAAAGGGAAACACAGCCACGAGCTGTCCTGTGATGCGAGCCTACCAGACGAGCTAAATGCTTTCAAAGCTCGCTTCGAGGCAAGTGACACTGAATCATGCATGAGAGAGCCAGCTGTTCCAAATGACTGTGATCACGCTCTCCGTAGCATATGTAAGACTTTTAAACAGGTTAACATTTACAAGGTCGCAGGGCCAGGCGGAATATCAGGATGCGTACTCAGAGCATGCTCTGGAAAGTGTCTTCACTGACATTTTACAACCTTTCTCTGACTCAGTCTGTAATACCTACATGTTTCAAGCAGACCACCCTATGCCTAACAACGCCAAGGTAACCTGCCTACATGACTATCGCCCCGTAGCACTCACATCTGTAGCCATGAAATGCTTTGAAGGCTGGTCATGGCTCACATCAAGGCCATCATCCCAGACACCCTGGACCCACTCCAATTCGCATACTTCCTCCACAGATGACACAATCTCTATTGCACTCCACACTGCCCACTCCCATCCGGACAAGAGCTCAGTGTTCAACATCTTAGTGCTCTCAACTCATCACTAAGCAAAGGACCCTGGGACTGAACACCTGACGGTCTGCCCCCAGGTGGTGAGGGTAGGCAACAACACATCCGACATGCTGACCCTCTAAAACGGGGGTGCATCAGGGGTGCCAGGACAACTACCTCTCCCTCAATGTGAGCAAGACAAAGGAGCTGATCGTGGACTACAGGAAACGGAGGGCCGAGCACACCCCCGTTCACAGACGGGGCTGTAGTGGAGTGGGTTGAGAGCTTCATGTTCCTCGGTGTCCACATCACTAAGGATCTATCATGGTCCACACACACCAAGACAGCCGTGAAGAAGGCACGACAACGCCTCTTACCCCTCGGGAGGCTGAAAAGATTTGGCATGGGCCCTCCAAAAGTTCTACTTTTGCACCATTGAGAGCATCTTGACTGGCTTCATCACCGCTTGGTATGGCAAATGCTTGGCATCCGACCGTAAGATGCTACAGACGGTACTCCAGGTGGTGTCAGAGGAAGGCCCTAGAAATTGTCAGACTCCAGCCACCCAAATCCGACTGTTCTCACAGCAAGCGGTACCAATGCACCAAGTCTGGAACCAACAGAACCCTGAACGGTTTCTATGAACGGTTTCTATCCAAAAGCCATAAGAGTCCAGGTAGTTATTTGCTTAGTTAAATGGTTATCTGCATTGACCATTTTGGAGGGAAATGTTTTGACTCAAAACCGTAGCAGCAGATGTGATATCTATCAAATCCAATTTTTTTGTCACGTGCTGAATACTACAGGTTTAGAACTTACCGTAAAATACTTACTTTCAAGCCCTTAACCACTGTATTTATTTATTTTATTTTATTTATTTTATTTAACCTTTATTTAACCAGGTAGGCAAATTGAGAACACGTTCTCATTTACAATTGCGACCTGGCCAAGATAAAGCAAAGCAGTTCGACACATACAACAACACATAGTTACACATGGAGTAAAAACAAACATATAGTCAATA
This sequence comes from Salvelinus fontinalis, assembly GCF_029448725.1. Lineage (NCBI taxonomy): Eukaryota > Metazoa > Chordata > Actinopteri > Salmoniformes > Salmonidae > Salvelinus > Salvelinus fontinalis. Next base: position 44,760,109 of record NC_074665.1, on the reverse strand, counting down.
ATACAGTGGGGAAAAAAATAAGTCTATATACAATGTGAGCAAGTGAGGTGAGATAAGGGAGGTGAAGGCAAACAGATATATGTATAAATAAATAAAAATATAAAAAGGCCATGGAGGCGAAGTGAGTACAACACAGCAAGTAAAATAAAAACTAAAAAAAAAAAAAAACACTGCAATGGTTGGTTTGCATTGGAAGAAAGTGCAAAGTAGAGACAGAAATAATGGGGTGCAAAGGAGCAAAATAAATTAATAAATAAATACAGTAGGTAAAGAGGTAGTTGTTTGGGCTAAATTGTAGATGGGTTATGTACAGGTGCAGTAATCTATGAGCTGCTCTGACAGCTGGTGCTTAAAGCTAGCGAGGGAGATAGGTATTTCCAGTTTCAGAGATTTTTGTAGTTCGTTCCAGTCATTGGCAGCAGAGAACTGGAAGGAGAGGCGTCCAAAGGAAGAATTGGTTTTGGGGGTGACTAGAGAGATATACCTGCTGGAGCGCGTGCTACAGGTAGGTGCTGCTATGGTGACCAGCGAGCTGAGATAAGGGGGGACTTTACCTAGCAGGGTCTTGTAGATGACCTGGAACCAGTGGGTTTGGCGACGAGTATGAAGCGAGGGCCAGCCAACGAGAGTGTACAGGTCGCAGTGGTGGGTAGTATATGGGGCTTTGGTGACAAAACGGATGGCACTGTGATAGACTGCATCCAATTTATTGAGTAGGGTTTTTACGAGGCTATTTTGTAAATGACATCACCGAAGTCGAGGATTGGTAGGATGGTCAGTTTTACAAGGGTATGTTTGGCAGCATGAGTAAAGGATGCTTTGTTGCGGAATAGGAAGCCAATTCTAGTTTTGACTTTGGATTGGAGATGTTTGATGTGGGTCTGGAAGGAGAGTTTACAGTCTAACCAGACACCTAGGTATTTGTAGTTGTCCACATATTCTAAGTCAGAGCCGTCCAAAGTAGTGATATTGGACAGGCGGGCAGGAGCAGGCAGCGATCGGTTGAAGAGCATGCATTTGGTTTTACTTGTATTTAAGAGCAGTTGGAGGCCACGGAAGGAGAGTTGTATGGCATTGAAGCTCGCCTGGAGGGTTGTTAACACAGTGTCAAAAGAAGGGCCAGAAGTATACAGAATAGTGTCGTCTGCGTAGAGGTGGATCAGAGAATCACCAGCAGCAAGAGCGACATCATTGATGTAAACAGAGAAGAGAGTCGGTCCAAGAATTGAACCCTGTGGCACCCCCATAGAGACTGCCAGAGGCCCGGACAACAGACCCTCCGATTTGACACACTGAACTCTATCAGAGAAGTAGTTGGTGAACCAGGCGAGGCAATCATTAGAGTGTATGTATGTGTAGTAATATGTACATACAGTTGAAGTTGGAGGTTTACATACACCTTAGCCAAATACTACATTTAAACTCAGTTTTTCACAATTCCTGACATTTAATTCTAGTAAAAATTCCCTGTCTTAAGTCAGATAGGTTCACCACTTTATTTTAAGAATGTGAAATGTCAGAATAATAGTGGATAGAATGATTTATTTCGGCTTTTATTTCTTTCATCACATTACCAGTGGGTTTACATACACTCAATTAGTATTTTGTAGCATTGCCTCTTAAATTGTTTAACTTGGGTCAAATGTTTTGGGTAGCCTTCCACAAGCTTCCCACAATAAATTGGGTGAATTTTGGCCCATTCCTCCTGACAGAGCTGGTGTATCTGAGTTAGGTTTGTAGGCGTCCTTGCTCGCACACGCTTTTTCAGTTCTGCCCACAAATGTTCTATAGGATTGAGGTCAGGGTTTTGTGATGGCTACTCCAATACCTTGACTTTGTTGTCCTTAAGCCATTTTGCCACAACTTTGGAAGTATGCTTGGGATCATCGTCCATTTGGAAGACCCATTTGCGACCAAGCTTTAACTTCCCGACTGATGTCTTGTGATGTTGCCTCAATATATCCACATTTCCCTTCCTCATGATGCCATCTATTTTGTGAAGTTTCCAGTCCCTTCTGCAGCAAAGTACCCCCACAACATGATGCTGCCACCCCCGTGCTTCACGGTTGGGAAGGTGTTCTTTGGCTTGCAAGCCTCACCCTTTTTCCTCCAAACATAACGATGGTAAATATGGCCAAACAGTTCTATTTTTGTTTCATCCGACCAGAGGACATTTCTCCAGAAAGTACGATCTTTGTTCCCATGTGCAGTTGCAAATCATAGCCTTGCTTTTTTTATGGCGGTTTTGGAGCAGTGGCTGCTTCCTTGCTGAGCGGCCTTTCAGGTTATGTCGATATAGGACTCGTTTTACTGTGGATATAGATACTTTGGTACCTGTTTCCTCCAGCATCTTTACAAGGTCCTTTGCTATTGATTTGCACTTCTCGCACCAAAGTACGTTCATCTCTAGGAGACAGAACGCGTCTCCTTCCTGAGCGGTATGATGGCTGCGTGGTCCCATGGTGTTTATACTTGCATACTATTGTTTGTACAGATGAACGTGGTACCTTCAGGCGTTTGGAAATTGCTCCCAAGGATGAACCAGACTTGTGGAGGCCTACAATTTATTTTCTGAGGTCTTGGCTGATTTTTTTTTCTTTCTTTCCATGATGTCAAGCAAAGAGATACTGAGTTTGAAGGTAGGCCTTAAAATACATCCACAGGTACACCTCCAATTGACTGAAATTATGTCAATTAGCCTATCAGAAGCTTCTAAACCTGTGACATAATTTTCTGGAATTTTCCAAGCTGTTTAAAAGGCACAGTCAATCTATGTAAACTTCTGACCCATTGGAATTGTGATACAGTGAAATAATCTGTCTGTAAACAATTGTTGAAAAATTACTTGTGTCATGCACAAAGTTGATGTCCTAACCGACTTGCCAAAACTATAGTTTGTTAACAAGACATTTGTAGAGTGGTTGAAAAACGAGTTTTAATGACTCCAACCTAAGTGTATGTAAACTTCTGACTTCAACTGTATCTACCTGAGTTACCTTGTACCCCTGCACATCGACTCGATACTGGTACCCGTGTGTATATAGCCAAGTTATACTTAGTCACTGTGTATTAATTTTTTTTATTTTTATTGTTATTACTTTACTATTATTTCTATATTTTCTTTCTTTCTGCAATGTCAGGAAGGGCTTGGAGGAAACGGGTACAAAAGTATCTATAAGCATTTCACTGTTAGTCTGCACCTGTTTACGAATGTGACGTAGAAGATTTGATATAGGAGGAAAACTGTTAATGCACAACTAAGTTTGCACCTTGTGTATTCAAACTTTCAACAGTAAGTTAAAGCCCTGATTTGAGTTTCTAAATAAATGGAAAAAAAATTTTTTACTTAGGTCCGGACCACGGTGTCTTCATTGTAGGCTACGGCCCTACACACACACACACACACACACAAAATGTGAAACTTCTACTCAGTCCAATTCTAGGGCCACTACTATCACCCGCAACCAAAAGATGACAAATATACACATTTGTACACAAACACACACACAACAGTTTGACAGATGTATTTCTCTGTCTGTGTTGCAGTGACAGCAGTGGAGAAATTCTCAACAACAACTGTGTGATGGAATACCACCGGACCACAGGAACCCTGAGTGCTCACTTCAGGAACATGGTGAGTTAGGATAAATAAGCACCGACGCACAGTTTTTTTTATGTCAAACATGTACACGTGTATTAACCCTTTACACCGTTGGGAATTGGCTAGAATAAATATGAAAAGCCTATGCATAAGCTTGGTAGCAATTGAAAGGGAACAATTTGGAGATTACGGGAGCATTATTAGACCAAAGTTGAGGATACAACAGTTCACCTGACACAAGACTGAATCCAAACATTACAGAGTTGATCTTATGTGCATTTTACATTTACTGTACTTTTTGCTGCATTTGTTGATAACGAAATCTGAAAATACATTCGGTAACATGATGAGAATATACCTGCAAAGTGTGGTGTAGGTGCAACATAAGACACAAAAAATGACAAGGAGAGCTCCCCTATGTGCTGTTGAGGAACTAGAGCGAGCACATTTGTAGTTTTGTTTGGAACACAGCCCTGCATCACACAATTACTGTTTACGGTATATCCAAAAACGGGCCGTTTTATAAATCGCGATCTGAGGTGGGCATCATTTGAAAGCTTGTTTTATTGCCAACATGACCAGCTAAGTTCTAAAAATATGATCTTAGTGTTTGGGCTTTCACAGGGCAATTCGGGTAGACATGAGTCATGCGTGCGTTCAGGTGTGTGTTCCGCAGCTCATTTTCTTGACAACGGACAAACCGGTTCATTCTGTTCAGAACAACACCGGGTTGTGATGCTATGTCATCTTGTAACTGTACATCAGACACGGTGATCATAAACGTTGGAACTGTATGTGTTATGGGAAGGTGAAGTACACATTTGGACTCAGGTGCTTGGCTTGCTTGTATGACATCACAAGCGGTGTTTAATATAATCCTCAATGTCTCATCTTTCACAATACATAGTCCTCTTAATTTAGTGTTTCTGTCTTCCAAGACAACAAATGTGCAAAGGTTGTCCAATTTAGGGGGGTGGGAAGTGGGCAAGTTCTTGTTGCGAGCGGTGCTCAAGTTCAGAACAGCTGTCAGTCAAAACCCATAAAGTGCTTTGAATCGCAGAGCCTAAGTTTTACTGTACAGCCAGCCCGTTCCAATTTAGGGGCTTATCAGTGCCCAACTCGGCCATTTTCAACCTATAAACGGGTACGAGTGTAAAGGGTTGATACGCATGTGTGAATTGGAAATGTTTTTTTTTTTTTGCATATCCCAACTCCCCCTGAGAAACCCTCGGAGAGCGGGGTCGCGGCCTGGGTCTGCCATTATCAACGGCGTCCCTGGAGCTATTAGGTTTAAGTGCTTTGTTCAAGGGCACGTCGACAGATTTTTCACCTTGTCAGCTTGGATTCGTTACTGGCCCAACACTAACCGCTAGGTTAGAATGATTTCTACTTATAAATACAATTACATTACTGATGTATTGTAATTGGCATTTTACTCCAAAACCTTTTGTGGCTTTGCTAAAGTGTGATATGTGCATGTGGTCAAAATGTTAGCGTTTGTAGCATTTTTGTTGCTGTGGTCGATAAGCAGAGGTTGTGTTGTGGTCTCTCCTGTGCTGTGTAGTCCCTGAAGCGGATCAAACGGTCGGACCGTCGCGGGGCAGAGTCGGTCACAGAGGAGAAGTTCACTGTCATGTTTGAGTCTCAGTTCAGCGTGGGGGGCAACGAGCTGGTCTTCCACGTCAAGGTTACAGGAAAATCCACTTCTAGAAACACCAGAGCCCAGTTTGTCAAAACATTTCATCCAGATCAAAATAATCCTGTGTTGTGTTAAATTCTTTGTAGTCTGTGGTCTCTCCCCCCCCAAAAATGATGCCGTTTTTAAGACAAAGAGATGCGTATCTCTAACATACCTCATCATAATGCTATTACAAAGATCATGTTATGTGATACCATGATATTTGGTTGAAATATTGTCCGCGTCCTTCAATGAAAGAGGAACACAATTGAAAGGGGCAACAGGATTGAGACAACACAGGATCATTTTGATCAGATTTGATGTCTTCCATTTCATTGACATCCATTCTGTAGTGAACTTTGAGTAGGATGACTTAAATTAGTCTAATTAATCAATTAATGTAGTCAGTAACTTTTTTTAATTTTATTTTTATTCCCCCCTAGACATTATCTCTCCCCGTGGTGGTGATAGTACACGGTAGTCAAGACAACAATGCCACGGCAACGGTCCTGTGGGACAACGCTTTTGCAGAGCCGGTGAGTTTATTGGCCTTTTACTGGAAGACACTTTGCATCACACCCCTTTTGCACGTCCCTTATCTGCCGCTGTAGTTTATCTAAGAGTTGAAAAAGCTCGGAACAACTCCTGTATATATCATTCTTATCTCTTTTTCTCTTTCCCTGATTTCCCCCCCCCCCCCCCTTTTTTTGTTGTTGTTCCAACTCTCTTTTCCTCTCCCTCATACACACACTCTGCTTCCCTCCTCCATCCCCCAGGGCAGGGTGCCGTTCATCGTTCCTGACAAGGTGCTGTGGCCGCAGCTGTGTGAAGCCCTAGACATGAAATACAAGGCAGAGATGCACAGTGCCCGTGGCCTCTGCGACGACAACCTGGTCTTCCTGGCCCAGAAGGCATTCAGCAGCGCCAGCATAAACCCGGAAGACTACCGCAACATGACCATGTCCTGGGCCCAGTTCAACCGGGTACGACCGTTTTTGATTCGATTTTTAGATTGTTTTCGCACTGCACTGACTACTACTACCGCAACATGACCATGTCTTTGTCCCGGTTCAACCAGGTATGACCGTTTTTTTCCTAACGACTACTTTTTACTGACTACCTCCACAACCTGACCATGTCCTGGTCCCAGTTCAAACAAGTTTGACCGTTTCACCGCTGACTACTACTGCGACATGACCACTGGAATAGGGATGTTTCCACACAGACTTAAAGCTGGAATCCACGATGACGAAACGGCCACGTCCGTTTGCGGTATTACAACAAAAGTCATTTTACTGCAAACAACTTTTCTTTTCTTTTTTCCTCTTGGTCTTCATTGCACACACGATTTTAAAGATCACTATGTATTGTGATTTAGTTGACCATTCTCAACAACGCTCCTCAGCTCGGCAACAATAAGTGGTGGTGGGGCAGCCAGGGACGCCGTTTCACCTTACTGCGGATTCCATCTTTAAGACTTTAACAGCAATACCTGTGTGGAAATAGTATTTGTAATAGAAAGAAAACCAATGGTATTGTGAACCCAGGTTTGATTATCTATGCTATCCACAGGAGAGTTTGCCGGGGAGGAACTTCACTTTCTGGCAGTGGTTTGACGGAGTCATGGAGCTCATGAAGAAACACCTGAAGCCCCACTGGAATGACGGGTGAGAGAGGAGTGCTTCAATTCAGAGCTTTTCCATTAGTGGCTGTGTGGCCAAATTCTCTGGACGCTTCTTCCCTATAGCTTAACAACCGTACATTTTGCGCCCGTGCGGGATTATCTACTTTACACAACAACAAAAAGTACGTACCTGCTGCTCGCTCTGCTACCACTTTCCCCTTCTTCCTGTTCTCACTCACCCCGCACATGATCGGCCGTCTTTGTCTGGTGTACAAACTTTAACTGTAGAGTGCCTTTCTCTGTTGTAAGATGTCTGAATTAAAACGACAATCGAATTTACCTGTGGGATCTGTGGGACGGGGCGGTTCAATTCGCTCGTGCAGCCTCAGCTTTTTCCATTAACCCTGTTATTAGACAATTGTTGATGAAAAGAGGGAGTTCAATAAGCAGCCTTTTTGACCGTGCTCTTATTGTGAAAATACATCTTTAGAATTGTGCAATGAAATAGGGCAACGTGTGTGTGTGCTTTAAAAAAAAAAAAAAATTGTGCTTGCGTGCACGTTAACTTTCATACTGTGAATGTGCGAGTACTGCGTACGCACGTGTGTATGTTTACGTACTGCGTGTTTGTGTTACGCAGGGCGATCTTGGGCTTTGTGAACAAACAGCAGGCCCAGGACATGCTGATGTCCAAGCCCAACGGGACCTTCCTGCTCCGCTTCAGTGACTCTGAGATCGGGGGCATCACCATCGCCTGGGTGGCAGAGAACCCTAACAAAGCAGGTACTGTACTCTACTAACCACCTAGGAGTGGGCAGAGTGTTTTCGGACCAATACATGAGCCCATGCATTGTTGTCCACATTGTGTGATGGAGTGTAGGTAATTGAGGCAGGATGAACGTTGTTGCCGATTTTATTCAGTTGGTTGACAAACGGCTAACATAACGTAGATGCATATGATCTTAATATGTGACTTGATGTAAACATTTTTAGCTGTAAAACGTTCCACCATTTCCTGGTTTCTAAAATGTTCACCAGATTCTTAGTTTGTGACAAAATAAGCGGTTCCTGAACTTTTCCCTTCCAGGGACCACCAAATTACCTTCAGAAGCTCTTGAGGAACCACCATTTGCATAGTCAGATTTTTGTATAATTTTTGTTTTTACATAAAACATCTTGCCGGTCAAATTTGGGCCAGTTTAGCAGTGAATGTAACAAATTAAAGGCTTATTGTTATAAACAATTTGCGTTGTGAAAACCACCTGCAGTAACCAGGTTGAAAACCACTGTAGAGAATCATTCTACCATCAAAACCGTTTTGAAATATGTTTCAATAACGAAAAGTATACAGTACCAGTCAAGTTTGGACACATCTACTCATTCAAGGGTTTTTCTTTATTTGACCATTTTCCAAGTTGTAGAATAATAGTGAAGACATCAAAACTATGAAATAACAGGGCCTCCCGGGTGGCGCAGTGGTCTAGGGCACTGCATTGCAGTGCTAACTGCGCCACCAGAGTCTCTGGGTTCGCCCCCAGGCTCTGTCGCAGCCGGCCGCGACCGGGAGGTCCGTAGGGCGACGCACAATTGGGCTAGCGTCGTCCGGGATAGGGAGGGTTTGGCCGGTAGGGATTTCCTTGTCTCATCTCGCTCCAGCAACTCCTGTGGCGGGCTGGGCGCAGTGCGCGCTAGCCAAGGGGGCCAGGTGCACGGTGTTTCCTCCGACACATTGGTGTGGCTGGCTTCCGGGTTGGAGGCGCGCTGTGTTAAAGAAGCAGTGCGGCTTGGTTGGGTTGTGCCTCGGAGGACGCATGGCTTTCGACCTTCGTCTCTCCCGAGCCCGTACGGGAGTTGTAGCGATGAGACAAGATAGTAATTACTAGCGATTGGATACCACGAAAATTGGGGAGAAAAGGGGATAAAATGTATTTTAATTTTTTTTTTTTTAAAGAACTATGAAATAACACATATGGAATCATGTAGTAACCAAAAAAGTGTTAATCAAATCAAAATATGTTTTAATTTTTTCAAAGTAGCCACCCTTAGCCTTGTGTAGCGCTTTCCACACTCTTGGCATTCTCTCAACCAGCTTCACCTGGAATGCTTTTCCGACAGTCTTGAAGTTCTCACAAATGCTGAGCACTTGTTGGCTGCTTTTTCTTCACTCTGCAGTCCAACTCATTCCAAACCATCTCGATTGGGTTGTGGTTGGGTGATTGTGGAGGCCAGTTCATCTGATGCAGCACTCCTCACTCTCCTTCTTGGTCAAATAGCCCTTACACAGCCTGGAGGTGTGTTGGGCCATTGTTCTGTTGAAAAACAAATTATAGTCCCACTAAGCGCAAACCAGATGGGATGGCGTATTGCTGCAGAATGCTGTGGTAGCCATGCTGGTCAAGTGTGCCTTGAATTCTAAATAAATCACTATCGCACCACCACCTCCATGCTTCACGGTGGCAACTACACATGCAGAGATCATCCATTCACCTACTCTGCGTCTCACAAAGACACAAAGGCAATTGAAACCAAGAATCTCAAATTTGTACTCATCAGACCAAAGGACAGATTTCCACCGGTCTAATGTCCATTGCTCGTGTTTCTTGGCCCAAGCATGTCTCTTCTTCTTATTGGTGTCCTTTAGTAGTGGTTTCTTTGCAGCAGTTCAACCATGAAGGCCTGATTCACACAGTCTTCCCTGAAGAGTTGATGTTGAGATGTCTGTTACTTGAACTCTGTGAAGCATTTATTTGGGCTGCAATTTCTGAGGCTGGTAACTCTAATGAACTTATCCTCTGCAGCAGAGGTAACTCTGGGTCTTCCTTTTCTCTGGCGGTCGTCATGAGAGCTAGTTTCATCATAGCGCTTGATGGTTTTAGCGACTGCACTTGAAGAAACTTTCAAAGTTCTTGAAATTTTCCATGTTGACTGACCATGTCTTAAGTAATGATGTACTGCCGTTTCTCTTTGATTATTTGAGTTGTTCGAGCCATAATATGGACTTAGTCGTATTTGTTTAAAGACCATCTACTGTTTACCACCCCTACCTTGTCACAACACAACTGATTGGCTCAAACGCATTAAGAAGGAAAGAAATTCCACAAATGAACTTTTAACATGGCACCCCTGTTAATTGAAATGCAATCCAGGTGACTACCACATGAAGCTGGTTGAGAGAATGCCAAGAGTGTGCAAAGCTGTCAAGGCAAAGGGTGGCTACTTAGAAGTATCTCAAATATGAAATATATTTTGATTTAACACTTTTGGTTATTACATGAATCCATATGTGTTATTTCATAGTCTTGATGTCTTCACTGTCGGGTCGTACACAAACTTACTTAATGGACTTTTTAGATGTTCTCTGTTCCTTAGTCCAGGTCTCTACATCAAAATGTTTATGTAAATTTAGCCAGATTAGGCTCATTGAGGTTGAAAGGATATTTTTCTATGATATTGTTCTCCAGGGGAGAGGCTGGTGTGGAACCTAATGCCGTACACCACCAAAGACTTTTCCATCCGCTCACTAGCCGACCGCATCAGTGACCTCAACCACCTCATGTTCCTCTATCCCGACCGGCCCAAGGACGAGGTGTTCTCCAAGTACTACACCCCTCCCCTCTGTACGTACCCTCCTCCTCCTCATCCTTAACTTTATTTTTGTTTCTAAAATAAGTTGTTTCAAATTTGGCTGTTCTCATTTTCTCTCAGCAAAAGCAGTGGATGGCTACGTCAAACCACAGATCAAGCAGGTTGTGCCAGAGTACGTATATTGTCATGCATATAACAATTTTTTACTATTTCTAAACCCACACTGAACTGAAAATACCCCATTCCAAATCTGGCGCTAGCCTCTATCCTATCAAATGGCGATTTGTAATTGGGCAATTGTGTGTGATTTACTTTTCTTTGTTTTTCTTTTGGTTTATGATAAACTCATGAAGCATTTCTAAGTTATATTCTTCAATAATCAATGGGTAAATACCCAAATTGTAAACGGCTTCCCAAATCCCAGACTGTAGCTTTAATGTGATTGTGCTTCCTGTCCTCCCTGTAGATTCACTACTCCCAACCCTGAGCCGTCCTGTGGGAACCCCACCTACATGGACCAGGCACCCTCCCCGTCAGTGGCTCACCCCATCAACTTTGCAATTTTCCCTCCCATGTAAGTACACTACAGATGGGAATGTATCAATGTACAGCAGTGACAAGTCATTAGATGACATGCAGTTCCCTCCTAAGCTGCGTGCGTGCCCGGCTGCCCACCTCCCCCCACGACTTTCGTGCAGAAGAAATACCAGCCCACGCAGAGATGCGCAAGATTACTCCGTTAGTTTACACTATATATTTATATCAGCGTTTCCCTCCTTGTTGTAGGTAGAGCGCACTAGAGGAGAATTCTGGCAGGTAGCCTACGAGCGGTATTTTCCCGTATCCCACCGTCGCAGTGGGTGTGCTTATCAGATCAAAGTGCAGAGTCGAGTGTGCACATTTGTTGATATTTGCAAGTTATTAGCCCATAAATCTATAGATGTATATCTGTAGATATATTATTAGGTGTGTATGTATAATTAAAAACTACAAATTATGTTTTTAAGTAGGAATTGGTTTGAAGCCGAAGAATAAAATAAATTCACTTGAGCACCCAATGCGTATTTCACTCATGCGCTACCAAGGTTTTCCAGCACACAGCTTTGACATTAGCTATGTTGCTCTATTTTACTTCCAACCATGTGTAGGCAGGTTGCTTAGGATTCAAACATTCTCAAACAGCCTAATTCATACTCTTCAGCGGAATAATGGACTTTACAGTGACCTGCTATTAAAATAATGTTTATCATTAGACTATAGTGTGCTACAAAACCTTGGCAGCGCATGGGTGAAGTACGCATGTTAATTTTCTTTATTTTTCGGCTTCCGACCAATGCCTACTTATCATTTAAAGCTTTGTTTTTAATTTCCTTGCTTTTTACACCGCAAGTTGTTTATGCAACATTATTTGACAACATTTATAATACAGCACAGCAATACTGTAAAGTAAAAAATAAAAAATAAAAAATAAAAAAAAACATTGACATGTCAACAGAAATAATGTAGTTAATTATAATTAGTATTAGAAATAATTACTATTGCTTTAGTATTAACAGCTGATTTTCCAGAGGGAAGCGAAAAACAGAAACCTTTATGGACTAAACTGGGAAACATTTCCCTGATCTCTTAACAAAACTATCGAGCACCTGGAAAATACACAAATAATCAACATGTAGCCTACCCATTAACTATTTCCATTATTGACTGTCAAATTAGTTGGCTCGGAGAGCAAGGCATGAAGTGGCACCAACTGCTCGGTGTTCTGCGCCAGCAGAGGGCCTGTGCTACTTCTCCCCCTGACATCCTAGTCATCCACCTCGGTGGAAACGTCTTGGAATGCACCCAAGCAGGCGGCAGATGTGCGGATTTAGAGGTGGTCATCCGATTGTTTCCCGGTACAAGTACGTGGGCAAGATCACTGGGGAAGCCAAGCCAGGGGCTTATTACAACCTGTGTTGTGATTAATGCGTTGTTTGCTCTAACCTGTGAATTCATATGCCACTGGGATATATAGGCCTCAGGCCGAGACCATAAGAAGACAAGTCACACAGTGGCAGAATAAATTCAGCTACATGTTTGTTTCATCACAAAGCCAGAAAGCAACATTTGTCCGGTGTAGTCCACAAAGAACATTGCATGTAACAAACAGTTACTTGACTTAACACATGGTCAAGCAAGTTAATTTTAATAAATCCTCTACAGGATCGGTGTCCCTCCCGCGGGACAGTTGAGCTAACGTAGGCTGAGGTTGTAAGTAACAAGAACATTTCCAAGGACATAGACATATCTGATATGGGCAGAAAGCTTAAATTCTTGTTAACTTCTCTGATCTACGGATACCGAATACGGGTTCACTTTCCTAAACAACCGCTGAATTGCAGGGCGCTAAATTCAAAAATATTCCTTAAAATATTTATAATCATGCAATCACAAGTGAAATATACCAAAACACAGCTTAGCTTGTTGTTAATCCACCTATGTTGTCAGATTTTGGAAATATATTTTACAGCGAAAGAAATCCAAGCTTTTGTGAGTGTAGCTTTCAATGCTAAATCAGCTAGCCCCAAGTTAGCATGGTCACAAAAGTCAGAAAAGCAATACAATTAATCGCTTACCTTTGATAATCTTCGGGTGTTCCCACTCACGAGACTCCCAGTTACACAACAAATGTTCTTTTTGTTCGATAAATATTACTTACCACAAAAAAACGCCATTTGGGTTGCACGTTATGATGAAAAATCAAAAGCCGTGTTCCGTTCAACAAATCCCAAAAAGTATCCGAAATGGTCGTAGAAACATTAAAAATGTTTTTTATAATCAAACCTCAGGTTGTCTTTAACAAACATAATCGATAATATTTCAACCGGGGCATAACCTATTCATTAAGAGACAAAAGGAAAATGGGGAGCCCCTCTCTCGCGCGCAGGAAATATTCTGAGGACACCTGACCTCTTTTGAAACATCTCGCTCATTTTTCTAAATAAAAGCCTGAAACTATGTCTGAAGCCTGGTCACAGCCTGAGGAAGCCATTGGAAAAATAATCTGGTTGATACCCCTTTAAATGGAGGTTAGAGGGGAAAGGAAACAAAGATAGTTTTTTTTAAATATCACTTCCGGGTTAATTTCTCAGGATTTCGCTTGCAGAATAAGGGTTCTAAGCAGACATGGAATTGTTTTAAGATAGTCAAACTGTGCATCATTGAGCTATTTGATATAGAATTTAAGGAACCCTTTAAGTATAAAACATATTTTTAGGGGATAAAATATAGAATTAGGCTTTTAGCTCATAGAAACACATTGAATAACACATTCATAAATGGCAAAAAAGTCAGTCAAAAAATAAATAATAAGGAACAAGGTTTTGGAGTGTTTGTCCAATATCTAGGAGATATGAGAGCTCAGGATATTATTATTTTTAAACATATTTAACCTCTTTTTGGGTAGGCACAACTGCCTCCATACTTCCATAAATGTTTTATAACCAGTACCGGTTACCTTCAGACAAGTCCCGTGACACTTGTGGGAGTCGTAGAGCAAAACATGAGTCTCCCCTTTCCATGGAGTGGTCATAGTAGTTTTCTTGGCTAAACCTTTCGGACGCTACAGATGTTTTCTTCTGAAGACCGATTTTCGGGATGTCTCATGGTCTGATAAACGCCTCCGTTGCTCGGCCACCTTCCACTGCAGAGGCGGAAGGCCCGCCATAGGCAGATGGGGTGGGTTGAGACGCAGCCCATGCAAAAACATATCTCAAGCTTAAATTGACGCATTTTGATTTTTTTTTTTTTTTTTTTTTTTTTACACCGGTGTGTGTAAATCGACTCCGGGTGTTTTAAAGAGACCTCTAATAATAGAAAATAAGCACACACCGTGCTGGCGCGTGCGCCCCGGTCAGTCTCTGTGTGTGTTGGGACTGGGAGGGGGTGTCAAATCTATACACGAAAGAGAAATGTCGATCTCTTCTCCGAGAGGAGAACTCAGGACCTTTACATCCCAGGGCAGTGACGTTAACCACTACACTACAAACCCTGACATGAAAGAATTATCTTGACACTATTTAAATGTAAAGTCTGGTGGTGACAGGAAGCTTTCATTGCACAGTGTTTTGTTGTTCGTTCACTCTACTGATTTTAAAACATTTATTTCTCTGGCTTGGTTAAAAAAAACTGTCTAAAACAGTTGCTGTATTGAAACCGGTAACATAGTTAACCAAGTTGGCAAGCGCAATGTTTTATACAGTACATTTTAGTACGTTACAGCCTTATTCTAAAATTGATCCAATAAAAAATCCTTATCAATCTACATACAATACTCCATAATGACAAAGTGAAAACAAAGTTTTTAGAAATGTTTGCAAATTAATGTGTATTTTTTTTAAACGGTGACTTCCTGAGTGGCGCAGCATTCTGAGGCACTGATCAGTGCTAGACGCGTCACTACAGATCCCGGGCTGTGTCGGAGCTGGCCGCAAACAGGAAACCCATGAGGCGGCGGCGGAACAATTGGCCCAGCGTCGTCCGGGTTAGGGGAGGGTTTGGCCGGCTGGGATGTCCTTGTCCTCTAGCAACTCCTGGCGGCCGGGCTCATGCATGCTGGCTTCAGTTGCCAGCTGTAGGGTGTTTCCTTCCACACATTGGTGCGGCTGGCTTCCGGGTTAAGCGAGCAGTGTGTCAAGAAGCAGTGCAACTTGGCGGGGTCTTGTTTCGGAGGACGCATGGTTCTCGACCTTCACCTCTCCCGAGTCCGCATGGGAGTTGTAGCGATGGGACAAGACTAACTACCAATTGGATATCACTAAAAGGGGGTAAAAAGTACATAAAAAAATATATATTAATAATAAAATAAAATAAACATTATTTACGTAAGTATTCAGACCCTTTGCTATGAGACTCAAAATGTAGCTCCTGTTTCCATTGATCATCCTTGATCTTTCTACAACTTGATTGGAGTCCACCTGTGGTAAATTCAATTGATTGGACATGATTTGGAAAGTCACACACCTATATAAGGTCCCACAGTTGACAGTGCATGTCAGAGCAAAAACCAAGCCATGAGGTTGAAGGACTTGTCCATAGAGCTCCGAGACAAGATTGTGTCGAGGTACAGATCTGGGGAAGGGTACCAAAAGAATTGCTGCGAAATTGAATGTCCCAAAGAACACAGTGGCTTCCAACATTCTTAAATGGAAGAAGTTTGGAACCACCAAGAGACTTTGTGGCGCCGGCCGCCGAGCCAAACGGAGAAATCGGGGGGGGGGGGCATTGGTCAGGGAGGTGACCAAGAACCCGATGGTCACACTGATAGAGCTCCAGTGTTCCTCTGTGGAGATGGTTGTCCTTCTGGAAATTTCTCCCATCTCCGCAGCACTCCACCCATCAGGCCTTTATGGTTGAGTGGCCAGACAGAAGCCACCCCTCAGTAAAAGGCACATGACAGCCTGCTTGGAGTTTGCCAAAAGGCACCTAAAGGACTCTCAGACCATGAGAAACAAGATTATCTGGTTTGATGAAACCAAGATTGAACTCTTTGGCCTGAATGCCAAGCGTCACGTCTGGAGAAAACCAGGCACCATCACTACGGTGAAGCATGGTGGCGGCAGCATCATGCTGTGGGGATGTTTTTCAGTGGCAGGGACTGGGAGACTAGTTAGGATTGAGGCAAACATGAACGGTGCAAAGTACAGAGATCCTTGATGAAAACCTGCTCCAGAGCACTCAGGACTTCAGACTGGGGTGAAGGTTCACCTTTCAACAGGAAAACGATCCTAAGCACACAGACAAGACCACGCAGGAGTGGCTTCGCGGCAAGTCTCATTGTCCTTGAGGGCCAGAGCCTGGACTTGAACCCAATCGAACATCTCTGGAGAGACCTGAAAATAGCTGTGCAGCGACTCTCCCCATTCAACCTGACAGAGCTTGAGGGGATCTGCAGAGAAGAATGGGAGAAACTCCCCAAATACAGGTGTGCCAAACTTGTAGCGCCATACTCAAGGCTGTAATCACTGCCAAAGGTGCTTCAACAAAGTACTGAGTAATGGGCTTGAATATTTATGTAAATGTGATATTTCAGTTTTTCGCTTTGGCATTATGGGGTATTGTGTGTAGCTTGATGAAGGGTAAAAAAATAATTGAATACGTTTTAGAATAAGGCTGTAATGTAACAAAACGTGGAAAAAGTCTAAATGTTTGAATGCTTTCCGAATGCACTGTAAATAGCTATTTCCATGTGCAAATGTTATGGAATGCATTTGCTCCATTTGGTTTTACTGGTAGACCACTCTGCTAGGCCTACATTATGCTCAAATAGCCACAGTAGCCTATTTGGCCACTATATTAAACTAACCTCTGTGTTTACGGTAAACACACGCTGGAAGTTTCTCACAATGTTGAAGTTTCTGCTCACAGGACCTGAAATTGACTTTGAGACGATTATTGTAAATGTATTATTTAACAATTTGGATGATTTTATATCTATATTTGGCTCCAAGTATCAATTTATAAAAAAAATCTAATGCAAAATATATATATATCTATATATCTATATATATATATATATATATATCTATATATATATATATATATATATATATATATATAGATATATAGATATATATATACACACACACCCACACATTACCAGTCAAAAGTTTGGACACACCTACTCACTCAAGGGTTTTTCTTTATTTGTACCATTTTCTACACTGTAGAATAATAGTGAAGACATCGGCTATGAAATAACACATATGGAATCATGTAGTAACCCAAAAAGTGTTAAACAAATCAAAATATATTTTATGTTATTCAAAGTAGCCACCCTCTGCCTTGACAGCTTTGCACACTCTTGGCATTCTCTCAACCAGTTTCACCTGGAATGCTTTTCCAACAGTCTTGAAGGAGTTCCCACACATGCTGAGCACTTATTGGCTGCTTTTCCTTCGCTTTGCGGTCCAACTCATCCCAAACATCTCAGTTGGGTTAAGATCGGGTGCTTGTGGAGGCCAGGTCATCAGAAGCTGGTTGAGAGAATTCCAAGTGTGCAAAGCTGTCAAGGCAACGGGTGGCTACTTTGAAGCAATACACAGAAACGCCAATATAAACCGTTATATTCTCTATTGAAATCGGAAAAAGTCAGATGGGAATCAAAATCCCTACCCTTGGCTTTCAAGGCTAGCACACTACAAACTGTACCAGAAGCCCAGTCAATGCTTGCTTAGTCACGGGTTTCTTAATATGTTCGTTTTCGGAAGGTTGCAACCTACAAAGCATTGCAGATTGAAATGCCCTTAAAAGAGCTGACTTGATTTCTAGGGCTGGGAATTACCAGGGACTTAACAATAAAATATTATCACGGTACTGCGGTGCCGATACGTTTTATAGATTCTATATGTATCACGATTCTATATGTATTGTGATTCGATACTGCAATTTTTGCGAGTCGATATTCCAAACATTGCTCACTATATGTGTGCTGCAGAGGGACAATAGAGAGCCATGACAAAACAAGTGTTGATCAGTCTTGGAGATACAGCAATGGGTTAAACTTGTTGGCTCACCTTTTTTTTTTTTAAAGAGAACGAGATCTAATGATGAGAAATACTGCCTAGCAAATCAATACTTGGAGTCACAGTATCTATATAAAACCTGAAAACAATTATATTGCGACACAATACTACCCTCAAATTCAACTCTGGACTTCAAATTGCATTTTTTCATTGTTCCTCTCTAATCAGGGACTGATTTAGATGTGGGACACCAGGTGGGTGCAATTAATTATCAGGGAGAACAGAAAACCATCAGGCTTCGGACCTCGTAGGGTAAGAGTTCAATACCACAGCCCTACTATATAGATTATTTCCCCCATCACTAATGATTCCTTTTCTCTACATGTCCGGCTTTTGGTACAGATATTCTATCAGATATCGCACAACGTTATGCCTTACTGATTGCGGTCTGTATGTCTCCCTTCCCACCCCAGCAGAAGTGACCCCATGATGGACGCAGATGGAGAGTTTGACCTGGAAGACACCATGGATGTGGCCCGACACGTGGAGGAGCTTCTGCGGCGGCCCATGGCCAACCAGTGGGACGGCCAACAGTCCTGAACTTTCACCTTTTGACCCCTGACCCTGCACCCCAACAAGAGCAAGCACCCAGAAAACATCCAATGGTTTTGGTTCCATTGGTTTCTATTGTCTATTTTTGTCAATTCTCAAAGGTGAAATGTAATATTTGACAGTTCTTGGATTCTTCTCTGATCTTCTTGACGTGGCAATTGATTATTTCAAAGAAATAACTAATTGTACTTGAAGAAAAAGCACAGTAGAAAAGGTTTGTTTGGAAGTAAGTACTGAGAAAAATGTAGAAATGTGTGTTACTACAATATACAGCAATATTTTTACAAAAATGTTTAGCTATGCTGCTTATGGCCATATTCTGAACATGTTTAAAGAGCAGGAAGGCCTGCACACTGTTGTTATGCTCCCAATTCACAGCTTTATTGACCACGTTTCGATCCGAACAGGATCTCTTTCAGGTCAGAGTGCTCACATCCGAAAATGTACACATTTCCCCTCACATGACCATGACTCATGGTGGGTGTGGAAACAATTCAATTAATTTTTTCTCCTAGTTAATCAGAGGTACATGTGGTCATAAAGGATTATATCCATACAAATAGGGCTGAGTTAACCTAGGCAACATTAATTAAAGATTACGTTGGCATATGACCATTACGCACAGGAGGTGCGGTGGCCGTAGATATAATTACAGTGGCCTATTTCAAAAACCAACTTGTGTACCTCTAATAATTTAGATCTCAATGAGATGAGATGGGCACATGTAGTAGAATATATAATATGTACAAAATGACCAAGTGGAGACCTGGCCGGCAAGACAAATCGACGTAACATATTTATGTAAAAAATAGTCTATCAAACTCTTTGTTCATAGCTTTAGGAGACATGGTGGACAAACGGTGAATCCAATGCAATTCTCTTCTCAGTAATAGATTAACAGTACCCCCCTCCCCAGTAGCCTTAACATGTTCAATAGCTGTGTATCTCAGAGAGCTGTTGTGAGGAGCCTCCGCGAAACGTGCAGCCACAGTTTCTCTGATCAAGAGTCCTGATATTTCTCTTGTGTTCTGTTTTCAGAGCTCGTTTTGTTTTTCCTACATGGCATAGACCACAAATGCACTTGATCAGGTATACCATATATTTTTTTTGTATAACACGTGATACACTTAATCTTAATGGCCTTGCCTGTGATGGGTTGACTGAAAGTTGTGCGTTTGTTCTTAAAGTTACACTGGGTACATCGGCCACATCTGTATTTACTGTCCGGCACGTTATCTAGGAAGGTGCTACGTGGCATCGGTGGAAGGGATGGTTTGGGAGTGAGGCTAGGTCATGTTTTTCTAACGGTCCTGTGCGTCGTACAGCCAATCCTCTGGGTAACGGCAGGAAGTCTAGTGGTTAGAGTTTGGCCAGTAACCAAAAGGTTTCCTCGATCGAATCTCCGCGCCAACGAGCTAAAAAAAAACTGTCGTTATGCTCCTGAGCAAGGCGGGTTACGCTGTTGCCCGGGCTCCGAAGACGTGGATGTCGATTTTAAATGCGATTTTTAAATGCGGTAGACATGTTTCAGTTGAAGGCATTCAGTTGTACAACTGACTAGTTGTCCCCCTTTCCCTGTTTGACGCGTTCATCCAGATAGTGCACTTGATTGTACTACAGATCATGGGTGATAGGGAGGCTCTTTCTCTGGGAAAGGTACCTTTACCCTTCAGGTTGGTATCGTCAAAGTACAGGCATTTCTTGAAATGCTCAGTGCTGCATTTGTTTCTGTTGGTTTGGAATGTAACAATTAAGTGATTTGAATCTTGCGTCTCTACACCGTTAAATTCAACATCAACGTAACAAATTTGGCATTCAGAATGAATTTAAATGTTTGAAGTGAATTCCACCATTGAGTATTTGAAATACGATAGTGCAGTATTTTGACCTTTTGCATCCTCAAAATGGGGCCCTTGGTTTGAAACGCCATGTGCTCTGTACATTCTGCCTCACATTACATGCATAATACATGTGCAGTATCTTCTGCCTTTGAATGCCAAGTTTACTAGCCTTAATTCAAACTCTTGCTTATTACACTGAACTAGTTTCACTTAGTGTATCAGTTTATTTTTCTAAACAAATTAACTGGTAACTTAACTATTGAATTGCTACTCAAATTCATTAGACTACATTAGAAACTCAGCGATAACCAATGACCTGCTCTCTTTTTTTCTTGATTAATTTAGTATGAATTAAAAACAAAAAAAATGTACCTTTTGCCCAGATCGTACCTTGTTGTTTAAGACGTTAACGTTAAGTGTTACCCATTCGCTGAAAATATCAATTTTTAATGGGCTGTGTGATCATGTATTGATATTGTTTTTTAACTGTATGCAATCATGTTCTTTGTTACCTATATTTGCAGGCACGCCACCCCTGTTCCTGACACTTAGCTACCCACCCTTTTATCTCAAGTACCACATACAGCTACTACCTTATTTGCCTATTCAGAAGTACTTGCGCAGTGTCGTAGCTTCTCTTTCTGTGCCTAAAGACACTGATCACGATTGTGAAGTGGCAACACCAATGTCCAGGCAAGAGATTGTATTACCACAACCCTTTTAGTATGCTCGTCCTCGCCTTTACAGCACCGCGTTTTGCAGGGCATGGGCAACGTTGTGGAGGGTAATTTTTTATAATTTTTTTATATATAAATACAGTGCCTTCAAAAGTATTCATCCCCCTTGGTGTTTTTCCTATTTTGTTGCATTACAACCTGTATTTTAAATGGATATTTATTTGAATTTCATGTAATGGACATACACAAAATAGTCCAAATTGGTGAAGTGAAATATAAAAAATATATATATTTTTTTTTTGTGACGCATCCATATATATATATATATATATATGTATGTATATGTATATGTCTGCAACACTACTAAGCAAGAGGCACCAGCAAGCAAGTGGCACCATGAAAACCAAAGAGCTCTCCAAACAGGTCAAGGACAAAGTTGTGGAGAAGTACAGATCAGGGATTGGTTATAAAAAAAATCAATAACTTTGAACATCCCAAAGAGCACCGTTAAATCCATTATTAAAAATTGAAAGAATATGGCACTACAACAAACCTGCCAAGAGAGGTCCACCCACCAAAACTCACAGACCAGGCAAGGAGGGCATTAATCAGAGAGGCAACAAAGATAACCCTGAAGGAGCTGCAAAGTTCCACAGCGGAGATTGGAGTATCTGTCCATTGGACCACTTTAAGCCGTACACTCAACAGAGCTGGGCTTTACGTGAGAGTGGCCAGAAAAATCAGCAAACGTTTGGTGTTAGCCAAAAGGCATGTGGGAGACTGCAAACATATGGAAGAAGGTACTCTGGTCAGATGAGACTAAAATTGAGCTTTTTGGTCATCAAGAGAAATGCTATGTCTGGCGCAAACCCAACACCTCCCTTCACCCCTAGAACACCATCCCCACAGTGAAGCATGGTGGTGGCAGCATCATGCTGTGGGGATGTTTTTCATCGGCAGGGAATAGGAAACAGGTCAGAATTGAAGGAATAATGGATGGTGCTAAATACAAGGAAATTCTTGAGGGAAACCTGTTTCAGTCGTCCATAGATTTGAGACTGGGACAGATGTCCACCTTCCAGCAGGACAATGACCCTGAGCATACGCTAAAGCAACACTCAAGTGGTTTAATGGGAAACATTTAAATGTATTGGAATGGCCTATTCAAAGCCCAGACCTCAATCCAATTGAGAATATGTGGTATGACTTAAAGATTGCTGTACACCAGCGGAACCCATCCAACTTGAAGGGGCTGGAGCAGTTTTGCCTAGAAAAATTGGCAAAAATCCCAGTGGCTAGATGTGCCAAGCTTATAGAGACATAACAGAAGAGACTTGCAGCTGTAGTTGCTACAAAAGGTGGCTCTGCAAAGTATTGATTGGGGGGTGAATAGTTATGCTCGCTTAAGTTTTCTGTTTTTTTGTCTTATTTCTTGTTTCACAATAAAAAAATAATTTGCATCTTCAAGGTGGTAGGCATGTTGTGTAAATCAAATGATACAAACCCCCCAAAAATCTATTTTAATTCCAGGTTGTAAGGGAAAAAATGGGGGTGAATACTTTTGCAAGCCACTGTATCTTATGAAGAACACCCAAGGCTCTCTGACATGTTAGCATTAAGCAATAAGGCTCGGAGGGGGTTTGTATATGGCCAATATACCACAGCTAAGTGCTGTTCTTAATTACGACGCAATGCGGAGTGCCTGGATACAGCCCTTAGCCTTGGTATATTGGCCATATACCACAAATCCCTGAGGTGCCTTATTGCTTTTATAAACTGGTTGCCAATGTAATTAGAGAACTAAAAAAAAAAAAAATCATACCCATGGTATACGGTCTAATATACCACGGCTGTATGCTATCAGCATTCAGGGCTCGAACCACCCATTTTATAATAAGGAATCACATGAACTCTTGACATTTCTGTCTGTGACGTTCCGTGTTTGCCTACTGAACATAGCCCAGGTTTAAACCCGTATTACCCTCCCCATCGATCATAATTCACTACTATGTGGCTAGTCTCAGGAAAATATACTTTGATGTAGGGTTCATCCCAGAGAATTTGAGGTGACCACACCTTAGGCAGAGAAGAAATAGTGCCTACCTGTCTAAATTTACTGCATATATTCAGAGCTAGCTATTTTCTTGTTCTATTTTACCACCATAATGCTATTTTACTACCAATATGTGGCATGCAAATGTGTATGTGAATTAAAGTTTACTAACAAATGTAAAATGGGCAGAGTGTATATGAGCTTTTCCACTCACGACACCATTTGTTTTGCTGCTTTGCTTAAGTCTATTTTCTCAGCATTAGTTTTTTTCTTGTTCAAGTCGAGACGTTTATGGGAAAGTACTGTACAAATTGTCCTTTTTATTTGTAATTCACCTGTATTTCTTAACTGTGTGGGTTTTAGTCTTGAATATCTGGGTTGTATTACTCAAAGCAGAACCAAGAAGTCAGAAAGCTAACTTTGATTAACCAGAAAATAGTTATTTCTTTGTTAATGTAAATTTCACTATGGGTTCTTGAAAATCATTGCCATTATACCATACCTTTTGGGGAAAAAGGTATTTGTGCAACCAGAGATTAAATACTTTCAATGGAGAAACATTATTTTTAAGTCTATGCTTAATCTGTTTCTTGGAAACCGGCCCATAGAGTATTTCCAGGTGCATGGAATAAACTGTATACAGTATAAAATGAAAAACTCCCAGCACATAATTTTGAATACTCGACAAACAAGATATACCTTAAAATTCAGTTGATGAACATTGATCCTGCTTTGTGAAATGTATTTTAAACTGTCCTGTCATTTTATCTTCTTGTGTTTGCTTATAAATATAGTATAGTGCCAAGAGTTTTTCCCATGTAACAAGACCAGGAAAAAATCTGGGCCCTACATTGAAGTTGGGCAGGGGGGAAGGAGCCGGAAATAAAAGTTTTATAAATAATTTTAAATCAAGTTTGAGTGACAATTTTGTGTGTGTGAATATAATCATTTTTTTAAGTAAGGGATGTAGGTAACTAAACTCAACGAGGGAGTTGACAGGCGACTAGAGTCGTCGGACTGGATCTCGGTCACATGAAATTAAGTGATCAAAAACTGATTTCAGCACTTAAAGAATAGCCATTAATTACACAGAACAGTGTTGTGTGTAATTGCAGGCTATTCTTTGGGTACTGAAATCAGTATTTTCTTTATATAAACTGAGCTCTAGGCCGCCTACACTAGTCGCCGCTCAACTTCATTGTAAATCATGGAGTTGAATCAGCTATAAGGCACAATGCAAAGCAACCAGATCAACTCGTATAAATAACCCTTTTCATAAGTGCAAGTGAAACTATGATTCTGAACTGAGCAGGCCTGCGGTGCACTGTTCTGTAAACCACATTGTGTATGCATTTATGTCAAATGTATTTGTTGTGAGAGCAAAATTGCAAGATTGTTGTAGTACTTTTATTGCATCAAATGGTGGTTTTATGCAACAGAATAAGGGGTTGTTAGAGCGCTCATCTGTGTGTGTTCTACTGAGGATGGGCCTCTGTGAGATTTACGATGCGTAACAGTGATAACTCATACTCTGGAATGCAGTAATGTTTCTTTTCTATAGGGTACCAGGGAGTGATGACCCCAGGGCTAGACCCTGGTCTGTACACACAGAGAACTGTTTTTACAGCAGATACTGTCTGCTGTGAGTTATAAGTATCTTTCATACAAATCTTAACCTTGTGACCCATTCCATACATCTCCTGTTCATCATGTTAACTGAAAGGGGTGTATCTTGGCTATAAAATACCTTTTGCACTTTGGTCTCGGGGCTCTCAAAGAAACATCTCAGGGTGATTGGTCGAGCAGCCATCATTATCGTAGAGCACTCAATCAACTCACTTTATATGTGCGTTGTATTGACCTGCTCCCTTATTAATAAGTAAATAAAGATTTAGTTTAAGTGTAACTGACTTGTGTGATAAGTTTGTCTCCTCCTCGTTTGATTGTAAAGAAATTAACCACCACTTTCTATACTGGTTTTCATGGATAATGGGACTTTGGTATAGTCTTTATAATGCAGGGAACATGGCACAGTCCAGAGGTTGAAGTATGTCACTGCTATAATGAATTGTTTTCTTGTATCTGAAACAACCATACTAAAATATTCTGAGACACGTTATACCTATATAACCTTTATGTCTATGTAACTACATTAACACCTTACTATGTAATGAAATGGTACATGAGTTTGTGTCTGCGAGAATGTTTGGTGACGCAGGTTGTCTGCTCCACAGTGACAGCCTTCGTCTCTAAATATTTCCTTTCAGTTCCTTTTTTTTGTTGCAGTTAACATTCACACAGATGGAAGCGTTCCATTTCTGCTTTCCATAGTATCATTTCTTCTCAAGTGTTTTTTTTGAGTGTGTTACTCTTATTTTAAAATTGACAATGTCCCTGCCAGGACACCAATGTCAACAAACAGTAAATGTGATCTTTCTGAACAGATGAGTTTGAACTCCCCACCGAAGACTGTGGAGATTCTCATGGCCAGTATATCATCCTCCCCTGAAACCTCTCCCCCAAATCCAGTGCTGTTCCCAGAACAATTGTGGTGTAAGACGACAGGGTATTTTCCTGTATAAGAATGGCCAGGTGACAGAGTGGGCTATGGGGGAAGAAGGATTCTGAATACCTTGTTGTCATGACAATTGTGGTGTAAGACGACAGGGTATTTTCCCGTATAAGAATGGCCAGGTGACAGAGTGGGCTATGGGGGAAGAAGGATTCTGAATACCTAGGAGCTGGAGGCGGTAAACGTGTCTCTAAGGCTGAGAAACACGAAAGATTTCAACATAGCAGTGTACATAGGAGATGAACACCGTGATGTTAATGACAAAGATGAAGAGAGTTCAGGAGACAGTTGGAGAAGGGCAGACATGAAGTATAGGAATGTGGAGGTGAAGGATAGAGAGATGGAGACAGAACTTTAAAGAGCTCATTGAAGCTCACTTAGTGTTGGAGAGTGGTCCAAAGTGGGGCTGGCCAGAGGACACTGGTAGGAGTGTTGGGCTGGGTCAGGAGGAACTCCTGAAGTTGGCTTCTCCACAATTGTAATGTGCTCTAACTGGTTAAAGTGCCTACTGAAATTATTCACACCCTTGCTGCGCAAGACAGCCCATGGTCTATGCATGCCACATTTCAGCTTTACACTGTAAAAGGGTTACGGTGAAATGTAAAGTAACTTTACTGGCAGCTGTTTTGATTTTGAGTTTGGCAGGCGTCTTAAGGAGTACAGAAGTACCTCATCCACTGATGGCGGCGCTCTGGTGCCATATGGCTTGAACCCCGCCATGGCTGCTGTCAGCTGTATTTGTTATTTATCTGATATGAAGTAGTAAGTAAATCTTATCATGAAACTCAGGTGACTGATTGGAGTGGCAGCAGGTCTTATACCTGGTTGGCATTGCAGTTATTTTGATCCTTCTTGCCCCGTAGACAATGTAAGTCTAGAAGCCTGTGAAGTTGAACCAAAGGGTTAGTTAACCTATTGGGGCCGTACTTGTGAACTTTTTATTGGACCACACTGAGCAGATAATTACATCCGGTAACAAATTCCGTCGAGTTGGACTTGATCCAACACTTTTGCACTAAAGCATCCGTACCACTAGTCCACCAGCATTTTCTGATACTCAGATTAACAGCATCACAAGCAAAAATGTGTCTGGACAGTTAGTTCACAGTGATAAGATGCATAGTTCTTGACACTTCACACCACTTGTGACAACTGTCATTTTTTCTTTGACATGTGGATGTACATTGTGTTGAAGGTAGGTGCAGTCATCACCTTAAAAATGAAGATTAAGAATGAATTTCAGAAGGAGCTAGGCCTATGACCTCCTTCAGCCTTCTTCACACTGCTACTAGGGTCTAATATTATCTTAGCATGTGAGGCTGCATGGATGTGTACACTTGCCTACATGTAAGTTATGCCTAAAACGTTTTGTGCTTTTTTTATAATCATTAACCAAATATTTAGGAAGAGGTCATCATTTCATGGACTCTGAAGGAAGACACCGCATGGAAAAAGTGGTAAGCAAGTTAGGTCAAATAAATTGATTTTCAAAGTCAAATGAATGTATAGGTTTCATGATGTTTGTGTCTAAACCAAAGAAGATTGTTTTATACATCAGTTGGTGTCTATAAGCTACAATATGACGAGATCCTAAACCTAGCATAAAAGTGATCCTTGTTGTTGTGTGGGCTAATAGTCCAAATGTTTGCCTTGGAGTAAGTTGAGGCAATGGCCACCATATGTTTTATGTATGTTTTACGCATATGAACTCAAGATAGTATATTGAACAAAAATATAAACGCAACGTGCAACAATTTCAACGATTTTACTGAGTTACAGTTCATATAAGGAAATCAGTCAATTCAATAAATTCACTAGGCCCCAATCTATGGATTTCACATGACTGGGAAGCCATGGGTGGGCCTGGGAGGGCACAGGACCACCCTCTTGGGAGCCAAGCACACCCACTGAGAAGCCAGGCCCAACCAATCAGAATTAGTTTTTCCCCACAAAAGGGTTTTATTACAGACAGGAATACTCCTCAGTTTCATCAGCTGTCCGGGTGGCTGGTCTCAGATGATCCCGCAGGTGAAAAGCCGGATGTGGAGGTCCTGGGCTAGCGTGGTTACACGTGGTCTGCGGTTGTGAGGCCAGTTGGACGTACTGCCAAATTCTCTAAAACGACGTTGGAGGCGGCTTATGGTAGAGAAATTAACAAATTCTCTGGCAACTGCTCTGGTTGTCATTCCTGCAGTCAGCATGCCAATTGCACACTCCCTCAAAACTTGTATTATTGTGTTGTGTGACAAAACCGCACATTTTAAAGTGGCCTTTTCTTGTCCCCAGCACAAGGTGTACCTGTGTAATAATCATGTGTTGTTTTTTCAGCTTCTTGATATGCCACACCTGTCAGGTGGATGGATTATCTTGGCTAAGGAGAAATGCTCACTAACAGGGATTTAAACAAATTGTGTACAAAATTTGAGAGCTTTTTGTGTGTGGATAATTTCTGGGATTTTTTATTTCAGCTCATGAAACATGGAACCAACACTCTACATGTTGCTTTTATATTTTTGTTCAGTGTATAAGACATCACCAAATGTGAACTTTTAGGCCTATAGGCTTACATTTGTGCATAGTTCAGGTAGGCCACTTCTATGTTTACTCAAGCAAAATATATAAAAAATAAACATGAACAAAAAGGGTAGGCCTAAACAATGAACACAATTAAATAATAAATGAAGCATACTATATACAGGGTCAATCAGTTACAGTACCATATTAAGTAAAAATCAATCAATCAAATGTATTCATAAAGCCCTTTTTACATCGGCAGATGTCACAAAGTGCTATACAGAAACTCAGCCTAAAACCCCAAACAGCAAGCAATGCAGATGTAGAAGCACGGTGGCTTGGAAAAACTCCCTAGAAAGGCAGGAACCTAGGAAGAAACCTAGAGAGGAACCAGGCTCTGAGGGGTAGCCAGTCCTCTTCTAGCTGTGCCGGGGTGGAGATTATAAGAGTACATGGTCATTTAAGGCCAGATTGTTCTTCAAGATGTTCAAATGTTCATAGATGACGAGCAGGTTCAAATAATAATCTGTGGTTGTAGAGGGTGCAACAGGTCAGTAACTCAGGAGTAAATGTCAGTTGGCTTTCCATAGCCAAGCATTCAGAGTTCGAGACAGCAGGTGCGGTAGAAAGAGAGAGTCGAAAATAGCAGGTCCGGAACAAGATAGCAAGCACGTCCTGTGAACAGTTCAGGATTCCCTAGCCACAGGCAGAACGGTTGAAGCTGAAGCAACAGCAAGACCAGGTGGACTGGGGTGGGCCAGGACTCGTCAGGGCAGGTTGTTCTGAGGCATGATCCTAGGGCTCAGGTCCTCCAGGAGGGGAGGGAGAGAGAATTAGAGGAAGCATACTTAAATTCACAAAGGACACCAGATAAGACAGGAGAATTACACCAGATATTTACATTTAAGTCATTTAGCAGACGCTCTTATCCAGAGCGACTTACAAATTGGTGCATTCACCTTATATCCAGTGGAACAGCCACTTTACAATAGTGCATCTAAATCTTTTAAGGGGGGGGGGGAATAGAAGGATTACTTTATCCTTCTGGATAAAGGGTAAGGGCTAGGGTCAGATATAACAGACTGACCCTAGCCCCCCGGCACATAGACTATTTCAGCATAGATACTGCAGACTGAGACGGGTGGGTCGGGGGACACTGTGGCACCGTCCGACGTTACCCCCAGATAGGGCCAATCAGGCAGGATATAACCCCACCCACTCCGCAAAAGCACAGCCCTCACACCACTAAAGGGATATTAACAGACCACCAACTTACTACCCTGAGACAAGGCTGAGTATAGCCCACGGAGATCTCCTCCACCGCACGAGCCCGAGGTGGCACAAAACCGAACAGGAAGATCACGTCTGTGACTCGACCCACTCATGTGATGCACCCCTCCTAGGGACGGCATGGAAGAGCACTAGTAAGCCAGTGACTCAGCACCCATAATAGGGTCAGAGGCAGAGAATCCCAGTGGAGAGAGGGGAGCCGGCCAGGCAGGGACAGCAAGGGCGGTTCGTTGCTTCAGTGCCTTGCCGTTCACCTTCGATCCCCTGGGCCAAACAATGCTGCTAGCTTTCGTGGCAATAAAGCTGTGTTTTTTATATTTCGGGTCCGATACAGACCCAACCCAATTTGGATCCGATTCTCCCTCATCTCTGACATATTTTGGTAGGATCTGGCAGTGGCGACCCATCATTCAAGGCAGCTGTTTTGAGCCCCACCTGTTAAGTCTGTTTTCAGGCAAGCTAGACAAGCAGTTATCATCATGAATCACATCTACAATCTACCGGCAAATTATTTTTAATCCTTGTCATATGAAGATAAATTAGAGATAAAACGTACCGCTGCTCATCGGCCATTGGACATAAACATTACACAAGTCGAGAAATCCCAAATTCAACAAT
This sequence comes from Salvelinus fontinalis, assembly GCF_029448725.1. NCBI lineage: Eukaryota > Metazoa > Chordata > Actinopteri > Salmoniformes > Salmonidae > Salvelinus > Salvelinus fontinalis. The sequence continues at coordinate 44,729,942 of NC_074665.1, read as the reverse complement.
GGGGGGTTTCGGACGGAATCAGTGGCTAACTGCAAGTGTTGCAAAGCAATCACTATTTTGCTTCCCCGTGCCTGCTATTCGGTGGAGAGGGTGTGTGGTTCAAGTCTGGGTTTAAGGATTTAAAACATCTGTCTGAAAGAGTCTCTTTTCAAAGCTTAAAAGGATCAACATTCAGCACCAACACCATAGGCCAGAAAAGGTTAAATACATTGCTCAAGCTGTTAATCCAGCATGACTTCTGCTGCGTTCAGGAAACTTGGAACTGGGAAATCTCAGACTTCAGTGAGTTCAAGACAATTGGGAACTCCGACTGGGAAAATACAAGCTCCGACTGGGAAAATAGGTTTTGAAAAGTCGGGAACTCGTGCCTCTTTCTAGAGCTCCGACCTGAAGATCACCAACGTCATGATTCAACCTTGTTTTTTTCCCCGAGTTCCCAGTTGTCTTGAAAGCACCATAAATCCAGAGAATGCCAGATTTTGATAGAAAAGTTTGATGACAAAATTTGCCCACAAGCAGGACCACCTTCCTGTTCAAGGGAGCACAGCACAACAACAGTGAGTCCAAAAATGTCTTGTATGCTGCTGCATAAATGATGTAATATGCCAGGGAGATATGTATACTGTAGCTAAGAAAGTAATGCAAAGTGTATGTTATGTAGTAAGCTGTTAGTAGTCCATGTGTCTCACCCTAATAATTTGATCCCCAGAACTTAGCCTACTGTTCTGACTTGGTGGTGCACATTTAGCCTATAGCCTGTTTTAGAGAAATGTCATCATCGAATATTGTAAGAGCTTTCTTTGTCTGCTTATATGCCCCCTTTTTTATCCTACGGTTCTGACTTGGTTTACAGGGAGAATACTGTAAGAACGGCCCATGTTCTGAATTATGTCATTGTACATTTTAAAAGTGCTGAACAAATAGTTATATTGACCATGTCCGTCTTAGCTCGCTCGTTAATGTTTTCATCGAAATTACGGATTGCCTCTTATCCGCTCATCGTTCCCTTATGACATAGCTTGTACATCTCAATTGTTATATTATTATATTGCTCAATTGCTTATATAGGTCTATCTCATTAGTATCTTATTCATCATTTTAGGCAATGTTGGAATTATTTTATTGTTTTGCTTACTTTGTCTACTATAATTAGCTCATGTGCTTTTCTGGACAAGGAGGAGATACTACATAATGTTGTTGGGTCTGTAACCATGTTTGTCAGTGACAGTCTCTTCCCATTCAAATATTTGTTTTCAACAAAAAGTTCAGTAATAAACCCATGTAATTCCAGTTGATATTGCAAGGGTTGTTGTGTTTGCACAATGCGCTATCTGTGCCTCGGTATATTGTACATAAAAGTGGATCCTCATGATTGTATTTTCTTTCCTTTTTAGACCACATAGGCCTAATAAAATACTTCAAATGGTAGGCCAACTGCGTCTCTCTCTCTCTCTTTCTCTGTGTGGTGGTTTAAAGAACAGTTTAAGTTAAGGCCTCAACATCTTGCTGAGTTTATCTGAACTAACATCTCTCTGAATTTCTGCCGGTGTCCATTTTGAAAGTGCTGAACGAATAGGGCTACCTCGTCACAGCTAGTTTGCTTGTACTTGCTTTTACTTAGCGCTAAGTGTTAATGCTATAAGAATAAACATTATGAACATTTACTGAACATAAATGTAATAATGTTTGTGTATGGTTCAAAAGTCAAAACTCATTTTGGCGTTCGTTATTATTGAAGGAGAAAGAAGTTCTTATCCACAAGGAGTCAGGAGTAACCACATTTGTTTAAGCAAGTCAGCCATGTCAGCTATGTTTTTTTAAAAAGCAGGAAATGTGGCTGAATGAACTGTTTCGCTCGCTGCCAGACAAGGCTCCGCTGATAGCCAGGTGTAGAGGTGGTAAGGATTCACTCCATGGTGCTGAAAGGAAAGCTCTGCTGTTGGGCCAGCTTTATGTAGGCCCTAACAGTTTGTGGGCACTGTTATAGTGCAATTAATGCTGGCATGCATCTAAAAAAATATATGTTGATTGCCCCACCAAGATGTACATGCTAAAATTGCCACTGGGATCTGGTATACCTCAGATCTAAATCAGATTGGTATTGATTTTGAGGGGAAAATGACTGGGTGCTGTCGGTCTCGGATGGGAATATTACAGATACAATTAGGTTCAGATCTCAATTTTGGGATCCGAAAAGACCTCTACCTCCAATTCCTATGATATTGTACGACCACTAATCCATTTGTAATGTAATATAACGTAACATATCATGGGGGGGGGTCAAATTTATATCTCAAATGCTAGCCATTGCCCTGAGGCCTGACACCATGGAGGAGGAGGATGTCAGGGCCCAGAATTTCCTGCTGTGAATGCTGGGCTGCGGTCTGATGTCTCTCCAGGTGCCCCTGTCTCGTCATTTAACATTCAAACAGCCATGTTCTTGACACCTAAAATCCAACCAACACAAATACTGCAAGCACTCGTTGAAAAGCAGCCTTAAGTAGTAAGTCAGAGTAAGTGGAGAGACATTTGCTGCTGTTCAAATGTGGATTGGATTGGAGTGGAATTGTCTATGTTTGTATTTGCATGTCGTTTTCTCCGCCTTTTACCCGCAATGGATTGTTTTATTTTCTCGTTCACTACCCAGTACAGTAGGTGGCGGCAATACAGTTTATATGTTGTAGTCTGCCAATAAACTTCAAAGAAGAAGAAGAAGAAGAATCAGCAGAGAGGAAGAGGCGAAGCGAGAGGGGTATACTCCGCCCAAAATTTGTCTGCACAAATAAGACCATGAAGTGAGGAATTTTTGTATGGAGGTCAACAAAAAATGTAATTACTAATTTGCTATGTGAGGCTTATTTGATCGAATATAAGTGTCGTAAATGTTAGGTTGTGTAATATTCATATGTGTAAACATATGTTGCGAATGCACTGATATACGTGGACGACCGTGGCATTTCGGCAACTTAAAAAAAAATACTTTATATTGCAGTTGTGCCTGACATGCGTATCTGCCCTCTCATTGACTAGAATCACAGATAGTTTAGTCATACAAATCTTTGCTAGAATGGTCCCATGTGATCTCGCCTCCCTTCTATCTTTGACGAAATGTCCATTGTTAGTGGCCACTCGACCATCTTGTCTATATAATAGAACATCTTTGGTGACCGGTCGAAACAAGGAAGTGAAATTCTTGCTTTAAAACATCTTGCAAAGTGAAGAATCCTCATGTTTTAAACTTAGTTAACGGACTGGACAATGCTTTTCCATTCGTTAAAGTTAACAAATTTACCGTTTTAACGTGAACGAAAACCTTTTATCTTATTTTGAAATGTTTTATGAGTTGATCAGTTCGATGGCTATATTAGTGCGCTCGAAATTGATTTGTTGTGCATTAGTCATTACAATTCTCTCCATTATTATAGCCACTGGACAAAGTCTTGGTAAGCTACATTATGAATATTTGAAGTGAACCATTGCTTTGACTACTGAACTAATAGCCTAGCGGTGATGTATGTGCGCTTCCATGGTGATAGCCCTTTTAAATATTGTTTTTTTTCTTGGTGAAAAATAACTTCTTAGTCTATGTTCAGAAACAACTTAATCGAATATGAACAGCCTATTGCTATTTCTGACGAATGTAGATTGATCATGTTTATCGACTGATTGTTATGGATGTGTGTAGACCAACAGCGCTCTCGCGTGACCGATTCTGTGCTTTCCACCTTGTGTAACAGAGCTCCTCGGGATGCTGCGTCCTTTGCCCAGTGTGCTTGGAGTCCTGTCTTTGGGTGGAATGGCGCTGCTTTGGAGGGACATAAGCTCGAAAGTGAAAGGAGAGAACCGGACTTTGAGCAGTCTGCTAAGCCAGTATTTTGCCGTGAAGGCTGTGGGTTGGCTGGGTAAGCGGCAAAGAGGGAAACTGGAAGCCGATACTCTGAATATACGGCAAGTTCAAGAGGAAACTCTTCTAAAGCGCCTGCGCAAGAACGCGGACACGTGTTATGGAAAGCAGTATGATTTTAGCTCAATTAAAGGTAAACATTCCACGTATTTATAAGACACTTGCATAATAAGACACATTTGTTCACTTGCACAATATAGCCACCAATGACCATGCACGTTCTGCTCTCAGCATATTCGACCTCAGCAAAAGCTTGTGATGTAAGGTCATTATGCCAGTGATGTAACTTTTTGCTAAGTGATCGACTGCCTCTACTTTCTGATGACATGCTTGCGATAACTCACATCACATTTCCTCAAATTGCAATAAATTGTATGATGTAGGCTAGCCCAAGAATGTACTCTTTTAAAAGTAGTGAAGATGAGCCTACCATTACTAAAGCCTTTTCAGACTGTAAATCGGGTTCAGTCTTTTACCATTACGTCTTGATGTTACCAAATTAAAATATTGAAACTAACCTGGCCAGATAGTACGATTTGCATCAGTTCTGCCATCAACCAACCTGGCCAGATGGCAGAATTGATGCAAATCATACTATCTGGCCAGGTTGGTTGATGGCAGAACTGACGCAAAACGTACTATCAACCAACCTGGCCAGGTAGTATGATTTGTGTCAGTTCTGCAGTCACATTCTGAGATTGGTTTGCGAGACTGGTCAGCCGATTTAGGCTACGTCAACTGCAGCAGTGTATTTGATCTGTGCCAGCAGCTCAGAGAAGGCTGCATTTGCACCGCAATTCTGGGTATTCCTGCATCTGCCGGAACCCCTCTTTATACTTCTATTGGTCTATTTTTAACTTAAGACAGGTGTGAGGCAGGGGCGTTCAAGTACAGTAGGTGGCGTTAATGCACAACGTTGGATGCCAGCTGCGGATGAACCCTTCAGATGAAGAGGTGGGGAAATGGATATTGTCCATCGGTGTATGACTAGCTAGCTGCCACCGTCCCTTCTTCAATGGTGTTCATCTGTGGCATCCAACGTTACATTATTGTGCATTAACGCCACCTACTGTACTGGAGCACCCCAGCGTCCTGCCTGTCCTAACTTAAAAATATATCCCGCCTGTCGGGCACTGTTTTCCCGCAGTTCTTTTAACTTCTTGATGCACAGATCCCGATTACGGGATCATTTTCGTAAACAACCGCTGAATTGCAGAGCGCCAAATTTAAAAATATTTATAATCATAGAATCACAAGTGAAATATACCAAAACACAGCTTAGCTTGTTGTTAATCCGCCTATCGTGTCAGATTTTGAAAATATGCTTTACAGCGAAAGCAATCCAAGCGTTTGTGAGTTTATCAATCACTAGACAAAACAGTAAGAACAGCTAGCTCCAAATTAGCATGGTCACGAAAGTCAGAAAAGCAATAAAATTAATCGCTTACCTTTGATAATCTTCGGATGTTTGCACTCACGAGACTCCCAGTTACACAATAAATGTTCTTTTTGTTCGATAAATATTAGTTTTATAACCAAAAACCGCCATGCTACAACTTTGTCGGAGCCTTTAATTTGCAGACTTAGACCATGTCACAGTGAACGAGCCAAGACGTCTGACAATTGTTTACAACCTAAGAATTTGTCTACGAGGAAATTTGGTCTGGGACGGCAAAATCGTGGCATAAGTAGGCTAAAATTGTACAACCTGCAAAGATGTTTGTTTTTCCAGAGGTAGACTGTTTTGGCTGCCAGAGCCATTCAAATACTCCATCTAAACGTTAATGGATTCTCGATTGCTATACGATTCTAGAAATAAAGCCCTTTTTATATCACATCAAAATGAAATAATTTCACAAATGCAAAATATACTCTTTGTGTAGACTGTTTTAACCCGCTTTATCACAGTTTCGGGCGACAGTATTTTTCAGTTACAACACATTTCGGGCGGCCTTCTTCTGTTACACACAGGTGTTCGGAGCATGCTAGATGTTAATGCTAGATAGCTAATTAGCATAAGTGGTCGCCTCGGTCTTCCGTTTGTCTTCCATAAACACGTGCTGCAACGTGGAGCTAACCCTAAAGGCAAAGACTGTGCTAAAGGTGTGTGGTAATTTAAGCTTTATTATTAATTTTCGTTGATATGGAAGATACCTTCATCAATAGGCATTAAAGGTACACTACCGTTCAAGTTTGGGGTCACTTAGAAATGTCCTTGTTTTTGAAAGAAAAGCAATCTTTTTGTCCATTTAAAATAACCTTAAATTGTTCGGAAATACAGTGTAGACATTGTTAATGTTGTAAATGACTATTGTAGCTGGAAACGGCAGATTTTTTATGGAATATCTACATAGGCGTACAGAGGCCCATTATCAGCAACCATCACTCCTGTGTTCCAATGGCACATTGTGTTAGCTAATCCAGTTTATCATTTTAAAAGGCTAATTGATCATTAGAAAACCCTTTTGCAATTATGTTAGCACAGTTGAAAACTGTTGTTTTGATTAAAGAAGCAATAAAACGGAATTTCTTTAGACTAGTTCAGTATCTGGAGCATCAGCATTTGTGGATTCAATTACAGGCTCAAAATGGCCAGAAACAAAGAAAACTTTTATTTTGAAACTCGTCAGTATCCTTGTTCTGAGAAATGAAGGCTATTCCATGTGAGAAATTGCCAAAACTGAAGATCTCGTACAACACTGTGTACTACTCCCTTCACAGAACAGCGCTGTTCTGGCGCTAACCAATATAGAAAGAGTGGGAGGCCCCAGTGCACAACTGAGCAAGAGCACAAGTACATTAGTGTCTAGTTTGAGAAACAGACGCCTAACAAGTCCTCAACTGGCAGTTTCTTTAAATAGTAACCGCAAAACACCAGTCTCAACGTCAACAGTGAGGATGCAACTCTGGGATGCTGGCCTTCTAGGCAGAGTTGCAAAGAAAAAGCCATCTCTGTCCAGTGTCTGTGTTCTTTTGCCCATTTTAATCTTTTCTTTTTATTGGCCAGTCTGAGATATGGCTTTTTTTTGTTGTACTACTCGAGACCAAACGGTCTCGAGACCATGTATTGGGTGTCTCGGTCTTGTCTCTGTGTTGGATACATTTGTACTCTGTCTTTCGCGGACAGTGAGGATTCATAGTTTCTTGCCGAGACCATCTGGAGTAAAAAAAACTCATAATTCTCAGGTTCCATTCAGTCAGCGCATAAAACCGATTCGCCAGGCCAAATATATACACTCCTTTCTTGAAACATTAATATTGTTAGCCGTTGATGTTACTCTTCAATAACACAGACCCCAAAGCAAATCAGGGGGAAGAAAATAGGTTTATTCAAAGAGGACAAATCATAGATGTTATGCTGAGAGGTAGATGTCCTTAGTGATTCTCCTTCGAACAAAGGGACAGGATGTAGTTTTATAACCCAGCCCTAGCCTGTGGTTGATCAATTAGAATTCCTTGCAATACAACTGGGCCAATGGCCAAATAAGATGTATCCTATTTCAGGCTCAATGTATAACCAATTTGGACCAATGAACTTGCAATGTAGCTATGAGTCCCTGAGTGAAACTCCTCCCATGTATCTGACCCATTGATCATTAATCCCCTATTACAGAAAAAACACTTTCCATTGATTGTTAGTACTCTTTTGACTTTTAGTCCTCTTGACCTTTAGTAGTCTATTGATCTCTTGTCCTCTGTGCTGTGTATTACCTTCTCTTTTTATAAAACACAAAGGGCCAGTGGTGTAGTGGGCATTTTTTTTTCAGTGGGCATTGCTTCTACTCACTTAATCCCTATTGATGCGTATCAAAGTAGTGTAGTGGATGTATGTGACTTATCAATTATGTAGTACAATAGAGAAATCATGCACAAAGCACCCTACACAGTCGTAAAGCACGTGAAATATATATATTCACATGGACACAGCCTAGTTTCAGCAGAATATCATCTGAAGGCAGCAAGCGTGTGAAGCGCCCAACTGGTTTTGGGATGGAGCAGTTCCCAGAAGAATGGCATCGGTAGCTGGTAGGGTTTCAATTTACGTTATCTGCCAGTAAATGCTAACTAAGGCAACAATGGATATGCAAATCATGTGTTGAAAATGTTTAGTCCGAAATGTTGGTTAATAGGCTATTTGTGATGGGCTATTGTAATCATGTGCTGTTTGCATCAGGAGCGTCAACATGGATGGGCCTGGGTGGACAGAGGCCCACCCACTGGGGAGCCAGGCCCTGACAGGCCCACCCAATCAGATTGATGTGGTTTATTAAGCATTTTTGTGGACTTAGTATCACATTTTGTATTTTTTTCTATTAAAAAAAAGTGAAATTTGAGAGTGACAATCTGATTAATCTGTAGGAAAACTCATTAAAAAAACATAGGAAAACAGAATTTTCGACACCTTTCCTTCACTGAATGGGCCATTTGGGAACGTTTGGCAAAATTAGAATATACCCACTTCTTCAGGCACCACTACACCACTGCATAGGGCTGATGGAAAGACAGCAGTCACACACATCATGATGTTAAAAGGATGAACTCAGACATAATAAGCCAGTAGATCCTAATCATAAGAATACAAAAACACAACCATTAATAAAAACATTTTGCGTTTAGCACACAAAGTAACTGGTGACCTAAAGTTTTTAAAGTGGAACTGACATCATTTTAACTACTTTGCAAACATGAAACGTTCCAGCAGGTATATCTCACCTGTCACCCCCAAAGCCAATTCCTCCTTTGGCCTCCTTTCCTTCCAGTTCTCTGCTGCCAATGACTGGAACGAACTGCAAAAATCACTAGCGCTGGAGACTCTTACCTCCCTCACTAGCTTTAAGCAGCTGTCAGAGCAGCTCACAGATCACTGCCCCTGTACATAGCCCATCTGTAAACAGCCCTTCCAACTATCTCATCCCCATACTGTATTTATTTATTTATCTTGCTTCTTTGCACCCCAGTATCTCTACTTGCACAATCATCTTCTGCACATCTACCATTCCAATGACTAATTGCTATATTGTAATTACTTTGACACCATGGCCTATTTATTGCCTTACCTCCCTTAGCTTATTTCATTTGCACTCACTGTATATATATTTTTCTTTTTTTCTACTGTATTGACTGTATGTTTGTTTATTCCATGTGTAACTCTGTGTTGTTTTATGTGTCGAACTGCTGTGCTTTTTCTTGGCCAGGTTGCAGTTGTAAATGAGAACTTGTTCTCAACTAGCCTACCTGGTTAAATAAAGGTGAAATAAAAAAACAGACAACCATAATTTCAGTCAAAAATATCAAATTCCCAGTTTATGCCACAAAACCAACTTTATAAGAAGTTTTAAAAATAGGTTCCATTTGACACAACGTTCCATGACGTACACCAAGGTATTGTTGTCAGAATAGATGGATGCAGTTCAATGCATGATTAATATAATTCACCAATACATTTCTTGGTAGCCCCAAAAATATTGCTATCAGGTTGTAAATCCCAGCTGGCCTGGTACATTATTTGCTGCCTCGATTTGGGATGCACTGTTTCAGTTTCAATGACTCAATATTCTGGACAAACACAGACAAATGTAACTAAAGCTGGGAATGTAAATACAATCAAACTAGCAAGGGCAATGATCACAAGTCAGTCATAACATGGCTAATGGGTTAGCGTATCTATTTATGTAGCAAACTTAAAAACACAGAGCCTAAAGTTAGCTAGATGATCGGAGGATGTCATGTCATGCCATTGGAGGAGTGGCTGAGTAACAGAATTCTTCCCGTCATATAGTTTTGACGGCTATACACAGCTAGAGATACAGGTGTCATTTGGTTAGCTAGCAAGAACTTGAGCGACTGTTATACATTTAGCATATCTCTTGTGTTCGCAAATCCACTCTGGCTATCTACTCCAATTTTGGAGCACTCTCGTCTGTGTGTGCCAGAGCGCAGAACAACAGATGAATTCATGAACGTGCAACACCTGCTGAATATGACCGGTGTCAGTAAATGTAGACCAAAAAAAATAATAGTTAGTCAAGAATGCTCTAGATAACATGTAAACAACAGAACCAGCTCTGCTACAGCAAGTAAAATGGTCAGAGTGAGATGTTCTCTCTTTTGTGTCTGGAAGTAGCTAGCTAGCAAGCTAGCCAACTTTACCCAGTTAGCGTGGGTGCTTGGTTGGGACGAGCATGCGTTGGCAAGCAAGCTGCAGAAGGACGAGGAGGCTACAATTCCCCATTTATCAGTGTCATTTTAACTGCCAACTACGTGAAAAAGTTTGAGAGTGTCTATCAAATATCCCTTCATTAGATTTTAGCTCATCTTGCTCTGCAAGCATTAGTTGTTGACGTGCATAACTGGGGGAGAGAGAGCCTACCTTTTCATGGTTGTTTGATTGATAGGACTGTAAAATTCACAAATGTAAGAGGACTCCTGTGGTGTTTACATATTTGCAGAAATCCATTCAGGTATTTTGTGGCTTTTGGCGATTGCGCTCTAATGATGTAAAGTCGCGCTGTTGCAACTGCCTGTAACAGTCCAGTTCAAAGTGAATAATGGCAGGCCCGTGTGGCAAATGGCGTGTTTGTATAAAGGTCTACTGTAGCTCTGATTAGGCTATAGCGCACCAGTCTGTGTAGACTCCGGTCCTGGACAAGACAGGTGTGTTTTATTTACTGCAGTGTCTATTAATTATCCAAACGCACGCCCGCTTTCCCACTCTATAATGTTATAGAATTTTCACAAATGCCTCAGTATACCTAATTCCCAAACATTCTAAGAATTTATGAAAATTTGAAAATGACCATATCTAAGTGATCGCTTGTCAGAATTTTGTTTTTTTATGTGTCATATTCTTCCTGGGGGTGTATATGAGCAGATGGTAATAAGATTTCATGTTGCTAAAATGCTGTCAGTTCCACTTTAAATTCAACAATGTTTCACACCTAAGCTATTTTCAAAGAGATGGCTAACAGCAAGCACGTTGCAATAAAAATAACAGTTCCACTCACCAGATGATGATCATTTGAAGCTTAACTTCTTGTTGAAAGTTATTCTTGAAAAGGGAGAAGCTAACAAATTAGCAACAACATCCTCTTTGATTACACCTACTGCAGCCGCTGCAAACTAACCAACAACCAAAGCTAGCTAGCTAGATCGTGGGAATACTACTGCTCGCTATTGTGCAGAGACCGGTTGTCCTTCAACTGTATAAGGGCAACATTTCTTGAATGGCAGATGCCTTTTATCTAGCTTCTGGTGGCCTAGCCAATGACTTAGCTAGCTAGATTTATCTCCCCAGAGACCAGCAAAGAAAAATTCTGATTGGATATTTTTTTCTTTTCAGTGTCCACCTGTTCACCTTTCCAACAAAAACTGAAAAGATTAAATCAGAACATAATTGAAAATAAGAATATGATGATTATTCTATTATTAGAATCATTATTTTTTAAATCCTTAGCCTTTCTCTAAAGGCATAGAAGGCCCATTTGTTATCCACTATGTTTGGGTTAGTAAAAATGTGTTTATTTTCCCTCAGCATCCATTTTTCACTATTCTGACTGTCTAAAGAATCCATATGAACACAGAAATACTGGACATTTTGAACAAAATTACAATCATGTTCTTGAATTGGACTCACATTTTTCCGGTCTTGTTTTTGAATCGGTCTCGATTGAAGTGGTCTCGAACACAACACTGGGTAATGGTATGGGCAGGCGTAAGGTACGGACAACGAACACAATTGCATTTTATCGATGGCAATTTGAATGCACCGAGATACTGTGACGAAATCCTGAGGCCCATTCTGGTGCCATTTATCCGCCGCCATCACCTCATGTTTCATGATAATGCATGGCCCCATGTCGCAAGGATCTGTAGACAATTCCTGGAAGCTGAAAATGTCCCAGTTCTTCCATGGCCTGTATACTCACCAGACAAGGTCACCCATTGAGCATGTTTGGGATGCGCTGGATCGACGTGTACGACAGCGTGTTCCAGTTCCCGCCAATATCCAGCAACTTCACACAGCCAATGAAGAGGAGTGGGACAACATTCCACATGCCACAATCGACAGCCTGATCAACTATATGCAAAGGAGATGTCGCGCTGCATGAGGCAAATGGTGGTCACACCAGATACTGACTGGTTTTCTGATCCACGCCCCTAATGTTTTGTAAGGTATCTGTGAACAACATATGCATATCTGTATTTCCAGTCGTGAAATCCATAGATTAGGGCCTACTGAATTTATTTACATTTACTGATTTCCTTATATGAACTGTAAAATCGTTTAAATTGTTGCTTTTTTAAATATTTTTGTTCAGTGTACAATTCAGACAATGTTCTGTGTTCTCAGACTGTGAGGCCTTTCGTACACGTCACCCGGTTACGACGTACGAGCACTATCGTGAGCTGGTGACGCGAGTGGCTGCTGGAGAAGAGAAGGTCCTCATAGCTGAGAAACCCCTTATCTTAGCCATGACATCGGGTACATCTGGGGCCAGCGCCATGCTGCTGAGCACCAAGGACACCAACACAGAGTTCTTCCTACAGGTCAGTCAGTGGAAATGCTCCCTATTAGCCCCAATGACAACTTTCCTTAGATACCTTTACTTGTTGGCATCTGTAGTGGTGAAATCAAAGCTTTCACCTATCCAATTGTAAATACTGATCTTATAGGAAGAGAGGATGACCATTTTATTTTGGTCATGACTGTGTGTGTGTGTGTGTGTGTGTGTTCTTGACACTCTCTCACTGTGTGTGTCCGTCCACCCCAGGGAGTGGCTGTGTGTCTTGATGCCATGCGGCGTGTGTTCCCGGCCAGCGACAGCCTCCAGCGCACCACCAAGCTCTTCTACTCGCCCACCTTTCGCCAGTCTGAGGCAGGCATCCCCATTGGGCCTAACTCCTCCACCCCGGCTTCGTCCCGCCACATGCTCAACCTATACACCACACCCGCACCCGCCTTCCAGGTAGGGTTGGCACCAGGGTTGTGTTCATAAGGGCACGCTGCAGCAAAATGTTTTGCAACGGAAAGGAAAACACTTTTCTTATTGGTTCATGTAGTATGTCTTTTCTGTTTTCTTCCGTTTAATTTCTAATAAACAAGACCCAGAATAGAATAGTGCGGTTTTGTAAGTTTCGTGAGACATGAAAATGTGCATTCTGTGTTTGCCTTGGCTTTCTGGGCATCCCCAACGTACGCATGCTTGGAGTGGCAGAGGGTCAGTGCCTTGCTCAAGGGCATAACGGCGGAAGAAACAGAATGCTGTTGTCACAGAAAACATGTTTATCAAATTGTAAAGTGTAAATATGCTACTACGATAAACAGGGAAACAAAAGTTATCATTGTGTCTTTTTGAACTTGAACACACTTCTACATTACTATATTTATGGTGCCAACCTCCCATCCAGGTGCCCAGTGAGAGAGACACCCTCTACCTGCACCTCCTCTTTGCCCTCAAAGACCCCAGCGTGGGCACCCTGGAGTCCAACTTCGCCTCCACTGTCTTTTATGCCTTCAGTGCCCTCCAGGTACTGTAGCTAGAGATAAACACACATACCAGGATTGGGAAAGCTGGTTTACTATATTGTGTAAATACTGTAGAGTTGTACTCTTATGTAAAGAGTACATAGGATAACCCTCCATTGCAGAACTCTTATTAATGTGTCATTATTTATATTTGACGATGCCATCTTCTGTCCGCCCCTCTCTCCTCCCCCAGGAGCGTTGGCAGGAGCTGGTGGAGGACATCAAGCTGGGTCGGGTCAGCCCTGCTCTGGCCCTGGAGCCAGGGGTGAGGGCCAGCCTGGAGGCCCAGATGAAGCCAGACCCGGAGCGCGCCACCCAGCTCCTGACCCACTTCCAGCAAGGCTTTGTGGGCATCGCGCGGCGCCTGTGGCCCCAGCTCAACCTGGTGCTGGCTGTGGACTCTGGATCTAATCAGATCTATGGGGAGATGCTGCGGGAGCGCTATTGCCAGGGGATTCCCTTCTACTCACCCTTCTACGCCGCCACCGAGGGTGAGTGCACAGGAGACTCATCACCTTGTGACATCAAGAGTATACAGGCTTCATCTATTAAGAATGTCTGCCTCTTACAGTGCGTGTGTGCATGCAAGTGTGGTAGTTGGTTGAAGCCAAAATTATAGCAAAGACCATAACATAATCAGTGCTTAATTTAGACTAAAATAGGTGCCGGTACTCATTTTGGGTGCCAGTACTTCTCCGTGGCTGACGTGAGTAAAACATTAAAACGTGTTAACCCTCGCAAGGCTGCTGGCCCAAACGGCATCCCTAGCCGCATCCTCAAAGCATGCGCAGACCAGCTGGCTGGTGTGTTTACGGACATATACAATCGCTCCCTATCCCAGTCTGTTGTCCCCACATGCTCCAAGATGGCTACCATTGTTCCTGTACCCAAGAAGTCAAAGATAACTGAACTAAATGACAACCGCCCCGTAGCACTCACTTCTGTCACCATGAAGTGCTTTGAGAGACTAGTCAATGGTCATATCACCTCCACCTTTCCGGCTACCTTAGACCCACTACAGTTTGCACACCGCCCCAACAGGTCCACAGACGACGCAATCGCCATCACACTGCACACTGCCCTATCCCATCTGGACATAAGGAATACCTATGTAAGAATGCTGTTCATTGACTACAGCTCAGCATTCAACACCATAGTACCCTCCAAGCTCATCAACAAGCTGGAGGCCCTGGGTCTCAACCCCGCCCTGTACAATTGGGTCCTGGACTTCCTGACGGGCCGACCCAGTTGGTGAACGTAGGAAGCAACATCTCCACTTCGCTGATCCTCAACACTGGGGCCCCACAAGGGTGCGTGGCCATGCACGCCTCCAACTCAATCATCAAGTTTGCAGAAAACACAACAGTAGTGGGCTTGATTACCAACAACGACGAGACGGCCTACAGGGAGGAGGTGAGGGCACTCGGAGTGTGGTGTCAGGAAAACAACCTCTCACTCAACGTCAACAAAACAAAGGAGGTGATCTTGGACTTCAGGAAACAGCAGAGGGAGCACCCCCCCTATCCACATCGAAGGGACAGCAGTGGAGAAGGTGGAAAGTTCCTCGGCATACACATCACAGACAAACTGAAATGGTCTACTCACACAGACAGTGTGGTGAAGGCGCAACAGCGCCTCTTCAACATCAGGAGGCTGAAGAAATTTGGCTTGTCACCCAAAACCCTGACAAACTTTTATAGATGCACAATCGAGAGCATCCTGGCGGGCTGTATCACAGCCTGGTACGGCAACTGCACCGCCATCAACCGCAAGGCTCTCCAGAGGGTGGTGCGGTCTGCACAATGCATCACCGGAGGCAAACTACCTGCCCTCCATGACACCTACAGCACACGATGTCACAGGAAGGCCATACAGATCATCAAGGACATCAACCACCCGAGCCACTGCCTATTCACACCGCTACCATCCAGAAGGCGAGGTCAGTACAGGTGCACCAAAGCTGGGACCGAGAGACTGAAAAACAGCTTCTATCTCAAGGCCATCAGACTGTTAAACAGCAATCACTAACTCCAAGAGCCTGCTGCCTACATTGAGACCCAATCACTGGCCAGTTTTAATAAATTGATCACTAGTCACTTTATACAATGCACTCTAAAAACAAAAGTCACTTTAATAATGTTTACATATCTTACATTACTCATATCACATGTATATACTGTATTTTATACCATCTATTGCTCCTTCCCTGTGCCGCTTGACCATCGCTCATCCATATACTTACATGTACATATTCTCATTCACCCCTCTAGATTTGTGTGTATTAGGTAGTTGTTGGGGAATTGTTAGATTACTTGTTAGATATTACTGCACTGTCAGAACTAGAAGCACAAGCATTTTGCTACACTCGCATTAACATCTGCTAACCATGTGTATGTGACAAATAAAATTTGATTTGATTTTATGCTTATTTATAAAACCCTCTTAGGCCTCATTCCCCCCTATCTGAGATATCTACTGCTATCCTCATCCTCCACATACAACACCCGTTCTGACAGTCACATTCTCTTAAAGGTCCCCAAAGCACACACATCCCTGGGTCGCTCCTCTTTTCAGTTTGCTGCAGCTAGCGACTGGAACGAGCTGCAACAAACACTCAAACTGGACAGTTTTATCTCAATCTCTTCATTCAAAGACTCAATCATGGACACTCTTACTGACAGTTGTGGCTGCTTTGACGGATGTATTGTTGTCTCTACCTTCTTGCCCTTTGTGCTGTTGTCTGTGCCCAATCTTTGTACCATGTTTTGTGTTGCTACCATGTTGTTTTTATGTTGTGTTGCTACCATGCTGTGTTGTCATGTGTTGCTGCCTTGCTATGTTGTCTTGAGTCTCTCTTTATGTAGTGTTGTGTTGTCTCTTGTAGTGATTTGTGTTTTGTCATATATATTTTTTAAAATCCCAGCCCCCGTCCCCGCACGAGGCCTTTTGGTAGGCCTTCATTGTAAATAAGAATTTGTTCTTAACTGACTTGCCTTGTTAAATAAATAAAAATATATTTAGGTGCAGGAATTCCACAATACTTTTGAACTAATCGGCTAAAGAGGTGCAGGGGCTCAAGCAGTAGTAAATCTGAGGTGCCAGTGCTCAGCTCCGGTGAGCACCAGCCCAAGTCAAGCACTGAACATAATTTAGATGGTACTACACGTGTGTCTGTGTCTCTGTGTTCCTGCACTCTTACGTTATGTCTGTGTGTTAACATCCCTGTGCCCCTGCAGGTCTGATTGGGGTGAACCTGTGGCCTGAGGAGGAGCGGAGGAGGTACTTGCTGTGTCCTCGCTCCATGTTCTGTGAGTTCCTCCCAGAGGCCAGTTTGGACCAGGAGACACCCGAAAAACACA
Organism: Salvelinus fontinalis; assembly: GCF_029448725.1. NCBI lineage: Eukaryota > Metazoa > Chordata > Actinopteri > Salmoniformes > Salmonidae > Salvelinus > Salvelinus fontinalis. The sequence goes on along the minus strand of NC_074665.1, from coordinate 44,713,153 downwards.
CACTGCTCATGGAGGAAGTGCAGGAGGGACACAGTTATGAGCTGGTCGTCACCAACGCATCTGGACTCTTCAGGTAAAACATCATTGTACTTTAAAACATGCTAATATCAGGTATTTTGACTTCCATTGGTTTTTGGTTGGAAAAATCATTACGTGTTATGAAGAATCAGACTTTAATGTAACTTCAAACCAAGTTACTGAGCAAAGTCACAATCCTTTCAGAGACCTTAGGATGATTTGGTCATGAAATTTAAAACTTGCTATTATTGGGTACATTGACTTCCATTGGAAAATGCTAAAGTTGGCAAAAAAATGGCAGTGGCTAAGTGTAAAAAAAAAAGAAGTGTGGATTACACTCTGCCCTTGTCCATAGACTGCTTACAAGGTAGGGAAACAAATATAACATTTTGTAATTTGAGTGAACTATCCCTTTAACTGAAGCTCCTCCTGTTGTTATCCAAGCACTGCATTTGTGTTGACTGATATGTGATTTGACAGGGATATCTCTTATTTGTCTCATAGATATCGTATGGGAGATGTAGTAAAAGTGGTTGGCTTCCACAATCAGTGTCCAGTTGTGGAATTTCAATACAGGTACAGTACTGCATCCGGTGTGTACCTTATCTGTACGTACGTGGGTTTGTGAGAATACCTGTGTGCTGATGGGGATAGATGCTGAGGGGATGGTATCTCTGCCTGTGTGTGAGACAGTTCTAAAGTACTCTGTGTGTGTGCTTGTGTGTGTTCGTTTATGTACATGACCGGTGTGTGTAGGCGGGGTCAGATGCTGAGTGTGCGGGGGGAGAAAGTGTCTGAGGTGATGTTTCTGGGGGCTCTGAAGCGAGCCATCAGCCAGTGGCCCGGGGCTCAGCTAGTTGACTACTGCTGCGCAGAGAGCGCCATAATGGGTAAGACGGCTCTCTACTTGCTTTTGTAGTAGTGCCAATTGGTGTAGGGTGAAAGTTGTTCCTAGACGCTGATCTTAGGTCAGTATTGCTTTTCCCCCTCTACTGGTTAAAGTTAGGATTTGGGGAGGGAAAGCTGATCCTAGATCTGTACCTAGGGGAAACTTCACCCCAGAGTGATGCTAGGGCGATTAGACCATTGAAGACATGGCATTCTGTATGTGGGCTCCAGATTGATTTGTGCAGTGGTTGATCATCACGTATCTGTTGCAGGAGAGTCATGTGGAGGTTCTGATCCTCACTATCAAGTGTTTTTGGAGCTAAAGGGGGTGAGGAACCTGACAGAAGAGCAACGCTACAAGGTAGGGAAATGTTTGTGTTCAGTTTCACTTGTTTAATTTCAGTACCTGTCAACATGAGTTCGCGTTCATTTCTTTGTTTTATGCCAATTCCCGGAGGACGTATTTCATAACTTGTTTTGGTTGTGTGGTTACGATGGAAAATAATATATTGCTCCTGAAATCCCTTCTATTTTGCCCCTCTTCTCTTTCTCAATCTCTAACTCCCTCTCTTTCACACATACTCTAAAATACCCTCTCGCTTGCTCGCACACACATACAAACAAAACAAAAATATACCCATACACACACACACCCCACCTGCATTTGTTCACCAGTTGGACCAGTGTGTCCAGGAGGACTCGGCCGTCTACAAGTCGTTCCGGTTCAAAGGCAGCATCGGACCAATGAGAGTGCAGATGGTGGCAGAGGGTGCATTCAAGGAGCTGCGTAAACAAATGATGACCTTCTCCAACACCTCGGCCAACACGTTCAAAATGCACCGCGTACTACGCAGAAAGGAGTATGCCGACTTCTTGTTAGGGAAGACCATCTGAACGGCATTATGGGAAGTAAACTCGACCGGAGAGTGGAGACGTGTGTTGTGCACTGCAACCGCGGAGAGGAATATTATTCTCTACGAAAGTGAATGTCATTTGTTGACATAGTCATTTTAGGAGACAGGCAATCTGTGAAAATGACAAGTTACAACTATCGTTTGGTAACCCACTGAGCAGCTACAGCGACATGGGTATTTAAAATCATATGAGGACTTCTACTTTCTTATAATGGACACCATCTGTGTGTTAGAAACAAAGTCCAACTGGTTGTCTTGTCAACATTCTCCACCCCTTACATGGTGGAAATCAGTATCTTTCCCTCCAAACTTAGACAAAAAATCACTCAAGTCTTTCGACAATAATGGAACAACTGATTGTAAATCCACAGGCATCTAATGCCTACTCCTTCAGTGAAGATGATTTTCTTGCTCTTTTGGACAGTTAAACCTGTGGTGGATAAACTTTACATACAATGTTTATGGACATTATAATATGTTACATTTTGTTTTGTCCATATCTTGTCCAACTTCATGCACTGACTTTGCCCTTTGAACCTTGACATTTACAGACAAAATTCAGTCTTGTACAACAATGATTTTTATTTGCAAATAAAAGTGCTAATACTGTATTCTGTTCTTACTCTGTCTTACACCTCCACAGCGAGGTCAACAGGAGAGTAGTGAGAGTGGAGCTGGCCTCTAGCAAGATGGCCAAGGGTCTCAATTCCTGAAGGGCTGTTTGTCTGCTGGTTTTTGTTAATTTCCTTTCAATTTGTGTCCAATTAAGACCTAGACCTAGAGGGGAGTTCCTAACTAATCAATTACCTTAATTGACCAATCAAGCAGCAGGAAAAGTGAAAACCTGCAGACAGGACTGGGGTTTGACATATGCTCCAGACCAGAGCCCGGTTTCCCAAAAGCATCTTAACTTCATCATTGGAACCTTCGTAGGAGCATCGTTTAATCTCCAAACTGTTTTCCAAAACCATCGTTAGTGAAGTTGCACTTGAAAACGCTGGTTATTTGCCGACTGCTTCAGACCACTGGTAGAACAGCTCAACCTGGTCTAGTAGCATTTCGCATGAATCTGTACGTAAATCAGAGACACTCCACTTAGTATGATATGTTACCTTACGTATGATATGTATTCATTTGTGGATGTCCATCGCCCATTTTGTATGATGTTACAAATTTACAATTTGCTAAATGTACAATATGTTAAGAATTTGCTAAACTTATGATATGTTACGAGTTATAGCTAGCTGGCTAACGTCAGCTAGGCTAGGGGTTAGGGTTAAGTTTTGGAGTTGGGTTAAAGGGTTAAGGTTATGCAAAGGGTTAGCTAAAAGGAATAGGTTTAGAGGAGGGGTTAGCTAAAAGCATTAGGGGAAAGGTTAGCTAACATGCTAAGTAGTTGCAAAGTAGCTAAAAAGTAGGAAATAGATGAAAGTTGCTAATTAGCTAAAATGCTCAAGTTGTCCGTGATTCGAAACCTTTGGGTTGCTAGACTTTTGAGTTATACGTTATACCACCCTACTTCCGTGTTTTCTTTAAGTAACCAAACAAAACGGATTTACTTTTACTATGTTACGTCTAGTCTATGAGACCAGGCTCAACAGCTAAGTGCTTTGTTCGATTTTTTTGTTGTTGCCTTTACTCGTCACAATATACACAGAAGAGCTCCACTAAACATATAATCAAGCTGTTTATCTGTCTCTCTGTGACCGTCGATAACTTGGAAACGAAGTTGACTACAAATACAGTTGCCAATGTCTTTGCAATTGAACAAGCGAATGATAAAAAGATGTGTAAAATGAAAACCAAGATGACTGCATTAAAAAATAAATATAGTAGGCCTATACTCTACCTAGGCCTATACAGTATTTAAATCGTATTGAAATAAATGTAATGTTTGGTCAATTGAGTTCTATTTGTATGTGATATATACAGTGCCAGTCAAAAGTTTGGACACACCTACTCATTTAAGGGTTGAGCACTTGTTGGCTGCTTTTCCTTCACTCTGCGGTCCAACTCATCCCAAACCATCTCAATTGGGTTGAGGTCACGTGATTGTGGAGGCCAGGTCATCTGATGCAGCACTCCATCACTCTCCTTCTTGGTCAAGTAGCCCTTACACAGCCTGGAGGTGTGTTTTGGGTCATTGTCCTGTTGAAAAACAGATGATAGTCCCACTAAGCACAAACCAGATGGGATGGCGTATTGCTGCAGAATGCTGTGGTAGACATGCTAGTTAAGTATGCCTTGAATTCTAAATAAAACGGTGTCACCAGCAAAGCAGCTCCACACCATCACACCACCTCCTCCAAGCTTCACGGTGGGAACCACACATGCAGAGATCATCCGTTCACCTACTCTGCTTCTTAAAGACATGGCAGTTGGAACCAAGAATCTCAAATTTGGACTCATCAGACCAAAGGACAGATTTTCACCGGTCTAATGGCCATTGCTCGTGTTTCTTGGCCCAAGCAAGTCTCTTCGTCTTATTGGTGTCCTTTTTAGTAGTGGTTTCTTTGCAGCAATTTGACTTTGGAGGCCTGATTCACGCTGTCTCCTCTGAACAGTTGATGTTGAGATGTGTCTCTTACTTGAATTCTGTGAAGCATTTCTTTGGGCTGCGATCTGAGGTGCAGTTAACTCTAATGAACTTATCCTCTGCAGCAGAGTTAACTCTGGGTCTTCCTTTCCTGTGGTGGTCCTCATGAGAGCCAGTTTCATCATAGCGCTTGATTGTTTTTGCGACTGCACTTTAAGAAAATTTTAAAGTTCTTGACATTTTCCACATTGACTGACCTTCATGTCTTAAAGTATTGATGGACCGTCGTATCTCTTAGCTTTTTTGAGCTGTTCTTGCCATAATATGGACTTGGTCTTTTATCAAATAGGGCCATCTTCTGTATACCCCACTACCTTGTCACAACACAACTGATTGGCTCAAAATGCATTAAGAAGGAAAGAAATTCCACAAATTAAATTTTAAGGCACACCTGTTAATTGAAATGCATTCCAGGCGACTACTTCATGACTACCTCAGCTGTGATCAAGGCAAAGGGTAGCTATTTGAAGAATCTCAAATATATTTTGATTTATTTAACACTTTTTTTTGGTTACTACATGATTCCATATGTGTTATTTCATAGTTTTGTTGTCTTCACTTATTCTACAATGTAGAAAGAAGGGGGAAAAAAATCTATGAGTAAGTGTTCTAAAACTTTTGACTGGTAGTGTGTGTGTATATATCATTTATGCCTCAATATAATTTGTGCCTCAATATCGTGATGTGTAACATGCGCAATGACGTGCCAAATTAATCTGAGTGCATTACTATAGGGTAAGCATTAGAATAAACCACCTCAATATTTGCAGCCATATCTCTCTAGGATCTGATCCTCATCAGTATTGTGTAACAATTATAATGATGAGGTAAGATTAGAATGGAGAAAGCTTATCAGAGCGCAATGCTGCCTTTCTTTCAAACCTATCAGTATTGACACATGCTCCAACGATGCACTTAGCTAACATTCTTTCTGCCTGGTGTTTTGGGAAATGCATGTTACATCTTCGGGCTGTTGTAGGAAAGATGTATAATTAAAACACTCATAAGCCTAATATCCTTCGTTATCAGGAAACCACGCCCGGGGCTGTTCAATTCCACTCTCCATTCTCTCACTGATGCCCGAGAACAGGGTTTCCCAAACTTGGTCCTGGGGCCCACCCTGGGTGCACGTTTTGTTTTTTTTGCCCTAGAACTACACAGCTGGTTCAAATAATCAAAGCTTGATGAGTTGGTTATTTAAATCAGCTGTGTAGTGCTATGCCAAAACGTGCACCCGGGGGTGCAAAAAGTTTGGGAAAAGTTTGGGAAAGTTTGGGAAACCCTGCCCTATAGTCTAGAGCAGGGTTGTTCAATGTCAGTCCTGGAGGGCCAAACCACTTAAGTTTTTTGTTTTTGCCTGTTAGTTAATTGCACTCACCTGGTGTCTCAGGTCTGAATTAGTCCATTTATTAGAAGGAAAGGATGAAAAACAGAAGCGTTTTCGGGAACTCCAGGTCAACATTGAATATCCCTGCTCTAGACTCTAGAGGGCACTAGTGCCCATTGTGAGAATGGAGAGTGGAATTGAACAACTCTGGGCTGGTTTCCCGATAGCAATGGAACTTGAAAGCTCTGCAATGTATTGGGTTCTGAATGAAGAGTATGTTGTTAATTTTATTCTCATGCCCTGCCCGTCCTCTGTGCTCAAAAGTGGGCTAGTATTTTTAGAAACGTCCCAATTTGCCAGAGATTTGACACTGCTCTCAATCTGGTCAGGCTTCTTTCTGTGATTAGACAAACCAAGAGAAAATGACGAGAGCTAAATTTACCTCATCAAGACCTCATCACTCCTACCCTTCCAAGTTGGCGATCTGAAAGTGTCCAAAAATCTTGTATCTGAAGCATTTTACTAGGGGGGAGGGAGAGTACGAAGCAAGAGGCTCATCTCGTTAGCTTTTTAAAAAATCATAATTTGGTTGCGTTGTTAAAATCCATATCATGTCAATATGTGATGGTTGGTCTCTTTTCCCTTTCCATTGGCCAAAACTCTTCATATGCTCTCTTTTGTCATTTAGCCACTTGGGGGTGAATCACATTTTCACATATGTATTGACATGTATGTATGTATTGACACATATGTATTGACATGTATTGACATGTATTGACCTCAATGTATTGACCTACAGTAACTGAAGTTTGACTTCAGTGGAGATTTGCCCTTTGTTATGATTACCGGCCGCCGCACCAAAGGCCCCTCCTGCAAATCAGGCAGATCGGGCGGTGACCGCAGCGAAAGTTAGATCACCTGCTTGACAGCATGGCATCTTTTAATAAAAAATATACAGCACTGCAATGGCATGTTTGCTCTGCGTAAAGACGTCTTTAGATTAGGTTCAAACACCGCTACAGTAGGATGTAGGATTGTAGCCTTAGACGGCTTCAAGAAAGCCATAAATACGCCAGTGTTTATCACATAGAGTATAAGAATATCAGCCACAGCGGATCAAGATATTCAACCCCTGCTTAACTTTCTAACACGTTTAATCTGATAGAGGCTGCTGGTATAAAATGTGGTCCCTGGTGTGTGTGTGTGTGTGTGTGTGTGTGTAGAGCCCTCACATGCCCAGAGGATTCAAACACAGCTCAGCTCACCACATCTGCTCAGATTACTGGGTTATTCAACATGAACAACCGCGGGTAGTTTTACGAATGGTGGCCTGAAAGATTTCTCAATGGCTTATATATAGACCACAGGATCCAGTAGTGATGACTTGATGTGAAGGAAGCATGCGTGCTGCCGAGACATACGTGCTAAGATTATGTAGTAGCAGCTATACAACTTAGAGACCTAGCCACAGCTGAGACTGAATCAGACCTATAGGTGAGCATAGGGCCAAAGAGCAACAGCATACAGTTAACTCCACGTTTACCTGAGTTAACCTATCCCCCCCCCCCCCCCCCCCCTACAGGGCTATAGGAGGAGGGCACTACATCTCCAGTGTCGTGGAAAGGGAAACTGCATGGGCAATCGTTGTAGTCTCACCTATGGCTCTATTCTACCCCACTGCGTTAGGCTTTGGGGGTAGAAGGGAACAGAGAGGTGTGGGGTGGTGGCGGTGGGGCATATATAATGCATTGGTCTCTTTATTTGTGACAAGAGGAGATGGATGCACTACAAGGAGGCAGGACAATGAAGCCCCATTAAAAATGGATTACAGCGAATAGCTCAGAGGGGGTTCTTATTTTCCTACTTATCCTAGCTGTATTTATATATCTACTACTAGTACAGTACAGCTGGTTTCTCTCTGGATTAGTCCCTCATCGTGCTCTCACGCTCTCTTTCTTTCTCCTCTCATCTCTTTCTCTCTGTATTTTCTGTGTCTTCCGCTTTCCGCCCTGCTGTCTCGTTCCAGCGCGCTGACTTCTTACCACAAGGGTGAACACTTCTATCCATCACCCTGCCAGCACTATTCCCTCCCTTCCTCCCTCTCTCTCTCTCTGCTCTCTCCAGTCTCTCCCCTTTCTCTCTCCGGTCTCTCCCCATGCCCCTACTGCTCAGCCCATCTGTCTGACATGAGTTAGTGTTGCGCCCTGCGCTTCCAGTCTTCAGTGTCTGTCTGTCTTTGTCTTCCTTGACCAGCCCAGCTCTGAACATGGTGCCACAGAGAAATACTGTAGAGCTGAGGAGGAGGAGCATATTGGGGTGTATTAAAACTGATATTGATTTCCAAATGATGCTCAGAGGCTGAGCAACACAGATCTGAAGACAATTTGACCATGACCTTTTGTGCTAGAGATATGGCCGTCTGTGCAGTAAAGATTCACGATGATCACAGGGACATAAGGAAGTATGTTTTCCCTGTGAGGTTCAGAGGCCGAGGGACAGTGGTCTGAAGTTTGACAAAAAATGTCAAAATTTGATTTACGACTTTGGTACAGTAATCAAACATTTGGCTCTAAATGTTGAACAGTTGGGTCTATCAACTCAGGGGGGAGAGCATATGAAAGAGGACATTCTCAGCTACTGGAAAATACATTTTTGGATATTAAAATAATATATTTATGATCTTGATATACTTAGTTACGGGTGAAATTGACCCGGAACATAAACGGTGTTCGAATTGAACATAAAGGGTTAATATAATTTAATTTAACTGTATAAAGCAGTACACACTGGGAAACCAGCGTTTTTTGTTGATGTTGTGCTCCACAAGATGAAAATGGTTAGATACTGATTGATGAGCTTTTGTTTACACTTCTCTTTTTCGTATAAAAAAATTAGGCGTGTCAATTTTATTGCTGTCCATTCAACAAATGTCCCCAAAATCATTCTGTACAAACTTTCTAGTATACTCAACAAAAATATAAACGCAACATGTAAAGTGTTGGTCTCATGTTTCATGAGCTGAAATAAAAAGTCCCCAAAATGTTCCATACACACAAAAAGCTTACATCCCTCTTAGTGAGCATTTCTCCTTTGCCAAGATAACCCATCCACCTGACAGGTGTGGCATATCAAGAAGTTGATTAAACAGCTCATTACATATGTGCACCTTGTGCTGGGGACAATATAAGCACACTCTAAAAATGTGCAGTTTTATCAAACAACACAATGCCACAGATGTCTCAAGTTTTAAGGGAGCATGCAGTTGGCATGCTAACGGCAGGAATGTCCACCGGAGGTATTGCCAGAGAATGTTATGTTCATTTTGCTACCATAAGACGATTTTAGAGAATTTGGCAGTACGTCCAACCAGCCTCACAACCGCGACCAAGTGTAACCACGCTAGCCCGGGACCTCCACATCCGGCTTCTTCACCTGCGGTGTCGTCTGAGACCAGACACCCGGACAGCTGATGGAGGAGTATTTCTGAGGAGTATTTCTGTTTGTAATAAAGCCCTTTTGTGGGAAACAAAACCCTCATTCTGATTGGCTGGGCCTGGCTCCCCAGTGGGTGGGCCTATGCCCTCCCAGGCCCACCCATGGCTGAGCCCCTGCCCAGTCATGTGAAATCCATAGAACAGGGCCTAATGGATTTATTTCAGTTGACTGATTCCCTTATATGAACTGTAACTCAGTAAAATCATTGAAATTGTTGCGTGTTGCGTATCTATTTTTGTTCAGTATAATTGTCCATTTCCCTTAATTCATATGAGATGCCATAATAACACCCCTAGACTCTAGTTTAATACAACAAAAAAGTATGCTACAGGCAAAAAGATCCGTTTTGGTATTCTTTTCAGAATGCATCCTCTTCAGAAGCTATTATACTTTCTAGCGGGAATTCTGTTTGACCAATGGGTCAGAGTGAATTAAGATCTGCGGTTAGTTATGTGCTTAGCTTCAAGTCTTCATTATAAAACATCTCCCGGTTTATCCTTCTAATACCTTTCCAGCGGCTTTCCTTCCAGTAATTTCCTTGGAAGGACAGGGTGGGTGCAAGAGAGAACAGATGAGATTATCATACAAGTGATGATGAGGCATACAAGGAACAGGTATTATAGGAATGGTATGCTGAACTATACTCACTGATAATACACTAACAAATTGAGGTGCCATGGTTACGGTTAAATAAAGGCGTTTTTTCCGAAAAGCCCCCTGGAATAACATTGTCAATTTTAGGCCAATAAATGTGTTCCAAAACGATTTACTTGTTTACACTACCTCATTAAAGACGCAACATAATACAGTAATTCCCATAACTGCAATACGCATATTCATAAAATCTTGAAAGGCATAAAAAAGATTTTTCTCATCGATTCCAAAATGTGTCCAAGAGCAGCCTCTCATCACTATAAAAGAATAGTAGGAGAATATAGGAGAATAGTCCAATAAAATATGGTGAAATAGAATACAATAGCCTTTTATTGATCTCCCAGCAGGTAATCTATCTTTCCCCAGGCGTCAGACACGTAGACAACACCTGAGGGTTGATAGCAGAAGTACAGGCTGGAATTGTCCTGTCAACGCCCACTCCTAGAGGAGTCCCCCCCACCCCCCTCTTTATCCCCCCAGACGAGACCAGGTTTCTATAGAGAATGCCAGCCGTGTGAAACCTAAGAATCTCATTGGCTGAGCCACCACAGGAGTGGATGAAAGAGGGAGTGCAGAGAGAAAGAGAGAAATAGAGGAGGGGGGGGGGGGGGGGGCAGAATGAGAAGGCTTACGAAGATGTAACTGCTCTGCCTGCCACAGCAACTCAGCAGAACAGAGAGAGAGGGGGGGAACAAGGGAGGGACACATAAAGAAAGAGAGAGGTAGAAAGACGCCTTGCCGTTTTGTGGATTCTCTCTCCAGTGGTAAACAGCCCCATTGGACTGAAGAGGAAGACTTCGGCTACAACTTCTGGACTGGTGCTTGGGAGAGGACGAGCAGCAGCACCTGAAGAGACGCACCGGAGCAAGTACAGCAGGTATCTTTTGGATCTCGACAACACCTGAACATCCAACTTGATCCCTTTTCTGATCTATCGTTCGACATACCTTCGCCGCTCACCAAAAGCGCCAGGACCCGACTGAACTTCTACACTGATTCTAATCACTGACTCCACCCTAAGATCAGAGTGGAGGGACCCAATTGGGACTCTGCGTGGATGGACTCCGCCACGGTGGCCTCTTTTAGATGTGCTTCTCTCCCCTCGCTACACTGCCGGACTGGCCCCGTACCCACCTGTAATCCCTGAGAGGCCTCAGCGGACCCACCACCCCGGTGCCTCTGGGATGGTGTGATCATTGCGGGAACCATCGCTGACCTTAGATCAGGGCCAACATGCCGGTGATGAAGGGCCTCCTGGCCCCCCAGAACACCTTTCTGGACACCATCGCCACCCGCTTCGATGGCACCCGTGAGTACACCCTAATATACCGTAGTATGTCCTAATATACCCTAGTATACCATAGTACTGTAGTTGTACTGTAATGAAACATGCCTGTCCACGCCACGTTTTGTTCGGAATATACTGTAGTGTACTGTAGTACTCTATCGCTACTCAAAACATGCCTGTCCACTTTTGGAAGACATTCATAAGTGACAATAATAATAATAAGCATAGTGCTTTTAATTACATGGCGACTTTCAAAGTGCTTTACAGTGGCTCTGCAAACATGTTAAAACACAAGCAAGTTGCTGCAACAATCAATGCAAAAATCATAGATTCACAAGTAAATATTTATTCAGTCCAAAACAAAAATTATGCAAACACACCACGTTTTGGTCTTGGAGGGCCGAAATAATGTGTATGAAGAGTTTCTCTCTGTCTTATAAAATACGTTTTGGGATCTTCCATGTATAACATTTAGAATTAGTTTTTTTGCAATGCACAGTGTATAAACGTGAATGGATGATCTATTTTGCTGTGCTTCCACTGTCACCCATATAACCTGTCACACTGTCTGTGTTTAGACCTCTGCGCCTAGGTGAAGCTTTAAACACCATGTTGCATGGAAGAAAAATATTGTAGGTGTAGTATTGTCACACTTTATTTAAAGTCATCATATGCTTTATTTACTTGGTATAAGGATGTATGAGCTTTTATAATGTCTCATTATTGTGTATTTCTGTGTGGCAATTTGTCGACAAACTGAAAGTTATACATCTTGGCTTTAAGCTACAGTGTCTTCGGAGATTATTCACACCCCTTGATTTTTTCCACATTTTGTTGTGTTACAGCTTAAATTTTAAATTGATTAAATATACGCCATAAAGTTAAAGTGGAATTATGTTTTTTGCTATTTTTACAAATTAATTAAAAATGAAAAGCTGAAATGTCTAAAGTCAATAAGTATTCAACCCCTTTGTCATGGCAAACCTAAATACGTTCAGCAGTCAAAATGTGCTTACAAGTCACATAATAAGTTGCATGGACTCACTCTGTGTGCAATAATATTGTTAAACATGATTTTTGAATGACTACCTCATCTCTGTACCACACACATTATCTGTAAGGTCCCTCAGCCGAGCAGTGAATTTCAAACACCGATTCAACCACAAAGACCAGGGAGGTTTTCCAATGCCTCGCAAAGAAGGGCCCCAATTGGTAGATGGGTAAAAAAAGCAGACATTGAATATCCCTTCGAGCATGGTGAAAGTATTAATTACACTTTGGATGGTGTAGCAATCCAGTCACTACAAATATGCAGGCATCTTTCCTAACTCAGTTGCTGGAGAGGCTGTGATAGGAGAAAACTGAGGATGGATCAACAACATTGTAGTTACTCCACAATACTAACCTAAATGACAGACTGAAAAGAAGGAAGTCTGTACATAATAAAATATTCCTAAACATGCATTCTGTTTGCAACAAGGCACTAAAGTAATACTGCAAAAAATGTGGTAAAGCAATTAACTTTTTGTCCTGAATACAAAGTGTTATGTTTGGGGAAAATCCAATACAACACATTACTGAGTACCATTCTCCATATTTTCAAGCATAGTGGTGGCTGCATCATGTTGTGTTTATGCTTGTAATTGTTAAGGACTGGGGAGTTCTTCATGATAACAAAATAAATGGAATGGAGTGAAGCACAGCTTCCAGAAAATAGTATCTTTCAAACTGGAGATTTCATGACGAATTGAGGTAAGACAGTAATTCTGCTCATAGATTATGCATGTATGAACTTCACATTGACACATCCAGCCCAAAAAAGGAGGTTTAAAAAATACAGTCATGGCCAAAAGTTTTGAGAATGACACAAATATAAATTTTCACAAAGTCTGCTACCTCAGTTTGTATGATGGCAATTTGCATATACTCCAGAATGTTATGAAGAATGATCAGATGAATTGCAATTAATTGCAAAGTCCCTCTTTGCCATGCAAATGAACTGAATCCCCCAAAAACATTTCCACTGCATTTCAGCCCTGCCACAAAAGGAACAGCTGACATCATGTCAGTGATTCTCTTGTTAACACAGGTGTGAGTGTTGACGAGGACAAGGCTGGAAATCACTCTGTCATGCTGATTGAGTTCGATTAACAGACTGGAAGCTTCAAAAGGAGGGTGGTGCTTGGAATCATTGTTCTTCATCTGTCAACCATGGTTACCTGCAAGGAAACACGTGCCGTCATCATTGCTTTGCACAAAAAGGGCTTCACAGGCAAGGATATTGCTGCCAGTAAGATTGCACCTAAATCAACCATTTATCGGATCATCAAGAACTTCAAGGAGAGCGGTTCAATTGTTGTGAAGAAGGCTTCAGGGCACCCAAGAAAGTCCAGCAACCTCCAGGATCGTCTCCTAAAGTTGATTCAGCTGCGGGATCGGGGAACAACCAGTACAGAGCTTGTTCAGGAATGGCAGCAGGCAGGTGTGAGTGCATATGCATGCACAGTGAGGCGAAGACCTTTGGAGGATGGCCTGGTGTCAAGAAGGGCAGCAAAGAAGCCACTTCTCTCCAGGAAAAACATCAGGAACAGACTGATATTCTGCAAAAGGTACAGGGATTGGACTGCTGAGGACTGGGGTAAAGTCATTTTCTCTGATGAATTCCCTTTCCGATTGTTTGGGGCATCCGGATAAAAGCTTGTCCGGAGAAGACAAGGTGAGCGCTACCATCAGTCCTGTGTCATGCCAACAGTAAAGCATCCTGAGACCATTCATGTGTGGGGTTGCTTCTCAGCCATGGGAGTGGGCTCACTCACAGTTTTGCCTAAGAACACAGCCATGAATAAAGAATGGTACCAACACATCCTCCAAGAGCAACTTCTCCCAACCATCCAGGAACAGTTTGGTGACGAACAATGCCTTTTCCACCATGATAGAGCACCTTGCCATTAGGCAAAACTATAACTAAGTGGCTCAGGGAACAAAACATCGATATTTTGGGCCCATGGCCAGGAAACTCCCCAGACCTTAATCCCGTTGAGAACTTGTCGTCAATCCTCAAGAGGCGGGTGGACAAACAAATACCCACAAATTCTGACAAACTCCAAGCATTGATTATGCAAGAATGGGCTGCCATCAGTCAGGATGTGGCCCAGAAGTTAATTGACAGCATGCCAGGGTGAATTGCAGAGGTCTTGAAAAAAAGGGTCAACACTGCAAATATTGACTCTTTGCATCAACTTCATGTAATTGTCAATAAAAGCCTATGAAGTTATGAAATGCTTGTAATTATACTTTAGTATTCCATAGTAACATCTGACAAAAATATCCAAAGACACTGAGGCAGCAGACTTTGTGAAAATTAATATTTGTGTAATTCTCAAAACTTTTGGCCACGACTGTACTTAGTAGTCTCCAAAGTTCCAGAGCATGTCTTTAAATATCTGCTCCGAAATAAGATGAAAAGATGTCTGCAAAAAGAATGGGGTATCAGCTATGACTTTACACCTTGACCTTGAAAAAAATCTATTTTGGTTGTTGAACTATATTAAGTGAAGTGGATTTACACCCGGTAACGGAATTACATCATAGGTCCCTGATCTGTACTATACAGAAATGCATAATTATGGATATGAATATCACTTTCTTCATGGTGATATAGCCTGAATAGGTACACAAAGGTTGAAATATGCAATATCCTCCTTTGCATATTTGGGTATTATTCTAATCTACACACTCGTTATTATTTTATTGAGCTCCACCCCCAAACAAGACCAAATTTGGTTGGACCGGACCAAATCTGAACCAATCACGTCTGTTTCACAAGTTAGTAGAGTACAGTACAGCACAAAACAGTACAGTAGTGTTCAGTACAGTAAAGTATAGTTCAGTACAGTACATTATACTGTCCTCAACTCTAGTATGCTCTACTGTATTAAACTATATTCTACTGTACAGTACAGCACAGGACTGTAGTGAACAATACTCTACTCAATTTTATTTAACTTTAATTTACTTTACTGTACTCTACTGTGCTCTAATGTACTGCACTGTGCTCTCCAAACTTGTGAAACATAGATGTCTATGATTGGTTCAGATTTGGTCTGGACTGGACCAAATCTGAACCAATCATCCATGTCTATGTTTGTGAACTTTGAAATTAAAACCAGTCCGGACCATATCAAAAAACGATGTCTGTGGATGTTGAAATCAAGGCCGGGGGGGATCTGACCAAATTTAAACTACTTTTCAATTTCCATGGACATCCAGTGTCGGTCGGTGCTCAGTGGGTAAGGATGCAGGTTACAGTAAATGGAAAGAGAGGGGGCTTATGGGTAGGTGTCAGTAAGAGCTGGGAAAGGTGACATTAAATAGAGAGAGAGAGAGAGGCAGAGGGAGAGGGAGGGAGGGGTTGTTTTCACACTTGCTTTGACCACCAGATGACAGAATAAGAAAGGAAACAGTTATGAGTTGAACATAGTAGTATGCAAGTGGAAGGGGGTCTGTAGCAGGTGACACAACTGTGGTTTTTGACTACTATACATTCCCATTGTAGCCAATTCAATTGCAGTAATTCTGTTACTGATTTTTGGGAAATATCGGGAAATGTTTCTTGAACTTACAGTGCATTTGGAAAGTATTCAGACCTTTTTCCACATTTTGTTGCGTTACAGCCTTATTCTAAAATGTATTAAATATTTTTTTTCCCTCATCAATCTACACACAATACCCCATAATGACAAAGCAAAAATAGGTTTTTAGACATTTTTGCAAAAAAATATACACAAAATGTCACGACTTCCGCCGAAGTCGGCCCTTCTCCTTGTTCCGGTGGTGTTCGGCGGTCGACGTCGCCGGCTTTCTAGTCGCCATCGATCCACTTTTCAGTTTCGTTTTGTTTTGTCTGTATTATCCACACCTGTTTTCAATTCCCCCATCATGTTCCCTATTTAACCCTCTTGCTTTCATTTCTGTTTTGTCGGTGATTGTTTATTACGTTAGTGGTTGTTGTTAGTTCTGTTTTTTCCCTTTGTGGATTTTTTGCTGTATTTTGAGTAAACGTTTTATGTTTCGCTCAAACACCTGTGTCCTGCTTTTGACTCTGGTACTTCGCTACACACAACTCTGACACAAAAACAGAAATACCTTATTTACATAAGCATTCAAACCCTCTGCTATGAGACTCGAAGTTGGGCTCAGGTTCATCCTGTTTAAATTGATCATCCTTGTGCTGTTTCTACAACTTGATTGGAAAGGCACACACCTGTCTATATAAGGTCCCACAGTTGACAGTGCATATCAGAGCAAAAACCAAGCCATGAGGTCGAAGGAATTGTCCCGTAGAGTTCAGAGACAGGATTGTATCAAGGAACAGGTCTGGGGAAGGGTACCAAAACATTTCTGCAGCATTGAAGGTCCCCAAGAACACAGTGGCCTCCATCACTCTTAGATGGAAGAAGTTTGGAACCCCCAAGACTCTTCCTAGAGCTGGCCGAAGGGCCAAACTGAGCAATCGGGGGAGAAGGGCCTTGGTCAGGGAGGTGACCAAGAACCCGATGGTGACTGTGACTGAGCTCAAGACGGAAGCCACTCCTCAGTAAAAGGCACATGACAGCCCGCTTGGAGTTTGCCAAAAGGCAGTTAAAGGACTCTCAGATCTTGAGAAACAAGATTCTCTGTTCTGATAAAACCAAGATTGAACTCTTTGGCCTGAATGCCAAGCGTCACAACTGGAGGAAACCTGGCACCATCCCTACTGTGAAGCATGGTGGTGGCAGCATCATGCTGTGGAGAGGTCTTTCAGTGGCAGGGACTGGGAGACTTGTTAGGATCGAGGAAAAAATGAACGGAGCAAAGTACAGAGCGATCCTTGATGACAACCTGCTCCAGAGAGCTCAGGATCTCAGACTGGGGCAAAGGTTCACCTTCCATCAGGACAACAACTCTAACCACACAGCCCAGAGCTTGAGAGGATCTGCAGAGAAGAATGAGAGAAAGTCCCCAAATACAGGTGTGCCAAGCTTGTAGCGTCATACTCAAGGCTGTAATCGCTGCCAAAGGTGCTTCAACAAAGCACTGAGTAAATGGTCTGAATACTTATATAAATGTGATATTTAAGTTTCTTCTTTTTATAAATGTGCTAAAATTAAAATTAAAACTGTTTTTGCTTTGTCATTGTGGGGTATTGTGTGTAGTAGAATAAGGTCGTAACGTAACAAAATGTGGAAAAAGTCAAGTGGTCTGAATACTTTCTAAATGCACTGTACACAAGGCAAATACTTTCTCCAAAACACAATATGTGTTGATATTGGGTCGCAGGGGTCTTTACTCCAATATTATTGTGTTTTGATGTATTTCTAATACCCTTTAAGATTTTTTCTGGTAGATGTTTTCTAAGACCCCCTTTACATATTTTTGCCTTAAATATGCCAAAAAAATCTATTAAAATGGACTCTTAGCTTTCATTTGACACCCAATTTGACATGCTCTTATGAACTCCACATGTTGGTGCTCACATGAGTTTTACACTGAACAAAAATATAAACACAACATGTAAAGTGTTGGTCTTATGTTTCATGAGCTGAAATTATAGATCCCAGAATTGCTTCACATAGTAATCCAAGGTGAATTTCTTCACACACCTAGTAATCCAAGGTGGCTTAGCAGTTCAGACGTCTTTTTCCGTATTGTTGTGTCGTGTCCTGTATATATATATATATTTACACCTTTTCTTCACATATCTTTTATTTATTTTATTATCCAAGAACTCAACTACAAAAGCTTTCCTGCAAAAGCTTTCCTGCAACCCGCTTCACCAATTACAATAAGTATTATTTACCTCAATCTGAAAATCCATCGTGGAAGATAGCCAGGGGCTAATTCAGAAGCTAGCCTGAAAGCTAACCAGAAGCTACTCCGATAGCTAGCCAGAAGCTAATCTGTAGCTGCCCCGAAATTAGCCGGTTTGCTGGCTAGCGTTGGTGTTTCAGCTGCCCACGTTTTGCGGTCATCAGCTATTCCTTTAGCTCGATAATCTACCGGCACTTTTGTGCAAAGCGACTCGGACCGGAGCATTCCGGGACTTTTTTCTCTCAGTTTCCCCGGATTCCAACCGCAGGCTCTGGACACTTGCACCTTGATTTCGCAGCTAGCTAGCTGCATACCGTGTGACTATTGGCTTACGTCGACCCCGGAGCAAACTCAAATCATGCTGGAGCTAGCCAGCTGAGGAGTTCCATCACCATCCGGACCCGTTTCTTTTGTTGCTGCTGCAGATACGGAACCCCACCGGGCCTTCACGACTGACTGCCGACGTTATCTGCCCGAGGGATTTATCCAACCGGCACCTCCGTCCCGACGTTACCTGAACGCTCATCTGAGGCCCGCTAATCGTTAGCTGTCTTATCGGCTGCTATCTGAACAAAACCCCACTACACGGAACCTACCGACGGAAACGCACGAGGTATCTACAAACAGACCTCCATCCTATGCTGCTACCGATAGCCATATACCCGGCCAGCTGTCTGGATCGCCACGACCCCAACCAACCTCTACTCACTGGACCCTTATTGATCACTCGATTAAGCATGCCTCTCCTTAATGTAAATATGCCTTGTCCATTGCTGTTCTGGTTAGTGTTTATTGGCTTATTTCACTGTAGAGATTCTAGCCCTGCTCTCTATACCATATCCAACCTCTCAGTTCCACCACCCACATATGCGATGACATGACCTGGTTTCAATGATGTTTCTAGAGACAAGATCTCTCTCATCATCACTCAATACCTAGGTTTACCTCCACTGTATTCACATCCTACCATACCTTTGTCTGTACATTATTCCTTTAAACTATTTTATCGCCCCCAGAAACTTCCTTTTACTCTCTGCTCTAGTAGCTCTAGGCGACCAATTCTCATAGCTTTTAGCCGTACCCTTATTCTACTTCTCCTCTGTTCCTCTGGTGATGTAGAGGTGAATCCAGGCCCTGCAGTACCTGGCTCCACTCCTATTCCCCAGGCGCTCTCTTTTGATGACTTCTGTAACCGTAATAGCCTTGGCTTCATGCATGTTAACATTAGAAGCCTCCTCCCTAAGTTTGTTTTGTTCACTGCTTTAGCACACTCTACCAACCCGGATGTTTTAGCCGTGTCTGAATCCTGGCTTAGAAAGACCACCAAAAATTCAGACATTTTTATCCCCAATTACAATATTTTCAGACAAGATAGAACGGCCAAAGGGGGCGGTGTTGCAATCTACTGCAAAGACTGCCTGCAGAGCTCTGTTATACTATCCAGGTCTGTTCCCAAACAATTTGAACTTCTACTTTTAAAAATCCACCTCTCTAAAAACAAGTCTCTCACCGTTGCCGCCTGCTATAGACCACCCTCTGCCCCCAGCTGTGCTCTGGACACTATATGTGAACTGATTGCCCCCCATCTATCTTCAGAGCTCGTGCTGCTAGGCGACCTAAATTTGAACATGCTCAACACCCCAGCCACCCTACAATCTAAGCTTGATGCCCTCAATCTCACACAAATTATCAATGAACCTACCAGGTACCACCCCAATTCCGTAAACACGGGTACCCTCATAGATATCATCCTAACAAACTTGCCCTCCAAATACACCTCTGCTGTTTTAAACCAAGATCTCAGCGATCACTGCCTCATTGCCTGCATCCGTAATGGGTCAGCGGTCAAACGACCTCCACTCATCACTGTCAAACACTCCCTGAAACACTTCAGCGAGCAGGCCTTCCTAATCGACCTGGCCGGGGTATCCTGGAAGGATATTGATCTCATCCCGTCAGTAGAGGATGCCTGGTCATTTTTTAAAAATGCCTTCCTCACCATCTTGAATAAGCATGCCCCATTCAAGAAATTTAGAACCAGGAACAGATATAGCCCTTGGTTCTCTCCTGACCTGACTGCCCTTAACCAACAGAAAAACATCCTATGGCGTTCTACATTAGCATCGAACAGCCCCCGTGATATGCAACTTTTCAGGGAAGCCAGAAACCAATATACACAGGCAGTTAGAACAGCCAAGGCTAGCTTTTTCAAGCAGAAATTTGCTTCCTGCAACACAAATTCAAAAAAGTTCTGGGACACCGTAAAGTCCATGGAGAATAAGAACACCTCCTCCCAGCTTCCAACCGCTCTGAAGATAGGAAACACTGTCACCACCGACAAATCCACTATAATTGAGAATTTCAATAAGCATTTTTCTACGGCTGGCCATGCTTTCCACCTGCCTACCCCTACCCCGGACAACAGCACTGCCCTCCCCTCTGCTACTCGCCCAAGCCTTCCCCATTTCTCTTTCTCCCAAATACAGTCAGCTGATGTTCTTAATGAGCTGCAAAATCTGGACCCTTACAAATCAGCCGGGCTAGATAATCTGGACCCTTTCTTTCTAAAACTATCTGCTGAAATTGTTGCCACCCCTATTACTAGCCTCTTCAACCTCTCTTTCGTGTCGTCTGAGATCCCCAAAGATTGGAAAGCAGCTGCGGTTATCCCCCTCTTCAAAGGGGGGGACACCCTTGACCCTAACTGCTACAGACCTATATCTATCCTACCCTGCCTTTCTAAGGTCTTCGAAAGCCAAGTCAACAAACAGATTACCGACCATTTCGAATCACACCACACCTTCTCCGCTATGCAATCTGGTTTCAGAGCTGGTCATGGGTGCACCTCAGCCACGCTCAAGGTCATAAACGATATCGTAACCGCCATCGATAGGAAACAATACTGTGCAGCCGTATTCATTGACCTGGCCAAGGCTTTTGACTCTGTCAATCACCACATCCTCATTGGCAGACTCGACAGCCTTGGTTTCTCTAATGATTGCCTCGCCTGGTTCACCAACTACTTCTCTGATAGAGTTCAGTGTGTCAAATCGGAGGGTCTGTTGTCCGGGCCTCTGGCAGTCTCTATGGGGGTGCCACAGGGTTCAATTCTTGGACCGACTCTCTTCTCTGTTTACATCAATGATGTCGCTCTTGCTGCTGGTGATTCTCTGATCCACCTCTACGCAGACGACACTATTCTGTATACTTCTGGCCCTTCTTTTGACACTGTGTTAACAACCCTCCAGGCGAGCTTCAATGCCATACAACTCTCCTTCCGTGGCCTCCAACTGCTCTTAAACACAAGTAAAACCAAATGCATGCTCTTCAACCGATCGCTGCCTGCTCCTGCCCGCCTGTCCAATATCACTACTTTGGACGGCTCTGACTTAGAATATGTGGACAACTACAAATACCTAGGTGTCTGGTTAGACTGTAAACTCTCCTTCCAGACCCACATCAAACATCTCCAATCCAAAGTCAAATCTAGAATTGGCTTCCTATTCCACAACAAAGCATCCTTTACTCATGCTGCCAAACATACCCTTGTAAAACTGACCATCCTACCAATCCTCGACTTCGGTGATGTCATTTACAAAATAGCCTCCAAAACCCTACTCAATAAATTGGATGCAGTCTATCACAGTGCCATCCGTTTTGTCACCAAAGCCCCATATACTACCCACCACTGCGACCTGTACACTCTCGTTGGCTGGCCCTCGCTTCATACTCGTCGCCAAACCCACTGGTTCCAGGTCATCTACAAGACCCTGCTAGGTAAAGTCCCCCCTTATCTCAGCTCGCTGGTCACCATAGCAGCACCTACCTGTAGCACGCGCTCCAGCAGGTATATCTCTCTAGTCACCCCCAAAACCAATTCTTCCTTTGGACGCCTCTCCTTCCAGTTCTCTGCTGCCAATGACTGGAACGAACTACAAAAATCTCTGAAACTGGAAACACCTATCTCCCTCACTAGCTTTAAGCACCAGCTGTCAGAGCAGCTCATAGATTACTGCACCTGTACATAACCCATCTACAATTTAGCCCAAACAACTACCTCTTTACCTACTGTATTTATTTATTAATTTATTTTGCTCCTTTGCACCCCATTATTTCTGTCTCTACTTTGCACTTTCTTCCAATGCAAACCAACCATTCCAGTGTTTTTTTTTGTTTTTATTTTACTTGCTGTGTTGTACTCACTTCGCCTCCATGGCCTTTTTATATATTTTTTATTTATACATATATCTGTTTGCCTTCACCTCCCTTATCTCACCTCACTTGCTCACATTGTATATAGACTTATTTTTTTTCACTGTATTATTGACTATATGTTTGTTTTTACTCCATGTGTAACTATGTGTTGTTGTATGTGTCGAACTGCTTTGCTTTATCTTGGCCAGGTCGCAATTGTAAATGAGAACGTGTTCTCAATTTGCCTACCTGGTTAAATAAAGGTTAAATAAATAAAATAAATAAATAAAAACATGCACAAAAAGCTTTTCTCTCAAATTTTGTGCACAAATTTGTTAACGTCCCTGTAAGTGAATATTTCACCTTTGCGAAGATAATCCATCCACCTGACAGGTGTGGCATATCGAGATGCTGATTAAACAGCATGATCATTACACAGTGCACCAATAAAATGCCACAGATGTCTCACGTTTTGAGGAAGCGTGCAATTGGCACGCTGACTGCAAGAATGTCCACCAGAGCTGTTGCCAGAGAATTTAATGTTAATTTCTCTACCATAAGACGCCTCCAACTTTGTTTTAGAGAATTTGGCAGTATGTCCACGTGTAACCACACCAGCCCAGGACCTCCACATCCAGCTTCTTCGCCTGTGAGATCGACTGAGACCAGCCACCCGGACAGCTGATGAAACTGAGTATTTCTGTCTGTAATAAAGCCCTTTTGTGGAGAAAAACTGATTCTGATTTGCTGGGCCTGGTGGGTGGGCTTTGCTTCCAAGTGGGTGTGCCCCTGCCCAGTCATGTGAAATCCATGGATTAGGGCCTGATTTGAAAAGGGCCTGATTTGACTGATTTCCTTATATGAACTGTAACTCAGTAAAATCGTTGAAATTGTTGCATGTTGCATTTAGAATTGTGTTCTTAATATTCTATTTGGGTTGAGAGAGCTTTCTGTTTGTCTTAAGAGGCTTAGACATATATTTTCCTTTTACTACTTTGTGCTTGCCTTGATGATAGATGCAATAAGCCAGTAAATATTAAATGAATTATTATGTTACCATAAATAAGCTTGATCGTTGGACTTGACAACACTGTTCCCAGGCAATTGCAACATCTCAATGGAGCTGTATACTGTAACAGTTCTTGTGCTCTGAGCTGCCATGCCAGACAGTGTAATTTCTGCATGGGCTGTCTTCCTTGTTTTGTATCTAGTGGAGAGACTCCAGGGACAGGGAGGCTGTGGCTCATTGTAAACTAATACCAGGGGGACAGGAGTGTTGCTGCTTGTTGTCGATTCACTCCATCTTCCCCCAGTCACCCTTTGTAACACTGAACTGTTGTGTTGCCTGACAACGCCTCTGTTCTACATGCTGTATCAGACCAAGGGTAGCAAAGGGAGGGTATATTACTGGAAACTTTCTGTTTACCAGTAAACTACCCGAATTTTGGTAACTTTAAAGGATTTTATGATTTTATCATGAGACATCTAGTGGCCATTTTGGGTACTTCAGATTATCACAGGTGTCTGTAATTATCTCTGACTTTCTGATCTAAATATATATAAAATATTCAAATATGATTATTTTTAAATAATAAATGTAACGAAAACGCTGAAAAACAATATCCTATATGTAAACCATCAACTTAGTGAATACCATTGGTATTAAATATGAGGATTTCAGCATGAAATACTGTATTCTTTATATTCATTTTTTTTACAGACTTTTTTTTTTACGATGTCATTATGTCTTTGTTGTGAATGTTTTGGTGCCAAATTAGTGGCAGTTATGAAAAAACACAATAGTTGGAAGAGTTGCAGAGTTAATTGAAAATAATGCTATTGTTGATTAGATGCTTTTTTCATTAATTAGGCTATTTTCTCTCGAACCATATGGTCTAGCAACTAGAAACTAATGAACAATATAGACACAGATATATAAAAAAAAAAATCATACTATATATGAATACATGTTTTAAAAGTTATTCAAGTATTCAAGTGAGGCGGCAGGTAGCCTAGTGGTTAGAGCGTTGGACTTTTAACCGGAAGGTTGCAAGATTGAATCCCCAAGCTGACAAGGTAAAAATCTGTCGTTCTGCCCCTGAGCAAGGCACTGTTCCTAGGCTGTCATTGAAAATGAGAATTTGTTCTTAACTGACTAAAATAAATTGCCGGAGTTACCACAGATGACCTGTTAAATACAAAAATTACCCAAGATTCTGGTACCATTGGAAAATGATTGATAACCCTAATCAGACCATCAACTACAAATAAGTTGGAGCTTTAATGTTTCTAAAAGGACTAAGTATGTAATTGTAGTACAAGAGAGTTGATGTTAGTGTGTGTAATTGGCCTAGTTGTTAATAGAAGGGCATAATTGTATTTTCTCTCAGCAGTGAGTCAACCACGATAACGAAGGCTCAGAAGCTGTCTTTTGAGCATGTAGCGCAAATCTAATAACGTTGATCAGGGATTGTGATTGTGAGCCTTGGGTAATGAAACAGTATATTGTAAATACTTAATTGATAGGAAGAAGAAGAAATCGAAATGAAAAAAATGTCTTAACCCATTAATATTATCATTACGTGATGATTTACATATTTTTTTGTTATTTTCATTACAATCTGGGACGAGCCCCCAAGTGCCCCCCAAAAAACGTTGACCGAGCACATAAACAATTGATGTAAAAGCAGCCTTGCATTGGAGAGGTTATAAAATCAATCCAAGGAAGAAGTTACCACAGGAAATAGATGTGTTTGTTATCTTATCAAATATTAGGTGTGTCCACATTACCAATTTTCAAGCTTCCTTCCCCCTTCAAATGAATGATATAAATCTATGATAGAGTTATCTTTATTCTTTGTAGGAAACAAGTCCCGTTACAGAGCACTATATTGCACAACCAATAGAGGTGGACGAGTAGCCTAAAGTAAGGAGGCTGATATCTCTTGAGACGCCCTAAGCTTTGATTGATGGTTCTATTGTCTGTCTGTTGCTGTGTTACTACTGTAAGTGACTGGGAGGAGATACCAGGTGCTCTATGTCATTTCTCAAGATCAGATGAAGCCGTAACACTAAAGGTTATCATAAAAGCACTGTACTCCTTTCCTTCGCTTCATTTTCTTATCTTGTAGCTTTGATGTGCGATTCCTGTCCAGTCGTGAATACGCTTATGATGTCTATCTCCAAACGACAGTGTCAGTGTGTTAGGCTGCCTGGAGCAGGGGAGGCCCTCACTTCCTCTCTACGCTCCAAAGGGTCAAAGCATGAACCTCAAAGCCATTTCCAGAGGGGCCTGTCACGCCCTGACCTTAGAGAGCCTTTTTATTTCTCTTTTTGGTTAGGTCGGGGTGTGATTTGGGTGGGCAATCTATGTGTTCTATTTCTTTGTTGGCCGGGTATGGTTCCCAGTCAGAGGCAGCTGTCTATCGTTGTCTCTGATTGGGGATCATACTTAGGCAGCCTGTTTTCCACCTTAGTTTGTGGGATCTTGATTTTGTATAGGTGCTGTGTAGCTTGCAGAACTTTACGTTCGTTTTGTATTTTGTTGTTTTTTGGTGGTCATCTAATAAAGTACGATGAACACTTTCCACGCTGCGCTTTGGTCTCATTCATTTGACGACGGCCGTAACAGAAGATCCCACCACCAAAGGACCAAGCAGTGTGGCCAGGAGGAGCAGGGATCTTGGGCCCGGGAGAAAAGGGAGTGGAGTACATCATGGACATGGGAGGAGATTATGGCAGGGGACAAGACCCTGCCATGGAAGCAGGCGGAGGCAGCAAAGGAGGATCAACGACGACTCTGGGATTCGCAACCATGACGGAGGCCCGAGAGGCACTCGCACTCGCCCTGAGTTGCGTGTCATCAGCCCGGTGCCACCTGTACCGGTCCCACGCATCAGGCCTCCAGTGCGTCTCCACAGTCCAGAACTTCCGGCGACAGTTCCCAGTCCAGAGCTTCCGGCGACAGGTCCCAGTCCAGAGCTTCCGGCGACAGGTCCCAGTCCAGAGTTTCCTGCGACAGTTCCCAGTCCAGAGCTTCCGGCTGACGGTCCGCAGTCTGGAACCTCCTACGACGGTCCTCAGTCCGGAACCTCCAGCGACTGTCCGCGGTCCGGAACCTCCAGCGACGGTCCGCGGTCCGGAACCTCCAGCGACGGCCCGAGGTCCGGAGCCTCCAGCGACGGTCCGCGGTCCGGAGCCTCCAGCGACGGTCCGCGGTCCGGAGCCTCCAGCGACGGTCCGCGGTCCGGAGCCTCCAGCGACGGTCCGCGGTCCGGAGCCTCCAGCGACGGTCCGCGGTCCGGAACCTCCAGCGACGGTCCGCGGTCCGGAACCTCCAGCGACGGCCCGAGGTCCGGGACCTCCAGCGACGGCCCGAGGTCCGGGGCCTCCAGCGACGGCCCGCGGTCCGGGGCCTCCAGCGACGGCCCGCGGTCCGGGGCCTCCAGCGACGGCCCGCGGTCCGGGGCCTCCAGCGACGGTCCGCCGTCCAGAGTCTACAGCGCGGTCTGCCGTCCAGAGCCTCCAGCGGGCGGTCTGCGGTCCAGAGCCTCCAGAGACGGTCTGCGGTCCTGAGCCTCCAGGGACGGTCTGCGGCACAGAGCCTCCAGCAGGCGTTCCCAGTCTGGAGCCGCCTGCGAGGGTTCCCAGTCTGGAGCCACCTGCGAGGGTTCCCAGTCTGGAGCCGCCTGCGAGGGTTCCCAGTCCGGAGCCGCCTGCGAGGGTTCCCAGTCTGGAGCCGCCTGCGAGGGTTCCCAGTCCGGAGCCGCCTGCGAGGGTTCCCAGTCCGGAGCCTCCGGTGACGGTCTCCAATCTATGGTCCGGTTCCTCCGGCGACGATCCACGGTCTGGAGCCTCCGGCGACGATCCACGGTCCGGTTCCACGGAAGCGGAGGGATCAGCGAGCGGAGCGGGGTCTACGTCCCGAACCGTAAAAGTACGATGAACACTTTCCACGCTGCGATTTGGTCTCATTCAATTGACGACGGACGTAACAGGGCCAAACAAGCCAAACCTTCTTAATTAAAAACCACAACACAGAGGGCAACTGAGTTTAATTTCTCAATGCCTTTTCGGTATTTAGAATAAATTTTTATGAGTGAGTCACTTGTTCACATGATCCAGATTGTCTGTATAGTTCAGAATTTGTGTAGGTCTGTTGCAATACCCTCACTGTAAGAGTTGATCATTTTTGTTGTCAAAGATGGCTTTTAATTTCTTCCTTTGAGTGGTCTTCCCTTAGAACTGTGTTTGCTTCATTATGTGCAGAAGCACAATAAAATAGATGAGTAGGCTACCGCAGGCAATCGATGTTGGAAGCGCTTGCCACCGGACGCCAGAGCTTTCAAAGGCTCCACGAACTGCTACTTGAGAGAAACCCTCTGGGTGGCACAGTGCCCACGGCTGAAAGTGTGTGCGTATCTGCAGCTGTGAGTGTGTATTTCAATATGTGGGTGTGTGTATATGTTTGTGTGTGTTTATTTGTTCATGTGTGTATTTCCACAGTGTCAACTCTCCAGTCTGACCTCCCCAGTAGTGGTAGGCAGGGAGGCAGCAGTCACCCTGTGGGTAGCATGGTTATGGGGCAGCTGTGAGCCGAGATAAGACCTTAGTTCATTTCTCCCCGCACACTTTTCCTTGAAAGGCGGTAGGCAGATAAACCAAGAGGGGACAAAGCGAGCGGCGTCAGTAGATTGAACCAGGTGGCGTCATTGTTAACTGGGTGATGAATGAGGTCTGAGGGCCAGCACTAAGGGTTGAATAGAAGAGCTGCCTATGACAGCTAGTAGACAGTTGAAGTGATTGGGTTAGCTACTTCTGTTTCTTTCTCTGTGTGTGTGTGTGTGCGTGCGTGCGTGCGTGCGTGCGTGCGTGCGTGCGCTTTTGTGTGTGTGGTGTGAGTGTCTTTGAAGCTGAGGGATGAGATAATAGAAACACCATCCTCGGTGGTATTCTGCTTTAAGGATGAAGAATGTGTTGTAGTACCAGGTTATCTCCAGAGTAGACAGTCTGTTTCAGATTAAATACATTTAGCTAGATATGGTCATTTTACCTTGATTTTGATTGGTTAATTGATTTTACATTGAATGATCGATTGATACTGGCATTGCGTTAACTCTGTGTTGGCCAATTGTGCAGGTCATTGCTTGCGGTGCAAATATGTTCATTCTGAACGAGACAATAACATTAACCTCAGCTAATGACAAGGGAGAATGCTACGTACCCAGCTAAGCAGCGTAATTACATGCATCACAATGCTGCTCCGAGCCTGCTCATTTTTCACTAAGAGTTTAAATGAGCTTTTGTGACATGGCCCTCCTCCTGTGTGGTTTGAGTATCAAATTCACACTGGCTGACTCTATATAGTCTAGCATCTCGTATGTATAAGGTGAATACCAGTCTCATGCTCTAAGCATAGCTCCAGCCTGTTGTTAGCTTAGCTCCAATCTATTGTTAGCTTAGCTACAGTCTGTTGTTGTTAGCATTAGCATCTAGCTCCAGTCTGTTGCTGTTAGCATTAGCACCACGCTCCAGTTTGTTAATATAATAATAATAATAATAATAACAACATATGACAATTACCAGACACTTTTATCCATAGCGGCTTTCAGTCATGCCTGCATACAATTTTGTATGGGTGGCTCCAGAGGTAAGCAAACCCATGATCCTGGCACTGAAAATGCCGTGCTCTACCAACTGAGTTACACAGGACCTGTTGTTAACATTAGCAGCTAGCTCCAGTCTGTTGCTGTAACCATTATAATCTAGCTCCAATCTACAGTTCTGTGCCTTATAGATGTGTAATTAAATTATATAGATGCAAGATCCTTGAAGGAAGATCTTCAAAGCTGCAATATGTAACTTTTTGGGTAACCCTGACCAAATTCACATAGAAATGTGTGTTATAGATATGTCATTCTCGTTGAAAGCAAGTCTAACAAGCGGTAGATCTCTTCTATGTACATTATTTCTATTCTTCCCAATCTTACATTTAATGTTTTCATCTTTTACTTTCGGTTTTGTACACTAGCTTCAATCAGCTAAAAATAAAATATTTTTGTACATGGAAAAATATTTCACAACGGTTTAGATGGTATAATGATTCTCTACACTATACTTGCTTGTTGTGTTACATAAACTATTAAAATTTTAGCAACCAGGAAATGGAGGAGTGATTTCTGCATAGTGCATCTTTAAGAGGATTATGGCCAAGGACTGAGGCACTGCGGAACACACACAAAAACGCTCACCAACACAGTTACGCTGACAGGCGCACACACACACACACACACACACACACACACACACACACACACACACACACACACACACACACACACACACACACACACACACACACACACACACACACACACACACACACACACACACACACACACACACACACACACACACAGAGACACAGACACAGACTCACACACACACACACACAAACACATATATTTTTGATACTATTTTTGATACTGAATGTTGTCAGATCTTCAACCAATATCGAATTTTAGGTTAAGGGAACATACATTAAAAAAAAATCATAAACAAAATGATGCCCAATGCCCCTGTGTGGAAAGTAAATTCCAACTTACACTCAATAACTGGTTGTGCCAACTTTAGCTACGATGACTCCAACCAAACGCTTCCTGTAGTTGTTGATCAGTCTCTCATGTCGCTGCAGACTAATTTTGTCCCACTCTGGCTTGCAGAACTGCTTTAACGCAGCGACATTTGTGGGTTTTCAAGCATGAACTGGTCCTCTCAGTTGGGATTAGGTCTATACTTTGACTAGGCCATTCCAAAGTTTTGACTCGTATGTCCATAGAACATTCTTCCAAGAGTCTTGTTGATCATGCAGGTGCTTCCAGGTAGTTTTTGGGCAAACTTTAGTAAAGTTTTTGGAAGAGATGGGTCCCATTATGTCTGGCGAAATCCAAACACTGCATTCCACATTAAGAACCTCATACCAACGGTCAGGCATGGTGGTGGTAGTGTGATGGTTTGGGGATGCTTTGCTGCCTCAGGACCTGGACGACTTGCCTTAATAGAAGGAACCATGAATTCTGCTCTGTATTAGAGAATTCTACAGGAGAATGTCAGGCCATCCGCCTGTGAGCTGAAGCTGAAGCTTAGCTGAGTCATGCAGCAAGACAATGATCCAAAACACACAATCAAGTATACATGAAAATGGTTAAAAAGCAACAAACTTGTTTTGGAATGACCTAGTCAAAGTTCAGGCCTAATCCCTATTGAGATGTTGTGGCAGGACTTGAAACAAACAGTTCATGCTTGAAAACCCACAAATGTTGCTGAGTTAAAGTTCTGCGTGGAAGACTGGGCCAAAATTCCTCCACAGTGATGTGAGAGACTGATCAACAACTACAGGAAGCACCTGGTTGCAGTCATTGCAGCTAAAGGTGGCACAACCAGTTACTGAGTGTAAGGGGGCAATTCCTTTTTCACACAGTGGAATTGGGTGTTGCATAACTTTGTTAATTAAAGAAATGAAGTAAGTGTATATATTTTTGTGTTATTTGTAAACACAGGTTCCCTTTACTTAATATTAGGTTTTGGTTGAAGATCTGATTTAGTATAGAAAATATGCAAAAAATAGAGAAAACCAGAAAGGGGGCAAATACTTTTTCACAATACTGTATAAACACAAACACGCTCACCCTTACACACACACACACACACACATGTTTTCCTCAGTTGATGATGCACATTGTGTACTTACAGTTGAAGTCGGAAGTTTACATACACTTAGTCATTAAAGCTCGTTTTTCAACCACTCCACAAATTTCTTGTTAACAAACTATACTTTTGGCAAATTGTTTAGGACAATTGTTTACAGACAGATTATTTCACTTATAATTCCCTGTATCACAATTCCAGTGGGTCAGAAGTTTACATATACTAAGTTGACTGTGCCTTTAAACAGCTTGGAAAATTCCAGAAAATGATGTCATGGCTTTAGAAGCTTCTGATAGACTAATTGACATCATTTGAGTCAATTGGAGGTGTACCTGTGGATGTAATTCAAGGGCTACCTTAAAACTCTGTGCCTCTTTGCTTGACATCATGGGATATCAAAAGAAATCAGCCAAGACCTCAGAAAATAATTGTAGACCTCCATAAGTCTGGTTCATCCTTGGGAGCAATTTCCAAACACCTGAAGGTACCACATTCATCTGTACAAACAATAGTACGCAAGTATAAACACAATGGAACCACGCAGCCATCATATCGCTCAGGAAGGAGACGCGTTCTCCTAGAGATGAACGCACTTTGGTGCGAAAAGTGCAAATCAATCCCAGAACAACAGCAAAGGACCTTGTAAAGATGCTGGAGAAAACAGGTACAAAAGTATCTATATCCACAGTAAAACAAGTCCTATATCGACATAACCTGAAAGGCCGCTCAGCAAGGACTACGGTTTGCAACTGCACATGGGGACAAAGATTGTACTTTTTGGAGAAATGTCCTCTGGTCTGATGAAACAAAAATAGAACTGTTTCGCCATAATGACCATTGTTTGGAGGAAAAATGACCATATGACCATATATTTGGAGGAAAAAGGGGAGGCTTGCAAGCCGAAAAACACAATCCCAACCATGAAGCACGAGGGTGGCAGCATCATGTTGTGTGGGTGCTTTGCTGCAGGTGGGACTGGTGCACTCCACAAAATAGATGGCATCATGGGGGAGGAAAATGATGTGGGCATATTGAAGCAACATCTCAAGACATCAGACAGGAAGGTAAAGCTTGGTCGCAAATGGGTCTTCCGACTGGACAATGACCCCAAGCATACCTCCAATGTTGTGGAAAATGGCTTAAGGACAACAAAGTCAAGGTATTGGAGTGACCATCACAAAGCCCTGACCTCAATCCCATAGAAAATTTGTGAACAGAACTGAAAAAGCGTGTGCGAGTAAGGAGGCCAACAAACCTGACTCCGTTACATCAGCTCTGTCAGGAGAAATGGGCCAAAATTCATCCAAATTCATCCAACTTATTGTGGGAAGCTT
Organism: Salvelinus fontinalis; assembly: GCF_029448725.1. Taxonomy (NCBI): domain Eukaryota; kingdom Metazoa; phylum Chordata; class Actinopteri; order Salmoniformes; family Salmonidae; genus Salvelinus; species Salvelinus fontinalis. The sequence goes on along the minus strand of NC_074665.1, from coordinate 44,680,890 downwards.
GTGGAAGGCTAGCTGAAACATTTGACCCAAGTTAAACAATTTAAAGGCAATGCTACCAAATACTAATTGCGTGTATGTAAACTTCTGACCCACTGGGAATGTGATGAAAGAAATAAAAGCTGGAATAAATCACTCTCTCTACTATTATTCTGACATTTCACATTCTTAAAATAAGGTGGTGATCCTAACTGACCTAAGACAGGGACTTTTTACTAGGATTAAATGTCAGGAATTGTGAAAAACTGAGTTTAAATGTATTCGGCTAAGGTGCATCTAAACTTCCGACCTCAACTGTATGCTGTACTCCACTATGTTTTGGGTGCTTTGTCAGTGTGCTTCTATCAGAATTCAAAATGTCCCCTCTCTTTTGTGAGGCAACTACTGCCTCTTTTCCTAGCGTTGGCAGTGATCTTAGAGATAACCACACTGTAGCCTACAGTATAATAGTTCTCAAGAAGCTTAGTAGTGAAGTAAATTTATATTTTCAGACATGAGATAGTGGCATACACTGTCAGGCTTAACACAGCTTGAGACACAAAGCCTTTATTGACAACAATTGCCTTACTGTTGCAAACTCTGACAATATTCTTCCGGGCATCCTAATTCCTCATTCAAACCACTGAAGAAAACTCCACAAAATGATCTCAAACTTGTTTTTAATACACAATTAAATTAAACACATACTACACCTTGCTGATAATGAGACTCGGGTATGTTGTGGTGGACTGTCAATAAAATTGCTTCACAGGAACCTGGTCAAATTATTTTTGTAGTGTGGCTAGCCACTGGATGCCTCTGCATGCACTGTCAGCATGCAGTCAAAGCTACACACTACTTTTGGAGCTAACAAGTGCTCTCAAATCTGATGTCGACAGCAGATTAGTTATATTCATAATATAACTTAACTAGCTAACATACATTTGGAGAAAACAAGTTATATTAACTAGCTAGCTAGCTTTAGCAACATTGGTAGTCAATGAGAGCTAGCTAGTCAGCTAGCAAACAATACAACAAAAATGATTCTGAAAATACTCCAACAGGCTCAATTCGATCTATCACAGCTAAAGGACAACCAGGTTCACTCAATCTTTATTCTGTGCTGTGATTTTAAGGATAGGTGTGTTGAGGTCAATATATGTGTCAATACCCAATGACAACATCCACAAGAGGAACTTGTGGTGTGTGTGGTTTTAATAGCATTAACATTTGGAGTGAAGCAGCGGTGTGGTTTTCTTGTATTTACAGTTGATTAAATTGGGGCAGTTGCATCAATGAAGAAAGTTGCAAATCCGACACTAAAGATGGCAGCGCAAGTGAGCATGGTTAGTCAGTATCAGAGAATGAAAAATGCATTACAGTGCAGAATAGCTCAACATTTTGGTGCCAAGATATTCTTACACTGTGATTTATGGGGTACCCATGACCCACTTGGGAGACAATATAGAGATACTGCTGACAAGAGTTAGTGCATGTATTCTTAGACCATATTGCATAAGCTGAAGATGTAAAGGGTTGAGTTTAGCAAAAACAAACTAGCAAAACAAACTGTAGTCTATAGGCCTACTCTGCTACATGTATATAGTGTTTGACGGTTAGGACTACAAGGTAGCATGTAAAGAGTACATGGAGGCCTATAGTATTTGTTACGTTGTCAGTGTTTCTCTCTAGACCTCAGGAGTTATTGGCATTGCTTCAGTAGACGCTCATTGTTTGACCCTCTTTGAACTTGTTTGGTGAGGTGCCGTTTTCTTACATTTTATAGCTACCAAACGATAAAACATTGACAGTCAGCGTGTCCTCATAACGAACCCCTTTAATCCACCAATTCAGACTCTTTCACAAAGGGCCATAAATAGCCAATCAAGTGTCAGGTTCTCAAGACTTGCCAGGAAACGTGCGCCACGAAACTTCCATTGACTGCCGGTGTCGAGGCGGTGGATCCGGTGGCTGCTGCCTGCTCCTCTTTATGTAATTCCTCTGTGGCGGGTTTGTTACCGCTCGCTGCACGCCCGTGAAGGCTGTCACCACTTTGAAAAATCCCCAGTGGACGGCTTCCTGACTGTCGAGGACGGGCAATTAAGGCGCTAGTTTTTCGAAAGCGTGTCGTCAGCTGCTTAGCTCTCCTTCGTCGTGTTCTTGCACTCCTCCTCCGAGTGTAGCCTACTCCCTCTGGAATTTTGAATCGCTGGTGGCGTGTGTCAAGCTTGCCTTGATTCAGTCTTTTGACTTGACTCTTTTTACATTGGAAACATTGTAGCCTTCCTCCTCAAGGAACCTAGGTCACATGCCTAGTGGACATGTAGACCTAAAGTGTACATCCAAATCCCTGCCCTTACTTCAACACCGAGATGTTTAAATGATGTAAATGCCAGTTATGCCAGACACAGTCAGGTGTACTTGACTGATGCTTTTTGGCACCACAAACTGCTTACGGTGCACAGTTATTTTATTCTGTTGGAATACGGGGGGGGGAGGCATGTCTGTTGCCACTGGGCATATGTGAACATATTGTTATTTGATCCCTACATGTACAGGAATGGGTTGCTCCCCTGGGCAGAGGTATTGGTGTTTGGTCATCTGTGGTGGTAGAGCCTGCAGGCATAGCTAAATTAATAGAGGTTGTGATCCCAATAAATCTCAACTTTCTCCCAAAATGTGCACTTGCTCACTTCCCTTAATGGATTTTAAGGTAAACGACTGGTCCCTCTTGCCCATGCATACAACAATCCAATGCTTTTGCAGTGAACACGTGCAGACTTGGAGTGAAAGGGGAGATTATTGGAATTTAGCCATACTGTTTGAATACAGCACCAATGCTCTGCGAGACTACTATTGTACTGTTTAGGCTGACACTGTCCATGGTGCTGATGAGATGGAGAGAAAAAAAGGGAAAAAGAAAGGGGGTAGATGGAGAGCGAGGTGTGGATAGAATGAAAGGGCAAGAAGAGCATTGTTTTATGTCAGACGGGCTGGTGCTTGGTGGTCTGCCAGGAATTGCTACCTATTAGCCAGGCATAGGCCTACCTATTACTGTAAGTCTATATAGCCCATGCAAGAACCAAACAGTTCTTTCCAAACACTCCTGATTAACAAACATTATTGTTCTCTTCCTCGACCCCACAGACAGCAACTTCCTGCTGGGCAACGCGCAGGGCCACCGCGGCTACCCAATCGTCTACTGCTCGGACGGCTTCTGCGAGCTGACGGGCTTCGCGCGCACCGAGGTGATGCAGAAGAAGTGCAGCTGCCGCTTCCTGTACGGCAACGACACCAGCGAGCACGTGGCCCAGCAGATGGAGAAGGCCCTGGAGGGACGAGAGGAGTTCCAGACTGAGGTCCACTTCTATAAGAAGAACGGTGAGAGTGAGACCGTAGAAATAGAATTCTATTCTATTTAATGGGGATGTCTGTTCTAGAGATTCTATTGCGATGATTGATTGTGCCCACGAGCATAGACGCAGACCTGGGTTCAGCTACTATTTGAAATCTTTCAAATACTTTTAGCGTTTTCCTGGAGTGCCATATGGGTGGGGTTTGCAGTTTGGGACTACTCTATTAGTCCATTAAACCATGCACACTCATTCAAGCATCGATAAAGTATTTAAAATCAGCACCATGCTACATACTACAAAATGCACCATGCTATTGACAGAGTTCAATCTGAGCAGTTTGACCTGAGTGAAGAGATTGGACAAGGTCAGGTCTGAATTAATTTGGAGAGCTCAAGCTGTGACAGAGGTGAGCCTGTAACCCATGAGCGATGGAAGGAGCTAATAGCAAGCAGAGACGGAAATATGGACGAGAATCTATGCAGTCAGTTTAACAGGGTTGCAGTGTTTTTCTCAAGGAATTAGTGTGCGTGTGAGTGCGTGCGTGTGTGTGTCCATGTGTGAACATACACTAGCCTGTGAATGACTGAATTTTAAGTAGGATTCTAAACTAATTTCTTAGAAAATTGCCAGTGTTGTCCTGTGGCCCACAATAAGATGTAACGCGTGCACACAGAACACAGCACTAAGAGCTTCTCCCACCTCAGAAACAGGCTTACTATAAGCTATGTTCCCTCAACAGAGACCAAAACCGTACACAGGAAATTATGTGAACCACTGTGTTGCTAATTACTGAATGGAAAGTGTGTTGATAGTCTGGGTGTCTACAGATCTAAATAAAGCAAGAGACCCTGAATTGCTACTGAATTGCTACTGAAATGCTACTTTGGCTAAACTCAGCCTTAACCTTAGACATCTATTGCATGGTTTCAACTCTCCCTATCTAAGGAGACCAAGAGAGCTTAGCTAGCCAATGTGATCAATTGGTTGCAAGAGTTGTTTTCTTAAGGGCAATGCTCTGAACCTTTATCTGCTTCATCACTGTTATTAATGAAATGCCAGCAGTACCCTTTTTAATCTTTGCAATGTCATTTTTTTGCGGTATCATTTTTCATTCATCTATTTATTCATTACATGTAATGATGCAAGGGAGCTCATGGATCATGTCCTACATTTTTTTTCTCAATGAATCTTTGTTTGTTTTGCTTTGTTCAGGGACCTCTTTCTGGTGCCTGCTGGACGTTGTGCCCATAAAGAACGAGAAGGGGGAGATGGTCCTATTCCTCTTCTCATTCAAGGACATCACTGACGTACACGGCAAAGTGCATCACAAGAAAGAAGGTAGGCCAAGCTTCAAAATTGCTCTCACCAAAAACTATTTTCCTTTTGGTTTGGATGTGATTTATGATTTACCATCTTTTTCCCCTCCGCTTTCATCTCCGCAATGTTCTCCTGTTTGTCATTATTATTTATTTATTATGCCGTTGGGCAGCCATTTTGTTAAATTCAAAGATATTGTTTGAGTAATTAAATCATATAGACACCAAGCTGTAGACTTGTATTGTCTTGTGACATGACACAAGCATGTTAAAAAACAGATGGAAGTCGTAATGGAGATGACTGTGTGATTGAACATTTCAGAGGATAAGAGGCGGAGCAGGAAAAGTGGCAGCTCTCACTTCAGCGAAGCCAGGAAGCGGGGGCGGACCATGATCTACCATCTGTCCAGCCAGTTCTCCAGAGGCGGCAAGAGAGAGGTCAACTTGGGCAGTGTGAGTACTGGGACCGCCTCTATTCATTCTTCCATTGGTAAATTTGGTTGATTAGCCGATTCCTGATTGGTTAATTGGTTTACTTAATTGCTTAATTAGTTACTTAATTGGTGTGTTATGCTTTCATGAAAATAATCTCCATAGGTTTGTTGACGGCTAAAATGGCTTCTTTCTTTCAATTTCATCTGTGATCTAAACTGTTTGGATAATTATTGAGCAAGGAACAACAATCATTCAAACTTTAACCAAATTCATAATTGTCATTTCTAAGTTCATATACTCAAACTTATCCCAAAGATAAATGGGTATTTCAAATACACAATAAAACTAATATGTGTGAAGTTCAAAGCCTCTTAATAACTGTTAGGGCTTGTCAATAAATTCCGAACAAAAGACAGGTTCTACATCATCCATTTCCACTGATGTGGTCTAACATCCATTTCCACTGGTGTGGTCTAACATCCATTTCCACTGGTGTGGTCTAACATCCATTTCCACTGGTGTGGTCTAACATCCATTTCCACAGGTGTGGTCTAACATCCATTTCCACTGGTGTGGTCTAACATCCATTTCCACTGGTGTGGTCTAACATCCATTTCCACAGGTGTGGTCTAACATCCATTTCCACTGGTGTGGTCTAACATCCATTTCCACTGGTGTGGTCTAACATCCATTTCCACAGGTGTGGTCTAACATCCATTTCTACTGGTGTGGTCTAACATCCATTTCCACTGGTGTGGTCTAACATCCATTTCCACTGGTGTGGTCTAACATCCATTTCCACTGGTGTGGTCTAACATCCATTTCCACTGGTGTGGTCTAACATCCATTTCCACTGCTGTGGTCTAACATCCATTTCCACTGGTGTGGTCTAACATGAAACTCCATTTCTCCCTCCTCTACAGGTTGAAACTGGAGTCACAGCAATAAAATGGCAAAATCTTAGCCTCCTAGCTATGGTTGCCGGGAGACTCAAGGCAGTTTCTAAGGAATAGAGTCACTGGCATTGTGGATTAGGAGTCAGAGTGGAAACTGATTACATCATCCCCCTCGGTGTTGCTGGGTTTCAACTAGGCAGCCAAAAAGTCAGACTCTACAGCCACAAAGTCAAAATTGGCTATACCAATTAGCTGGTTGGTCTTAATTTAAGGTTAGGCATAAGGTTAGTAGTGTGGTTAAGGTTAGGGATATGTTTTCAAATCAGATTATATGAAGATACATTTTAGAAATGGGCGGGGTTTAGCCATAATTCTAACTTTGTGGCTTTATTAACTAGTGACAACCGTGTTACTGTGGCTGTCTTGAACATGGCAATGCTGCACTAGCAGCAGCTGAATTATATAGGTCATTATATATGTCCCGGCTGGTTTTCTTACTCCCCTGGGTGTTGGGATGTCTATAGGGCCTCCAGAGAGATTTTCATACTGAAAAGCAGGGGCTGAGGGGTGTGTTCCAGGCCAGCCCACCTTGCACCTTATTGGGCATCGGTGTGCTACGACTCCCCCTCGTCTGCCCGAGGCCTGGTGCCGCGCTTCCGATCCCACCTACTCGCAGATGGCACTGTTTACGCCGCCATACACGCTCACTCACACCTGCTCTGGAATGAATCACACTCGGACACACAGACGCATAGCTCACGTGACTGCACACGGACATACACACTGGCACACACTTCCCACAAAATTCTACACACGCATGCACAAACCAGGTCATTTTCAAAGTCAGACTCATCTCTTGGGTGGCTGCTGAAATATCACGAATTAGAGGATTAGTAGCAAACCTACAACTCTGTTCTTTTTTATCACCGGTTACGTTGACTGAGAACACATTCTCATTTACAACAACCACCTGGGGAATAGTTACAGGGGAGTGGAGATGAATGATCCAATTGGAAGCAGGGGATGATTAGGTGGCCATGATGGCATGAGGGCCAGATTGGGAATGTAGCCAGGACACCGGGGTTATCATCTCTACTCTTACGATAAGTGCCTTTAGTGACCACGTTTACCGTCCCATCCGAAAGACAGCACCCAAACACAGGGTGTCCTTGGACCAAAGGAAAGAGTGCCTCCAACACCACTTCCAGCAGCATCTGGTCTCCCATCCAGGGACTGATCAGGACCAACCCTGCTTAGCGTCAGAGGCAAGCCAGCAGTGGCATACAGGGTGGTATGCTGCTGGCATGTCAATATATGGCATTAAAGCTGGAATCCATACTTGGGGAAACTGCCACGTCAGTTTGCAATATTACAAAAACAAAGAAGTTACTTCAAACAACGAATACTGTTTTTGTCCCTCTGACACCATTGGATAACACTGCGCATCATTGCATGCGCGATAAAACAGCAGAGTATGCTGCAATTTTTTTTTTTCATGATGCTGGATGCTCCTCTCCTCCATTTCAACAAAAACGATAGGAAGAAGGAAAAGGAAACCGCACACTGCTCTTGATAGTATCACCGATATTTAATAAGCTTACGTATCGGCCACACGGCCTTCGTCTGAGCTTTTGGGATTTTTTGAAAGTTGCACCCTTATGTAGACCTGGCTCCACCCACATCCGTTCTACACATCGAAGGGGGTTGGAAGCAAAGGAAAATAAATAAGTGCTACCAAATATAACAATGTGCATTTCATAAATCTTACAAAAGTGTATAAATAAGGCGTATTGAACACTTCTGTATAATCTCAATGAGGACATAGCAAGTTCATTAGTCATTGGGTACATCATATGAAAAACGTCAGAATAATCTACAAGAGACACACATTTCATGTTCCAATTCACAGCATAACATACAAAGGCATTTCATCATTAAGTCCTTTTGGAAACAATGTCTGGAGGGTGAAAATCCAAAAACATTCTCTTTTACTCAGAGTATTATTAATATCACCTCCCCTGTCTGATATCTTAACTTTCTCTATGCCACAAAATCTAAAGGTGGAAATGTCATGCTTCATGTCATTGAAATGTACAGCGACTGGATACTCCCTGTCGTTTCTCCTGATTGAACTTTTATGTTCCCTAATTCTCTGTTTAAGAGAGCGGGTGGTTTTACCGACATAACAGAGCCCACATGGACATTTAATAATGTAAATAACATGGGTGGTGGAACACGTAATAATGTCATTTATTTGGAACCTTTTTCCTGTGTGTGGGTGACAGAAATAATATCGGTGATACTATCAAGAGCAGTGTGCGGTTTCCTTTTCCTTCATCTTGTTCAATTGATGCCATGCACCTGCAAATAAGATTGCTCAGATGTGCGAGTGCCTTTTTGTATTTGTATAACAAAAACGATAACAAATGCGTTGGAGCGGACAGTGGCGCTGTTTCAACTTATGCGGATTTCAGCTTTAAGATTATGTTTACCTGCTATAGATAAAATATGTTAAAAGATAGATTGTCCCTTACCCACTGCAGGTTGATACATCTGAATGATATTATTATAACATAATTACAACATAACATCATTAACATATTATTACATATTATTATGAACATCTATTATTACAGTATATTTGAGGAACATGCCAGTATATTGTAACGTATATTGCAGTACCATAGGGATATGGTAATTGTAGCTGTTTCTCTTGGCATTTTCATCTACCTAGAGACCCAGAACGAGCATCATGTTTCCTCTCCAAGTGTGAGTGTGTGACAGAGGGGGAAGCCAACTATACATCCAACACAGAGGGAGGTGGAGAGATGACACTCACTCTGTCATGTGTGTGCTCGCGTGTGTGCACGTGCGTGTGCACATGTGTGTAGAGAGAGTGTGTGGGTATTTAAAAAAAGGCTTGTGGTGTGTGTGTGTGTGTATGGTCATGTATGCGCACAAGTATGAGGTATTACTCTTCTCTCTATATTACACACACATGGGATTTCTATAATCGTTGCTGCCTAAGTTACAGGACTTACTCATTTTCATTCTTGGAACGCTCATGGGATCACAGAGAATCAGCCTCTCTCTCTCTCTCTCTCTCTCTCTCTCTCTCTCCACAGTTAACAGTGCATTCAGGAAAGTATCCAGACCCATTCCCTATTTCCACATTTTCTTACGTTACAGCCTTATTCTAAATTGGATTAAATCCATTTTTCCCTCATCAATCTACACACAATACCCCAATAGAAAAAATAAATACATTATTTACATACGTATTCAGACCCTTTGCTATGAGACTCGAAATTGAGCTCAGTTGCATCCTGTTTCCAATGATTATCCTTGAGATGTTTCTGCAACTTGATTGGAGTCCACCTGTGGTAAATTCAATTGGCCATGACGTCAAAGGAATTGTCCCGTACAGTTCCGAGACAGGATTGTGTCGAGGCACAGATCTGGGGAAGGATACCCCAAAATATCTGCAGCATTGATGATCCTCAAGAATAAAGTGGACTCCATAATACTTAAATGGATGACGTTTGAAACCACCAAGACTCTTCCTAGAGCTGACCGCCCGACCAAACTGAGCAATCGGGGGTGAAGGACCTTGGTCAGGGAGGTGACCAAGAACCCAATGGTCACTCTGACAGAGCTCAAGAGTTCCTCTGTGGAGATTGGAGAAACTTCCAGAAGGACAACCATCTCTGCAGCACTCCACCAATCAGGCCTTGATGGTAGAGTAGCCAGACGGAAGCCACTCCTCGAAAAGGCACATGACAGCACTCTTAGAGTTTGCCAAAAGGCACCTAAAAGACTCTCAGACTTTGAGAAACAAGATTCTCTTGTCTGATGAAACCAAGACTGGCAAAGGGAAAGGGGAAACCTAGTCAGTTGTACAACTGAATGCATTCAACTCTGAATGCCAAGCTTCACGTCTGGAGGAAACTTGGCACCATCCCTACGGTGAAACATCATGCTGTTGGGATGTTTTTCAGTTGCAGGGACTGGGAGACTAGTCAGGATTGAGGGAAAAATGAACGGAGCAAAGTACGGAGACATCCTTGATGAAAACCTGCTCCAGAGCGCTCAGGACCTCAGACTGGGGCGAAGGTTCACCTTCCAACATGACAATGACCTTAAGCACACAGACAAGACAACGCAGGAGTGACTTCGGGACAAGTGGCCCAGCCAAAGCCCGGACTTGAACCCGATTGAACATCTCTGGAAAGACCTGAATTAGCTGTGCAGCAACGCTCCCCATCCAACTTGACAGAGCTTGAGAGGATCAGCAGAGAAGAATGGGAGAAACTTCCCAAATACAGGTGTGCTAAGCTTGTAGCATCATACCTAACAAGACTGTAATCGCTGCCAAAGATGCTTCTACAAAGTACTGAGTAAAGGGTCTGAATACTTATATGAATGTGATATTTCCGTTTTTTATGTTTAATTAATTAGCAAAACGTTCTAAAAACCTATTTGAGCTTCATCATTATGGGGTATTGTGTTTAGATAGATGAGGAAAGACTATTTAAGCAATTTTAGAATATGGCTGTAACTTAACAAAATGTGGGAAAAGTCAAGGGGCCTGAATACCTTCCAAAGGCAGTTTGGGGTCATTTAGAAATGTCTTGGTTTTTGAAAGAAAAGCAAATTTTTTGTCCATTAAAATAACATCAAATTTATCAGAAATACAGTGTAGATGTTGTTAATGTTGTAAATGACTATTGTAGCTGGAAACAGCTGATTCTTAATGGAATATCTACATAAGCCAGCGGCCTGGAGTCGCCTCTTCACTGTTGACGTTGAGACTGGTGTTTTGCAGGTACTATTTAATGAAGCTGCCAGTTGAGGACTTGTGAGGCTTCTTTTTCTCAAACTAGACACTCTAATGTACTTGTCCTCTTGCACAGTTGTGCACCGGGGCCTCCCACTCCTCCTTCTATTCTGGTTAGAGTCAGTTTGCGTTGTTCTGTGAAGGGAGTAGTACACAGCGTTATACAAGATCTTCAGTTTTTTGGCCATTTTTCGCATGGAATAGCCTTAATTTTTCAGATAAAGAATAGACTGACGAGTTACAGAAGAAGGTTATTTGTTTCTGGCCATTTTGAGCCTGTAATTTAACCCACAAATGCTGATGCTCCAGATACTCAACTAGTCTAAAGAAGGCCAGTTTTATTGCTTCTTTAATTAGAACAACACTTTTCAGCTGTGCTAACATAATTGCAAAAGGGTTTACTAATGATCAATTAGTCTTTTAAAATGATAAACTTGGATTAGCTAACACAACGTGCCATTGGAACACAGGAGTGATGGTTGCTGATAATGGGCCCCAGAACGCCTATGTAGATATTCCATTAAAAATCCACGGTTTCTAGCTACAATAGTCATTTACAACGTTAACAAAGGCTACTCTGTATTTCTGATCAATTTTATGTTATTTTAATGGACAAAAAAATGTGCTTTTCTTTGAAAAACAAGGACATTTCTAAGTGACCCCAAACTTTTGAACGGTAGTGTATATCATTACCCCCCCCCCCCTTTCATTTCTTCCCTGTTAGCAGTTGGTCGTGCTGTGAATAGCTCACTATTTGTAGCATCAGTCCAGAAAGGCAGGAAGGAAGGGAGTAACACCTGTGTGTGAGAGAAGATAGAACAGGCTGTCAAAGGATTGAGGCTGTAACTTCAGAGAATGTGTGGGATAACTGCAAAGCATCTCAGTGCCCTAAAATGCACAATGATTACCCCCAATTCCTATATTTAGGCTGTTTGTTCAGAGGAGAACTATCTATCTCAATTCGTCTTTCTGTGGGTTTTAAGGAGGCAAGGAATCGATTGTGTCACAGAGTTGGCTAACCCTCCTCCTGGAGAGTTACTGGGTGTTCAGGGTTTTGTTCCAGAACTACTCTATAAAACACCTGATTCAGCTAAGTATTTCTCATTTCTGTCCTCTCGTTGCCTCTTCCACTCTCTTTTTCTATCTCCCTATAGGGTTGGGAGTGTGTAATTCTAGTCCCCCCTGGTTTATATAATCTACTGTAACCCAGTTTCCAATGAGTCCACCAGTCTTGACCTGCTGTTTATGTGGATTGTTCAAGAGGGAGATGATGAAGCACATTTGTGGAGTTGGTCGTTCGTCTACTGTGGTCAAATCTAACAGTGACCATGCAATTTCAGCTGGTTGGATCTTTACTCTGTGCTGTATTCTGCTTGAGAGAAAGTCTGTCTTTCTGTGTCACGGGCGAGATATGAGAAACCAACGTCTTAACCGTTGAGGGCTGACACTGATTTGAAGTCACAGGCAGGGCTAGCTCATCAAGAGACCATGATCTGTTTGTGTCATGGTTTGTTTTTCTCAGCTCAAAGCATGCTGGGGGATATACACGTTAGGGTTGCCTGGGTGAAGCTTGATGAAGTACGAAGATCAGCTGTTGCTGCAGGGAGATTTAGCAACACTTGGTGCCCGCAGCGGGCTTTTTCTTCTCTCATCAACACTAGGACGTGCTCTGTTGGCTGTCGGACGGAAGGATGGATTGACCCGACCCCGGTGATGTAATGTGAGCCAAATTAAAAAAGAAGTCCCAGCGTTCGCTGACGTCCCCGACTCATTCGCTCAAAAAAAACATTAAATCGTCCCGAGCAGCTTGGCTTTTCCTTAGGATTTGCCTCAGTGCCATTCAACTTCTTAATTGAAGTGGGGGAAACATCCCAGCAGTCTAAACAAGTGGTAAATAACACATGTTCATTGTAACTGTGAAGTGTCCCTCTTTTCTTCTTCCCTTTATATTGCACATTTTCACAATCGAGAGGAGCCTGTCATTATGGGTGAAGAGGTGATGGTTTGGGGCCAATTCCGATATTTACAACACACGCATGCATCAGGGTTGGGCTCAATTCTGAATTGAGTTACGAAGTGCCCTTTAATCTCAATTGAATTCTTGAATTTGAATTGACCACACCTCACAGGAAGCAGAATTTTAGTCAACGGTAGAATTTCTATTCAATGAAAATGAAATGGGTAGTGGCTATTACCTGGGGCGGCAGAGTAGCCTAGTGGTTAGAGCGTTGGGCTAGTAACCCAAGGGTTGCACGTTCAAATCCCCAAGGTCCAAGTATGTCGTTCTGCCCCTGAACAAGGCAGTGTTCCTAGGCCGTCATTGAAAATAAGAATTTGTTCTTAACTGACTTGCCTAGTTAAATAAAGGTAAAAGAATTCAAATGGCTATTATGTACTGTATGTAGACACACCACTATACAAATGTTGACATCATGTATGGTAAACAATAACATATGGTTGAAATATTTGATTTTTTAACTCATTCTCCTAAAATTATATGTATATATTATTGTATAATTTTGTAGGTTGTCTATAATAATTCAAATTTCACTTACATGTTAGAAAAAATACATTTCCCAGAATGCATTAGATCAAATCAAAGACACCAGAATGGAAGAGAACAATCTAACATCTCATCACAAAAAAATACTGTTTGACATCTGAGTTATAATCAAGTTCATATTTGAAATGGTATCTGTATATATTTTTTTAATTATGTGACAGATGCTTTTGGTAAAATACTTGTCAAAGGAATGACTTTATTTCACGTCTGTTGAATTTCTTTGAATTAAATTATATTCAAATTCTGCTTCCTCTGAGGTGTGTCCAATGCAAATTCCAATTTAAATTCTTGGGTTGAATTTAATTTAAATTAAGAAATTCCTAATTGATCCCAATCTTGAGAGACACACACACACACACACACACACACACACACACACACACACACACACACACACACACACACACACACACACACACACACACACACACACACACACACACACACACACACACACACACACACACACACACACACACACACACACACACACACACACACACACAATCTTGTATAACTAACCATGTGGGTGCACACAATTCAGTCCCATTCAAAATCCTAATTATAACCCTAACACTAGTTCTAACCTTAACCCTAAACCCCTAGAAATAGCATTTGACCTTGTGGGGACTAGCAAAATGTTTGTTCGTTTACTATTCCCCACACACATACAAAATTAGGAATATTATAATTACGACACTCTCCTCCTCTCCCTCCTTTTTTGTGGGACCACAATTCCCTTGCTCCCCCAATTATTTCCCTATGTAAGGGCTATCCATCCCGAGGTGCCTCATTAAGAAGATTACACAGCAGTACAACAGTGCTCGCCACCTCCCGGACACATACCAGGGAAATTACATTTCATACTTAATTACCCAGGCTGACCCACCCCCCAAAACAATACGCACATATTCCAGAAAGTAACAAATAAATGAAATTATACGAAATATCTGAACATATATATATATTATACTGTATATACTGAATATATATATATATATATATATATATATATATATATATATATATATATATATATATATATATATATATATATATATATATATAGTGTGTGTGTATGTATGTATGTATGTATGTATGTATGTATATATATATATATATATTATACTGTATATACTGAATATATATATATATATATATATATATATATATATAGTGTGTGTGTAGACAGTCTGGACAGTATATAAATGGAAAAGGTGTGTACAGCAGTAGTTATATAGGATGAAACATGACTAGAACAGTGTATACATATAAAGTGGGTAAAACAGTATGTAAACATTATTATAGGGACCAGTGTATAATGACTTTATGTACATAGGGCAGCAGTCTCTACGGTGCAGGGTATAGTAGGCCAGCTAGTGATGACTGTTTAACAGTCTGATGGCCTGGAGATAGAAGCATTTCTCGGTCCCAGCTTGGATGCACCTGTACTGTCTCCGCCTTCTAGATGATAGTGAGGTGAACCGGCCGTGGGTTGGGTGGCTGGAGTCCTTGATCCATTTAGGCTTTTCTGTTTCCCTTCACCCCGCTTTTCATTTCTGTCCAAGGTAATAGCTTTACTTAATGTCTCCTCAACATTGTTATGGCTATAACGTCCAATAGTCAGATCTGCGCTGTCATTATGCCAACCCAGGATGGACACTCCGATTCGCTATGGAATTATAATATATCTCACCCATGATTAGCTTTCTCAATCAAAAATTCTAACGAGGGGGGAATGAATAAGTGCTATTTCAAATTTTTATGGCGAAGTTCAGTCGATTCGGCACTTTCATTTGTCTTTAATGAGATGAGAAAAGTTGAGAAATACACTTGGGCGAGAAATAGCTGATGACTTTTGGATGAGGGGATGTTGAAGGAAGAGTTGAAATCATGCATGTAATTTTGATGCTCAGTGTGGCGTAGTTGGTCGTTTCCCCTTCATCGTCGCCTCACTTCCTCCCTCACAGGAAGTCATCTTGATCGGAGGACCTAGTTTTTTGATAGGGCACTGATGGACAAATGTGATACCTTTTGTATTCATGATGTGTAGCAGAAACAATGAGAAACCGAGGAACTTGAGAAACTGGCCCAAGTGGGTGACTGTTTTGGACAAGAGCTTATTCAACACCTCACTTCACACACAATCCCATTCATCCTTTAATCATTCTACCAACACATCTCTCTCTCTCTCTCTCCCTCTACCAGAACATGTTTGAGAAGCCCTCGTCCCTCCCGGAGTATAAGGTAGCGGCGGTGCAGAAGTCCCGCTTCATCCTGCTTCACTACAGCGTATCCAAGGCATTATGGGACTGGATGATCCTCCTGGCCACCTTCTATGTGGCGGTCACCGTGCCCTACAACGTCTGCTTCACGCCTTACGACGAGCTGGACACGGCCGCCCGCGCCACCATCGTCAGCGACATCGCCGTGGAGATGCTCTTTATCCTGGGTGAGGAGATGGGCGGAGTAAGGGAATAGGAGGTAGGAGGTAGGTTGTAGGAAATAGGAAGTAAGGAATATGAAATGGGACGTGACATCAGTGTTAACGACATTGTTGAGGAAATGCTCTTCAACCTGGGTGAGGAAGTAAGGGTGTAAGGGAAAAGAAAGGAAAGGTATAGGAGATGGGAAGGTTGTAGGAGATAAGGAATAGGACATTGGATGCTTCTCCATCAAAAACCACACTGTCATGGAGATGTTCTTATGAAATAAGGTGAAAGGATATAAGGAGGTAAGTTGTAGGATATAAGGGATAGGAAATAGGAGCTGAAAGCGGCCACCTGCTCCACCAACATCAACGACATCACCATGGAGATATTCTATAGGCGGTAGGATATCTGGGATCTAGGGAATAGGAGGCAAGAGATTGGAAATAATCACGTCAGGATTTGGCTTAATTATGGTTTGCTGTTCTCTTAGTCTTAACTGTATTAACTGTTATGTCCAGTAATTACATCTGATCCAGTGTTTCTCCTGTAGTAGATACATTTCCAAGATAGATAGTATGTGTCCTGGTCAGACTAAGACCTTGGTTCAAATACATTCTTATTTAAGTATTTGTATTTTAAATACTTATTTTCTCTGTATTTAATTATTTTCAAATGATTTGGCTGAATTACTTCTATTTGAAGTATTTGAAAGTATTCTCAAATGATTTCCTATAAATAATATTTGAAACTATTTTCAACAATTGTTTCCAAGTATATTTCAAATACCATAGGACCAAACAGACCTGGGTTCAAATGCATGGAATATTGAAATATGTGTATTTGGAAATATCCTTGTCTCTGTATTTTAGTATTTTCAAATACATACTAATACTTTCCAAGTGTATTTCCAATATTCAACTATTTTGAAAAAATATCCAAATACTTACTACGAATTGAATGTGAAATTATTTGAAATACCTGAATAGTATTTGAACCCAGGTCGGATGCTGGTCCTGAAAAACTTGGGTGTGCAGTCTTTTTCTCCAGCCAGAAACGACAACACCTCTTGGTGAGATATACGTTGAATTAGGTGCTGTAGTGCAGGGCTGGAGCAAAAGCATTCACAGGGTTTTCCCCAAGGGTTGGGTGACCACTACGCTACCATGACTGAAACATTTCTGTCATCACTAAGCAAACATTTAGCTATTTTGGAACCTTATCACTTATTTCATACCCACTCCGTACACAGACATCATCCTGAACTTCCGAACATCCTTTGTGAGCACGTCGGGTCAGGTGGTGTACGAGGCACGCTCCATTTGCATCCACTACGCCACCACCTGGTTCTTTGTCGACCTGGTGGCTGCACTGCCCTTTGACCTGCTCTATGCCTTCAACATCACTGTGGTGGGTATATGAGGTCGTATATTCACATACACTCTACTGTACCTATACACATACAAATTCACTTCAAAGAATAAAAAAATGGCCTGGATAAATTCTAATTAATTTGGTTGGAGGCAAGTGATTCTCAGCAAGTGTAATTTATAATACCTTTGGTAAGTTGCAGGTGCCTACAGGGCAGTGGAGATTTTAGCATGTAAGCATGCCAGCAAAGACACTACACAACACTAAACAATACATTAATTGCACTATAACGGCGACAAGTGGTGCACACATAAAGCTGTCTCAACAGCAGAGCTTTCCTTTCAGCACCATGGAGTGAATCCTTACCACCGCCACACCTGGCTATCAGCGGAGCCTTGTCTGGCAGCAAAACAATTCATTCAGCCACACTTACTGCCTTTTTTTTAAAACATAGCTGATATGGCTGACTTGCTTAAACAAATGTGGTTGCTACTGATAATTGAGATGTACAAACTATGGCATAAGGCAACGATGAGCAGAGAAGAGGCATTCCGTAATTTCGATGAAGACATTAATGAGCGAGCTGGAGTAAGACGGACGTAGTCAGTATAACTATGTGTTCAGCACTTTTGAAATGTACAGCAACAGAATGCAGAACATGGGCTGCTCTTACAGTATTTCCCCTGTACACCAGGTCAGACCCGTAGGATAAAGAAAGGGGGCATATAAGCAGACAATGAAACCTCTTACAATATTAGATGATGAGATTTCTCATAAACAGGTTATAGGCTACATGTGCAGCACCACCACCATCAGAATAGTAACGGTAGGCGATATTAAGAGGTGAAAATAGACCAAATCATTAGGGTGAGGCACATGGGCTACTATCAGCTTACTACACAACATACACTTAGTATTACTTTCTTAGCTACAGTATACATATCTCCCTTGCATATTGCATAATTTATGCAGCAGCATACAAGACATTTTTGGATTTACCTTGGCTTGTGATGTGCTCACTGAAGGTGGTGAGGCAGTCCTTTGTGGGCAAATGTTTTAATCAAACTTTGTCATCAAAGTCTGGCATTCTCTGGATTTATAGTGGGAACTCTGACAAAAAAGACACAGCCACTCCATTGAATAGCAGGATACTGGTTGCTTTGCAATGCTTGCAGTTAGCTACTGATTCCTTCCAAACGACTCATTGTTGAATTTGCGATTTCCAACTTGTTGTGTAATCTTTATGTCCAATGGCCGATGAGCACCGATAGTTTATCTATAATTTATCTTCATTATTTCTCTCCATATGACAAGGATGAAAAAGGATTTGCCAGTAGATTGTCGACTTGATTCATGATGATGACTGCTAGCTAAGACTTTGAAAGTAAGATGTTGACATGATCAGTCCAATCAAAGCTACTGTACACATAACGTGATTTGACGTCATTTATTCTGTGGCCAATGACCTTGAGCCTTCTTGGAAGGGCACTTGTAATATAACTCTATGACAGGACCCAATGGGCTGAAGCTTGGATGTCTACCCTTACTAAGGACTTAAACTTGGCGATGACGTAGTGTCCCCATGAGTGACAGAACACTGAGCCAATCACGGCGCAATGCTCCTATTTTTTGCTGGCTCGCCCCACCACAGAAAGCACTGAGCTAGGCTGAAACACCTGCATTTTGGAGCTGCCTTACTTTGGAAAACAAAAAAAGACCATGTGTGTATGTGGCTTTATTAACTCAGATGATATATATATATTTTTTTACATTGTTTGGAAACTGATGTGACACATATTAAAGCCAAAATAACATGCAAAACAGGCAAGTCACAACATTTGTTATTTATTTATAGAAATGTATTTTATTTGCTAGAAATGTGGGGCTCAAAACAGGTGGGGCTCCTGCCCTAAATGACGGTTCGCCACTGCTACAGGGTAGAAATAGCCATTCAACCAGGTTCGAAAACAAAACATTCGGCTCCATTGCACTCCATTGTAAAGTGCAAGGGTGCCAATGTACACTGCTCAAAAAAATAAAGGGAACACTTAAACAACACAATGTAACTCCAAGTCAATCACACTTCTGTGAAATCAAACTGTCCACTTAGGAAGCAACACTGATTGACAATACATTTCACATGCTGTTGTGCAAATGGAATAGACAAAAGGTGGAAATTATAGGCAATTAGCAAGACACCCCCAATAAAGGAGTGATTCTGCAGGTGGTGACCACAGACCACTTCTCAGTTCCTATGCTTCCTGGCTGATGTTTTGGTCACTTTTGAATGCTGGCGGTGCTTTCACTCTAGTGGTAGCATGAGACGGAGTCTACAACCCACACAAGTGGCTCAGGTAGTGCAGCTCATCCAGGATGGCACATCAATGCGAGCTGTGGCAAAAAGGTTTGCTGTGTATGTCAGCGTAGTGTCCAGAGCATGGAGGCACTACCAGGAGACAGGCCAGTACATCAGGAGACGTGGAGGAGGCCGTAGGAGGGCAACAACCCAGCAGCAGGACCGCTACCTCCGACTTTGTGCAAGGAGGAGCACTGCCAGAGCCCTGCAAAATGACCTCCGGCAGGCCACAAATGTGCATCTACACAATTATTATTATTATAATTATTTATTTTTTTGATCTACACAACTTACTCCACTCTCTCAAAATGAATCTTAAAAAAAAAGAAGAAAAATCTGTTCTTATCTTTGTTCTCTCTGTCCTCTTGGTCCCAGACCTCCCTGGTCCACCTGCTGAAGACGGTTCGCTTGCTGCGGCTGTTGAGGCTTCTCCAGAAGCTGGACCGTTACTCCCAGTACAGTGCCATGGTGCTCACCCTGCTCATGTCCATGTTCGCCCTGCTGGCCCACTGGATGGCCTGCATCTGGTACATCATCGGACGCAAGGAGATGGAGAACAACGACCCAGACACCTGGGACATAGGTGAGTCTGGCTGGCTGAGTGAGGAAGGTGAGGGCCGTGTGGGTGGGTGGGTGGGTGGGTGAGAGGGGAGACACACACAAATACTAGGGCCTGGGGTGTACAGACATATTCACGTGTGTGCATGCACACAATGCGCACCCACACATTGATCATACTCGATAGATGCACCAAATTTAAGTCTCCAGCCCCAAATGTGTGTGTGTGTGCATGTGTTCAAGTGTGCGTCAAAGGAAAGCAATACTGGGCCTTATTTATCCCTGGAGGACACAACCTCATTCCACCAGCTCCCTTAAGTCCATGCCAGCTTCCTGACTCTTGGTGTGCCCTGGCAGGGGTGGCAACCAGCGAGTGCCTTGCCAACGCCCCCATCACTCCAAGTCTTTGACGACAGACCACCTGAACAGTGACATAGGCAGTGTACTGCAACAGAAGATGTTCACGCTTGCTCTCTAACGATACAAGCAGCATTTATTTGACAGTATTAGAGTAGAAGTGTCTCCTCTTGCGCACCCAGAACATCGCTCTTAAAGGCATGATCCACCCCCAGAAATAAAAATCATGGAACTCCTATCAATTTGTTGGAAGCCTATGTTCAGTGGTTCAAATAAAAATGCTCCCCGTGATTTAACTTCTAAGTGGTCCGTATGTGAAATCCGGGAACTTGTGTCGGAAAGCGTCATACTACATGGTTCTCGTCACTGGAGATAGGGGATAACACACTATCACATTACATAATGCTTTTATAACAATTACCTGCACTCCAGATTGCCAAATCAGCCAATAGATGGTATGGGCATGCTTGTCTAGAACACATCCATCCGTTTATATCGTCATGACTAAGTAGATATTTCACTTAGATGTGCTCAATTTAAAAAGTGGACCAAATTATTCAACTCAGCTTCTCCTTCAAGTACAATCTCACAATGTGCCTTGTGTCTTTGGGAAATGTGAGAAAGGGCCATTGTTGCAATAGCGACATACTCTGCACTCGCTCTGGCAAGTTGAACTCGGTGAGATATACTCTTAAATTGATAGTGCAGTTTGTTTAGGGGACTTTACAGCTCGCTAGATACTTCACATGCTGATTTTAACTTTAGTATTATTGTGTGTAGCTAAGTTTGCTAGCTAACTAGCTAGCCAGCCAGCCAAGAGAGAGTGCATTGCGGGTTTTGTAGTCGACCTGAGCTGTAACAGATTTCCACAACAATTTGTTTTATAAATGTCGACAAAATGAAATATTTGTTCACCAAAAATTATGTTCTCTCTCTCCCCAGCCCAGTTTTCTTCCAGCACAACCTGTCTGAATTCTCAATGTTGATTCATAAAAATTAACCCCAAAGTTATACAAGTAAGCGTGGCTTGGAGTTATATGAATGCTGACCTTCTGACCTGGTCTCACCCCTACACCCCCTACCCTCCAGGTTGGCTCCATGAGCTGGGCAAGCGTTTGGAGACTCCATACGCCAACAGCACACTGGGCGGACCCTCAGTACGCAGCTCCTATATCGCTGCCCTCTACTTCACCCTCAGTAGCCTCACCAGCGTGGGCTTCGGCAACGTGTGTGCCAACACTGACGCCGAGAAGATCTTCTCTATCTGCACTATGCTCATAGGGGGTGAGTATGGCACCCTGGTTTGGCGCTGCCACCCGGGCAAGCGGGCATTCCAGGCCCAAAGTTTGGATGCAATTTGCCGTCTTTTCATTTGTAAGTTGTACTGTGGCTATGGGGATTTCAAATGTGTCTTGTTCCTCTGCATCTCCTCTCCTTTCCTTTTCTCTTCTCTTCTGTTCTCTCCCCCACACCCAGCCCTGATGCATGCGGTGGTATTTGGTAACGTGACGGCCATCATCCAGCGGATGTACTCCCGGCGCTCCCTCTACCACACGCGCATGAAGGACTTGAAGGACTTCATCAGGGTTCACCGTCTGCCCCAGCAGCTCAAACAGCGAATGCTGGAGTACTTCCAGACCACCTGGTCCGTTAACAATGGCATCGATGCCAACGAGGTAAGGCCATACGACCATAATGCAACCACAATACAACAACAGAACGATGCATAAAACACACGGATCCATTTCCGCTTTACGCTATCTTATTGTGTTTTGCATTTATTATGGATCCCCATTAGCTCCTGCCAAGGCAGCAGCTACACTTCCTGGGGTGCAGCAAAAATTAAGACAGTAATATACAATATAATATATATATATTTTTTACATTAAAATACATTTGACAACTTTAAGTGTGTACCCTCCAGCCACTACTCTATTACAACACACTATATGGTAGCCATATTGACAAGTTGACATGGTCCTTTTTACATTGGTCAAGTGCTCTCTCTCTCTCTCTCTTTCCCGCTGGCTTTCCCTCTCTCTCCCTCACTCCTCCCTCCCTCTATCTCTCTCTCGTCCTCTTTCTCTCTGTTCTAGCTCTTGCACGACTTCCCGGACGAGCTGCGGGCCGACATTGCCATGCACCTGAACAAGGACATCCTGCAGCTGCCCGTGTTCGAGGGGGCCAGCCGTGGCTGTCTGCGCTCGCTCTCCCTCCACATCAAGACCTCGTTCTGCGCCCCGGGCGAGTACTTGATCCGGCAGGGCGACGCGCTCCACGCTAACTACTTTGTCTGCTCGGGTTCCCTGGAGGTGCTCAAGGACAGCATGGTGCTGGCCATCCTAGGTTAGTATAGGGGTCAAAGGTCATTGTCATCTGTAGGTCATATGTGGGATTGAAGAGAGAGGGTGAAGTTCCCCGATGGTACAGATCTAGGATCAGCTTCCCTTCCCCCAATTCAAACCTTAACCATTAGTGGGGAAAATGCTAAACTGACCAAAGATCAGTCTAGGGGCAACTTTACCCTACTCTGAAGAGAGACTAGTGGGGATGAAATATGATAAACATTTGATGGGCTTGATAGGACTTTCATCACCTTTCTTATACCAGAGTTTCCTTAACCCCTCCTCGAGTACCCGGATCCACTCATTTGATCTATTCTTTTAGCACAGCTGATTCGACTGGTTAACTGCTCATCAAGTCCTTTATTAGTTGAATAACGTGTGCTAGTACTGGATTTGTTCAAGAAAGTAGAACTGTCTGGGGGTACTATAACTGTCTGGGGGTACTATAACTGTCTGGGGGTACTATAACTGTCTGGGGGTACTATAACTGTCTGGGGGTACTAGAACTGTCTGGGGGTACTAGAACTGTCTGGGAGTACTAGAACTGGCTGGGGGTACTCAAACTGGCTGGGGTACTCAAACTGGCTGGGGTACTCAAACTGGCTGGGGGTACTAGAACTGGCTGGGGGTACTAGAACTGGCTGGAGGTACTCAAACTGGCCGGTGGTACTCAAACTGTCTGGGTGTACTAGAACTGGCCGGTGGTACTAGAACTGTCTGGGGGTACTAGAACTGTCTGGGGGTACTAGAACTGTCTGGGGGTACTAGAACTGTCTGGGGGTACTAGAACTGTCTGGGGGTACTAGAACTGTCTGGGGGTACTAGAACTGTCTGGGGGTACTAGAACTGGCTGGGGTACTAGAACTGGCTGGGGGTACTAGAACTAGCTGGGGGTACTAGAATTGGCTGGGGGTACTAGAATTGGCTGGGGGTACTAGAGGAGATTTCCACAAGTACCTATGGGGTAGAGTCTAGGGGGTTTTCTGGACAGGGCCAATGACTCCTCAGCAGCACCAACACGTGCCATACTGTATGTTGCTGACTGGTTGGTTACAGGGAAGGGGGATCTGATTGGCTCCGACCTGCCGGGGACGGATCACGTGATCAAGACTAATGCGGACGTGAAGGCGCTGACCTACTGCGACCTGCAGTACATCAGTGTGCGGGCTCTAAGGGAGGTGCTGGAGTTCTACCCGGAGTACGCCAGCCTGTTCACCGCAGATATCCTCCACAACCTCACATACAACCTGAGAGAGGGCAGCGAGGCAGAGGTGAGACACACACATCTCCACATCAACCTCTACCAAAACTCTAAAAACATTTGAATGAAAGAAGTTGATGCTATGCTCATGTAAAATCGCTTATACAACATTTTTAGAGGTGAATAAAGCAAACCATTACATAGGCTGTTTTTACACTAAAATGCCTCATGTCATTGTCACTCTCCTTGACGTTCCTTCTGCACAACTGATCAATCCTCTCTTGACCAATCAAACTCGGTGACTTTATTGTCATGGCAATTCTATTTGTCAGTGCTACTGTTACGCATATCCTAGCCCCGCTCTACATATAACAGAGTGGGATAAACTTGTCCCTAGATGCTAATCTAACATCAGGTTTGTGGTTTTCTCCGCTAATGTTTAAGGTTATGGGTTGGGGAGAGATGCTGATCCTAGATCTGTGCCTAAGGGCATGTTCTACCCACAGCGGTCATTACCCCAGAACAAGTGACAGTTGCTTAATTCACACAAAGCAACAACAACAACAAAATGTATTTAGTGTGTGATTACTTTGGAAAGGCTGTAAACAGAGGAAAGTCTGGTGCTTTACTTGAAGGTTACCTACATTAGGACTTCATAAGACATTCATAAACCATACATGCCACCTTCATAAACTGTTCATAAGAATTTCAGAAATGCTTTATATTTTTACCATGTCTTGCAGTTGTTAACATAAGTATTTACTAAATGTGTCTGTACTACATAAATGCAGTAGGTTTGAGTTATGACTGTGGTATGTAGTCCTTATGCTGGCATCAGCTCACAGACTCCCCTCAATCTCTTCCAAACAATAGAAGGGAATGGAGTTTTGTAAACCCCTTGTGGTTTGACAACATGGCGAATCAAAGGACAGACGTGAAGAAATAGCTACTAGCTAAGCTTTCATCAGTCAAAGGCGTGTCATTTTTACAAAGTCTTTATATCGCCGCCTTGTCATCTTTTGGATTATTTGAGCGTTTTTTTCCTCTCGTCACGTTGCATGCATTTCATCTCATTTCCTTTCATGTCTTCAGAAACGAGATTTGAGCGACGTTGATATTACATTTGTTTAAGCGTTCGGTTTGGATTAAAATGTATTCTTTGTGTTTTCGGGGAGGGCAATTTGAGCATGGCGCACAAGAAGAAATTAAATGAAGGCATTTGGTTGAATTGAAATGATATTTGTTTCTCATTCATTTGGCAGCCTTGCACTGTCTGTCTTCAACACTGTGCGTTGAATTGCAGGCCCGCAAAGTGGTTTGTAATCAGGTTTTGGGTCTGAGCAATGCTCTAGTTCCCTCTCACCATCTGTTCGAAGTGGGCTCTGGCGTGAGGCCAGGCTTCAACCTAGCACAGACTGAAGGAGAACTCAGTGCTGAAAATCTGGATAACACTTTAGTAAAGGGTATAATGCTTATTACAATGTCCTTTATAATGCCTTATAATCGTACTACACTGACTACAAGAGTCCATAGTATACTCATAAGCAGTTATAAAACTCTGTTATAGATACTTAACTTCCACACTGGTAGCCGGGCCCCTCTCCACTGTCCACACACACAAACACTCACAGACAATATCCCCTATCACTTTCTCATAGCACTTTTTTGACATACGCACGGCATGCGCAGACACACACACACACACACACACACACACACACACACACACACACACACACACACACACACACACACACACACACACCACACACACACACACACCCTACAGAGAGTCACCACACTCTCTTTTGATTTAAAGGATAACAATATTTGATTGAACTCTCTCTAAATCTATTTGCTATGTGGGCCACTGGCAGGACTTGAAATGCATAAGTTTCCCCATTAATTGATAACAATTAATGTCAGTAATGACATTCCCATTAGCTTCAGGGAGGCTGTGTCCCTTTGGAAAACTTTTCCCCCAGTGTGAAAGATGAGCCCTTCTTTATCCAGTAATAGCTCACCTATATTATATACACTGTTCAATATTGTTACCAAAGACTCGATGTTGTCACTGAAAAAAATCTAAGAAAGGAAGCCTGTTTATTGCATTTATTTTTATTGGCAGTAAGGGAGAAACTTGTATTTTCTCTAAGGAGGCTTACTGTCACTATCCTGAGCTCCCTGTGCCGTGTGTTATGATCAAAGAGAAAGCAAGGATTATGCTGGTGTATATTGTACATACAATAAACCGTACTGTCAGAGAGAAAACATGTATTCAGAATATATGAAGCTAGGCTTCGACAAAATTAAAGTTTCACGGTGTAAAGTGTCATAGTTGCAGCCCGTAATTGCGATACATTGCTGGCAATTTCCCTCCATGGCAGAAGAGAGAAGAACTCTCTCTGGAATCCAGCTGTCATCCAATGCAGGACCAATTAACAGATTCAGTCTGCGTGGCAAAGATGCCATCCCTAGCAACATTCAGATAATGATCAAAGAAATAACATGGAGGCTTAGGAAACAGGTTCATGTGATTTTATAAGACAAAATATATCCCCGAAAGGAGGATTTGGAAAAGTGGACTACCTGAATGCATAAAGGATGTATTAAAGTGTGTGTGTGCAAATCGATAAAAATGTCAAACTATGAATTTTTTAAATTTGTCTTCCTTATTTACAATCATTCCTGTTGTATTACTCTTTTCACAGGGCCTGACAAGGTTCTCAAGGTCGCCCAGGCTTCCACACGTGAGTGCCGTCCATGCAACTTCAATAATATTCCCTTCATGTAGTCTAACTGACCATTCTTTTCCCCATTCCACTAGTCAAAGTTCCCCATTCCACATAAGCCTGCCTGTCACTTGCCATTTCAAATGCACCCTTACTAGTTCATCCCACTACAGTTGAAGTCGGAAGTTTACATACACTTTGGTTGGAGTCATTAAAACTCGCTTTTCAACCACTCCACAAATGTCTTGTTAACAAACTATAGTTTTGGCAAGTCGGTTAGGACATCTACTTTGTGCATGACACAAGTAATTTTTCCAACAATTGTTTACAGGCTGATTATTTCACTTATAATTCACTGTATCACAATACCAGTGGATCAGAAGTTTACATACAGTAAGTTGACTGTGCCTTTAAACAGCTTGGAAAGTTCCAGAAAATTATGTCATGGCTTTAGAAGCTTCTGATAGGCTAAATGACATCATTTGAGTCAATTGGAGGTGTACCTGTGGATGTATTTCAAGGTCTACCTTAAAACTCAGTGCCTCTTTGCTTGACATCATGGGAAAATCAAAAGAAATCAGCCAAAATCTCAAATAAAAATTTGTAGACCTCCACAAGTCTGATTCATCCTTGGGAGCAGTTTCCAAACGCCTGAAGGTATCACATTCATCTGTACAAACAATAGTGTGCAAGTATAAACACCATGGGACCACGCAGCCGTCATACCGCTCAGGAGATTAACCTACTTTGGTGCGAAAAGTGCAAATCAATCCCAGAACAATAGCAAAGGACCTTGTGAAGATGCTGGAGGAAACAGGTAAAAAAGTATCTATATCCACAGTAAAATGAGTCCTATATCGACATAACCTGAAAGGCCGCTCAAGCAAGGAAGAAGCCACTGCTTCAAAACCGCCGTAAAAAAGCCAGACTACAGTTTGCAACTGCACATGGGGACAAAGACTGTACTTTTTGGAGAAATGTCCTCTGGTCTGATGAAACAAAAATAGAACTGTTTGGCCATAATGACCATTGTTATGTTTGGAGGAAAAAGGGGGAAGCTTGCAAGCCGAAGAACACCATCCCAACCATGAAGCACGGGTGTGGCAGCATCATGTTGTGGGGGTGCTTTGCTGCAGGAGGGACTGGTGCACTTCACAAAATAGATGGCATCATGAGGTAGGAAAATTATGTGGATATGTTGAAGCAACATCTCAAGACATCAGTCAGGAAGTTAAAGCTTGGTTGCAAATGGGTCTTCCAAATGGATAATGACCCCAAGCATACTTCCAAAGTTGTGGCAAAATGACTTAAGGACCACAAAGTCAAGGTATTGGAGTGGCCATCACAAAGCCCTGCCCTCAATCCTATAGAACATTTGTGGGCAGAACTGAAAAAGCATGTGCGAGCAAGGAGGCCAACAAACCTGACTCCGTTATACCAGCTCTGTCAGGAGGAATGGGCCAAAATTCACCCAACTTATTGTGGGAAGCTTGTGGAAGGCTACCCAAAATGTTTGACCCAAGTTAAACAATTTAAAGGTAATGCTACCAAATACTAATTGAGTGTATGTAAACTTCTGACCCACTGGGAATGTGATGAAAGAAATAAAAGCTGAAATAAATCATCCTCTCTACTATTATTCTGACATTTCACATTCTTAAAATAAAGAGGTGCTCCTAACTGACCTAAGACAGGGAATTTTTACTAGGATTAAATGTCAGGAATTGTGAAAAACTGAGATTAAATGTATTTGGCTAAGGTGTATGTAAACTTCTGACTTCAACTGTTTCTGTACAAGATGGGTTTCTGCCATGACTTGATGATTGTAATAGAATTGCATTCGTGGGCAAAATTGTAATGCATGTTTCCTGAAGTGTGTTTGGATTTGTAAAAAAATTCCGGGTCATGTTGCTATAACTTCTCTGTAGGGGTTAGCGCCAGCCTGTTGCCAGGGTCGGGTTCATTAGGCACCAAATGGAAGAAAGCGGACTGGAACAGAGAGGGACTACTTGGACACATTTTTTGTTTCACTGTTTGAAACATTTCCCATTATGCCCTAATGAATAAGACCCAGGACTTCCCCTAAAGGTTGGAACTCATTTGGAGCAGAGAAAACGGTTCACTCCCTGGAGTCAGATCGCTAACTGGGTCAATATCTCTTGTTAATAATAAGCCTTATGAGCTTATGAATGTAGGTTTGGCTAATGTTTTTTGACACCTCGCTTGCCCAATTGAATTCTCCTTCAGTGTCGGCACGTTTTTTTTTTTTAAAGATTTAGCAACCGCATCAACCTCGCAATTTCTCCTATCCACCCGTAGCTTGATAAAATTACATATGAATTCAATATAAAGAACTTGAATCATATCATATAATCCCCAGCTTCCAATTGGTTTATTCAATTCCACTCATCCCTCTGTAAATGAGAACATGTTCTGAGCATGTTCATTAGGTGTGAAACGAAATAAAATGGACTAAAACAGAGAAGGGACTTCCTAGACTTATCCAATAAGCAACAGTCTTGTTTCCCCCACTTTGCAAAATATTTGTAATAATTTTCCATTTTGTATTCTAATGAACGCCACCCTGCTCAAATAAGGGTGAAATAAATATGAGAAATTGATACATTTTCTTTTTCCCCCTGCCGCCCAGAACCACCGAGGTTCCACAGAGCACAAGCTTCCGTCCATCATTGAGACAAAAGGAGGTCTCCACGACGACTCAGATGAGTACTACCACCTATCACCAGCGTCTCGCACCCGCCGCGCAAACCTCCTCTTGCCCAGCCTGAGCAGCCCCGTGCGCCGCACCTCCCTGGGCAACCTGCTGGGTGACGAGCTGAGGCAGTTCAATGCCCTGCGCCGCTGCCGTTCGCCCAACCCGACCCGGGGAGGCCTACCCCGGGGCCACAGCCTGTCTTCCCCACAGCCGCTGCCGAAAAAGGAGCACAGTGTCCCAGTGGCAGCCCCTGCTAGTTCCCCTACCTCAGGGGAGTTGGGGGCAGGGAGTCAGGGCCGCAAACCCTCCAAGCTGCTGATTCCCACTGTCAGCTGTTTTGTACCGCCGGACCTCAGTCCAAGGTAAACCACACACAGAGGCCCGAGTTTTGTTGGACTTTCACTTTATCTCTGTCCGAATATCCAAACTTGTGCACTAGGTAATATTAAGTGATGTACAGCATTGGCAAGGTGTATTAAGTAGTGTGCTAGTGTGGATACTGTGATATAGTAATTTTGTTTTGTAAAGAGTCGTTCGCCAAGGCTAAACTGGACAAATTGCAGTAAAACATTTTGAACTTCAACCACATTTCCATAGCGCAATTGTAACTAAATAGCAATGTATACACTGTGTAATGATATGGGATTGCATTTAAAGGCTTCTCCAATAGCATTTAATGCTCATTTAATTGCATATCTCACCAGATCTCAAACCACTTTGGTAAAGCAATGAGATTATCTGATTTTATCCAACCCCTACCACACACCATCCATCCATATTCATAATGTATCGGCCGGTGTCTAGTGAGCCCCACATGAAGGCAATACTGTAATGTGGCCCATAAGGCTCCGATGTCCTCCGGCCCAGAAAGTTTCAGCTCTACTCAGGTTAATCCTGCATGGGCAGCTGCCAGTGGGGCTCCCATTGCGGCTCCTTGGGTCGTGTGGCGACGGATGATAATTTGATAATTGAAAGGGGCTCTACTGTTACTGTTGCTCCCCCCCCCCCCCCCTCTCCCTGCCAGGGTTGTCGACGGCATCGAGGACAATGGTCGCACGTTCCTCTTCAACATGGAGCACAGTGGGCCCAAGGCCAGCACCACAGGACATCCCAGCGAAGGTAACGCTAAACCGTCTTAAACCCTGCGTTGACCGCACCCTGACCGCACCCGCTGCGGGAGTCTCACCGGGGAGCCAGATGGCTTGAAGGTGAACGTGGGGTTCAAACCGGGGCAGACATCATGCTGTCCCATATGCAGAATATAAGTTAGAGAAATGAAATGACATCTCAGGTGTCTTCAGAGGTGAGACAAGGCAGTAAAGGACTTATTGGGCAATGTAATTCAAATTAAACTAGTTTGGGCTTAAACAGTATTCCTTTCATGCTTTAAGTGTTTTATGATTTAGTTCTTCTTTTGTTTCTTAAATTAAACATTCAATTAATCCACACTATAAAACAAATCGAGTTGTTTCAACTAATTATTATTAAGTAACTGCTTCCACAGCCATTTTTTTGTTTACTCAACTTTTCGGGCCAAGTGTTACCTGAACTAAAAATTACTAGCTGGCCCAAACTTAGCTCCAACTTAAGAAAACGTAAGCGAAAATGTGCTTTTAACATACAACGTTTTCAACTTACATACAGTGCATTGCATATTATTGTGTTACAGAGTGGGATTAAAATGGGTTTGTCATTTTTTTGTCAACAATCTACACGAAATACTCTGTCAAAGTGAAAAATGTATATATTGTTTTTTTAATCAAAAATCCATAACTAAAATATAGTTGTTGCATAAGTGTAATGGATTCAGGCCTTTTGTTTAGGCAAGCCTAAATTAGTTCGGGCTTAACAAATTACATAATAATTTACATGGACTACAACTGAAGATCTCGTACAACGCTGTGTACTACTCCCTTCACAGAACAGCGCAAACTGGCTTGAACCAGAATAGAAAGAGGAGTGGGCGGCCCCGGTGCACAATTGAGCAAGAGGACAAGTACATTAGAGTGTCTAGTTTGATAAACAGACACCTCACAGGTCCTCAACTGGCAGCTTCATTAAATAGTAGTTTCTTGGCAATTTCTCGCATGGATTAGCCTTTATTTCTCAGCACAAGAATAGACTGACGAGTTTCAGAAGAAAGTTCTTTGTGTCTGGCCATTTTGAGCCTGTAATCGAACCCACAAAGACTGATGATCAAGATACTCAACTAGTCTAAAGAAGGCCAGTTTTATTGCTTCTTTAATCAGAACAACCGTTTTCAGCTGTGCTAACACAATTGCAAAAGGGTTTTCTAGGTTTTCTTTTTCCTTTTAAAATTCTAAACTTGGATTAGCTAACACAATGTGACATTCGAACACTGGAGTGATGGTTGCTGATAATGGGCCTCTGTAGGCCTATGTAGATATTCCATTAAAAATCAGCCGTTTCTTGCTACAATAGTCATAAACAACATTAACAATGTCTACACTGTATTTCTGATCAATTTGATGTTAATGACAAAAAATGTGCTTTCCTTTGAAAAACAAGGACATTTCTAGGTGACCCTAACATTTTCAACGGAAGTAAACTTATCAAAACAAGAAATGTCCCTTTTTCAGGACCCGGACTTTCAAAGATAATTCATAAAAATCCAAATAACTTCACAGATCTTCATTGTAAACGGTTTAAACACTGTTTCCCATGCTTGTTCAATGAACCATAGACAATTAATGAACATGCACCTGTGGAACGGTCGTTAAGACACTAACAGCTTACAGACGGTAGGCAATTAAGGTCACAGTTATGAAAACTTAGGACACGAAAGAGGCCATTCTACTGACTCTAAAAAAACACCAAAAGAAAGATGCCCAGGGTCCCTGCTCATCTGCGTGAACGTGCCTAACACGGAACCCAAACCGGCTTCGCGCGTGCGCTATCGTGCATACATTTATTTTGTCCCTCCACACCAAACGCGATCACGACACGCAGGTTAAAATATCAAAACAAACTCTGAACCAATGACATTAATTTGGGGACAGGTCGAAAAGCATTAAACATGTATGGCAATTTAGCTAGCTAACTTGCTAGCTAACGTTAATTTTATTTTAATTTATTTTATTTAAAAAAAAATTTATCCCCTTTTCTCCCCAATTTTCGTGGTATCCAATCGCTAGTAATTACTATCTTGTCTCATCGCTACAACTCCCGTACGGGCTCGGGAGAGACGAAGGTCGAAAGTCATGCGTCCTCCGAAGCACAACCCAACCAAGCCGCACTGCTTCTTTAACACAGCGCGCCTCCAACCCGGAAGCCAGCCGCACCAATGTGTCGGAGGAAACACCGTGCACCTGGCCCCCTTGGTTAGCACGCACTGCGCCCAGCCCGCCACAGGAGTCGCTGGAGCGCGATGAGACAAGGAAATCCCTACCGGCCAAACCCTCCCTTACCCGGACGACGCTAGCCCAATTGTGCATCGCCAGAGACTCTGGAGCTAACGTTAATTTGTCCTATTTAGCTAGCTTGCTGTTGCTAGCTAATTTGTCCTGGGATATAAACATTGAGTTGTTATTTTACCTGAAATGCACAAGGACATCTACTTCGACAATTAATCCACACATAAAACGGCCAACCGAATCGTTTCTAGTCATCTCTCCTCCTTCCAGGGTTGTTCATCTTTGAACTTATATGGCGATCGCATCTAAACTTTCATCGTATTTCCACGACAACCGGCAACAAAGTTCGTCTTTCAATCACCCACGTGGGTATAACCAATGAGGAGATGGCACATGGGTACCAGCTTCTATAAACCAATGAGGAGATGGGAGAGGCAGGACTTTCAGCGCGATCTGCGTCAGAAATAGGAATGAGTCCTATTTTAGCCCTTGGTGTCGCAGATGCTCGTTGGTGCGCGCGAGCAGTGTGGGTGCAATAATTGAATAACATGGATTTGTAAATGTATTTTGCGACGCTTGCACACGCGACATGTCCGGTCTGGTCAGCATGTTAGGCATTCTCCAAGGAGGCATGAGGACTGCAGATGTGGCCAGGGCAATAAATTGCAATGTTCATACTGTGAGAAACCTAAGACAGCGCTACAGGGAGACAGTACGGACAGCTGATCGTCCTCACAGTGGCAGACCACATGTAACAACACCTGCACAGGATTGGTACATCCGAACATCACACCTGCGGGACAAGATGGCAACAACAACTGCCCGAGTTACACCAGGAACGCACAATCCCTCCATCAGTGCTCAGACTGTCCACAATAGGCTTAGAGAGGCTGGACTGAGGGCTTGTAGGCCTGTTGTAAGGCAGGTCCTCACCAGACATCACTGGCAACAACGTCGCCTATGGGCACAAACCCACCGTCGATGGACCAGACTGGACTGGCAAAAAGTGCTCTTTACTGACGAGTCACGGTTTTGTCTCACCAGGGGTGATGGTCAGATTCACGTTTATCGTCGAAGGAATGAGCGTTACACCGAGGCCTGTACTCTGGAGCGGGAGCGGGATCGATTTGGAAGTGGAGGGTCCATCATGGTCTGGGGCGGTGTGTCACAGCATCATCGGACTGAGCTTGTTGTCATTGCAGAGTTTATATATTAAACCACCTGGACACATCAAAGATACAGTCGTCCTTCTGAACTGAGCTGCAGGAATGAAACTGCTCAGTGATGCTAGCATTTGTGGTTTTAAAACAGCTAGAGTTCAATGCCTGTGATAGTAGAAAACTAAGGCTGGATAACAACATTGTAGTCACTCCACAATATTGACCTAAATGAAAAGAAGAATACAAATATACAGAATACAAATATTTTAAAATGTGCATTTGTATGCAACAAGGCACAAAATCCTTGAGGAAAACCTCCTTCAGTCTGCTTTACACCAGAGACTGGGAGAGGATGAATACACCTTTCAGCAGGACAATGACCTACAACACAAGGCCAAATCTACACTGGAGTTGCTTACCAAGAAGACAGTGAATGTTCCTGAGTGGCCAAGTTACAGTTTTGTCTTCAAGGTCCCGAACAGTCATTCTGATTCCCATGTAAAATGGCATTTTGAGTTACTAAAGCTAGCCATTATCTAGCTAACACCAGACACAGATGCAAGGGGAAACATATAAGTATCAATGCCATAGATTAAGTTTAATTTTATTAAATTCGCTAGTACACTCCAGTATTGTAAATCAATCAATCACACACAGCCACTCAACCAATCAATCACACCAAACAACCAATGAACAAATCAATCAATCAATCCCTATTCATTGTTTTATGATCCTAAGAGGTATTTGTCTTCTTCTGGTTCTTCCTCCACAGATATGAGGCAGGTGAACGCCACTTTGCTTCTGGAGTCGGAAGAGGTTAGACAGAGCATCAGTCAGCTCAACCAGAAGGTACAGTACATTACAGTAGAGTAAGCCTCATTGCAGCGTAACTGCTGAGTGAGAAAGAGAACACTAGTCTATATTTCTTGCTGAGACTACTCCTATGTTTTTTTGTTGAGACTACTACTACTTTCTTGCTGAGACTACCCCTATGTTTCTTGTTGAGACTACTACTACATTCTTGCAGAGACTACTCCTATATTTTTTATTGTTGAGACTACTGCTACTTTCTTGCTGAGATTACTCCTATGTTTTGTTGTTGAGACTACTACTACTTTCTTGTTGAGATGACTACTACTTTCTTGCTGAGACTACTCCTATGTTTTTTTGTTTGTTGAGACTACTACTGCTTTCTTGCTGAGACTATTCCTATGTTTTTTTGTTGTTGAGACAACTACTACTTTCTTGCTGAGTCTACTCCTATGTTTTTTTGTTGTTGAGACTACTACTACTTTCTTGTTGAGACTACTACTACTACTTTCTTGCTGAAATTACTCCTATGTTTTTTTGTTGAGACTAATACTGCTTTCTTGCTGAGACTACTCCTATGTTTCTTGTTGAGACTACCACTACTTTCTGGCTGAGACTACTCCTATACTTCTTGTTGAGACTACTAGTACTTTCTTGCTGAGACTACTCCTATGTTTTTAGATGTTGAGACTACTACTACTTTCTTGCTGAGACTACTACTACTTTCTTTCTGAGACTACTCCTGTGTTTCTTGCTGAGACTACTACTACTTTCTTGCTGAGACTACTCCTATGTTTCTTGTTGAGACTACTACTACTTTCTTGCTGAGACTACTCCTATGTTTTTTTATTGCTGAGACTACTACTACTTTCTTGCTGAGACTACTCCTATGTTTCTTGTTGAGACTACTACTACTTTCTTGCTGAGACTACTCCTATGTTTTTTATTGTTGAGACTACTACTACTTTCTTGCTGAGACTACTCCTATGTTTCTTGTTGAGACAACTACTACTTTCTTGCTGAGTCTACTCCTATGTTTTTGTTGTTGTTGAGACTACTACTACTTTCTTGTTTAGACTACTACTACTACTTTCTTGCTGAAATTACTCCTATGTTTTTTTGTTGAGACTAATACTGCTTTCTTGCTGAGACTACTCCTATGTTTCTTGTTGAGACTACCACTACTTTCTGGCTGAGACTACTCCTATACTTCTTGTTGAGACTACTAGTACTTTCTTGCTGAGTCTACTCCTATGTTTTTAGATGTTGAGACTACTACTACTTTCTTGCTGAGACTACTACTACTTTCTTTCTGAGACTACTCCTATGTTTCTTGCTGAGACTACTACTACTTTCTTGCTGAGACTACTCCTATGTTTCTTGTTGAGACTACTACTACTTTCTTGCTGAGACTACTCCTATGTTTTTTATTGTTGAGACTACTACGACTTTCTTGCTGAGACTACTCCTATGTTTCTTGTTGAGACTACTACTACTTTCTTGCTGAGACTACTCCTATGTTTTTTATTGTTGAGACTACTACTACTTTCTTGCTGAGACTACTCCTATGTTTCTTGTTGAGACTACTACGACTTTCTTGCTGAGACTACTCCTATGTTTCTTGTTGAGACTACTACTACTTTCTTGCTGAGACTACTCCTATGTTTTTTGTTTTTGAGACTACTACTACTTTCTTGCGGAGACTACCCCTATGATTCTTGTTGAGACTACTACTACTTTCTGGATGAGACTACTCCTATGTTTCTTGTTGAGACTACTCCTACTTTCCTGCTGAGACTACTCCTATGTTTCTTGCTGAGCAGACACTTCTGTCTAAAGTCACTTTCATAGAGTTTCTATATTCTGTACAAGGCAGTGAAAGCTTGATGTTGATTCAAGTTCAATTGCTGAAGGGCACCGCAGGATTTGAACACCTCATTTTAGTACTTTTTTATTTGCATAGGTCCATTTGCCTAGCTTCTTGACCAGACTTCATAATAGTTTGACATATGCATAATGTTATGTATGACCTTATATGGGCCCTTACAAGTGTCCAACAACTCTGCATATTCTCTTTAAGTTTCATCATACACTTGGCCCCTTTAACATGAAGCCCCTCTTAGACAGAAACCTGGAATGGGTATACCGACGCAATATGTATAATAAGAGCATGAATATGCATGTGTACAATAAATGTTGAGTAAAATACTAACAACAATTGGTGATGCAATACTTCAATTAGTGAAAATATCTATAGCATTAAGAATTTGCATATTTGTACATTCAACGCCACATCTTGGATTACATGTGAACCACTTGGTGATACTACAAAGAACGACAGAAAGTACAAATCATACTTTGAACGGTTAACCTTCTTGTGATTTAACAAACGTGTTACCGAGGCTCATAAATTCTCTCTGAAGAAAATGTATTAGCCCTTAATAAATGCTTATCGATAAATGGATGGCGGCATCCACCACAATCTCTGGATATCTATTCCAATTGTATTTTATTCTATTCCAACTCTATTGTATTTTATTCTATTCCAACTCTATTGTATTTTATTCTATTCCAATTGTATTTTATTCTATTCCAATTGTATTTTATTCTATTCCAATTGTATTTTATTCTATTCCAATTGTATTTTATTCTATTCCAATTGTATTTTATTCTATTCCAACTCTATTGTATTTTATTCTATTCCAACTCTATTGTATTTTATTCTATTCCAATTGTATTTTATTCTATTCCAATTGTATTTTATTCTATTCCAATTGTATTTTATTCTATTCCAATTGTATTTTATTCTATTCCAATTGTATTTTATTCTATTCCAATTGTATTTTATTCTATTCCAATTGTATTTTATTCTATTCCAATTGTATTTTATTCTATTCCAATTGTATTTTATTCTATTCCAATTGTATTTTATTCTATTCATATTCTATTACACCTCTATTGTATTTTATTCTATTCCAACTATATTGTATTTTATTCTATTCCAATTGTATTTTATTCTATTCCAACTCTATTGTATTTTGTTCTATTCCAATTGTATTTTATTCTATTCATATTCTATTACACCTCTATTGTATTTTATTCTATTCCAACTCTATTGTATTTTATTCTATTCCAACTCTATTGTATTTTATTCTATTCCAACTCTATTGTGTTATTCTATTCCAACTCTATTGTATTTTATTATATTCCTATTCTATTCCATCCAAATTCTATTCAACTCAAATTGACTTTATTCTATTACATTCTTTGCTATTTCTACCTTTATGTAGCACAATGTGTTCTTCCATCCCAAATGTGGATGCAAATGTGTGGCAGGTGGGGCTGGAGTATACAGATGGTTCTAGGTAGGCCTTGTCTGAAGTGGGTATTAATTAATCAGCAGGGTGCTTCTGCATTGCAGAGAAAAACCTGCGAGAGCTGACTCGACAATCCCAAAAATACCTGATGTTGACAACCCAACCCGCCCTAACATTCTCCTCGGATTCCTTCTACCCCCCCCCCCCCCCCCCTCCTCCCATGTGCACTTCCACTTTCCTCCCTTTTTGAATCTTTACAGCCTCTCCCTCCCTCTCTCTCTCTTGGGAGTTTTGGGATGCATGTGAAAACAGGTCATTTCTTAGTCACAGAGAACAGTAGCTAGTCAGTGTTGGATAGACGTACTTTGTGCAAGCTTCAGAGAAGTAAGAGTCACACTGTGAGGGCTGGAAATGAGTTGCAAAGATATGCTTGAGAGAATAAATGTCGCTGTCGTTTGGGTTGGGCTATTTTGTAAGTGGTGGTCGTGTTATGAAAAGTGGCTACTGCGCCATGTTCATTTCCGACATATGTAAAGTATATATATATTTACATATTGAGATATTCAGACTTGAGATCCTCGCACTAAACTATGACTTTCGCGTAAATCATCTAGTGACGTCAATGGGAGACTTGCATGAATATTCGACTTCAACGTGCAGATCAAAGGTCTGAATAGATTCATATGTTGTCGCTTTCCCCTCCCCAATCTAACCCCTGAGTATATGTTCTCTTTTCCTAGATGGGCAACTTGAACAACGAAGTGTCTCAGCTGACCAAGGACCTCCATCACATGATGCACCTTCTTCAGGCTCAGGTGGCTGTGCACCACTACACAGCCTCCATGTCCTCCTCCTTTCCCTACGCCGTCCAAATGGTCTCCAACCCCACCGCCAGCACCGGCACAGCCTACAACCTAGCCCCCAGCAGCCTGCACCTCCACCAGGACCCTGGGAGCATGGAGGGGGGACACACGGACACACGCCACCCTTGCTGGGGCTACAGTGAGGCTCCAGGGGGGAGCTTCCAGGCTAGGGCCACAGGGGGGGCACAGCCAGAGGGCCACTACCAGACCCAACCTCAGTCTTCCAGCCCTGGGTCCCCTAGCTTCTACCATGTGACAGACTCAGCGGCCGTGCCAGGACCGTGCCGGGGATCTGGTAGAACCTCACCCCATCCCTGGACTGGCCCTTCCTTGCTTAGCATTAGCCCAACCTTACAGAGTGGTGGTAGCCCAGGCACGGCTCCCACTGCTGGGCATGAGGACTTTGGCGACAGTTGCCCTGGCCTTGACACTAGCCCAGTTAGCATTAGCCAGTCCCAACCCAGCTTGTGTCTGCAGCCGCCTAGCAGCGGTTTGTACAGCTGTCGGCTGTCTAGTGCTCCCACGTCTACTCACAGCCTCCTGGATGCCTGCCCCAGCACCTACCCGCACATCTACCTAGCCTCAGAACCCCTTTTACACCCTGCAAGGCCTACCCTGGGGGAACCTGCTGAACTCCTGGGGCTTGACGGGGGTCCAAGCCGCGACTTCCCCCAGCAATACACATCCACCTCCAGCCTCCTTGACGAGGACCTGCACAGTCTGTCTGTCCACTCCAGCCCTGGAACTGCCCCCTCCTTCCCCAGGCCATCGTCCGTCTGTTCCCAGGACTCAGAGTCTCCTCCTAGGCAGGACAACTGCGCTCCTCCCCACATTCCCTTGGGAGACTCAGCAGCGGTGGGACACACCAGTCTGGAGTGCCTGCTTGGGAATGGGGGCTCCACGGAGAGCAGGGACAGCGAGAGCCCCGGGACCAGGTCGAGGAGATCCAGCCTGGGAGTTCAGACTCAGTGCACAGAGCAGTCCTGGTGCCTGGACCTGACGGACTAGTACCCTTTCCACACAAGAGAAAATAAAAGAAAATATCTGGGTCAGCACACTAGGGTCTGCGCTGGCACGATAGTGTGAAAAGGTTATGCTTGGCCCT
Source organism: Salvelinus fontinalis (assembly GCF_029448725.1). Lineage (NCBI taxonomy): Eukaryota > Metazoa > Chordata > Actinopteri > Salmoniformes > Salmonidae > Salvelinus > Salvelinus fontinalis. The sequence continues at coordinate 44,640,817 of NC_074665.1, read as the reverse complement.
ACATTTGACCCCAACAACTCAACCCCAACCACCACCATGGGGAACTAAAAACTGGATAGGGAACTGAACAATCTTTACAAAGACAAGAAAAGTGGATATGTTACAGAGCATTATAGGTACTGTAGTACATTGTGCAACACTACGGAGGTGCACTTTTGAGTGTTCTTAATGTGTGGCGTGTTTTCCCCCATTTTTTTGGGGATCACTTGTTAGTCCGCGTTCAGGCGACTTACAGCTTTACTATGCAAACGCATGTCATTTTGTGCGTTATCTTGGATTTGATAAAGTGTGTCCTTTTTAGATTTAGCTCCCTTTGAGGAGTTTCTCTCTTTCGATTGAAAGATCAACCTGAAAATGTGTATTATTGAAGTTGAAATCACGTTCGAGGTTAGAAGTGATTGTGACATAGGTAGAGGTTCTTGACTGAAACCCCTTGATCAAATGTTAGCGTGGAACAGTGGTCATTGTTACGTTCCTACACAAGTCCTCTAAAAGGGGAACTAATTAATCAAATACAAACCATGATTATATTATTAATATATAAATATATCAATGTTTAATTCAGTTCAATGAAACAACATTACACTTGGTTGAACTGGCTACCTTGACAAAAGTAATCAAAAAATGCAACCAAAACGTATTAAAGTCTCAAGAAAATAGATTCAAAATCCAGAAAGCAGTAAATTTTTTCTATTTGATGAACAGTCGTTATTTAAAAAACGCTTTCAATTTTTTCAGATTAACAAGGTTGGAGGCTGCTTACCATAGCCATACTATGGCTGTGTTTACACAGCCACCTTAAGAACCCAAATCTAATTTTTGTTCTATATCTGATCTTTTTGTCTACACTCAGTTTTACATGTGACCCATATCAGATTTGCCCATTCACATCAGAGATCTGTATATAACGCTCATGTCTCCGTCATAACAATGGGAGTCGTTGTCCCAAAGGCGGGAAGGCAGGTGACAACCTTAGGTCCAAAATAAGCCCATAGAAACGCTTTGGGCTTATTTTGGACATATTTTGGCAAGAGTGAAACCTCTCATTTTGCCTCTTCGTCTCTGCTCACACTGATGTAGCCTCTGAAGTAGCACACAGATGCAATTCTCATTTCCTGTCACTGTTCCTTTAAATTTTGGGGTGGTTGTCATGGTCATGGCAAATCATGGTAAAAAAATAACTTTCTGAGCATCCAGACAGAGGTCACATATGGAGGATTGGGTTTGTATCAGGATTCAGCTCAACATATGGAGGTGGTATAAATCGGAAGTCAACAGATCTGATTCCATGTGGTCTTTTGCTGTTTACACGTTAGGGAAGAAGATCAGATAGGTATCAGATATTCAAATAATTGGCAAAAGATCTGAATTGGGCTGCTTCTGTAAACGCAGCATAAAGGCGTCCAATTATGAACATCATGAATAAATCTCTATACTACACATAGGGGCATTTGCTTGTTCAATCAAAAGATGACTATTTACACATTCATTTGTCAAGCAGTACTACAAGCAGTAAGCTAGTGATAGAGTGCGTCCAAAAGGGCACCCTATTCCCTATTTAGTGGCACAACTTTGGACCAGGGCCCATAGGGGTCTGGTCGAAAGTAGTACACTATCTAGGGAATAAGGTGCCTTTTTGGGACAGAGCCATACACAACTGTGAATTAGTGGGTTCCCTTTAGATATTCAGTCGAGATGAAGCCAATCGATATTGCATAACCCCAAAAAATTTATTTACCTTAACCTGTTCCCCCCCACAGCTGGTTATTGAGCACAAGATGAGTTTCATAAGAATTTCGAAAAGATAAAATGTCGACCTTCGAGTCAGCCATAGAGTATATAATTTGAATGATGTGTTCTGAATAGAGCTGTGTCTCTGCACTCCGAACCAGACGAGGGCTCACCTGGAAAGAGGGGTCTAACATAGCCCAAGGCAGGAAGAAATGGAGGGACCTTGTGGAGGCCTTGGTGCGATGAGGCCGAAACTTCTGCACTCACACAGAGATAACTCCTACAAGTAAGAATACAAGTTAAAGTATACATTTAGGCTTCCTCGCAGAGGAATTGGCTGTTATGACCTGTTACCTCATTGCATGGTGAAGTTGTTTATTCTTTTTCCTAAGGAAAAGGTATCGGTATGTTAGCATTCTATTTGAGATACTGTAGATTGTATAGACAAATACTGTACTTGCATGACAGGTCGAGGCCGGCTGATTCACACGCACGGTTGGATGTTTTGACTTACTATTACATACTGGGCATATACGTTTTCAGATAACAGAATATATCTATTAGTTATTTTTGGTTGACGTGGTGTTTTTTTTCTCTCCAAGTTAAGGCATGTTTATGTTGGAAGATAAATTGTTTTGTGTATTATCAACCTCAATCAATTCATTATTCGCAACCAAATAACATCTTGAGATAATCTAAAAAGCAGTTCATTTTTTTTTCTCCGAACACCTATTAAGGGCTAGATTGAATCCGTATCATGGAAGATCAGCATTATAGCGCGATTGAAATTGAAAGGGCATTTCTTATTGAGCCAACATATGCAGAAATATTGCCTTTAAATTTCAATTGAGCTAGTGCGGATCTACCTCTATAAGGATAGGCCTAAGTGTACAATGTGAATACAAAGCACACATACAGTATAGTAGGAATATTCAAATAAAGGAATATTCAAATATTCAAATAAAGCTGCAAAAAGCAGTGTACCCCCATTTTGAAAGTTAATACTATTCATTCCTAGCTAGGAAAACAGTTCCTTGAGTAAATATACTTCATATATTCTATAACTTCCAAACTATTTATGCCTGAGGGAGAAAAAACATAATCTCACGTCAATATTCAGAGTCTACCATCATTTTGTTTGAGATGATTTCTCCTTGACTGACATAATAAAATATGCTGACAAATCCTACTGTGTATTTTACTCAACTTTCTCTAAACTAGGGGTGTCAAACTTAACTCCCAAGAGAGAGCGCATGTTCCCTTAATCCATTAGAAACAATATTTCACAATCCTTCTGTTTGTCATAGTCGCAGGCTCATGCCTTTTTGTCAGAGGAGGCTAGTTGAGGAAGAAATGCCATCCCCATTTCTCCCTACACCAGCCGCCACTGCTTTCTGTATGGCACGACGACAGCATGAGTGACACACACCAGGGAGGGGCTGTCACCGAAGAACACCACTAAATATCCAGTAATTAACAGCTTACAAAGTTTCAGTCGTTCTAGTGGCTACATTACCACAAATAAATGAGGAGTTTAGGAATTACCCAGAGTTACCCGCTCTCGTCAGGTTGGCCAGCTCTCATCAGGTCACAGTAAGTGACAGTTCAGCTTAAGATCAATGTGGAGCTCAGTTTGGCCATTTCGCAACACACACAAACAAACACACCAGACCTGGGCTCATATACATGCTTATTTAACTCTTTGTGTGTTAAATACTTATTTTCTCTGTATTTGAGTATTTTCTAATTGTTTTGCCGAATCACCGAGTTCTACTCAAAGTCTGAACTACTTTGTTTTACTATTATGAACTCAGTCGGTGTCTCAACTTACTGTTGAGTTAGAATAGTATAATACACAACGTGAAATTTCTAAATCCTCTTGTTAGGTCAGTCACTGACAGTCACTCAATGTCAGCTATTTTTTTTTTTAGATTGCTAGGTAAATTGGGGCTCTATTCAATTTGTAAAGCTGAAGCGTTACAGATTCCGCAATAGAAATGTAAAGCATGTGCCCAGTGGTCCTGACCACCAGGGGGCCCCCCATTGATTTTGTAATTCACCCAGATATCATATGAACATGGCATAAATCATGGCAAAAGTTGTAGAATTGCAGGAAATTAGCTTTGAAACTGCAACAATTTGCACAATACTTTGTTTAACCTTGTGCATCTTTATTTAACCTCCCTGATGCACTTTGTTACTTATTATCAAGGACAAAAGGAGATCAGCAGGATCCATGTTCCCCTTTGTATTTTGAATCAGAAATTACTTCACATGGATTAAATTTTCTCGGTGCACTTTATAAATAAGTTGATCCCTTGAGGCTGCTGCCTGCCTAGTACCTTCGTTCCCCCGCGCAGCGTCTGTCATTCTGTGTCAGTGCGGCACGAGAACCTGGCGCCTAAATGACCTGTCACTTTTTTCACCTGCCGAGTCGCTTGGCTGCCTTCGCTCATACTGTATGCTTGTCGCTGTCACCCCGACCTGCTTTTGGGATCTAATGTCTTTACCACAGATCGTGTTCCCCCCAGGCGGGCACTGCCCCCCTGGCATCTGCCACTTTGCCCCTATTAGTTTTGGTAGGTGGTGATGGTGAGGGCTGTGGCAGGTGGTACTGGGTTGTGTGCCCATAACTCTCAACACAACAGCCCTGGGAGGGTGAAACGGTTCAGCTGAAGGATGGCTTATAGTCTGGCTGTATGGCGCTGTCTTGTTATTAGATACCTGTACCTGCTCGACTTCCACTACCTTTAAATTGCCCGATCAATGCTAATGGCTTGTTAATGAAAGTGCTTTTTTTTATGGGTCCCTTGGCATGCAGAGGAAGCAGTCAGGGACAGCATCTCTTGAAAGGTCTGCCAGGTGGCTCAACCTACATCCAGGGTTATGTTCACTAGGCACGAAATGGAAGAAAGCAGAACGGAACCATCTAAGCTTTAAGAAAGGCTGGTTCTTATTTTCCTTTGCAAAACGTTTTGCTACGATGCACCCCATGAACACGAACCAGTGAATAAGGTTATCTTATATTACTTATACTGAACAAAAATATAAACGCATCACGCTAGAATTTCAAAGATTTTACTGAGTTATAGTTCATAGAAGGAAATCAGTCAATATAAATAAATTCATTAGGCCCTAATTTACAGATTTCAGATGACTGGAGAATGGGTGGGCCTGGGAGGGCCAGCCAATCAGAATGAGTTTTTCCCCTTGAAAGGGCTTTATTACAGAGGTAAATACTTCTCAGCACCCCCCGGATATGGAGGTCCTGGGCTGGCATGGTTACACATGGTCTGCGGTTGTGAGGCCGGTTGGACATCCCGACAAAATCTCTAAAACGATGTTGGAGTCAGCTTATGGTAGAGAAATTAACATAAAATTATCTGGCAACAGCTCTAGTGGACATTCCTGTAGTCAGCATGCCAATTGCACGCTCCCTCAAAATTTGAGACATGTGGCATTGTGTTGTGTGACATAACTGCACATTTTGGAGTGGCCTTTTATTGTCCCCAGTACAAGGTGCACTTGGGTAATGATCATGCTGTTTAATCAGCTGCTTGTTATGCCACACCTGTCAGATGGATCAATTATCTTGGCAAAGGAGAACTGCTTACTAACAGGGATGTAAACGAATTTGTGCACAACATTTTAGAGAAATACACTTTGTGCATATGGAACATTTCTGGGATCTTTTATTTCAGCTCATGAAACATGGGACCAACACGTTACATGTTGCATTTATATTTTTGTTCAGTGTACATTCAAAAGTAACATGTTTGAGATAGTAATATTGTAGCAACATTAGGAACGTCCTTACCGTGTCATGTTGTCAGGAGCAGTACACTGTCACTGATATGCCAATAACTGTGGCAGACAGACAGACACGTATCTGGCAGCGGGAAAATATAAGGTTGTCCTGGAGAATACACTCGGTGCAAAAATAAAACTGGGGGGGATAGCTAAAAAAAAGTAAACAGTGAAGGGAGGGAGAAAAGGACGAGTGATTCGGAAAAAGCCCAACTGACTCAAATGTAATAAATTGGTGAAGTCCCTAAGAGAGTTTATATCAGTTTGTCAGGCCCTCAAAATATCTAGTTACCATCACAAATAAAGCCAGTGTGTTTTTAGGCCCCAAATATCTAGATACCGTAACAATTAAATCCAGGGAGTCTTTCCTTACCAACAGACAAGGAAAAACCTCAAGTCAGGTCAAGTGAAGGAAAAACTCCATTACCTGGCAAAAATGCAGAGGCTCAAAGGGATGTGTGACTATTGAGCCTGGTGAGAGGTGGGATTTGGATGTTCCTTCTTGTTTGTTATCATGTAGCTCCCCCCTCTGGAGTGGAAAATATAGATGCTGAGTATGCATCCAAGGCAGCAATCTTCGCATCTGACTATGTAATGTTTGCGGTCAACAGAGCACACATCCTATCCATTCCACTGAACGTTTCACCTTTTCCTCTGAACTCAGTTATGTTATCTAGTATTATGATTGATCCAAGCCGTGTGCAAATGTGTACGGCACATTGAAGTTGAATATGGGGGTAATTCTCCTTTGAACAACTGCTAATTCTGCAGCTATGCAATCAATATGTGTGGGGTCATATAAGTGTCAAGCACGTCACAGAAAACAAAAGTGTTTTATTATACAAGTGACAATTCCCTCCTTGTTTCAATCATTTAGTTTTTAATTTTATGTGGTGTTTAAATAACACAACCAATACATTCTGTGATCATTCATTACTGGATAGTATATCAACACATTGGGCATTGGGAAACTTTTTTAGAGAAAGGGCATTGGCCAAATTAGAACCTGTGACCTTCTGTTCGCTAAACCAGTGCTTGGACCCCTGCGCCAGCAAGATTTTACTAAGTTACAGTGCATGTAAAGACATCAGTCAATTTAAATACATTCATTAGGCCCTAAGTTATGGATTTCACATAACTGGGCATATAGATATGCATCTGTTGATAACAAATACCTTCATAAAAAAAGGTAGGGGCGTGGATCAGAAAATGAGTCAGTACCTGGTGTGACCACTATTTGCCTCATGCAGCGCAACACATGTCCTTCGCATAGAGAGTTGATCAGGCTGTTGTTTGTGGCCTGTGGAATGTTATCCCACTCCTCTTCAATGGGTATGCAAAGTTGCTGGATATTGGCCGGCACTGGAACACGCTGTCGTACACGTCTCTCTAGAGCATCCCAAACATGCTCAATGGGTGACATGTCTGGTGAGTATGCAGGTCATGGAAGAGCTGCAACATTTTTAGATTCCAGGAATTGTGTACAGATCCTTGCGACATGGGGCTGTGCATTATCATGCTGAAACATGAGGTGATGGCGGCGGATGAATGGCACGACAATGGGCCTCAGGATCTCGTCACGGTATCTCTGTGCATTCAAATTGCCATCGATAAAATGCAGTTGTGTTTGTTGTCTGTAGTTTATGCCTGCCCATACCATAACCCCACCACCAACATGGGTCACACTGTTCACAATGTTGACATTAGGAAACCGCTCGCCCACATGACGTCATACATGTGGTCTGCCATCTGCCCATTACGGTTGAAACCGGGATTCATCCGTGAAGAGAACAGCGCGCATCGAATTAATGGTGAGCATTTGCCCACTGAATTCAGTTACGACGCCGAACTGCAGTCAGGTCAAGACACTGGTGAGGACGACAAGCACGACAGTTTGTGCAGAAATTCTTCGGTTGTGCAAACCCAAAGTTTCATCAGCTGTCCGGGTGGCTGTTCTCTGGTCTTCACGCAGGTGAAGAAGCTGGATGTGGAGGTCCTGGGCTGGCGTGGTTACACATGGTCTGCAGTTATTCATTTCATTTCATTTCATTTAAGTCACTTAGCAGACGCTCTTATCCAGAGCGACTTACAAGTACATACATTCATACTTTTTTTGCACTGGTCCCCCGTGGGAATCGAACCCACAACCCTGGCGTTGCAAGCGCCATGCTCTACCAACTGAGCCACAGGGGACAGTTATGAGGCCGGTTAGACGTACTGCCTAATTCTCTAAAACGACGTTGGAGGCAGCTTATGGTAGAGAAATGAACATTAAATTCTCTGGCAACAGCTCTGGGGGCCATTCCTGAACATAGATAATAGACCCATTTCCCGGCCGCGTCATGAGGTTGCAGTGCGCAGTTCTTCCTCAGATCGGGGCTTGTCAATACAACAACATCCAACTTCAGATGCAGCTTATGCAAGTTAACAAACGTGTCGTCAGATGGTTATCATCTACAACGTCGCAGATGTCTTCCGAGGATGAATTACCTAGCAAGCTACCAAGCCAGCAAGGTAAAATGTCACAAATAGAGCTCGATAAAGCCAGAAGAATAATACTCTTCTTGAACATAGTTATAACCACCAGGCTTGTGTTTTCATAGTCATCACTATTAAGTTTGTCAAGGTCCCGACATCTACGTATAAATATTCTGCGAGGGGGCTTTTTTACCACGAGAATGCGTGTGCATTACTCAAAGGTGACGTTTGTTTGTAACCCAAAAATGTCTCTATTCAAAGATAATAAAATAAGAAACCAAAATCACAAGTAAAATGGTGAAGGTCAGGAATTACAATTACTCAGAATCTTCAAGCAAACTTGCTCTCGTATTTTTTTTCCAGCTGACCATGCCTAAATTGTTGATGTCTGCTCCAACCTTGTTTTGTTTTGGAAGTCTTCCTTCACACAAGCTGAACACTGAAAAGGCTTCTCCTTCGAGTGATTAAACATATGTCTTTGTAGCTGTTTATTCGTGATAAAGCGTTCTTGGCCTACAGTGGACGCAAATGGCCGCTCTTCTGCATGAAGGAGTTGATGGGTTTTCAAACTACCCTTCAAAGTAAAGTGTTTGCCACAATCCGTGCAAAGATTCTGCTCTCCAGTGTGTACTCGCTAATGTCTTTTCAGAGTGGGGCACTTTTTCTTATGTTTCTTCAAATTAAACTTCAGCTTAAAAAAATGGCCACAGTCGCGGCACTGGTAAGGGAGTTGATCATGTTGGGATTTGAGGTGCTTTCTCATTAAATACGGACTGTTGAAAGTCTTGTCACACAAACAGCATTTTCTGGCTTTGGAGGAAGGCGTAGAATGGCACCTTGCCTTATGTTCCCTCAAATTGAACTTCCTCTTGAAATGTTCTCCACAGTCGAGGCACTGGTAAGGGAGCTGGCCATGTTTGGAATTCAGGTGCTTTCTCATTAAATATGCACTATGGAAGATTTCATGACACACGTGGCACATTCTGGCTTTGGAGGACTGTCTTGGAGTAGGACGAACATTAGAAGTGTCAGGGCTCTGGGCTGAAGTGCCATGTGCCTGGGATGTCTTATACTCAAAAGATGTTGTAGACATGTTGTCCTCTTCTGGTTGAGCTGCCTCCTCATGCCCAATCTGCTGATGTTTTTGTAAATCCTTCGGATTCTCTAGAAAACTTGCTCTAGTATGCTTTTCCAGGTAACAACGCCTAAATTGTTGATGTCTGCTACAACCTTGTTTCGTTTTGAAAGTTTTCCCACAAGCTGAACACTGAAAAGGCTTTTCCCTTGTGTGAGTAAACATATGTCTTTTTAGGTGTTTATTTGTGATAAAGCGTTGTTGGCATAAAGTGCACGCAAATGGCCGCTCTCCTGTATGAAGGCGTTGATGGATTTTCAGACTACCCTTGCAAGTAAAACATTTGCCACAATCCGTGCAAGGAAAAGGCTGCTCTCCTGTATGTACTTGCAAATGTCGTTTCAATCGGCAGAGAGATGGGAAGTCTTTACCACATGTATCACATAGATAGGTTGAAGGCTGGAGGTTATTTGTCTCATGTTCCCTCGGTGCCAGCGAGTTGCTGCCATCTGCTGGATTAACATCCCTTTGGTGCTGGTTTGGGTTGACTCCCTCACTTGACACCCTCAAGTCTTGCTGTTGTCTCTGAACGTGCTGCAGCGTTGATTGAGAAGTCTTTTTAACACACAAAGGACACTTTCCGGAGCCCAAATGAATGGCAAAATGTTTCTGTAGTTCAGATTTGCTTTGAAATGTCTCACCGCAATCAAGGCACACGTACGTACGTACGTCATGTTGAAATGTCATATGCGTTCTCAGATTCTCTCCATTTTCAAATGTTTCATTACACAAAAGACATGTTTCATAATGGTTGGCTATTTTGGAGGATTGTCCTTGAATTGTGAGAGCATTGGAGGTTGTTGGGTTCTGGGGTGTAGTGCTGAAGGACTGGGGTATCTCCATCCCATTTTCCACTATTAGAGTCGTGTTGGTCTCTTGATGATCCCCCCTAGGAGCCTGCTGTTGGCTCACCTGGTTACACCCCTTAAGCTTAGAGAGTTTAAAAGTCTTACCACACTCACAACAAGTGAGGAGCCTCTTTGCCGCCGAGCAAACTTTTTCATGTTTCAGCAAGTGAGAATTTTTGTAGAAATGGTCTCCACAGCCGAGACACTGGTACGGGAGTAGATCATGTTTGGATTTGAGGTGCTTTCTCATTAAATGTACACTAACAAAAGTCTTGTGACACACACGGCATGTTCTGGCCTTGGACAACTGTGTTGGAGTGGGTTTATGGCACTCTTTCTGATGTTCTTTCAAATTAAACTTCTTCCTGAAGTTTTCTCCACAGTGGAGGCACTGGTAAGGGAGCTGAGCATGTTTGGAATTCAGGTGCTTTTTCATGAAATGTATAGTGTCAAAAGTCTTGTGACACAAACGGCATGTTCTGGCTCTGGAAGACTCCTTTCGAGTGGGAAGGACATTGGAAGTGTCGTTGGGCTGGGATATCTCTGTCCCACCCTCAAAAGATGGCATCGGCGTGTTGTCCTCTTCAAATTGAGCTGGCTCTTCAAACACATTCTGCAGATGTTTCTGTAAGTCCTCCTGACGTTCAAAGCTTTGCAAACACTTGGTGCACTGATAAGTGTGAGATCTCACGTGTTTGGTCAAATTGCTTGCTTCAATGAAAGTTTTGTCACACAGAGAGCAAGAGAGGAGACTCTTTGCCACCAAGCACTCTTTTTTATGCTCCTTCAAATGAAAGTTCCTTTGGAAATTTCCTCCACAGCCAGGGCACTGGTAAGGGAGTTGATCATGTTTGGATTTGAGGTGCTTTGTCATTAAATATGGACTGTCGAAAGTCTTGTTACACAAACTGCAATTTCTGGCTTTGGAAGACTGATCTGGAGTGGGACGAATGTTGGAAGTTGTTGAGCTCGCCGCCAAGCACAATTTCTTATGTTCCTTTAAATGAAACTTCCTCTTAAAATGTTCTCCACAGTCGCAGCACTGGTAAGGGAGCTGATCATGTTCGGAATTCAGGTGCTTTCTCATTAAATATGCACTTTGGAAAGTTTCCTGACACACATGGCAAGTTCTGACTTTGGAAAAGTCTCTTGGAGTGGGACGAACGTTAGAAGTTGTTGGGCTCAGGGGCGAAGTGCCTTTGCGCTGGGATGTCTCGATCCCATCCTCAAAAGATGATGTAGACATGTTATCCTCTTCAAAAGATGCCATAGACACGTTGTCCTCTTCTGGTTGAGTTGCCACCTCACACCCAATCTTTTGATGTTTCTGTAAGTCCTCCTGATGTTCAAAGCTTTGCAAACACTGGGTACACTGGTAAGGACTCTGCTCAGTATGAGATCTCATGTGTGCCGTCAAATCTTTTGCTCCAATGAAAGTCTTCCTACATAAGGAGCACATTTTGACCCGCTTGCTTCTACTAGACTGCCCAATTACATGGCATAGGTCAGGGGCCAAAGAATAGTGAGGCATACTGTCAAAAGGTTCTCGGTTCTGTCCACTGCACTCCTCTGAGTGAAAGTCCTTGATGTGGTGGTGCAGTTTCTCTTCCTCTAGGCCTCTACCTAGAGTTGGGGGGGGGGAAATGGTGATCTCAAAACATGGCAAAATCTGGCAGAACAAGTAAGGGTCAAATGGTTATAGATACACTGTCTGGCTAAGATATGCAAATTGCTTTAACTTTAGCAGCCATAGGTTTTATGCTATTAACAAAATTGCCAAATGTGACTTTTTGAACATGCACTCCAAGGCAAGTGATTGAAGGGGAAGTACTTTAAAACTTAATGGCAAGTGATTGAAGGGGAAGTACTTTAAAACTTAATGGCAAGTGATTGAAGGGGAAGTACTTTAAAACTTAATGGCAAGTGATTGAAGGGGAAGTACTTTAAAACTTAATGTCAGATGGTTTCTCCCCCTGGATAGTCGTCTAAGGGCCGGGATAAACTGTAATCCACAGTTTGGTTTTCTTTAATCAGCCACTACAAACTCCAGCTAACTTTAGCCACAGCCTAGCTAAAAATCAATGGGAGGGGTGGTGCCTGTTATACATGAGTTGGCCATTCTTTTCAACAGGCACGGCTAACACCTACCACTCCCATTCATTGTTAGCAAGTGGTGACTGAAATTAGCTGAAGTTTGTAGAAGACTGAACCATAGATTACAGTTTCTCCTGGCCTATAGTATACTTTAGTATACTTTCAGGGTGAGAAACCATCTGACATGACGTTGTAAAATACTGAAAAATACTTACCATTAACATATTATAAAAGTTGAGGCAAATATCACTTTAAGAAGCAGATTCTGTATAAAATTGACAGCCTGAATCATAGCTAGGATGATGATTTTCCTACCAGCTTTCCTTTTCTTGGGAGTATCATCGTTTGAGGTTACACTGTCTTGTCTGAAAAATACCAAAATGAAGGAGCGTTAGGATTGTAATGGAAGATTACAAGTAGCAAGAATTGTTTCCAGTATAATAATTTCACAAATTCTTACTCAGTCTCTGGTGGCTGTCCATTGGCATTCCTCTTACTTTCTGGTGATATGACCCATCCTGCTCTCTGTCCTTGGGATCCCGCTTTTTTAATTTGAAGCCTCTTTCTCCTCAATGTTGGACTCAATGTTGGAGATGACACAGGTAACGGCATATCAGTAATGTCAAGTCGGTGCAGAAGCACCGTGGGCTGACGGAGCAGACAGGAAGTTGACAAACTAGAACTGTCCTGCACTTTCTGTTGGATGCTGTGAGGATTTTGTATTTTTAGCCCACTGTCAGTTTGAGGTTGGTGAAAAGCTCCATCTAGTTCCCTCTCTCTTGCTGACTCTTTGTCAGCTGTCTCGTGTTTAAGGTTTCCCTCAGTAGTTTCCTTGTGTATACACACCTCTTCTGAACCTTGAATTTGTAAAGACAAAATCTCAACATTCAAATTTCCGTCTGAATGCACCCCTTCTACGCTCTTCACGTAATCTGACTCCAACAAAGGAAGCCTTTCTGAATCGTTGTCAGATGAGGCTGGGCTTTGAATGTTCATATGTTCATATGGCAAAGGTTCCTCCGTGGGTTCTGATTTGATCTCTGGGTAAGGTTGATCTGGAAAGATCACAACTGTCTTTAGTGGAGAGAGCGACAGCGATGAGAGGATGTAGTCGACCGAAGATAGAGCTGAGACAGGAAGACAAGGAAAGTCAATGTCAAACAAACCCTGGTTCTTCTTTTTTAGTTTTAGGGACACAAACCAATGTCTTTTTATGGCATTGATAATAAACAACCAGCAGTTATATGATATAGTAGTGAACGATAGTTACCGGAGTTGTAACTCCAATTCTATGAGTGGAGCGGAGCCCCATAGGGGAGTTCTGCTCCTAGTGGGTTACCCCGCTGCCTAAGCAACGAATAGCCTGAGAGAAAATGATGCACACACCTGCAGCCAATGGGAGCACAGGTGTCCCTATATAAGGGGACGCTTCCCCTCAATCAGCCTCCCGAAAAATGATCTTCCGCAAGACTGGGGGTCGGCAGGGCCTTAAGTCCTATGGGGCTCTGCTCCACTCATAGAACTGGAGTTACCACTCCGGTAACTATCGTTCTATATCGTGGAGCGGAGCCCCATGGGGGAGCTCTGCTCCTAGTGGTTTAAGGTGGAGCGCCGCGCACCAAAATGTGCTTTCCGCCGAGCCTAACACTTCCAACTTAATGAAAAGGTCGGGCCCAGCAATGGCTGCGACCAAGTCCCACAGTACTGTGACACACTGTGTCACAATTTACTGTGTCCTCAGTACAATCCGCCCCACTCAGTCCAGAGACATAGTCAATGGCTAGTGGGCAGATAAACAGAATATGAGCCTTACTAATCTGAACCAGCAGATAGATGATACCTCAATATCCTGTCAATATTCAATGATTGGTCTAATAGCACTGTAAAACTAGTTGCAGAAACTATTTCCCTCATGCTTCCGCCCAAACATAGTCATAGACTTGTGGGCAGGTTAGAATACATGACCTCTACTGTACTGATCTCTCAGTCAGGAGTCATGTCACATACTCACCCTAACAGGTAAAAGCGGACCTGAAGGAAACCAGTCCATCGGTCCTGCAGTTTTTCCACTTAGTTCAAGTCCTCCAATCGGCTATGCTGAGTACAGACTGAACCATGGTTAGAAGACATATCATACTGATTTCTCAGTAAATCCGCCATATTTAATCTAGAAGCCAAAGCCTATGATTTGTGGGCAGATAGACAGAACATGGGCCATACTAATCTGACTAGCAGATAGATAATACCTCAATATCCCGTCAATACACAGTGACCGGTCTAACAGTAGTGCAATACCAGTTACAGCACTATTTCCCTCATCCTTCCGCCCCAACACAGTGATACAATGGTGGGCGGGTCAAAAAAACACGTTCTCTACTGTACTGAATATCAGTCAGGAGACGTGACATATGTCTCTCTCTCTCTCAATGGAAAAGAACAGGGCCTAATGGGAACCATGCCCAACAGCCCTTCATCTTTTCCTCCTAGCTCAAGTCCTTCCATCAGCCACGCTGAGTACAGACTGAGCCAGAGAGTTAGAAGACATATCCAAAAGGTAGAAACGGATAAAAGGAGCCGGTGACGACCATGACGCCGCTGCACAGTTATCCTCTATTCCCGTTCCTCTGAAAAGGGCAGTAGATGCCGCTACTCCATGAGTGGACTGGGCTCTTACACCCTGAGGCAATGCTGCCTCAATACCAGTGAGACAGCCGCTGTTTAGAAAGTCGTCTCGCACCGCGACACACAAAGAGCTTGTTGATCACCTAATCGCCGCTGTGCACTCCACGTAGTGTGCCAAGCAATGAAGCCGGTCTGTGACCTATATGATCTCTTAATAACCTTCGGCATAAATGCCGGGTTAGGACGTAACACCGCCCTGCTCAGATCGCTATTAATGGCCAGGCAGTTGGGTCTCGTCGAAAGAGCACACAAATCACTGACACGCTTAGCCGTAGTCAAAGCGAGCAACAGTGCCGCCTTCATAGATAACATCTTGAGGGGGATTTGATTAAATGGTTCGATCGGCATCTTGGAGAGCGTCTCAAGGCCAAATCCCACTGAGGAAGCGTGGCTCTAGGCATCGGCCAAAGCCGCCGCGTTCCCAATAGGAACCGTTTCGCTAGAGGGTGGCTGAAGACATTGTCTCTGCCAAACCCCTCATGACAAGCTGAAATCGTCGCCACAACACCTTAATGGTGGCGGGTGAGCGCTGCTTGTCAAACATGAATTGTAGGAAAGAGAGCACACTCTCGACCTGACAGCACACGGGGTCTACATTTTCTGTGGCGCACCATCGTGAAAACACGTTCCATTTGCTGGTATAAGTCCTGGATCTAGTACTGGCACGGGAGCCCTGTATGGTTCTGATT
Organism: Salvelinus fontinalis; assembly: GCF_029448725.1. NCBI lineage: Eukaryota > Metazoa > Chordata > Actinopteri > Salmoniformes > Salmonidae > Salvelinus > Salvelinus fontinalis. The sequence continues at coordinate 44,625,353 of NC_074665.1, read as the reverse complement.
ACTGAATCAGATAACCCCCGGCGCTCTCAGGAGCCAGACCATCAGTGGTTGGCCGATTATGGGCAATTGCTCTATCATTCCTCCCGCCTGAGACGTCGCGTGCCATCGATGTGGAATAGGCCAAGGTGGCGAAAGCAGCATCTGAATCATCTCTGCGAACCAAGGAGCCACTGGGCGATCGGGGTCTATCAATATGATTGACAGCCCGCCTGTTCTCACTCGGGCTAACAGTGGGAGGATGCAGGACAGCGGTGGAAATGCATACAGGAGAACATTTGACCACGGCTGGTGCGCAAAAGCTTCCGTCCCTAGTGGTGGTTCGTCCTGGGCTCGAAGAGAGAACCAGAGGGGGCAATGTGCGCTCACGCGTGATGCGAAAAAGTCCACCTAGGCTATCCTGAACCGTTCCAATATTTGGAGAACAATGTCGGGGTGCAGATGCCAGCACGTTGCGACCCCGCAGGGTAGGCGCGAAGGGGGTCAGAACCAGTAGAACTGTTTCCAACTCTAGGAGGTTGATGTGATGTCCCGAGGGAGACCACACACTTCCGATCGCCAGAGTCTGACATGTCCTTCCCCATCCAGTCAGACAAGCGTCTGTAAACCCTGGAGTGTAGGAGGACACTCTGCCTATTGGGAGCCCTTGCGTCAGAATGCACGGGTCTCTCCAATAGTTCAGGTCCACTCTGAGCGAGAGGGGAACCACAGACAACCGACGAAGATGCCGCACTTGGTCTAGTCGTAGTTGGGCGAACCATCGCTGTGTTCTGCGCATGTGCAGTAGTCCCAGCGGAACCACGGAGTGGGCAGACGTCATGAGACCCAAGAGTGTCATGACCGAATGCGCCATCACTGTGTGATTCGGATGAAACTTTCGTAGGGCTAGCAACAGGGCAGCCCGACAAGGATCTGAAATTTGAGCCTTCATAGTCAGTGTCTAGCTGCAATCCCAGGTAGACAATCCGATGACTGGGCCAAGGTGCGCTCTTTTCCCAATTCACAGCAAACTCCCAGACGCGTCAGATGAATCACAGTCTGTGTCGTGTGTGCGATCGCCAGCTCTGCTGATGGAGCAAGACCAGTAGGTCGTCTAGGTAGGCCAAGTCCCTTATCCCCTGACGATGCAACGGTTCGATTGCCGCCTCCACGCATTTGGAAAAGGTGCGAAGTGCCAGGGTGAACCCGAATGGCATTCTCACATACTCGTACGCCACCCCTTGGGAGGTGAAACGCAGAAACTTACTGTGACGCGGATGTACCGGCACATGGGAGTACACGCCCTTTAGGTCTATGCTTATACAAAAGTCTGTTTTGGACACATTCCAGCAAATGCTTTGTCATAAGCATTCGAAAGGGCCCTTTGGCTACACTGAGAATGTGTAGATCCAGTATTGGCCTCATTCCCCCCATCTTTTTTGGCACTAGGAAGTAGGGCGAATATAGGCCGTTGTTCTTTTGCTCGCGGGGATCTACTGTGACCGCCTCCTTCACCAAAAGTTCCATAATCTCTGCAGTGAGAGCGGCGACTTTCTCTGGCAATTTCATCACCGTTTCCACCACGCCCGGAAACGGGGGAGGAGTCCAATGGAATTGGATGGCATAACCCTTCTCCGACGTCCCAGGCTGCTCTTTAAAACCTCAGCCACATTACTCCTAGGAGTTTGTGGTGTGGGTTTTTTATGAGGTATAGCATGGCGGCTCATCAAAGGTGTCCGCTTTGCCGCCCTCTTATCATTCCCACTCACACCGTCCTCATGTGTGCGCTTAGCTACGCACTCATAGTGGGGCTGTGCGACACTCAGAGTGGTGAGAGGAAGAGAGAGAAAGAGAAAGAGGGAACCTGAAAGTTTTTTTGGTTTGTCTTGGAAAAGAGGTTCTCTTGTGACAAAGTCAATTGGAACACAAACAACACGTCGGCTACTCCCTCCCTATACAGGGGTGGGGGGGGGATAGTGGGCACAATCGAACAGGATGATGTGCTCTCTTATATCCTCTCCCCCTCGTTTCGTCATGGCCGACGTCTCTTCTGGCCAACCTTAGGGTGCCGCCAGGGTGACGTCACGACCACCTCTCTTGCCGGCGGGGCCGGCTGCTCTCTCCGGCACTGCAGGAGGGGCAGGGCCCACTCTCGTGGCGCTGGATGTTGTTGTCTTTCGCCGGGCTCGCCGTCTGGCAGTAGACCCAGGTCTATTGGTGACGTCCTGCCAGCGGCAGATGTCTAGATAATTGCTTCCTCTCGTAATCCAGCTTCCCAACATGCTCCATCGCTTCTTTGGTGGTGACTCCAAAGAGGCCGTCGTCAGAGATGGGGGCGTTCACCAGCATGGCTTTGTCAGAGACAGCCAGCAGTGTCGTTCCGCGACCACCGAAGTGGCCATGGACCTACCCGCACACACAGCCGATGCTTGGTGACGCTTCTTCTCTCTTCCTCCGACAGCCCAGTCTTACCTGTGGTGAGACGGAACAGAGAGGCTGCCAGGAGGGCAATATTATTTGCTGCTACTACAGCTGCGTTGTGAGTCGGTCCTTTGATGTGGGTAGAATGGCCTTCTTGGACGAGGACCAGGAGCTCGAACCCGGGACAAGATACGCAGCCATTGCGCTCTCGAGCCTGGGGATCCCCTGAGAAATTCCCACTCGTCTGCCGTCCACTCTGGTGAATGGGATATAAGCTATGGCCGGCGCTCGCGCCGTCAAAGGTGACTCATGAGCCCTCCACGTACTTTCTGAGCGAGGGCATGGCAGGAGCCAATGTCAGTGGAATGGAGTGTTCCATGCACCTACCAACATCCTCGTCATCTCCAGAGGCAGCACCGTCATATGATGCCTCAGAAGCTGAGGCTAACACTGACATTGCGTCAAAAAATGCACACCGCTGCATCCTCTCCTCAAAAAATAAAGGCATTGTGGGGGATTTGTGAGGCCGCTCCTAGCGTGCTGTGACCCTAAGCACACGAAACACAGGTCGTGTGAGTCCACAGCCGCCATAGAGGAGCAGCGACACTGAGCTCTTAAAAGAGCTTTTGGGTTGGGTGGAAATACCGGTGTGCTCATTTTAGATGGACGACGGTGAGACTTCGAAATCGACGGCGGGTTTTTCCTGAGACTTATCTTCTCTTCTCAGCTTCTTCAGTCCAGTCCAAGTCGCTGAAGATAATGGGAGGCTGATTGAGGAGAAGCGTCCCCTTATATAGGGACACCTGTGCTCCCATTGGCTGCAAGTGTGTGCATAATTTTCTCTCAGGCTATTCGTTGCCTAGGCAGCGGGGTAAACCACTAGGAGCAGAACTCCCCTATGGGGCGGAGCTCCACAATATAGAACAGTGAGTTCAAGTTTATTTCATTTTATGTCATACATTAAAGCTCAGAGTAACGTAGCTCTTACCGTTGGTGTCCACATATTCATATGTGTTGTTGTGGTACTGGAGTAGGGTCTTCAAAGGCTCGGGGTGACACACAAACTGCACACAGTCCTCCAGGATAGAAGGGTCAGGTAGAAACCAAGATGCAGTCTAATGGAAAGAGGAATGGCAATGGTTCCCGTTTCTATAATATCATCTGCATGAATATTTTATATAAAACCGGTTAATAGAAACATCTCTCTATGGATGTTGCATTCTACCATCATTTTGCATTTATATAATTTATTTTTTTGTTGTTGAATTTTACCCCCTTTCTCCCCAATTTTGTGGTATCCAATTGTTAGTTACTATCTTGTCTCATCGCTACAACTCCCGTACAGTCTCGGGAGAGACGAAGGTCGAAAGCCATGCGTCCCATGAAACACAACCCAACCAAGCCGCACTGCTTCTTAACACAGCGAGCATCTAACCTGGAAGCCAGCTGCACCAATGTGTCGGAGGAAACCCCGTGCACCTGGCGACCTGGTTAGCGTGCCCGGCCTGCCACAGGAGTCACTAGTGCGCGATGAGACAAGGATATCCCTACCGGCCAAACCCTCCCTAACCCGGACGACGCTAGGCCAATTGTGCTTCGCCCCACGGACCTCCCGGTCGCGGCCGGCTGCGACAGAGCCTGGGCGCGAACCCAGAGTCTCTGGTGGTCCTAGACCACTGCGCCACTCGGGGGGCGCATTTATATAATTTCAACATTTGGTTTAATAGAGTTGGATAGAGGGCACATCTTTGCAGTGGTGGCATTGAGAGCTATCTCCATTTTAAAGTAGCCAATTTCTTCTTCTACTTCTATTAGTGTATTGACAGTCTGTAAACAAACTGAAAGGATGCGTACTGCCACCTGGAGTATGTTATCTGAATAGGTATAAAGCCTACTTACCCAAAGTGGAACACTGTCACCTTTGGTCCAACCCCTACCAACCGATTTGTATAGGATCCCTTTGTAAGGTGATTGTTGTATGAAAGTAGACTGATGATGGCAATAACATCTTAGCATGGTACCTGTTGAAGGGTCGGTGTTGGAAGTAGCTTCTCCAGCCTAGATAGGAACTCCCACACCAGACTCTGCAGTGCGGAGTCATACTTGAGGCCGAATTCCTCTGAATAAACATTCTAGAAAACAAACAAGACCATTATGTCCATGCTTTTGAATTAAAACAATGATCTACAATGCATGTGAAAGTATTCATACCTTTCACATTTTGGTAACCTTCTAAAGAAAAATGTCATGAATAATTGATCAGCTACACAGTCAGTGACAACACTGACCTGGAAGAAGTGTTCCCTCTCAATTGGGTCTTCCAGCAGGCTTTGAATCAGCTTCAGGAAGTTGGATTCTGATGCCTCCACCTCTGGATCAGGAGTCTACAGCAAGCATTGAACAGTCAGTCAATTTAACTAGCCAACGTTAAACAACAGCAAAGTTATCAGTCTTGATATTTCACTGAGTAGCAGATCTCACCTCATTTTCCCTATGAGTGATGACACAGGATCTAAGCCTGTTCAGGTGTGGCTGGATGGTCTCGGGGTCGGCTAGGTGATCTGTACGACACAACTCCAGAACCAGCTGATGGAGTAAAAAAATACAATGAATGAATATTTACAGCAACCTGCAAGTAAGGGGCTATGGGAAACAATTCGTAGTGCAAAAGCAATGTGTTAATTGCTAAATTTACCATAAACCTCGTAATCTAGCATTGTGATTTAATTTAATTTAAAATAAAATAAATTGACCATTTATGTATTGCTCAGTTCACTAAACTAGTTAAATAATCGCATCCTTACAATGTACATTGTTGAAGAAATGTTAATAATTAAATCTTGGTGCCAGATTACAATGAGGTTTATGGTAAATTTTGCACCCACAAATTGATTTTGCACTACGAAAATGTCACCCTACACATGTACAGTGCCTTCAGAAAGTATTCACAACCCATGACTTTTTCCATATTTTGTTGTGTTACAGCCTGAATTTAAAATGTATTACATTTAGATTTTTTTGTCACTGGCCTGCACACAATGCCCCATAAATGTGAAAATGTTAAAAATGAATAAAAAATGAAAAGCCGAAATGTCTTGAGTCACTAAGTATTCAACCATTTTGTTATGGCAAGCCTAAATAGGTTCAGGAGTAAAAATGTGCGTAACATGTGTGCAATTATAGTGTTTAACATTCTTTTTGAATGACTACCTCATCTCTGTACCCCACACACACAGTTATCTGTAAGATCCCCCAGTCGAGCAGTGAATTTCAAACACAGATTCAACCACAAAGAACAGGGAGGTTTTCCAATGCCTCGCAAAGAAGGGGACCTATTGGTATATGGGTAAAAATAAAACAAGCAGACATGGATATCTCTTTGAGCATGGTGAGGTTATTAATTACACTTTGGAGGTGTATCAATACACCCAGTCACGACAAAGATACAGGCGTCCTTCCTAACAGTTGCTGAGAGGAACGAAACCTTTCAGGGATTTCACCATGAGGCAAGTGGTGTAATGGCTGTGATAGGAGGAAAATGAGGATGGATCAACAACATTGTAGTTACTCCACAATAGTAACCTAAATGACAGAGTGAAAAGGAAGCCTGTAGAGAATACAAATACTCCAAAACATGCATCCTGTTTACAATAAGGCACTAAAGTAAAACTGCACAAAATGTGTCAAATAAATGAACTTTGTGTCCTGAATATAAAGTATTATGTTTGGGGCAAATCCAACAACCCTGAGTACCATTTTTCATATTTTCAAGCATGGTGCTGGCTGCGTCATTTTATGAGTATGCTTGTCATAGGCAAGGACTAGTGAGATTTTTGGGATAAAATAAATGGAATAGAGCAAAGCACAGGCAAAATCCTAGAGGAAAACCTGGTTCAGTCTGCTTTCCAACAGACACTGGGAGACATTCACCTTTCAGCAGGACAATAACCTAAAACAAGGCCAAATACACACTGGAATTGCTTACCAAGAAAACATTGAATGTTTTTGATTGGCCTAGTTCCAGTTTTGACTTCTATGGTAAGACTTGAAAATGGCTGTCTAGCAAGGATCAACAACCAACATGACAGAGATTGAAGAATAACCTTTCTAAAAAGAATGTGCAAAGCTCTTACAGGCTTACCCAGAAAGACTCACAACTGTAATCGATGCCAAAGGTGATTCTAACATGTATTGACTCAGGTGTGTGAATACTTATGTAAATTATATATTTCTGTATTTGATTTTCAATAAAATCCTAAAAACATGTTTTCACTTTGTCATTATGGGGTATTGTGTGTAGTAGGCTTGGGCGGTATACCGTATACTGGAGAAATTGAAACTATTTATTAGAAGTTTGTCAATACATTTTAACATTTGTAGCTATTTTTTAAGTAAATACAGTTGAAGTCGGAAGTTTACATACACCTTAGCCAAATACATTTAAACTCAGTTTTTCAATATTCCTGACATTTAATCCTCGTAAAAATTTCCTGTCTTAGGTCAGTTAGGATCACCACTTTGTTTTAAGAATGTGAAATGTCAGAATAAAAGTTGAGAGAATTATTTATTTCAGCTTTTATTTATTTCATCACATTCCCAGTGGGTCAAAAGTTTACATACATTCAATTAGTATTTGGTAGCATTGCCTTTAAATTGTTTAACTTGGGTCAAACATTTTGGGTAGCCTTCCACAAGCTTTCCACAATAAGTTGGGTGAATTTTGGCCCATTCCTGTTGACAGAGCTGGTGTAACTGAGTCAGGTTTGTAGGCCTCCTATGTTCTATAGGATTGAGGTCAGGGCTTTGTGATGGCCACTCCAATACCTTGACTTTGTTGTCCTTAAGCCATTTTGCCACAACTTTGGAAGTATGCTTGGGGTCATTGTCCATTTGGAAGACCCATTTGCGACCAAGCGTTAACTTCCTGACTGATGTTTTGAGATGTTACTTCAATATATTCACATCATTTTCCTACCTCATGATGCCATCTATTTTGTGACGTGCACCAGTCCCTCCTGCAGCAAAGCACCCCCACAACATGATGCTGCCACCCCCATGCTTCACGGTTGGGATGGTATTCTTCGGCTTGCAAGCATCCCCCTTCTTCCTCCAAATATAACAATGGTCATTATGGCCAAACAGTTCTATTTTTGTTGCATCAGACCAGAGGACATTTCTCCAAAAAGTACGATCTTTGTCCCCATGTGCAGTTGCAAACCATAGTCTGGCTATTTTATGCCGGTTTTGGAGCAGTGGCTTCTTCTTTGCTAAGCGGCCTTTCAGGTTATGTCGATATAGGACTCGTTTAACTGTGGATATAGATACTTTTGTACCTGTTTCCTCCAGCATCTTCACAAGGTCCTTTACTGTTGTTCTGGGATTGATTTGCACTTTTCGCAAGAAAAGAACGCGTCTCCTTCCTGATTGGTATGATGGCTGCGTAGTCCCATGGTGTTTATACTTGCGTACTATTGTTTGTACAGATGAACGTGGTACCTTCAGGCGTTTGGAAATTGTTTCCAAGGATGAACCAGACTTGTGGAGGGCTACAATTCTTTTTCTGAGGTCTTGGCTGATTTCTTTTGATTTTCCCATGATGTCCAGCAAAGAGGCACTGAGTTTGAAGGTAGGCCTTGAAATACATCCACATTTACACCTCCAATTGACTCAAATGAGGTCAATTAGCCTATCAGAAGCTTCTAAAGCCATGACATAATTTTCTGGAATTTTCTAAGCTGTTTAAAGGCACAGTCAACTTAGTGTATGTAAGCTTCTGACCCACTGGAATTGTGATACAGTGAATTATAAGTGAAATAATCTATCTGTAAACAATTGTTGGAAAAATGATTTGTGTCATGCACAAAGTAGATGTCCTTACCGACTTGCCAAAACTATAGTTTGTTGGCCTCCCGGGTGGCGCAGTGGTCTAGGGCACTGCATCGCAGTGCTAACTCCGCCACCAGAGTCTCTGGGTTCGCGCCCAGGCTCTGTCGCAGCCGGCCGCGACCGGGAGGTCCGTGGGGCGACGCACAATTGGCATAGCGTCGTCCGGGGTAGGGAGGGTTTGGCCGGTAGGGATATCCTTGTCTCATCGCGCTCCAGAGACTCCTGTGGCGGGCCGGGCGCAGTGCGCGCCAGCCAAGGGGGCCAGGTACACGGTGTTTCCTCCGACACATTGGTGCGGCTGGCTTCCGGGTTGGAGGCGCGCTGTGTTAAGAAGCAGTACGGCTGGTTGGGTTGTGCTTCGGAGGACGCATGGCTTTCGACCTTCGTCTCTCCCGAGCCCGTACGGGAGTTGTAGCGATGAGACAAGGTAGTAATTACTAGCGATTGGATACCACGAAAATTGGGGAGAAAATGGGATAAAAATTAAAAAAAAAATATATATATATATATATATATATATATATAGTTTGTTAACAAGAAATTTGGTTAAAAAACAATGTTTTAATGACTCCAACCTAAGTGTATGTAAACTTCCGACTTCATCTGTACCTGCAGTCAATGCATTAGGAGATAAAGCAGAAAGGCGTTCTTCATTTCACCTGTCACATTATGAAGCTTACCTAGTTCCCCAGAACAGTTGAGCCAGTCACATGGTTGTTTGTAAATAGCACAATGGGAGAAAGCGGGATCAGGTGAGTCCAGCTGTGTACTGACAGGCGTCGTGTTTTATATTGAAAGGCAACAGTGTTTTTTTGCTTCAACAGAGTGATCAGGGACGTGCAACTATAGTTTTCCTTCACAGAAAATACATTAGTGCAACACACTCGGCAGAAAATAGCTTCATCAGACGACAACAAAAGTGCAACGCTCTGGCTGGCAGCCACACAAGTAAATGAGCTTACCATGAAAAAGCTAGGTATTTTTTTATCATAGAAAGAATGTAGCCACATATCCTAATGTTTTGCTTAAAGTTAAGTTAATATTGCATTTTACCTGAGAAAAATAGGCTGGCTACAGCGAGAAAAGTATCAAAGAAAAGTAGCGACAGATCAGTCAGAGCGCTTGTCACGCCCTGACCTTAGTGATCCTTTATATGTCTCTATTTTGGTTTGGTCAGGGCGTGAGTTGGGGTGGGCATTCTATGTTTTGTGTTCTATGTTTTCTATTTCTGTGTGTTTGTCCGGGTGTGGTTCTCAATCAGAGGCAGCTGTCTATCGTTGTCTCTGATTGAGAACCATACTTAGGTAGCCTTTTCCCACCTGTATTTTGTGGGTAGTTGTTTTCTGTTTTGTGTTGCTGCACCTGACAGGACTGTTTCGTTTTCATTCATTCTCTTTGTTATTTTGTTTAGTGTTTTGTTTAAATAAAAATAACATAAACACTTACCACGCTGTGCTTTGGTCCACACCTAATTCAAACAGACGATCGTTACAGGGCTGTCTGCTGGTAGAATTCCTGTGAATTGTCATCTGAGTATAGATGTGCAACTGAAGCACAAAATGAGTCTGATGCCGAGCAGAAATTATAAAACGCAGCAAGATATTATGCGTGAAGTACGCATAATTTTGCATTAGCATGAACCCTAAGTTTAAATTGCTATCTAAGTAAATGGGTGAATTAATAAGGTGAAGGAGCATCATATTCTGTTAGCTTTCTGCCATGTTTGAGAAGTCCTTTGGATGAGTTATTTCTACAGCTGCCACGGCAATCTTGATTTCCTTGCGTTCTCGACCTGTCTGCTCCTCCCCACTCTTCTCAGAGCAGAGTAGGCAGGCCAGTTGCCCTAGCAACTCCAGACACAGCGTGTAGACATGCTGCTGGAGAGCTAGTGCTGTTCTTCCTTCAGACAAGCACTCGTCAAAACTTTGTTCATTTGCACAATGTCTGTCGTTCACATTTGTTGTAAATGTCCAAACTCACCAAAAATGAAATTCGGTAGCCCCTAGTCTTGGTCTTTTACCAAGTTTGGACACACCTACTCATTCCAGGGTTTTTCTTTATTTTTACTATTTTCTACATTGTAGAATAATAGTGAAGACATAAAAACTATGAAATAACACATATGGAATCATGTAGTAACTAAAGAAGTGTTAACCTTTCACGAGTATCTACCCCGGGTCCGGGATCACCCCCCACCCCCCCCACACTGAGTAGCATAGCCTAGCATAGCGTCACAATTAAATAGTAGCATCTAAATATCATTAAATCACAAGTCCAAGACACCTAATGAAAGATACAGATCTTGTGAATAAAGCCACCATTTCAGATTTTTAAAATGTTTTACAGGGAAGACAAAATATGTAAATCTATTAGCTAACCGCGTTAGCAAAAGACACCACTTTTCTAACTCCATCAGTTTCTTACTCCATCAGGTGCTATCACCAATTCGGCTAAACTAAGATATTGATAGCCACTAACCAAGAAAAAACCTCATCAGATGACAGTCTGATAACATATTTATGGTATAGGATAGGTTTTGTTAGAAAAATGTGCATATTTCAGGTAGATATCATAGTTTACAATTGCACCCACCGTCACAAATGGACTAGAATAAATACATAGAGCAACGTGTTTACCTAAATACTAATCATCAAACATTTCGTAAAAATACACAGCATACACTAATCGAAAGACACAGATCCTGTGAATACAGACAATATTTCAGATTTTCTAAGTGTCTTACAGCGAAAACACAATAAATCGTTATATTAGCATACCACATATGCAAACGTTACCAGAGCATTGATTCTAGCCAAAGAGAGCGATAACGTAAACATCGCCAAAATATATTAATTTTTTCACTAACCTTCTCAGAATTCTTCAGATGACACTCCTGTAACATCACATTACAACATACATATACAGTTTGTTCGAAAATGTGCATATTTAGCCACCAAAATCATGGTTAGACAATGACAAAAGTTGCCCAGCTGGTCAGACAATGTCGTGCGCCATATTAGACAGTGATCTAGTCGTATACATAAATACTCATAAACGTGACTAAAAAATATAGGGTGGACAGCGATTGATAGACAATTTCATTCTTAATACAATCGCTGATTTACATTTTTTAAATTATCCTTACTTTTCAATACAGTTTGCGCCAAGCGAAGCTACGTCAAACAAAATGGCGTCATAAGAGATTAACATTTCTCGACAGAAACACGATTTATCATAATAAATTGTTCCTACTTTGAGCTGTTCTTCCATCAGAATCTTGGGCAAAGAATCCTTTCTTGGGTCTAATCGTCTTTTGGTCGAAAGCTGTCCTCTTGCCATGTAGAAATGCCCATTGCGTTCGGCATGAACTGGAACCGTGCCCAGAGATTCACAGTGTCTCAAAAATAAATGTCCCAAAATCGCACTAAACGGATATAAATTGCTATAAAACGGTTTAAATTAACTACCTTATGATGTTTTTAACTCCTATAACGAGTAGAAACATGACCGGAGAAATATAACTGGCTACACTAATGCTTGGAAAAAGAGCAGGTCTGTGTCCACCGCGCGCCCGACGCATCTGGAAAAGAGTTCCTACCTACACGTGTTTTTGTTTTATAGGGGCTGTGATTGCGCAATCGACACCATTCAAATCGTCATCACGTAAAGGCATCCAGGGGAAGACGTAAGCAGTGTCCGTATCCTGATAGCGTTCACAGTGGCCTTTAAACTGACTCCAGATCAGGGGCCAAAATGTGTGAAATCTGACTCCATGTCAGGGAAATTGCTGTAGAATGAGTTCTGTTCCACTCAGAGACAAAATTCCAACGCCTATAGAAACTAGAGAGTGTTTTCTATCCAATAATAGTAATAATATGCATATTGTACGAGCAACAATTTAGTAGGAAGCCGTTTAATCTGTAATGCAATTATGCTAATGAGAAAACAGCACCCCCTGTAGTCGCAAGAAGTTAAACAAATCAAAATCTTTTTTATATCTTAGATTCTTCAAAGTAGCCACCCTTTGCCTTGAGGACAGCTTTGCACACTCTTGGCATTCTCTCAACCAGCTTCACGAGGAAGGCTTTTCAAACAGTCTTGAAGGAGTTCCCACATGTGCTGAGCACTTGTTGGCTGCTTTTCCTTCACTCTGCGGTCCAACTCATCCCAAACCATCTCAATTGGGTTGAGGTTGGGTGATTGTGGAGGCCAAGTCATCTGATCCATCACTCCATCACTCTCCTTCTTTGTCAAATAGCCCTTACACAACCTGGAGGTGTATTTTGTGTCATTGTCCTGTTGAAAAACAAATGATAGTCCCACTAAGCCCAAACCAGATGGGATGGCATATCGCTGCATAATGTGTCCTGAATTCAAAATAAATATGCCTTGAATTCAAAATAAATCATAGACAGTGTCACCAGCAAAGCACCCCCACACCATCACACCTTCTCCTCCATGCTTCACGGTAGGAACCACACATGCGGAGATCATCTGTTCACCTACTCTGCGTCTCACATCGACAAGGCGGTTGGAATCAAAAATCTCAAATTCACAGATTTCCACCAGTCTAATGTCCATTGCTTTCCCCAAGCAAGTCTCTTCTTCTTATTGGTGTCCTTTAGTAGTGGTTTCTTTGCAGCAATTTGACCATGAACGCATGATCCACGCAGTCTCCCCTGAACAGTTGATGTTGAGATGTGTCTGTTACTTGAACTCTGTGAAACATTTATTTGCTGCAATCTGAGGTGCAGTCAACTCTAATGAATTTGTCCTCTGCAGCAGAAGTAACTCTGGGTCTTCCTTTCTTGTGGTGGTCCTCATGAAAGCCAGTTCCATCATAGAGCTTGATGGTTTTTGCAACTGCACTTGAAGAAACATTCAAAGTTCTTGAAATTTTCCGGATTGACTATCTTAAAGTAATGAGGGACTGTCATTTCTTTTTGCTTATTTGAGCTGTTCTTGCCATAATATAGACTTGGTCTTTTACCAAATAGAGCTATCTTCTGTATACCATCCCTACCTTGTCACAACACAACTGATTGGCTCAAACGCATTAAGGAGGAAAGAAATTCCACAAATTAACTTTTAACAAAGCACACCAGTTAATTTAAATGCATTCCAGGTGACTACCTCATGAAGCTGGTTGAGAGAATGCCAAGAGTGTGCAAAGCTGTCATCAAGGCAAAGGTTGACTACTTTGAAGAATCTCAAATATAAAATAAATATTGTTTAACACTTTTTTTGTCACTACATGATTCCATATGTGTTATTTCACCCCGTCTTCACTATTATTCTACAATGTAGAAAATAGTACAAATAAAGAAACACCCTGGAACGAGTAGGTGTGTCCAAACTTTTGATTGGTACTGTGTATATGTATAACTTTAAGAGCTGGATTGCCTGTCACTGCAATTCGTTTATTTTCTTTTGAGCTCGTTAGCAGCCTCCATGGAAATTCACTATTACTTGTGCTCATTCTGTTAGCATTCTGGTAATAGACGCCAATGTTTTATTTTGCGTTTTTGGCGCCCCCTTGTGTACTAAGCCAGTAATACTGTAAATCACAGGGTGAAAGAATGACGATATGAAAATCTGAATACCTCCCAACCCTAGTGTGTAGATGGGTGAGAAGAAAAAATCTATTTAATCAATTTTTAATTCAGGCTGTGACAACAAAATGTGGAGTAAGTTAAGAGGTATGAATACTTTCTGAAGTCACTGTATATAGTCTGTGACCTCACCCCCTGTACTTGAACAAGTGTCCCATCCCTCCTCTCCTTTTCCATCCATGCCATTTCTCACCTGTGCTCGCAGCCCCATGATGAGTTGGACTCGCTCTCTGTAACTCATCAGATCAGGAACTACCTCCAACACAGTGGTGACAAACTCCTCCACCAAGCCATAGTCCATTATGTCTCTCCGCAGAACAACTTGCCACAGAGCTGCAGACACCAGACGCAGTGGAGGAACAAAAAGGCGCAAAGACGACAGTGGAAGAGGTCCATCTACAGAAACACAAATTCAGATAGTTAGCTTGATAACAAATACCTTATAAAATACTTATATGAAGACAATTTCATAATAATAAGCAATATTTGTTCGATTTTCTTGTTGTCAAACAAGGCTTTGAAAAACTTATGTAAAAATAAAAACTTATGTAAAATAATATTTATTGTATTTTTCTAGAGGCAATCTGCAGTCATCCCATCGCTGGAGAAATGTAACCACTCTCAAATTCATGAACAGAGCTATGGATACAAGGCCTGACCATCCATAACAAAATAAGTTTTAACCATGTGTTGCGGCTATACAGTATTTGTTTACAATTACATTGTTTACAAACAAACAAGTAAAACAAGCTTTTATTTTGGATTCTGATGGAGTACGACAGTTGAACTAAGCTCATGAGGCATACATTATATTCTTCAATAAGTCAGTTCAATTATTTGAATTCCATTTAGTTTCTTTTTTTTTGTGTGCTCTATGCGCACACTTCAGTTTCTCTACAGATAAATCAGATACAGCCCGAACTGTGTGATGTAGTAGAGAGTTGTAGTTTCCAACATGCCAATTTTCAACATAGTTTAGCGCATAAAACGTGCTAATGAACTACAATGACCCTTATCCATTGTGCATCTACTTGTCCTGTCTTTGTTTCTTTTACGCCTTCTACGGAAAAGACCAGAATGCGCGATCGTGAGGTGATATCGAGAGCAGCTGTTGCTTCGCGAGGTATCTCTACCTGAAAATACATGATCAAAGTGATTGACAGTTGGTATTCAACACTCATAAAAGTGTGTCTTATTTACTTTGAAGAACTACAAAATAGTGATTTTGTCAGACTGCATAGGAAGCGGAACTATAGAGATCACTTAGAATGAAATTATAGTCATCAAATAATATGCACAACTGAAATATTTTAGTAAAGTAATGTGAATAAATGATGGTTAATAAGTGATAAGCAGTAATGGGCAGTCACTACCATCATGGGACTTTTCTTAATTGTTTATTCTATGTTGTTACAGCATTCAACCCAAATCAAAAACCATGATTTAAAAAATAAATAATCAAACCGACCTCAAAAAGCACTAATCGCGCAGCACTATTAATTTTAAAGTATTTTTTTTTTTTTATATAGAAATCACAGATTGCCCCTTAAATACTCTTTGATGTAAAGTCCCGTTTAGGGAACCTGCGTGGTTCTGGAACCGTTTCTGGCCGACATTTTCGCTTATAAATCTATCTGTGGACACCGTAGATCAAAATGTCTCACATTGAGCGATAGCCCTGAGTCTCATGGACACAGGAGTTTGTCTCTTCTGCCTGTATGAAGCAGGATGTGAAATCTGACACCACTTGAGGCTGGGATGTCCCTCGTACCATTTAATTTGCTCTTTCGACTATCCAACTCCTGGCGGAACCCTACGTCACAGCCACTAACAACGCATATGCCTGGAATCATTACACCATTACGCAGCAGGAGAGTGGTTTCGTCGCTGTAGCATATTCAGAAGTCGATTTACTAAGGCTGTCCCCAACTAAAAAAATATTGTGTCAACCGAAAGTCGTCTGTTCTTTCGACCAATTGATTGCTCTAAATGTTTAAACATGTATTTTTCCATATATAGACACACCCTATGTGTTTTAATAAAATGAACTATATGCATTGAGTTTGTCTGATGCTTTAAGCTTACGGTTTGATGCTTCAAGAGGGTGCCAGAGATCTAGATAACCAGAAGAAGAAAAAATACCTGACTCAACTATTCTCCTCCCGCTCCTGCTGGAGCAGATTCGGCCATTACTCTCCTGAAGTTGACGGTAATAGGCTACACGAGTCAGCATCAACCTTTCTCATGTGGAATGCCAATTTATCTTACAATTTCTACTGATCTGTGTGCCCGTTATGGTTTTCATATGCAAATTTTCATTTCATTTAATTTATAACGACGTCTTCATACCTCAAAATCATTGTCATGTGGTTAATCAAAATTCTATCCAAATGAAAAAGATACAATCCTAAAACATTACTTATAATGCCATTGACAACTATGTAAAAATATCCTACATAATGCCAACAAATAAAAACATTGAAGCCTGCCGGTAGAAAATATCCTGATAAAAATAAATATCCTATAAATCACATTGGCTACACATGGCCTGTCTGCAACGAACTTAAAACATTGTATCAACTATTAACTTGGGTCAGGCCCGAAGCTTGTGCAAGCAAACTTGCAACATAGTATAAAATATTCTGGGCTCTCAGAGTTTCCCATGCCAGTGAGCTCTGGACAGACACAGCTGTAGGCTATTTGCGCAAGGGATAAGAAGCCGTGCTTGACTTGGGCAGGAGCTCACCGGAGCTGAGTACCAGCATTTCAAATGTTCTACTGCTTGTGCTACTGTGGCTCTTTTAGAATATTAGCTCAAAAGTATTGTGGAGCTCATGCACCTAAATATAAACAGTACCAGCACCCAAAATTAGTACCGGAACCTATTTAATTCCAAGTCAAGCATTGATTCAACTGGATCAGAGCATGACAGGTGTGGTGTGTTAAGCCAATCAGAAATACTATCAGATCCCCAATTGGTCACATGTATATGCCTACATTTGCACGCAGGCCAGGTAGCCTATAGGCCTACTTCTATGCGTGCGTGTACTTAACATTGACAGGAGTGCTCCTAACAAAAGACAACGTATACATTTACATTACTCATAAATGGAATGAAATAAACCAAAACTTGTTTCTCACAAGTGTACCATAGGCTGTGCACTCTGCAAACAATGTGTTCACTCTGACAGTGAGAATGGGAAGACTGGAATAATAATATTGAATGCATTAAAAGAAATGACCGTAACCAAAGTAACAAACATTGTAGATGAGAAATTATAGGAATTAACGGTAAATGTACTACTGGTGATATATGGAATGGGGAATTGATATACACTAACAATCAAATGCAAACACTTCACACAATGAAGTTACGAAACAATAAATATGCACAAATTGGCAAGCGAGAGCTCATTCTGGAGAGAGAAGTGCATTGTGCATCTGGGCGAATAGTCAATACAACGTCTGCATTGGCCAAGCAGAAATCAGGGCATTCATACATCTTGCGCTTCGCGGAGCAGTGGAGAGCTGTTGTCAAGGAAGTGAATCTGTGTTTATACAGGATGTACCGCTCCCACCTACTGTCAACCAATCAGGTCAATGCTATACAGAGCCCTCTGTATTGTTACAAAATTTGGGATCTGCAAATTTGGGAATCTGCATCGCCATGTACACAGCTTCATTTGGCATGCCTCCACAATCGTGTCACACCTTCCATATGGAGCCTCCGACCACATTTTCGAACCAAGCATAAATTGGCTTTTAGTCTCGGGCTCCGCAATGGATTAGTTCACTGAGATGGGCGCAACTATATATATTTGTTAATGCTCGACTAAAACAGTCTCGGGCGACCAACAGCCTAACGACCAAACAATCGCCCAGTCGACTAATTGGGGTCAGCCCTACGATTTATAGACAGAAATCTAAAATAATTAATAGGTTTGAAACAAAAAACACTTTGTCATTGACAGACAATATTAATATGAGATGAAAGGCGAGTTCCTAACTATTTCAGGAAGCTAAGCTAGAGCTCTGTGAGAAGTTCACAGCAGTGGGGGCAAATTTAATCAAGAGACCTTTCAAAAATATGCACATTTCAAGCCATATTCATAGAGAAATATAAAATATTTATTATTTTCATATTTGTACTGTGTACTTCAGCGTGTGTCTTCACAAGTGACTACACCTCAGCATTTTTTTTTTTTTTATGACCAGAAAGGTGAGATTTTTACATTTCTTGGAGTACTCAGCATTACTAGTAATTGTTTATGGCCCTCGTGATAAATCATTACATTCGGCGATTACGTAAATTACATTTTTGATTACATTCAAGAGGTTTTAATAATATTGTACTTCAGATAATTCATGGAAATAATGCGCTAGCTACTTGCATCTGCAATTTTGCTCTATTGTTTTGTTGGTGTTTTGTACCTAGCAAAAATGTCTGACATCACGAAAACGATGTGTGCGCTTACATGGGGCAGAAGTCAGTCTGTTGTGATTCTGGAATGGCCAGACTGATAGCAAGAATGACAAGCAACTGACGTGGGAGGGCCGTCCGTAAGTGGCTTGTTTCGTCTTGTTATTGATACCGTGTCTTGTTTTCATGACAATGCTAATTTATTATTTTCATATTTGTACTGTGTACTTCAGCGTGTGTCTTCACAAGTGACTACACCTCAGCATTTTTTTTTTTTTTATGACCAGAAAGGTGAGATTTTTACATTTCTTGGAGTACTCAGCATTACTAGTAATTGTTTATGGCCCTCGTGATAAATCATTACATTCGGCGATTACGTAAATTACATTTTTGATTACATTCAAGAGGTTTTAATAATATTGTACTTCAGATAATTCATGGAAATAATGCGCTAGCTACTTGCATCTGCAATTTTGCTCTATTGTTTTGTTGGTGTTTTGTACCTAGCAAAAATGTCTGACATCACGAAAACGATGTGTGCGCTTACATGGGGCAGAAGTCAGTCTGTTGTGATTCTGGAATGGCCAGACTGATAGCAAGAATGACAAGCAACTGACGTGGGAGGGCCGTCCGTAAGTGGCTTGTTTCGTCTTGTTATTGATACCGTGTCTTGTTTTCATGACAATGCTAATATGATGTATTTGAGAGAGAACCGGTGTACAATTGTGCACATTTATTTATGTTTTCAATAAACATTGGAGCCCAAATATAGCTTACATGTTGTCAATCTAAACCAACCTCATCTGTTTTGCCCCATGGTTGCGCGCCCCTCATTTTTGTTGCTAAACAACCAACCCGTCTATAGACATACCGTAAATAATATTAGTGTTTAATTTCATACCTTGCCTAACTAGCTAATTCCATAGATGATCATGCAATAACTTTGCTCCCATGGCTGGCAACTAACGTTAGCTAACGTGCTAGCCAATAAATCAGCTAGAAAGCTAACGTTAGTCTTTGGTAAAATCTCTGCAGAGGTGGCGACTACGATAACTGCTTTTATTTACCTTCTTCCTTAAGATGTTTTTGCATGTCGAGCTTCCAGTGTTAACTGTAGTGTATTACTTAACTGGCTTTTTCGGAAACAAACTGTGCTAACGCCACTCCAAAGTTTACCAATAAAACCAGGAAGAAACAACGTTACTTCTTCTTTGAGATTTGGTTGGCGGGTCGCATTCAAATGTTAACGTGCATACACCGCCACCTACTGTACTGTGAGGCCAGTCACTGCCTACCGAACTACATCATTTTTTATCTTCATTAGTCCTGCTCTTCTAAGAAAGTGAAATAGAGCCCTAGCCACCACTTCCCTCTCCCCACCCTACCACCCCAACCCTGTCCAGCCTTCTAACCCTTTCACACAATCTCTCCCTATCTATGTTATACAGTTCACAAAATATCAACACATGCGCCACTGTTTCCTCCATTAAACACTCATCACACAGACCTATTTCATGTCTCCCTATCATCCATAATGTGGCATTCGTAGTTTACTCCACAGAACTCCCTCTCTCCTTACATCCCATACTCCCCACCTCTTCCTTAACTGACTGGTGTACGCAATAAAATTGCCCCCCCTTACTACTGGCATCCCACTACCTTTGCCAAAGATCGAGCCCTTTTACCCAGATCAAGGACTCGACTTCCCTGCGGTACCTGAATAACTACTCCCTCTCTCCTCACCGCACTCTTAGCCACCACATCAGCCTTCTCATTACCCACCATGGGCGGGAAACCAGCAAAAGCTTACCACCACTCTCATCCCATTAACAGCGCCATCCTCTCCACAAACAAGTATACCCTATCTGACCTGCTCGTCTTCACACTGCTCAACACTGCAGCTGAATCAGAGCAGATCACCACTGAGTGGATTCACCTCCTCCACCCATCTCAAACCTATAATCATGGCCATCAACTCGGCCGGCATACACTGACAAATAATCAGTTAACCGCGTACAAACTCTAACATTGAGATCTTTGATATATACCCCTGCCTCCACCCCACCACTGCCTGGATCCTTTGAACCATCTCTATATATTTTTAAAAACAAATAAACCCGATTATCTATATACAGTATCTCTCCACACACCGTCTCACGACCTCACCCCATACTCTCCTACCCTCAATCATATCCACATCTACACGTGGTTTTGGAAACAGCCACGGAGGAACATTCCCCAATGCAATTGCCGGCCTTATCTCTCTCTCCCCCAGTCCATATTCTACCACTTTATTCCCAACTGTCCACCCGTATTCCCTCTGAATACCCCCTCCTCGCTCCCAGCATTCCCCAGTTGCTGTGACTGCAGGATGTCCCTCTGAACTCCCTTTCAACCTCGCCCAGCAAGTTTGTCTGCCTTATCCTCTGTGGCAGTTCCCCACTATCCACCTGCAATGCCTCAACAGGGGTCGTCCTGAAGGCACCCGCACACAATCTCAGGGCTCTTAACTTTATCCTATCCAGGTGCTGTAGTACCGTTTTGGCTGCCAATCCATATACAAACCACCCATAATCCAAATACGGAACCTATAGGTTATTTTTTTCTTATTATTTCAATTTGTTTAGCGGATCGCAACCAACCTGAAGGTGCCTACATCGCCAGCTAGTGGAGTGTGAGGCTGGTCACGGCCTACCTACATTAAATTCTCTTCATTATTCCTGTTACAAATGTTTTTTTATTATTATTTGCACCACCAACTAACCCTACACCTATATACCACTATTTCATAAAAATAAAAAAAATCTCTACCCCATTAACTTTTCTGCAGTAAAATTTTGTACACCAAGTTACTTCTCCGCAGCTGCCACGTACACTCATTAAAAACCCACTACCCCATTCCACTACTTTGACACTATCTGCTCCTGCACCATGCCAACAGCCTGGGAGGACGGGACACCATACTTCAACACACCCTCTAACTCAAATCTGGTATACCCAAATACTTCTCTATAGCTGCCACCACATCTATTTTCTGTGATTTACATTCCATTTCTGCAGTACAGTTGATTCATAACCATAACCTTAGCATTCATAGCAATAATCATAACCATTGCTATGAATGCAAAGCAAACCTTACTGTAGCATAAATCACTCGTTGGCCTATCCCTCAGTCCTGACACAAATGTACTACTCACTGGGATCCTCTAAGGATCCCTCACCCTTGACCCATCCTCCTCTACTTTCTTCATTGCCTCAGCATACGAAACCTTCAGCACTACTCTGACTCTGGCCACTTCAACCTGCCACTCTCACACCGGACACCCCCGAACCCCAGCAACATGGGCAACCCTACAGTTGACACACAGCTTTATCCACCGAAACTACACAATCCTCTGTCCCATGCCTTCCTGCACACTTCCCACATCTTGGAATCACCCTCCTACACACTGCTGCGACATGACCATAAATGTTGCACCTGAAACAGCCCAGTGGATTCTGCACAAAAGCTCAAACGGGATAACTGATATATCCTAACATGACTGTCATGGAGACTCTGACTCAAAACTCAAAAGGATTGACAATGACTCCTATGAACCCCTGGAATTTTCAACTTCAATTGCTCCACCTCTACAATTAACCCTACCCTAGAAATCACTTAATCGTACACTGTTCCTAAAAGCAAAGCAAGAAACAGATCATGACCCAAGTTGTGTGACACGGAGCACCTTCTCCCTCTGGTCAGAAGAAACACAAAACAAATATCACAAGTCCACTACAGGTTACCGTCCCTGATTCAACCAAACTCCTTTCTCACCCACCCTGAAACCACAAATGGATCCACCAAAAGGCAAGGGTCCACTTTCTCCAAAACTATCACTCCTACTGGTCCAGATTCTTCTTTATCATGTCTGGCGCCATTTTTCCTCAACACACATCTTCCCACTACACTTGGCTCTTCTCCTTCTTCCTCGCTGTCTATAATCACATCTATCCGTTCACCACGCTCTTGCCACGCCTTCATCCGCTACATTGCTTGCAGAGCACGCACAGATGGCAATTTCTCCAAAACCCAACTTCTGTTCCTTAGCCCAGTTTACAAGTTCGACCTCTACGCCACTTTATTCTGTCACCTAATCGTCTATTTCTATTCAAATAACGCCCTACAAACCTCACAGGTTTTTGATGTTGAAATCCTTCAAAAATAAGTAACGTCCTGTAGTCTTTATAAGTGAATAATGAACATCAAACGTGATCAAACTTGTTTTTTTTAGAAAGGCAGTTCTAACCTTGAATATGACTGGGCAGTGTTAAGAATAGGAAAGTCATCTATTTTATAGTACACTAGAGCACAGCAAACATGGACCACAACAGTCTAAACATAGCTGTGGGCAATAGAGCAAACTGTCCATTAGATGACAGCAAAGGGACCTCTCACGACCCTACAGGAAAGGTGAGAAATCCATATCTTCATTTAAACCAGGGTACTTACTTTTCTAATTGAGGCCGGAACATGATCAATACCCATAGCTTGTAGGGAGGCTAGGTTGCCATGGTGTAAGGACTTATAGTGACTTGCCATGGGGTAGTCTTCATTGCCTACCCGTGGTCTTGAAGTCTTGAAGTGGTCTTGAAAGCGTCTCTGTCTGTCCAATGTAGAACACCTTGCACTGTGGACATTCCAATCCGTAGATGACGAGTAGTTTTGCAGTTCATTAAATGCTTGACTTGATGCTCCATTTTAGAAGCTGTCAACAAAATCCTTTTTCTGAAAAATATTTCTGCCATGGTTGCACTGGTTGCATTTAAAAGAGCCTTTGGGTTTGTGGTCTAGCCAAGTTTTTTGAGAATCACCAGGAAGATAGCTGTGGACTAATTTGTCATTTAGGGTAGGACATCTCTTAAAGCATATGACTGGTGGCTCTGGGAAGACTTTGCGTAGTGGTGTATCACATTGGATGATTCCCCAATTATTTTTAATTATTATTTTTAATGTTCTCTGCTTCAGTGCTGTATTTTGTAACAAAGTACACTCTCTCTGGTGCATCACGAGGCGCTCCCCTTCACGACAGGTTCTCTCTGTCAAGTCGTCCGGCCCTTATGCATGCATCTTTCAGGACCTGAGCGCTGTAGCTCCGATTCAAGAAGCGATTCTCCAATTCAGCAGATTTAACACTGTAGTCTGTTTCCCGATCGCAAATTATGCGGACTCTTTGGAATTGGTCATATGGAATGTTCTCTTTTAGCCTTTTGGGGTGGAAGCTGTTTGCCCTCAGAATGGTATTCCCATCTGTAGGCTTCCTAAAGATTGATGTGTGCAAACAACCTTTGTCATTTTTACTGATGTCAAGGTCCAACAAAATGAATGTTATCCTTGCTGTACTCCATAGTTAGTTTGATGTGAGGGTTAATGCTGTTAAGGTATTGGTGGAAGGAAATATGTTCATCTTCTGAGCCAGACCAGAACAGACAAACATCAATGTAGCATTCCCACCATATAATCCGGTCAAAGAACTGGTTTTTAGAAGGGTCCAAAATGAAGTAATTTACCTAAGTACAAACCAGTGTAGGATGGGCTGTAGCATGCTCCCATGGCACATCCGTTGACTTGTATACAAATACGGTCCTGAAAGACAAAGATTTTATTCTGAGTCCATTCAGTCAGTGAGACAATGAATTCTGTGGGAGGCATCTAATTCTCAGGCCGGTTACTCAAGAAATGGTGCATAGCTGCCAATCCGTGTTCATGTTCATTGGTGGTGTAGAGACTCCACATCCATGGTGACTAAAAAGGAAGCTGTACGTATATTGTTCAATTCCTTAATTTTGCTCAACACATCAGTGGTGTCTTGAAGATTGGGAGTGACAGCAGAAAAGGCTTAATAAAGTAATCAATGTACTTGGAGATGGGTTCTGTCAGACTTTCATTACCACTAATGACTGGTCTGCCTGGGAGGTTTAAGATTCTTGTGGACTTTCGGAAGAAGATAAAAAGAAGCCATACACGGACTGCCATTGAAAATAAATTTGAACTCATTGTCTGAAATGTAGCCATTCTCCTCCTTAGCTTCTGTGAGAATCCATTTCAATTCAGTTTTTAGGTCCTCTGTGTGGTTGAAGGTAAGAGATTAATAGAATTCATCATTGTCTAATTGACGGCAGGCTTCTGTCACGTCTTTACACTACTGTAGCGCCACCTTTGTCTGCTTTTTTGGACAATGATTCAACTGCGTCATTGTATTGAAATAACTCAGTAGCACCAATACTACCCAAAACCACAAAGAATACACACCCACTCTTATTGCTGATATTTATTTGAAATATCTTTCAATTTGTACACATACAAAAGAAATAACATGGAGGGATAACAAAATTGACCATTGTGTAAAAATAATGGGTTTCTTGTGTTATGTTTATTTAAATTAATCTTCGCCACATATTGCAAGTTTGTAAATTTGATTCACAACGGGTTGCTGAAGGCTAAACTACAATGCTGAGAAGTAAATTTACTGAAATACTCCTTTTTTAAAACATTTTCTCTGCATGTAAATACATACAATTCAAGAGATAATGACCAGTGGTGGACAAAGTACACAACTGTCATACTTGAGTAAAAGTAAAGGTACCTTAATAGAAAATTACTCAAGTTAAAGTGAAAGTCACCCAATAAAATAGTACTTGGGTAAAAGTCTAAAAGTATTTGGTTTTAAATCAACTTAAGTATCAAAAGGTAAATGTAATTGCTCAAATATAATTAAGTATCAAGAAAGTATGAATCATTTAAAATTCCTTATGTTAAGCAAACCAGGCGGCACGAATTTCTTGGATATTTATTTTATTTTCGGATAGCCAGGGGCACACTCAAACATAATTTACAAATGAAGCATGTGTGTTTAGTGAGTCCGGCAGTTCATAGGCAGATGGGATGTTCTCTTGATAAGTGTGTGAACTGGGGCATGTTCCTGTCCTGTTAAGCATTCAAAATGTAACGAGTACTTTTGGGTGTCAGGAAAATGTATGGAGTAAAAAGTACATTATTTTATTTTGGAATGTCGTGGAGTAAAAGTAAAAGTGCTAAAAAATATAAATCGTAAAGTACAGATACCCCAAAAAGACTTAAGTATTACTTTAAAGTATTTCTACTTAAGTACAATACACCACTGAAAATTACATGTGGCATGACTAATAAAACACAGATGACTTGAAGCACAGGATCAACACACATACACCTAATGAGGCAGTAATGTTATCAATTCTCCACAAGGAATACAATCTAAAACACATTCATCATAATAATGAGTCAAAATAAAAGTCAATTGCAGTACTAAAAGTCAATTCAGTAGATAAATCTGGTGAGAAGAGGTTGCTGGTGTTACTTACTGGATTCGAGACCAGGTCTCCTGTGCGCCACAAGACTGTGTTAGCCTGCTGAGCTTAAGCCTGCCCATCACCTTGTGAAACCAAGTCTTCAGGTCTCAGGCTAGGTTACTTAAATAGGAAGATTTACACACAACAGCTGGACTCAACTGACTACTCACTGTAAAAAAAGCTTTTGCACATCATACACACCGTTAAAATGTTTTGTTTTAAAACAATGTTTTTTCATGTCTTTGCAGGTGTTTTTTTGTGAGATAGTGTAACTTGCATAAAGTGCATGCAAATGGCCGTTCTCCTGTATGAATCAGTTGATGGGATTTCAGACTGGCCTCTGTATAAAAACGTTTGCCGCAGTCTGTGCAAAGGAATGGCCGACCTTCTGTATGAATCAATCGATGGCGTTTCAGACTCCGCCTTCTGCTAAAACCTTTGCCACAGTCTCGGCAAGGGAAAGGGCGCTCTCCTGTGTGTGCTCTCATATGTTCTTTCATTCGAAACAGCATCAGGAAATCCTTACCACATATTTCACAAAGATAGGGTTTCTGAGTGGGGGGGTGTATCGGAGGTTATAAGGTTTAAAGAGCTGTGGGACTGTGGAATCTCTGTCTCACTCTCCCTTGTTGCCAGAGAGCTGCTGCTATCTGCTGGATTAACATCCCTTTGGTGATGGTTTGGATCGACTCCCTCATTTGACTCCCACAAGTCTTTCTGTGGTCTCTGAAAGCACTCTTTTTTATGCTCCCTCAAATGAGAGATCTTTATGAAATTTCCTCCACAGCCCAGACACTGGTAAGGGAGCTGGCCATGTTGCGATTTGAGGTGCTTTCTCATAAAAAACTGTACTGTCAAAAGTATTGCGACACAAGCGGCATGATCTGGCTTTGACTGACTCCTTGGGTTGGAGACTTGGAGTGGGATGGCGCTCTTTCCTATGTGCTTTCAAATTAATCTTCTTCTTGAAATTCTCTCCACCGCAGAAGCACTGGTAAGGGAGCTGAGCATGTTTGGAATTCAGGTGCGTTCGCATTAAAGCTATACTGTTGAAAGTCTTGTGACACAGACTGCATGTTCTGGCTCTGAAAGAGTATCTTTGATCGCGACGAACATTGGAAGTGTTGTGGGGCTGGGATGTCTCCATCTCCTCCTCAAAAGATGGTGTAAACGTGTTAACCTCTTCTAGTTGAGTTGCCTCCTCACGAGCATACTGAGGATGTTTCTGTAAGTTCTCCTGATGTTCAAAGCTTTGCAAACACTGGGTGCACTGGTAAGTGTATGATCTCCAGTGTGCTTTCAAATCGTGTACTTTAATGAATGTTTTATTACACATCGAGCAAAAGTGGCGCTTTTTTGCAGCTAAGCACACTTTAGGTTCTTTCAAATTAGACTTTTTCTCGTGAGATCTCATGTGTGCGGTCAACCCCCTTGCTTCAATAAAGGGCTTTTTGCAAAGAGAGCAAGAGAAGAGCTCTTTCACTGCCAAGCACTCTTTTTTATGCTCCTTCAAATTACACCTTTCCTCAAACTTTTCTCCACAGCTGAGGCAGGAAAACATTGTGGGGCAGTTTTTCGTATGTTCCTTCAAATTACATTTCCTCTTAAAATGTTCTCCACAGTCGCGGCACTGGTAAGGGAGCTGATCATGTTGGGATTTTAGGTGTTTTCTCATTAAATATGGGCTGCCGAAAGTCTTGTTACACAAATGGCATGTTCTGGCTTTGGATGACAGAGTGGGATGGCACTCTGCCGTATGTTCCCTCAAATTAAACTTTCTCTCAAATTGTTCTCCACAGTCGAGGCACTGGTAAATGAGCTGATCACGTTTGAAAATCATGTGCTTTCTCATTGAATATACAGCATAGAAAGTCTTGAGACACACGTGACATGTTCTGGATTTGGAGGACGGTCTGGATTTGGAGGACTGTCTTGGAGTGGGACAAACTTTGAAAGTTGTTGGGCTCAGGGGTGAAGTGCCATGGGGCTGGGATATCTCTATCCCATCCTCAAAAGATGATGTAGACATGTTAAGCTCTTCAAAAGACTGGTAAGGATTCTGCTCAGTGTGAGATCTCATGTGTGCCATCAAATCTTCTGCTTCAATAAAAGTCTTCCCACATAAGGAGCACATTTTGACACGCTTGCTTCTGTTAGAGTTCCCCATTGTATAGGATGGGTCAGGCGTCAAAGAATACTGAGGTACACTCTTTATCCTCAATGTTGGACTCAATGTTGGAGAGGACACAGGTAACGGCATATCAGCAATGTCAAGTCTGTGCAGCAGCACTGTGGGCTGAAGGAACAGACAGGAAGTAGACAAACTATAACTCTCCTGTACTTTCTGTTGGCTGCTGTGAGGGTTTCTTTGGATTTTCAGCCTACTGTCAGTTTGATGTTGGTGAAAATGTCTGTTAACTTCTGACTCGTTGACAGATGAGGCAGAGCTTAGAATGTTCATAAACCCCTGCATAGGATCTGATTTGATCTCGGTTTCAAAGATCTCAACTGTTTCTAGGAGCGAGCATGACAGCGAGCTGTGGTTGTCACCTGAAGACAGAGCTGAGGACAAGAAAACACAAGTCTATATCAACACATGCAAGTCAAACATTAGAAATGTTATATATCAAACCCAGATCCTACTTTTGTAGTTTTAGGACACAAATCAATGTCTTGACATTCACAAGGATGAAAACCTTAACTCCCTTTTTACATGTATTGAAAGCAGTAACTCCCTTCTATGTACTCTGAACATTTCACATTTCTACGACCAAGAAAATGTATTCTAAATAGCTTCTGAAGATTCATAATTTTATGTTCGTTAATGGTAAATTATGGCGGTTTATTTCAATTTTCTGAAATAGTCTCTTTTGGAGATAAAGGTTTTCTTCCGACAGCAACAAAAAAGCTCCACGTAACATAGATACAATGGATAGCATTCTTTTAATTTTCTAAGTCTACCTCTGCAGATGTCTATATGGCTTGTGGTACTGGATAAGGGTCTTCAATGGCTCAGGGTGACACACTGACTGCATGCACTCCTCTAGAACAGAGTGGTCAGGTAGGAACCATGCTGCAGTCTATTGGAAAGAGGAATGACTTTAACTTTGTCTATTGCTCTTTATCATATGCATGCATTTATTCTGTATAAAAACATGCATGAAAGTAGGCTGATGGTAATAACATGTTAGTACGGTACCTGATGAAGGGTTGGTGTCGGAAGCAGCTTCTCCAGCCTAGAAAGGAACTCCCACACCAGACTCTGCAGTGGGGTCATACTTGGGTCCAAATTCCTCTATAAAAACATTCTAAGAAGTAAACAAGAAGAAAATTGTCTGTGCTTTTGAGTAATATTTTATGTTAACCTACTCCAAGTGAAAGAAAGATAGAAAGCCACGTCTTTCTGAATAATTGATCAGCTACACAGTCAGTGACAACACTGACCTGGAAGAAGTGTTCCCTCTTAATTGGGTCTTCCAGCAGGCTTTGAATCAGCTTCAGGAAGTTGGATTCTGATGCCTCCACCTCTGGATCAGGAGTCTTCAGCAAGCATTACACAGTCTGTCAATTTAACTAGCCAATGTATACCACCAGCAGAGTTACAAGTCTTGATTGTACACTGAGTAGCAGCACTCACCTCATTTTTACTAAGAGTGATGATACAGGTCCTCATCCTGTTCAGATGTGGCTGGATGGTCTCGGGGTCGGCTAGCTGATCTGTACAACACAACTCCAGAACCAGCTGATAGAGTGAAAATTCAATTAATTTACACATGCAAGTTAGAGACTGTATGCATTATATGCCCTGTGCTATCCCATCCCTCCTCTCCCATCCGTCTCATCTCTCACCTGTGACCGCAGCTCCATGATGAGTTGGACTCGCTCTCTGTAACTCATCAGATCAGGAACTACCTCCAACACAGTGGTGACAAACTCCTCCACCAAGCCATAGTCCATTATGTCTCTACGCTGAACAACTTGCCACAGAGCTGCAGACACCAGACGCAGTGGAGGAACAAAAAGGCGCAAAGACGACAGTGGAAGAGGTCCATCTACACAAAGCACAAATTCAGAAAGTTAGCTTGATGACAAAGACAACGTTAGGTAGACCCTAAAATGTTTAACAATATTAGGTAGCCCTAACAATGTTAACAATGTTCGGTATGCAAGCAGTTATAGGACTATTTGAGCTATGTGTGAAAATGTATTGACAAGGCCACTGATAGATTACATTTAGTTACTATGTAGCGACATGTTGTTGTTTGTACTATAGCCTTGGTCGAAAAAAAACACCTTTAACCTAGACTATAGCTAGTGTATAATAAGTGGTACTACACAGTAGAGGTCGACCGATTATGATTTTTCCACGCTGATACCGATACCGATTATTGGAGGACCAAAAAAAGCCGATACCGATTAATAGGACAATTTTTATATATGTAATAATGACAATTACAACAATACTGAATGAACAAAGTGCGGTTTTAATGAATGCTTATGAGCCTGCTGGTGCCTACCACCGCTCAGTCAGACTGCTCTATCAAATATCAAATCATAGACTTAATGATAATATAATAAACACAGAAATACGAGCCTTTGGTCATTAATATGGTAAAAATCCCTAAACTATAATTTTGAAAACAAAACGTTTATTCTTTCAGTGAAATACAGAACCATTACGTATTTTATCGAACGGGTGGCAACCCTAAGTCTAAATATTGCTGTTACATTGCACAACCTTCAATGTTATGTCATAATTATGTAAAATTCTGGCAAATTAATTACGGTCTTTGTTAGGAAGAAATGGTCTTCACACAGTTTGCAATGAGCCAGGCGACCCAAACCGATGCATATACCCTGACCAGTGTTGCCAACTCCTCAGTAAGGAAAGTAGCTATTGGCTGTCCTAAAAGTCACTAGAAGTCACTAAATGACGTCATCGCCTAATTTGCATAA
Organism: Salvelinus fontinalis; assembly: GCF_029448725.1. NCBI lineage: Eukaryota > Metazoa > Chordata > Actinopteri > Salmoniformes > Salmonidae > Salvelinus > Salvelinus fontinalis. The sequence goes on along the minus strand of NC_074665.1, from coordinate 44,594,714 downwards.
TTGGCCATGTGCATGTAATTGTGATGGACGCTGTAGGAGAGAAGAATAACGTCGTGGGAGAGACAAAAAGTGAGTAAAAAACACCCTAAATATGTTTATAACTACAAATGGACTTTCTTGTCCATTCTTGTTTTTTTAATGTCACAATTCCAACCCTCCTCCTTTATCCGGGCTTGGGACCGGCAAAAGTGACCCAAAAGAGACACTCTGGCGGATTTACTTCGTTTTTTTTGTTTTCTTAATTTGGTTTGATTTTTAACCTTATGGTCCACTTAGGAGCCTACAACAAGTCACAGTAAAACATGAACATTTTTAACCATAACATTTTTTTATATACAATCTACATTAACAATCTAAGTGGACCAAAAAGAGACAATAGAAAAAACTGTCATTGGCAATGTGAGAAAATTATGGTAACTAGTCTGGCCCCAAGTCATTAGTGAGGGAGATGGTGAAGGCTACACACCGCTTCGGACATTGTTTTCATCCTCTGGCGCAAGGTGGAGCTCAGCTGCCTTTGACTCAAAAAGGTAACCAAGGTACGGTTTGGGACTGATGTATCCATCTATTGGCCCTTTGAGTACATCAACATTTGCCAGTGGATTCAGCACCCTGCTCCTCACAGACTTGATCAGGCTAACCAAGCTGTCAAGTAGCTTAAGAGGATCTACTTGCTCTCCCTCAAAAGCCTTGACGGCCAACTGTACCTCACCCAGCACTGATTTAAAAAAAAGTCAGATACAATATGTTTTGAGGATCACTGTACATGGAGTATAAAACCGCGGGTTCAATGGAGAGCCAATGTGTGGCACACACCTTGGTTATCTGTAAAGGTTTCTCCCCACAGTTGATGGTCTCATATATGGCCTTGCAGGCCTCCCTGTGCTTTGGAGACACTGAAAACCAGTTATAAGTCTCTCGTACTAAGTACTCCACACTACGGGGGATGGTGTTATTGGAAGTATGACTTACAGCAAGCTGCAGAGTGGCACACACAGCGAATAAGAACCAGATATTTGAAGCCATACTCCTCCTTCAGCACTTTATGGACCCCATTGTTAATCCCCGTCATAACAGAGGCATTGTCAGTCCCTATCCCCAGGAGTTTCTCTTTTTTAAGACAACACTTCTTGAGGAAAGCCACAACAGCACGGGCTATAGATTTGGCATCTCCTCCCTCCAACTCAACATACCCCAGAAATGTTGATACAATTGTCTGCTTGGTGTCACTAAAGTACCTTATCACAACCCCCAAGGTACTTAGATACACTTACATCTGTGGACTCATCGAGGAGGAGGCTGAAACGCTGGTCACCCACATCTGCGACCAACTTTTTCAGAAAGTATGGTGCTAGAACACCATTAATAATTTCTGTGCACTTTGAAGTGGGTAGCAGCAGTGGAGTCTGAGAACGAAGCTCTACATCCTTCTCCAATGTGATCACATGCCAGCATGGAACAGTGTTCAGCGATAGTTGGTGGCCTCAGCCTTTTTTGCAGTCAATTACATTTTTTAAACCATAAATGGCAGCTTGTTTTGGGTGGAACTGTTATAAGGCTTTGCCTTTTGAGTATGTTTTGAGTTTGTGTTTTTTTACATCACTAAGTTTGGCGTAGAAATCTGCCTTACAATACAGGCAGTATGCCCGTATATCATCTCCAATAAACGGCTTCAACCAGCCTTTGAATTCAGGGTTTGATTCACACTCCTTTCTGTATTTTTCAGTGTACAGTTTAGACTAAGACATGATGAGCTAGCCAGCTAGATGTTTAGCTTATGTCACAGAGAGTCACACAAACAGTGGACAAGGTGAGTAAGTGACTGAGGCTGTGTGAGTCAAATGCAGTGATTTATTTTAGACAAAGAACATTTTACATCCTGCCCTGAATGCAAGCCAGGGCGGGATCAGCCAGCAGCGGCTTCCCGCAAGCGTGATTAATTTGCAGTCTGGATGAGGAGGGGTGAACATCTCTTGCTCTGACTGCAGCTGGGAGCGACCGCTGCATGAGGACTGGGCCGCCTGTGAGTGCTTTGGGACGGCGTGGGGCCCAAGGCAGCACCCACTGCTCATTGAGAAGAGTAAGAACAATACGTGCTTTCACGTCAGTCTCCAATAACACCAGAAAAAGTCGCTAGATTTGACGCTAGTCAATTTTTTCGAAAATGTGTCGCTAGAAGGGTCTGAATACTCGCTAAATATAGCGACAAAGTCGCTAAATTGGCAACACTGACTCTGCTTACACTGAACGCAAGAGAAGACACAATTTCAGGCACCGCATTGATTATATGCAACGCAGGACAAGCTAGTTAAACTAGTAATATCGTCAACCACGTGTAGTTAACTAGTGATTATGTTAACATTGTTTTTTATAAGATAAGTTTAATGCTAGCTAGTGTGAGCGCTGCGTTAATCAAATCCGATATCAGGATAAATAAAAAGCAAGGTCAGCTAACTTTCTTTAATTATGTTTAATTAACACAAACAATAAATTGCAAATGCAATTTTCGTATATACGGGTTCGCTGTATCACCGTGCAGGGTAAAACAGAGAACTGGCAGGAAGTACGTAAACAGCTGTTCTTATACCATGATGATGTAATTCCAACCCGTCTGTTGGCCTATCACAGTAGAGGCTGAGCGTGGTTTAAACTTTGCTCAGCCTATCGCTGGCACTCAGACTTGTCCCAGTCCCTTGGTGCTCTCCTCTGTCAGCATCTGGTCGTTGGGTAGATTAGATCTGTCTTGTTCCGCTCAAACAGTTCCTAATATGGTATTGTCCAGTGTCCTACCCTCCCTGGTTGGCCTGGAGATATGCACCCCTCCCCTCTCCAGATTGACCACAGTTTTTATGGCCTGTCACTCTATGTTGCTCAATCTTTACACACACACACACACATCTGCATTGTTTAGATGTGTGTGTAACAAAATAATATTCATAGTCAAACAATATGGTAGCGGGCTATAGTACATAAACATAAATCTTAACACTAGCAACGGCTCCTTGCTGTCTGCACTCGTGTAATAGGTGGCCAGCCTGCCGCAGTCTCCTTGTGGATTGCAATATAATCGGCCATAATCGGCACCCAAAAAATGCCTATTACCCATTGTTATGAAAACTTGAAATCGGCCATTCCGATTAATCAATCGATATCTACTACACAGTTGTTAAAGCAATGTGTAACACTTGTTTTTGTTGGTGGACACTCAGATGGTGCATAGCTAGTTCTCAGACTCTAGGTTGCATTCTACCTTCTCCCTACAGTTTTCAGCTATTCGTTTCTCTTACGACTGCCTCGTGTGAACTACAATTACGACGCTTTGTTTTAACGTTTAGAAACGTCAATAATCATTGCTTGTTATACGGCTTTCGAAACACTTGGCCCTTATCTTTCATGATAGGTAGCTAATTAGCACAGGTGGTCGACTCTTGTCTTTTGTAAACAAGCACTGTAACGTGGAGATATGACAGAATGGGCACACTAGCAAGGTGCGTATAATTTGTTTTTTAAAATTATTTCTTGCTGATATGAAATAAGGTCCTTATTCTTCCAAAACCGCCCCGCAAGCGACGAGTGTTAATGTGCAGATTGAACTTCCGGACTCGTCACAAAATTCCCCCTTAGTAGAAGACGCATCATCCAATGACTCTTACGTGTAATGTAACGTTAATGGAACAGAGAGGCATGGGAACTTAGGTAACGTTAGTTTGTTTTGATAAATGTCTGCAGAGGTGGCCACTGCAACAACTGATACCGACAGGCTACCTATCCATTTACCTTCTTCCTCCGGGGGCTGGTTTTGCATTTTGAGGCCCCGGTGTCAGTGTACAGTAGTCTAGCCTAGAGTCGGACTACGTAGGCAGCGAGTTTTGCAAATAAAAATGTGAGCTTTCTCATCCCACTACTCCAGATTCGAGAGCCTCGTTTCAGGAAGGTGTGTGTAACCCGGATGTTCAGTTACACAACGCGGAAATACAGGATAGAGTCATTCGCTAAACTGATAAGTGAAACAAACATCAAAACAATCATTGAAAATTAAGGGCAAATACTACGACTGGAATCTAAATCGGTAAGAAAATACACATTTCCCCTCTAAATCATAGTTGATTATCTTTGTGTACCGTCCTTGTATGTGTTCTCCTTTTTGTTATATTGTTTAAACAATATGTTTTTAACTGCATCGTTGGGAAAGAGATCTTAAGTAAGCATTTCACGGTAAAGTCTACACCTGTTGTATTTGGCACATGTGACAAATACGATTTGATACCTAACTAGTTACGTTACAGTAGTTAGGTAGCTAACTAGAAATGCTAGCGTAGTAGCGAGTAAGCTACAAAAATGCTCCAGCCATTGCTACTAGTCAACTATCTATGCATTTTCCACTTACTTACTGACTGTTTTGTCATCTAAGTTAGCTAACTAACGTTAACGTATGAGCTGTCTGGCATATGGTTGTTGAACTGGTAGACTTTGTTGTACTCTTAACTTAGGCAGTGCACTGAAATTCAACGTCCTAGTTGTTAGTTAGCTAGCTAACGTTACGCCAGTGACAGCTTTTGGACAAACACAGTTAGTGAACAAAAATATAAACGCAACAATTTCAAAGATGTTGCTGAGTTACAGTTCATATAAGGAAAGCAGTCAAATTAAATGAATTCATTAGGCCCCATGTTGGTCACAGATACCTTAAAGGTAGATGCGTGGATTAGAAAACCAGTCAGTATCTGGTGTGACCACCATTTGCCTCATGCAGCGCGACATCTCCTTTGCAGAGAGTTGATCAGGCTGTGGAATATTGTCCCACCCTTAAATGACTGTGCGAAGTTGCTGGGTATTGGCGGGACCTGGAACAAACTGTCATACACGTCGATCCAGAGCATCCCACACATGGTCATTCGGTGACATGTCTGGTGAGTATGCAGGCAATGGAAGAACTGGGACATTTTCAGCTTCCAAGAATTGTGTACAGATCCTTGTGACATGGGGCCGACAATGGGCCTCAGGATCTTGCCACGGTATCTCAGTGCATTCGAATTGCCATCGATAAAATGTGTTCGTTGTCCATATTTTATGCCTGCCCATACCATAACCCCACCGCTACCATGAGCCACTCTGTTACAACTTTGACATCGGCAAACTAATCTGCCCAGGGACTGCGGTTGAAAATGAGCTGGTTGGCTAAAACCGGCACTTTTACTGAAACGTTGCTTAATGTACACTGCCCCTGTAAAAATAAACTCAAACCGTTCGCTCGCCCACACAACACCATACACGTGGTCTGCGGTTGTGAGGCCGGTTGGACATCTGCCAAATTCTCTAAAACGACATTGGAGGTGGCTTATTTAACATTATATTCTCCGACAACAGCGCTGGTGGACATGCTTGCAGTTAGCATGCCAATTGCACGCCCCCTCAACTTGAGACATCTGTGGCATTGTGTTTTTTGACAAAACTGCACATTTTAGTGGCCTTTTATTGTCCCCAGCACAAGGTGCACCAGTGTAATGATCATGCTGTTTAATCAGCTTCTTGATATGCCACACTCATCAGGTGGATGGATTATCTTGGCAAAGCAGAAATGCTCACTAACAGGTATGTAAACACATTTGTGCGCAAAAATCTGAGCGAAATAAGCTTTTGTCCGTATGGAACATTTCTGGTATCTTTTATTTGAGCTCATGGAACATTGGACCAACACTTTACACGTTGCGTTTTTATATTTTTGTTCAGTGTACATAGATGGCATCAAACAGTAAAGTAAAGAGCAATGATGTAAATTAACCCTGGATTGCTAATGCTAAGTATTGGACATTGAGAGCCTTTGGGAGCCACCTGTCGGCCATATTGGCAGTCCTCCATAGGAAATAATGGAATTCTATTCTACAAAATTACATGTATTTATGTATTTTTTTGTTGTTGTAGTGGTGAACATAGCATTAGTAATCCCCCAAAATATAAAATTAAGGATGAACTGACAGAATATAATTTAAAAGTATGCATTAAGGTGTCTGTAATAGAATAAACATGGCAAAAACAAATGTGTAGACACTAATAAATTCCTTTCTATAGCTTCCTAAATATATTTTACAATGGTGTAGGAGTGCCAAGATGGAGGTGCGGTGGCGTCAACACGGAGCCCCGGCCCTATCAGTCATTTAAATCATTGATAAAGAGTTGACATTACAGGGACACAGTTTGTAAATGTTTTTTAGCCAGCCATACAAAATCAGACTGACAAGATGCACCCCGTGGAGGTATTTCTGGACATAGTTTATAATGCTTTGGTTGATATTGAATAGGCCAACTGCCTACCAACACATTAACTGAAGAGGCTTCTTCATATCTGCCAATGTTTGCGTTGTCAATATTGACACATCATGCCAGGAAGATATGGTAGCCAATAGCAAGACTGCTCTCACACGAGGACCAGTGTGGTTTGCCTAACTTCCACTTCCACCTATACCTGCAGGGACTTTCCAGCCAGACTAACTGTGGTATTTTTTTATGCTTCTACTTCTTGTCAGTAATCGTTTGTCTATCTTTTCTCTACACCAGCATCCCAGTTGCTGCACTTCTTCTCTTTACTTTGCCTGGTTTCCGGCTCCGATCAGCTCAGCCCTTCTAACCTAATCCCCACCTGTGCCTGTGTTATACGGATCCCAACCGCTGCCTCCACATATCGGAATTCCACTGCTGCTCCAGACCCCCCCCCCTGCTGTCTCTCTTGGTGTGGCCAAGCCCCTCTCATTCAGGATAGCCTCTGCACAGCTTCATGGCGGGTCGTGGAGGACCGGCGCGACCCAACGGCCCGGCGGCAGGCAACAAGATCTGCCAGTTCAAGCTGGTGCTGCTGGGGGAATCGGCGGTGGGCAAGTCCAGCCTGGTGCTGCGCTTCGTCAAGGGCCAGTTTCAGGAGTACCAAGAGAGCACCATCGGAGGTGAGTTATTTAGTATATATATATTTTTTACTATTGTTGTGCAGGCTATTTCTGGTGGTTTGATATGACCCACTGCAGGTTTCTCTATTCCATCAAGTGGTCTTTTATATCTGTGATATTTGGCTTTACTAGATCTCATTGCAAGAATGGCATCACCATATCATGGATGTTAAAAACAAAGCAAATGAGGTCAGACAAAAGGAAAAAGTGTAGAGTTGACACTGAAATTGCAGTTATTTAACCTTTATTTTGTAGTCAACTCAATGTATGCTCAAGCAAGTCAATGTAGAGGACGATGCTACCGTAGTGGAGATGTCATTAACGTCCAAAAATGAAATGGAATAACACCGTAGAACAGCATTTCTGTCGGATATTAGCTTATCGTATGCAATTCACAATAGTGAGCTCCAGTCAACGATAGAGGGCACAGGAAATGGCCGCAATGTAAGAATTGTTAGAGGGGTCAAAGGTTGACATGCCTCATGGGTCCTCACTGCTGGAGAAATGGGCCTTGTTCAAAAATGCAATCTTTCTTCCTCCCTTCTAGTAGGTAATCAATGATTTAATGACCCAGTCAGTGATTGGGCTCAATAAAGGGAGGTAGGAAGGAAGGATTGGAACGAGGCCATGGACTCTCTGCACGGTCATGTGATTGTGGAATTCTAGTGTTTGTAGTTTACAGACATGGGATTAGCATTTCTCTCTGCAGTTCTGATCCGTAGAAGCAGCAGTGCTGTGCTCGTTAGGAAGTTAATCCTCCAACCTGTTTGGCAGGACATGGTTAAAAAGCACAAATGATACCAAAAATAAAAATTCTCAAATGACCTTGCATAACATTATGAGCCTATTACAAAGTACCGTTTGTTGATAGTATCCATTTTATTAGTTTCACTTCTTAGTCACTGTGGACTATCAATAGAAGTCACTTTGATACTCATAGAATAAAAAGGAAAGGTTTCCAACTTCCTAAGTCTGAGGGTGGTTTAACGTTCCAGACTTGGAATTGTATCAATTTGCCACCCAGGGCTTTTTACTTGCGACATAGTTAAATGCACTAAAGAGGAACAATGGGTACATATTGAAGATGTGCATGCTCGTCCCAATAATCTTTTCACCTGTCTATTTTCAGAGGATAAAGCGAAGAAAATTAACAACTTCATAGTTAACACTAACAATATTGAAGAAGATTTGAACGTATTCTACCAGAACTAATATCACCCCTAAAAACACAACCCTATGGAACAATCCCTGGATAGCTTTTCAGAATTCACAGATAACTTATTTATGTGTATGTTTTGTATTATAAAAATAGAACCGTATCAAAGGCACTTTTTTTTTTTTTTTTACGCCTCTGCGTCTTTTTAACGTGTGTGTACGACTCAGTTGGTAGGCCTCCTCCGCGTAGAGCAAATTGAGGAACTGCAACTGAAAGCTTTTCCTACACTGGATAGGTTTTAAGTGCCAAAAATGACAAAACAAATGTTGACATTGAAGAGAGTGGGAGAGATTGACATGTCAACCCCGCGTCATGGCGCACTCGATTGCGGCGCAACGTTACTGATCGACGTGCAGGTATAAATGTATCAGGTAGAACAGACCTGCTTCTCTGCCATGTGGGAATAACATCAGCGCTATATAAGACATTTCTAAACGTCATGAACACCGCTCTGTTTCCTCCCCTGTCATATCCTCTTAACTTTTCTTCCCTCCCTTCCTCCATCTTACTATTTTCCAGCTGCCTTCCTCACACAGACTGTCTGCCTGGACGACACGACGGTCAAGTTTGAGATTTGGGACACGGCAGGCCAGGAGCGATACCACAGCCTGGCGCCCATGTACTACAGAGGAGCCCAGGCGGCAATTGTGGTCTACGACATCACCAACAGAGTGTGTGAAGGCTCTTTATCTGTTTCCCCTTACAACTGTGTAGGCAGGGTGACCAATTGGATTTAATGACCAGTGAAACCAATAGTTTGGTTATTTTAAGAATATAACTTCTCAATGCTTTATGGGCTTAGTTCAACTCTCGTCATAACCTTAATGTAAATGATGCATTCTGTGCCTTTTGCGTGTTTCACCAGGACACTTTTACGCGAGCAAAGAACTGGGTGAAGGAGCTGCAGAGACAAGCCAGCCCCAACATCGTCATCGCTCTTGCTGGGAACAAGGCCGACGTCGCCAACAAGAGAGCCGTTGATCTCCAGGTGAGAACAATTCCCACGCTGTGTGTGTGTTTCATTGATTGACAACATAACAAAAAAAAATTGTAGTTTTTTTTGTCATAGGCAAAATGGTCTTCTACTATTTGGTGTGGTACTATGATAGTGTACATTAAAAAAATATATATATATACATACAGTTGAAGTCGGAAGTTTACATACACCTTAGCCAAATACATTTAAACTCAGTTTTTCACAATTCCTGACATTTAATCCTAGTAAAAATGTCCTGTCTTAGGTCATTCAGGATCACCACTTTATTTTAAGAATGTGAAATGTCAGAATAATAGTAGAGAGAAGGATTTATTTCAGCTTTTATTTCTTTCATCACATTCCCAGTGGGTCAGAAGTTTACGTACACTCAATTAGAATTTGGTAGCATTGCCTTTTTAAATTGTTTAACTTGGGTCAAACGTTTCGGGTAGCCTTCCACAAGCTTCCCGCAATAAGTTGGTTGAATTTTGGCCCATTCCTCCTGACAGAGCTGGTATAACGGAGTCAGGTTTGTTGGCCTCCTTGCTCGCACATGCTTTTTCAGTTCTGCCAACACATTTTCTATAGTATTGAGGTCAGGGATTTGTGATGGCCACTCCAATACCTTGACTTTGTTGTCCTTAAGCCATTTTGCCACAACTTTGTAAGTATGCTTGGGGTCATTGTCCATTTGGAAGACCCATTGTGACCAAGCTTTAACTTCCTGACTGATGTCTAGAGATGTTGCTTCAATATATCCACATAATTTTCCTCCCTCATGATGCCATCTATTTTGTGGAGTGCACCAGTCCCTCCTGCAGCAAAGCACCCCCACAACATGATGCTGCCACACCCGTGCTTCATGGTTGGGATGATGTTCTTCGGCTTGGAAGCCTCCCTGTTTTTCCTCCAAACGATGGTCATTATGGCTAAATGGTTCTATTTTTGTTTCATCAGACCATAGGACATTTCTCCAAAAGTACGATCTTTGTCCCCATGTACAGTTGCAAACCGTAGTCTGGCTTTTTTATGGTGGTTTTGGAGCAGTGTCTTCTCCTTGCTGAGCGGCCTTTCAGGATATGTCGATTATAGGACTCGTTTTACTGTGGATATAGACACTTTTGTACACGTTTCCTCCAGCATCTTCACAAGGTCCTTTGCTGTTGTTCTGGGATTGATTTGCACTTTTCGCACTAAAGTACGTTCATCTCTAGGAGACAGAACGCGTCTCCATCCTGAGCGGTATGACGACTACGTGGTCCCATGGTGTTTATACTTGCGTAGTATTGTTTGTACAGATGAATGTTGTACTTTCAGGCGTTTGGAAATTGCTCCCAAGGATGAATCAGACTTGTGGAGGTCTACAAAAAAAATTTCTGAAGTTTTGGCTGATTTCTTTTGATTTTCCCATGATGTCAAGCAAAGAGGCACTGAGTTTGAAGGTAGGCCTTGAAATACATCCACAGGTACACCTCCAATTGACTCAAATGAGGTCAATTCGCCTATCAGAAGCTTCTAAAGCCATGACATAATTTTATGGAATTTTCCAAGCTGTTTAAAGCCACAGTCAACTTAGTGTATGTAAACTTCTGACCCACTGGTATTGTGATACATTGAAATAAACTATCTGTAAACAATTGTTGGAAAAATGATGTGTCATGCACAAAGTAGATGTCCTTACCGACACGCCAAAACTATAGTTTGTTAACAAGAAATTTGGTTAAAATTTGGTTATTTTCCGAGCTGTTTAAAGGCACGGTCAACTTAGTTTATGTAAACTTCTGACCCACTACAATTGTGATACAGTGAAATAATCCGTCTGTAAACAATTGTTGGAAAAATTACATGTCATGCATAAAGTAGATGTCCTAAGTGACTTGCCAAAACTATAGTTTGATAACAAGAAATTTGTGGAGTGGTTGAAAAAATAGTTTTAATGACTCCAAAGTGTTTGTAAACTTCCGACTTCAACTGTATACACATACATACACACACGCATACAGTGCTGTCAGAAAGTATTCAGACCCCTTCACTTTTTCCACTTGTTGCAACATTACAGCCTTATTCTAAATTTGATTACATAGTTTTCCCTCCTCTCATCAATCTACATACACACCCCATAATAACAAAGCAAAAACTGTTTAATTAAAAAATAAAATAAAAATTATATACTGAATTCACATTTACATAAGTATTCAGATCCTTTACTTAGTACTTTGTTGAAGCACCTTTGGCAGCGATTACAGTCTGAAGTCTTATTGGGTATGACGCTACAAACTTGCTACACCTGTATTTGGGGAGTTTCTCCCATTTTTTTTTCTCTGCATGTCCTCTCAAGCTCTGTCTGGTTGGATGCAGAGCGTCGTTGCACAGCTATTTTCAGATATCTCCAGAGATGTTCAAGTCCGGATTCTGACTGGGCCACTCAAGGTCATTCAGAGACTTGTCCCGAAGCCACTCCTGCACTGTTTTGGTTGTGTGCTTAGGGTCGTTCTCCCCAGTCTGAAGTCCTGAGCACTTTGGAGCAGGTTTTCTGTACTTTGCTCTGTTCATATTTTCCTCGATCCTGACTAGTCTCCCAGTCCCTGTTGCTGAAAAACATCCCCACAGCATAGTGCAGCCACCACCATGCTTCACCGTAGGGATAGTATTAGCACGATGATGAGCGGTACCTGGTTTCCTCCAGACGTGAAGCTTGACGTTCAGGCCAAAGAGTTCAATCTTGGTTTCATCAGACCACAGAATCTTGTTTCTCACGGACTGAGAGTTCTTTAGGTGCCTTTTGGCAAACTCCAAGCAGGCTGTCAAGTACTTTTTACTGAGAAGTGGCTTCTGTCTGGCCACTCTAACATAAAAGCCTCTAAGAAGAGTCTGGGTGGTTCCAAACTTCTTCCATTTAAGAATGATTGAGCCCACTGTGTTCTTGGGGACCTTCAATGCTGCAGACATTTTTTGGTACCCTTCCCCAGATCTGTGCCTTGACCAATCCTGTCTCGGAGCTCTACGGACCTCGTGGCTTGTTATTTTCTCTCTGACGTGCACTGTCAACTGTGGGACTCATCATATACAGTGGGGAGAACAAGTTTTTGATACTGCTGATTTTTGCAGGTTTTCCTACTTACAAAGCATGTAGAGGTCTAATTTTTTATCATAGGTACACTTCAACTGTGAGAGACGGAATCTAAAACGAAAATCACATTGTATGATTTTTAAGTAATTAATATGCATTTTATTTCATGATAAGTATTTGATCATCTACCAACCAGTAAGAATTCCGTCTCTCACAGACCTGTTAGTTTTTCTTGAAGAAGCCCTCCTGTTCTCCACTCATTACCTGTATTAACTGCACCTGTTTGAACTCGTTACCTGAATAAAAGACACCTGTCCACACACTCAATCAAACAGACTCCAACCTCTCCACAATGGCCAAGACCAGAGAGCTGTGTAAGGACATCATGTATAAAATTGTAGACCTGCACAAGGCTGGGATGGGCTACAGGACAATAGGCAAGCAGCTTGGTGAGAAGGCAACAACTGTTTGCGCAATTATTAGAAAATGGAAGAAGTTCAAGATGACAGTCAACACACACACACACACACACACACATAGGTGTGTGCCTTTCCAAATCAACCACAGATGGACTCCGAAGTTGTAGAAACATCAAGGATGCTCAATGGAAACAGGATGCACCAGAGCTCAATTCTGATTCTCAGAGCAAAGGGTCTGAATACTTATGTAAATAAGGTATTTCTTGTTTTTATTTTTAATACATTTGCAAAGCATTTCTAAAAACCTGTTTTCTCTTTTTTATTATTGTGTGTTGATTGATGAGGAAAAATATTAATTTAATCTATTTTAGAAAATGGTTGTAACATAACAAAATGTGGAAAAAGTGAAGGGGTATGAATACTTTCCGAATGCACAGTATGTAAAACAAAAAATACTTTGTCGTCCACATATTGTCATTTAGGGCCAATTTCCTGGACACAGATTATGCCTTGTCCTGGGCTAAAAAGCATTGTCAATGGAAAATCTTCATTTAAATAGCTTTTTAGTCCAGGTCTAAACTCAATCTGTGTCCGGGATACCCCCCTTAATGCTTAAGAACCTGTTATAGCCTTGAATAATCCCCCAAAATTCTGTATTAATAATATAATTGTCCTGTATTTGCAGGAAGCACAGGCCTATGCCGATGACAACAGTCTACTGTTCATGGAGACTTCAGCTAAGACTGCTATGAATGTCAACGAAATATTCATGGCCATAGGTAAGGGCAACCATCTACCCAGTGAGTCCCAACTTACTCCAAGCACTATTGGCCTGTAGTCCTCATTAGTGATCACACAGAATATATGATTACTATTCTATGGGTTTATCTCAAAAGCCTAAATAGACCTCTCTCACATTGTTGCTACTTTGAAAACCCAGGTATAGGATGAATTCAAATTGGTGGATGTCTACTACATTTACTTTTCATTTTTGTCATATAGAAAACACTCTTATCCAGAGCGACTTACCGTCAATAACTACCAATACAATGCAAACAGGAAAGGAATTGGCTTTCACTAGTTCAGATGGCGAGGAATCCACATTTTGGATGTTCTGTGTATCTGTTAATTCTGGGAGCACACGAACTCAGCATTAATGGCCCACTCTACTCTATTCTCTGTCCTTGTAGCAAAGAAGCTGCCCAAGAACGAGGCTCAGGGCGCAGCCGTAGCAGGGGGCCGGGCCCGGGCAGGAGTGGACCTTCAGGAGCCCGCCCCCCAGGGCCGCAGCAGCCAATGCTGTGGCGGGAGCACTTAGCCGATATCCAATGAACTGACTGAACGAGCCCAGAACACACATATTATCAAGACAACCAATCACGGCCTAGAGAGTAACGATGCGGGAACCGTTCTCACCCCCCCCCCCCCCAAATCAAAAGGAGACCCTTGTTAAAATTATAAGCTAGAGAATTTCAGTGCGACCCTCTCGCGTACTCTTTTACCCTCTAACTATCCCTCTGCTATACCTCCCATCTTCCCCCTCTCTCACTTTAATCTAAAACTAACTGGATTATGTCTTAACATTTTTTGTCCTTTAAAAAAACATTATGGATCATACCAACTGCTATTAGCTTTTTTGTCCAGGTTGCAGGTGCATGTCGCAAAGGTTAAGTTGTCTTTTCCTCTTAAAATCATTTTCTTCCTTCCATGTTGGTCTTCCACGTCTGGAAGAGGGAAAATATGCTCCAAGGGGACAATGTCTCTTACGCTCTTTTTCCGGATCTGTTCATTTTGTAAATTAATATTAGCCTTTGTTTATTATTACCGCTGTTCTTTTGACACGAGTGGGGGATGATTTATATAGGACACACCTAATGTGGTTTCTGACACGTGCGACAAATTTAACTGTATTGCAGTGTGCATTTTATCACCTAGTATACCAGACAGTCATTTTTAGCACCATGTTTTTGAATCCGTAAGATAAATGTAAGACCTGGAGAAAAAAATCAAATAAAACATGGCAAGATTTTCTAGGCTAAAATGTAAATTGTTAATGGGAATAAATGTTTTTAAATGGTATAATAATCATTTTGCTCACCGCCAATCAAACACAAATGTTCTGTTGGTAGGCCAGCCTCTGACATGAGATTTAAATAATGTTTATTGTTATCAAATAAACTTATCTTGTAGTTTGAGGGGGGAAAAAATACACTATTTGCTGAGTTGAAAGAGTAAGGAACCATGGTCCTTATTAGGGGAGAATTTAACATCGTCAATAGCACCCCATTGAACACAGCCAACTGACGAACCTGTGAAAAAGACGATAAGTAAATTGACCCCTTCTACATCACATGAAGACAGTATGTCTTGCGTAAACCCCTGCTTTCCTTCCTTGAAGCCTTTTTCTACTGTGTTAACGCTTAGTGCTGAATCCTGACGACTTCAACTTTCGCACAGACCTGCCATTGACATCAATGAAACATTTTGTACAAACAAAATTATTGCAAAAAGTAAGAATGCATCCCTTCAAACATTCCTCCGTACTGTCTACAATGAACAAAAATATAAAGTTGCTGGATATTGGCGGGAACTGGAAACAGCTGTTTACACGTCAATCCAGAGCATCCCAAACATGCTCAATGGGTGGCATGTCTGAGTATGCAGGTCATGGAAGAACTGGGTACATTTTCAGCTTCCAGGAATTGTGTACAGAACCTTGTGACATGGAGCTGTTCATTATCATGCTAAAAGATGAGGTGATGGTGGCGGTTGAATCGCACGACAATGGGCTTTAAAAGAAAATGGGCCTCACAATGGTCCTCAGGATCTCGTCACTGTATCTCTGAGCATTAAAATTGCCATTGATAAAATGCAATTTTGTATGTAGCTTACGCCTGCCCATACCATAACCCCACCACCACCATATGGCACTCTGTTCACAACGCTGACATTCTACGACGCCATCTGCCCAGTACAGTTGAAACTAGGATTCATCCGTGAAGTGCACACTTCTCCAGCATACAAGTGGCCATCGAAGGTGAGCATTTACCCACTGAAGTAGGTTACGACATCGAACTGTAGTCAGGTCAAGATCCTGATGAGGACAACCTGCATGCAGATGAGTTTCCCTGAGATGTTTTCTGACAGTTTGTGAAGAAATCATTGCAGAGTTACAGTTCATATGACTAACTCAATAACTTTGAAATTGTTGCGTTTATAGTTTTGTTCAGTATAGTTATAGAGTGGATATTTTTTACTTTAAGAACATAATTTTACTGAACATATAAATGCAGCAATTTTAAAGATTTTGCTGAGTTATAGTTCATATAAGGAAATCAGTCAATTGGAATTAATTCATTAGGCCATAATCTATGGATTTCACATAACTGGGCAGGGGCCCAGCCATGGGTGGGCCTGGGAGGGCATAGGCCCACCCACCACCCAATCAGAATGAGTTTTTCTTCACAAAAGGGCTTTATTACAGACAGAAATACTCCTCGGCTCCTCGCCACCCCTCCCTTCTGTTGATCCCGAGGTAATGGGCTGGTGTGGTTACACGTGGTGTGAGGCGGGTTGGACATACTGCCAAATTCTCTAAAACGACGTTGGTAGAGAAATGAACAACAGTTCTGGTGGACATTCCTGAAGTCATCGTGACAATTGCACGCGCCCTCAATTTGAGACATCTGTGGCATTGGGTTGTGTGACAAAACTGCACATTTTAGAGCGGCCTTTTTTTGTCCCCAGTGACGTGTATTGTGTGACGTACTGATATGACATCACCACGTAAGTAAAGGCATGTGGGACTTGTTACACAGACAGTGATGGAGTAAAGACATGTTGAAGTTTGCCTTGCCTCTGAGTCTGGTTGATTCAATTCAGTATAATATCCTAACTTAGCTGAAAGTTGTAAGTATAGGATTGAACAATGGCGACGAGGATAATGTTTAAAAGCGATAGTTAAATCTGAAAAGTGAGTTTGTGTTGTCAAGATGGAAAGCACGGTGAATGGTTGGCACCATGCCAAAGTTTGATTGCTACAATGAGCTTGCTACGCTAGGTCCACTCTGGACCAGGTGGTTGATGGCGTTTGAGCTGTTCGCGGATGGTCAAGGACTAATACGTGACATTGATACAGTTACAAAACAACGGAGGACAGCTTTGCTTCTAGGTCATACTGGGACAGATGTGCACGACATTTTCTCCACACGCGCAGACGCCGGAGAACCAACGGACTACGTCAGGGCTGTGGCTGAGTTAAATGGATACTTCGTGCCACAGGTGAACACAGCATTCACGAGACAGACATTTTATCAACTGACAGAAAACTGGTGAGAAAGATTAGCAATTTGTTGCTTGTCTGAGACAAGCAGCTAAAGACGGACTTTTCTGGAGATAAAGACAATCAGATTAGAGATACCATACCGAGCAAGTGCAATACGGAATACGTGTGCTGAAAACTATTGGAGGAAGACCCTGGGCTAACATTAGCGTGGTCACTTGAGCTAGCCGCACAATGTGAAACAATTGAAGTGCAGATGTCCGCCATGCATGCCAGTACAGATGCTAAAGAGAATGAGACTGCCTTGTGTTTTCAAAAAAAGGAGGGGAAATATCACATAAAGGGGCAAAGACAGAAGGAAAAGACTAATTAGAGAAAGAGTGCTATCGTTGTGGACATGCAGATCATTTTGCAAAGGACCCTGCTTGTCCAGCACGTGGGCAGACTTGCAAGAAATGTAACGGAAAGGACAATTTTGCAAAAATGTGCAAGACCAAATGTAACAAATTAGACTGTGAAATATGTTGATTCCGAGGACAAAACCGAGCTGTGGTAAATGAGAACTGTAACTCAGACAGGATCACGTTCTCAGTAGGAGGGGTGAATGTATTCATGTTAATTGATTCTGGGACCACGAGTAACATAGTAGAGGACAGTACATTGAAAATGTTGAAAGCCAAGGAAATTAGGTGCCGTTCATCACTGACAGATTAAAAGGGTTTTTTCACCAGTTGAAGCCGCTGAGGGGAGAGCGGCTCATAATAGTGGCTGGAACGGAGCGAATGGAATGGCAGCAAAGCATGTGTATGATGTATTTGATTCCATTCCACCTATTCCGCTCCAGCCATTACCATGAGCCCGTCCTCCCCAGTTAAGGTGCCACCAACCTGTGGTTTTCACACGCCAAATAAAGATAGGCAAGCACCGCAAACAGGCTGAGTTCACTGTGATATGTGGACGGGGAGGGGCGTTGCTAGGGAAAGACACTGCCATTCAATTGGGTGTGCTAAAAGTGGGTGTTACCATATCAGCAGTGAACCAGTGACATGTAAAAACAAAGGTAAAACAACAGTACCCCCCCCCCAAGGGGTGGGTAAGCTAAACACAAAGCAGATCAACCTACATTATAACATATGACACCAGTAGCACAGGCCCTTAGGCGTGTACCGTTCCACCTGGGAGAAGCTGTAGAGGGAAAAGATTGAGGAACTACAAAACAAGGACTTAATCGAGAGAGTGGATGGTGAATCTGCTAGTGGGCTAGTGTCAAAACTGGACGGTGACATAAAACTGTTTCTGGACATGAGACAAGTGAACACAGCAACTGTACGTGGCAGGTACATAATCCCAACAGTAGACTAACTTTTGCAAGGAATAAATGGGTCTGTCATGTTCAGAAACTGGATCTTAAATGGGGTTATCATCAACTAGAGTCAAAATCAAATCAAATTTTATTAGTCACATACACATGGTTAGCAGATGTTAATGCGAGTGTAGCGAAATGCTTGTGCTTCTAGTTCCGACAATGCAGTAATAACAACAAGTAATCTAACCTAACAATTCCACAACTACTACCTTATACACGCAAGTGTAAAGGGATAAAGAATATGTACATAAAGATATATGAATGAGTGATGGTACAGAACGGCATAGGCAAGATGCAGTACATGGTATAGAGTACGGTATATACCTATGAGATGAGTACTGTAGGGTATGTAAACATAAAGTGGCATGGTATAAAGTGGCTAGTGGTCCATGTATTACATAAGATGGCAAGATGCAGTAGATGATATAGAGTACAGTATATACATATACATAAGAGATGTGTAGTGTAGGGTATGTAAACATTATATTAGGTGGCATTGTTTAAAGTGGCTGGTGGTACGTTTTTACATAATTTCCATCAATTCCCATTTTTAAAGTGGCTGGAGTTGAGTCAGTATGTTGGCAGCGGCCGCTAAATGTTAGTGGTGGCTGTTTAACAGTCTGATGGCCTTGAGATAGAAGCTGTTTTTCAGTCTCTCGGTCCCTGCATTGATGCACCTGTACTGACCTCGCCTTCTGGATGATAGCGGGGTGAACAGGCAGTGGCTTGGGTGGTTGTTGTCCTTGATGATCTTTATGGCCTTCCTGTGACATCGGGTGGTGTAGGTGTCCTGGAGGGCAGGTAGTTTGCCCCGGGTGATGCGTTCTGCAGACCTCACTACCCTCTGGAGAGCCTTACGGTTGTGGGCGGAGCAGTTGCCGTACCAGGCGGTGATACAGCCCGACAGGATGCTCTCGATTGTGCATCTGTAGAAGTTTGTGAGTGCTTTTGGTGACAAGCCGAATTTCTTCAGCCTCCTGAGGTTGAAGAGGCGCTGCTGCGCCTTCTTCACAACGCTGTCTGTGTGGGTGGACCAATTCAGTTTGTCCGTGATGTGTACACCGAGGAACTTAAAACTTTCCACCTTCTCCACTACTGACCCGTCGATGTGGATAGGGGGGTGCTCCCTCTGCTGTTTCCTGAAGTCCACAATCATCTCCTTTGTTTTGTTGACGTTGAGTGTGAGGTTATTTTCCTGACACCACACTCCGAGGGCCCTCACCTCCTCCCTGTAGGCCGTCTCGTCGTTGTTGGTAATCAAGCCTACCACTGTAGTGTCGTCCGCAAACTTGATGATTGAGTTGGAGGCGTGCATGGCCACGCAGTCGTGGGTGAACAGGGAGTACAGGAGAGGGCTCAGAACGCACCCTTGTGGGGCCCCAGTGTTGAGGATCAGCGGGGTGGAGATGTTGTTACCTACCCTCACCACCTGGGGGCGGCCCGTCAGGAAGTCCAGGACCCAGTTGCACAGGGCGGGTTCGAGACCCAGGGTCTCGAGCTTGATGACGAGTTTGGAGGGTACTATGGTGTTAAATGCTGAGCTGTAGTCGATGAACAGCATTCTCACATGGGTATTCCTCTTGTCCAGATGGGTTAGGGCAGTGTGCAGTATGGTTGCGATTGCGTCGTCTGTGGACCTATTGGGTCGGTAAGCAAATTGGAGTGGGTCTAGGGTGTCCGGTAGGGTGGAGGTGATATGGTCCTTGACTAGTCTCTCAAAGCACTTCATGATGACGGAAGTGAGTGCTACGGGGCGGTAGTCGTTTAGCTCAGTTACCTTAGCTTTCTTGGGAACAGGAACAATGGTGGCCCTCTTGAAGCATGTGGGAACAGCAGACTGGGATAAGGATTGATTGAATATGTCCGTAAACACACCAGCCAGCTGGTCTGCGCATGCTCTGAGGACGCGGCTGGGAATGCCGTCTGGGCCTGCAGCCTTGCGAGGGTTAACACGTTTAAATGTTTTACTCGGCTGCAGTGAAGGAGAGCCCGCAGGTTTTGGTAGCGGGCCGTGTCAGTGGCACTGTATTGTCCTCAAAGCGGGCAAAAAAGATATTTAGCCTGTCTGGGAGCAAGACATCCTGGTCCGCGACGGGGCTGGTTTTCTTTTTGTAATCCGTGATAGACTGTAGACCCTGCCACATACCTCTTGTGTCTGAGCTGTTGAATTGCGATTCTATTTTGTCTCTGTACTGGGACTTTGCCTGTTTGATAGCCTTGCGGAGAGAATAGCTACACTGTGTGTATTCGGTCATGTTTCCGGTCACCTTGCCCTGGTTAAAAGCAGTGGTTCGCGCTTTCAGTTTCACGCGAATGCTGCTGTCAATCCACGGTTTCTGGTTTGGGAATGTTTTAATCGTTGCTGTCGGTACGACATCGTCAATGCACTTCCTAATGAACTCGCTCACCGAATCAGCATATTCTTCAATGTTGTTGTTGGACGCAATGCGGAACATATTCCAATCCGCGTGATCGAAGCAGTCTTGAAGCGTGGAATCAGATTGGTCGGACCAGCGTTGAACAGACCTGAGTGCGGGAGCTTGTTGTTTTAATTTCTGTTTGTAGGCTGGAATCAACAAAATGGAGTCGTGGTCAGCTTTTCCGACCGGGGGGCGGGGGAGGGCCTTATATGCGTCGCGGAAGTTAGTATAACAGTGATCCAGAGTTTTGCCAGCCCTGGTAGGACAATCGATGTGCTGATAGAATTTAGGGAGTTTTGTTTTTAGATTAGCCTTGTTAAAATCCCCAGCTACGATGAATGCAGCCTCAGGGTGTGTGGTTTCCAGTTTACAAAGAGCCAGATAAAGTTCGTTCAGGGCCATCGATGTGTCTGCTTGGGGGGGAATATATACGGCTGTGATTATGACCGAAGAGAATTCCCTTGGTAGATAATGCGGTCGACATTTGATTGTGAGGAGTTCTAGATCAGGTGAACAGAATGACTTGAGTTCCTGAGTGTTGTTATGATGATCACACCACGTCTCGTTAATCATGAGGCATACCCCCCCGCCCCTCTTCTTACCAGAAAGATGTTTGTTTCTGTCTGCGCGATGCGTGAAGAAACCAGCTGGCTGCACCGACTCCGTTAGCGTCTTTTGAGTTAGCCATGTTTCCGTGAAGCAGAGCACGTTGCAATCCCTGATGTCTCTCTGGAATGTTACCCGTGCTCGGATTTCATCGACCTTATTGTCAAGAGACTGGACATTGGCGAGTAGTATGCTAGGGAGTGGAGCGCGATGTGCCCGTCTCCGAAGCCTGACCAGGAGACCGCTACGTTTGCCCCTTTTACGGCGTCGCGTAGGCTCCCCGGCTGGGATCAGGTCCATTGTATTGGGTGGAAGGCAAAACACTGGATCCGTTTCGGGAAAGTCATATTCCTGGTAGGAACGGTGGTTAGTTGACGTTAATCGTATATTCAGTAGTTCCTCCCGACTGTATGTAATGAAATCTAAGATCACCTGGGGTACCAATGTAAGAAATAACACATAAAAAAACAAAATTCTGCATATTTTCCAAGGAACGCGAAGCGAGGCTGCCATCTCGCTCGGCGCCGGAAGTAGGAACCAAGGGGTCAAGGGGCATAACGACGTTTGCAGTGCATAATGGGATACACAGATATAAAAGATTCATATTTTGAGTTTCGTTGGCGAGTGAGCAGTATCAACATGAAATCGCACGGGCAGGCATCGAGGGGGTGGAGAACATATCAGATGACATCGTCCATGACCAGCGGGTACCTGCTGCTCTAAACAGAACTGTGGGCTGACTCTCAACTCTGTTTTTGGACAGACTGGTGTTTATGGGCATGTTACTCTCACAGAAGGGCATTGGGCCCACAGCTGAAAGGGAGCCTGAGACTGCATCAGAGGTACGTAGCTTTCTAGGGGTTTTGGGCTACAGCAGTAGGTTCATTCCCAGGTTCTCTACACTCTCGGAGCCTCTGCGGAAGTTGACCAAGGAGGACACCACATTCCATTTCGTACTGGAACAGAATGCATTTCAGACATGAAAAGAGAAACTAGCTGAAGCCGCGACACTCGCGTACTTTGACAAAGACGCAAAAACAAAAGTAACAGCAGACGCAGGACCAGTGGGCCTAGGAGCTGTGCTCGTGTCTGTCAGAGTGTGAACACAGATATTCAAAAAACTGAGTGTGAGTCCCTTGCATTGGTTGGGGCTTGTGAAAGGCCTCGTGTCTGATCATAAGGCGTTGGAGGCTATTTTACAATCCTCGCTCAAAGCCATGCGCTCGCATCGAACGATGGGTGCTGAGACTCCAACCCTATGACTTTTGCGTTGTCCACATACCAGGGAAAATCAACAATCGCTGACCCTCTGTCTTGTCTAATTGGAGGGACTGCAGTGAAAGACTCACGCACACACATGGAGCAGAGGAGTATGTAAGAGTTGTGGCTGTGAACGCAACTCTAAATGCAGTGACCACAAGGTAAGTGGAGGAAGCTTCGGGCTGCAGATGAAGAGCTAAGAGAGGTGAGAAATGCTATTCAGCGTGGGTGTTCTGAGACATGCCAGGCATATGCACCTATAGCAATGGAACTGTGTGTAATTGGACAATTAGTCCAAAGGGGAACTTGCATTGTTTTGCCGGCATGCACTTCATGTGAGGGCTCTAGCCTAAGCTCACGAGGGACATTTGGGCATTGTAGGCACAAAACATCTCAGGAGTAAAGTATGGTGGCCTGCCATGGACAAGGCTGTAGAGAGACACGTCAAGTCATGCCATGGTTGCCAGATTGTATGAAGACCAGATGTGCCAGATCCACAGTGCTAACCGGCAGGATGTCGCCACTGACTTATTGGGTCCACTACCAACAGGATACTCAATACTAGTAGTTGTAGACTATTACAGCAGATATTATGAATATGATGTCATACAATCGACCAATGCAGAAAAGGTGATTCATGGTCTACCATTAACGATTCGATCTGATTGCGACCCACGGTACATATCCCAGTTCCAGAACTTCTGACAGGAAAATGGGGTATAACATGTAAAAAAATGACACAATGGGCACAGGCAAATGGTGAAGTGGAGCGGCAAAATGCTTCCCTCATGAAACGGATTCGCATTGCACAAGCTGAGGGGCTGGACTGAAAGCGGAAGCTACGCGAGTACATCACAGTCTACAGGTCCATTGATCACCATGATGCTGAGCAGAAAGGGACATCCAAGATCTATGCAGAGCCAAGCACTCTGACATGGACATTGGAGACCAAGTTCTCCTAAAATGGGACAAAACAGACAAGTTCACAACCTTCAGCAAGATACCTTACACTGTGATCAATACAGAAACAATGTGGTTGTTCAATCTCCAACCGGAGCCAGGTATTCCAGGAATACAACATTCGTGAAGAGGTATACAATTGAGGAGCCAGATCCACAACCAAAGGACACCACACAACTGAGAGACTGGAACGGAGTCCTACTCTGAGACATTACATAGTCTCTGGTTTGGACTCTGTCTGTAAGGGATCACCAGAACGACCACGGAGACCCATGCCAGTCAGGCCTCACAGACAAATTAAACTGCCACATAAGTTAACAGACTTTGTCATTAAATAATGATCCTGTACGGTAAAGAAAAATCTGAAGAAACTGAAAAATGACATGTACAAAAGACTAATGTGAAGACTCAATGTTTGAGTTAGGTTGTGAAAAAGGTGCGGAATGTTTTGTTACAGTTTAAAAAAAATCTATACTGCTTTGTTTTGCTTAGAAGTAAGCTTAAAAAGGAAAGTCCATTAGGAGACCAGAAATAAAGACATGAAACATATTTTAGTTGTTTATTGGTAACACAAAGGTTGCTATACAGGTAAAGAATGAGTGTTGTTGTGTAAGTCAGGTTGACATTGAAGTTCATATCCAAGTAAAGGGGGATGTTGTGTATTGATACCCCATAATGACAATGCAAAAACAGTTACTTTATTTTATATTTTTATATGAAATATCACATTTACATAAGAATTCAGACCCTTTACTCAGTACTTTGTTGAAGCACTTTTGGCACCGATTACAGCTTCAAGGCTTCTTGGGTATGACGATGCAAGCTTGGCACACCTGTATTTGGGGAGTTTCTCCCATTCTTCTCTGCAGATCCTCTCAAGCTCTGTCAGGCACAGCTATTTTTATTTGTTGTCCTGTTGGAATGTGAACCTTCGCCCCAGTCTGGTCCTGAGTGCTCTGGAGCAGGTTTTCATCAAGGGTCTCTCTGTACTTTGCTTCATCATTCCCTCAATCCTGACTAGTCTCCCAGTCCCTGCAGCTAAAAAATATCCCCACAGCATGATGCTGCCACCACCATGCTTCATCTTAGGGATGGTGCCAGGTTTCCACCAGATGCTTGGCATTCAGGCCAAAGAGTTCAATCTTGGTTTCATCAGATCAGAGAATCTTGTTTCTCATGGTCTGAGACTCCTTTAGGTGCCTTTTGGCAAACTCCAAGTGGGCTGTCATGTGCCTTTTCTGAGGAGTGGCTTCTGTCTGGCCTGATTGTGTGTGCATAGATGGTTGTCCTTCTGGAAGGTTCTCCATCTCCACAGAGGAACTCTGTCAGCGTGACCATCGGGTTCTTGGTCACCTCCCTGACCAAGGCCCTTCTCCCCCGATTGCTCAGCTCAGTTTAGCAGGGCGGCCAGCTTTATGAAAAGTCTTGGTGGTTCCAAACTTCTTCCATTTAAGAATGATTGAGGCCACTGTGTTCTTGGGGACATTCAATGCTGCAGAAATGTTTTTGTACCCTTCCCCATATCTGTGCCTTGACACAATCCTGTCTCGGGGCTCTAGGGACAATTCCTTCGACCTCATGGTTTGGTTTTGCTCTGACATGCACTGTCAACTGAGGGACCTTATATAGACAGGTGTGTGCGCCTTTCCAAATAATGTCCAATCAATTGAATTTACCACAGGTGGACTCCAATCAAGTTGTAGAAACATCTCAAGGATGATCAATGGAAACAGGATGCTCCTGAGCTCAATTTCGAGTCTCATAGCAAAGGGTCGGAATGCTTATTTAAATACGTTTTTTTTTTTTTAGTTTTAATACATTTAGCCTAGGCTACTACACAAGTGAAGAGCAAAAAAAGGCAAATGTTTGCCATTTTTAATATGATAACTGATGATCAATGAGACCCACCCCGCTGGCTGCTAGACTAATTTGCCAATCTAAAAAAAATGTGCTGATTGAGTTACTGCTGATGCAGAACCAAATTTCGAAATTGAACCTTCTGTATTCTATTATTCTAACTCTCAACAGTAATTTAGGACCCCAACAGTGTCCACCCCCCAAAACATTTGAAATATATTTGTTAATTGGTCCACTGGCCGCCAGTTGCCCATTCCTGCTTTAAAGTATTTAAAACGGTTGGATTACTTTGGGAATTTCGGTAAGCTGCAACAATATGATAAATGCATTCAGTGACATTAGCCTACTTTATTACAATATTTACATAATTTTGTGATATTCATTCCCACATGAATTATTGATTGAACCATCCAGTTGTGGTTAAGAAAACGTGCATGCATAGTGGTGGGCTTTGGGACGTGATGGGCGAAGCTACATGCATCACAATGTTTACAACTGCCGCGAGTAACGGGCGCTGCATATGTGACGACACTCCCACTCTGACAAATTCTTTCTCTTTGCTCTTGTTTTCCTTAATAGGATGTCGGTGGGCGGAGCCGGGAGGGTTGTCAGCAAAATAGGACACCTGGGCTCGGGTGTCCCGGGATAAATACACCTCTTCCCCATTCATTGGGGAGACTCTCTCCATGCAGATACTGATAGATTTTGGTTGTGGCATTTTTGTGGCTGTTTTGGTTGTTTACTTTGGCACTTTTCAACACCCCTCATCACATTTATGCATGCAAACACTCACACTACTGACTACACACACCATTGTTAATTGTATTTGGTTTACTTTAGTAAATACATATATTTTGTTATTCTTTATCGCCACGTTGTCTCCCTTTTTGTTACGAACTTCGAGCAATTCGTGACACATCAACCATCATTATGAAGCATCAAATCTCATGGGCGCACATTGCCTTTGCCGGACATAGCTACGACTAGTCTTATTTTTGGTTGGTGCAACGGATGTAAATTCTGATCCTAGTCAGATGTAGTAGCTACGCCCCACCTAGCATTTAAACCCCCCCCCCCCCAACTGGTGCAACCAGCCCCTGATTGGTGAACGACTGATCCATTCACAGCTCTTTGTCTGTTGGAAAAGTTAGGGACAACCACATCCACACACACATACAAACAATGCTTTTAACATAGGCCTACCATGTTTTCAACTTACATATTTTGCGTTTACACAGGCAGCCCAATTATTACATTTTTTTCCACTAATTGGTATTCTGACTAATCACATCAGATATTTTCAGAGCTGATCTGATTGGTCAAAAGACCAATTTGTGGGGGAAAAATATCAGAATTGGGCTGCCTGTGTAAGCACAGCCTTTGACATACATGATAACATTGTGCATTTCCAACTCCATGGTTTCCATCCTCTCCATCTACGTTGCTATGCGGAGGTCAATGTCAGAGGTTCTGGTTTGCTTCCACTCCTGCTCCAGCCTGTTGTCCTTCTGCCCGTTCTGCTCTCTCAGGGTGAGGCTCCTGTTCAGGCTGGTGGCCACCTCCTGCATGCGTCTCTCTGCAGGCGACCCGGACCCTCCTCCAGCATGAGCATGATCTCTTCCTTGGCCACGGTCCACTTGGAAGGGATCTTTTGCTGCTCTTGCGGGACAAGTGCGGGCCCAGCGGTTCTCGCCTCCCTGGGGCTCCAGTTGGCAATGGGTATTCACAGAGGCAGCGAGTCCGGGAGAGACCTGGTGCTAAAAAAACAAATACTATATGATCATATAACCGGCAAAGTCACTGAATGTATCAATAATTGATCTGAAATTGTTGCTCGTAGTCTAGATATTATCAGAATGACTCTGCTCTTGTATCTTGCGTTCTATGACGATATTATTACTCCGCGTGTTGACATAAAATATTTCACACCCAAGATTATGAATGTATCTCAAATTATAGCCTACTTGAACATTAGGCCTAATTGTTATCATGTCCATAAATGTAACCTATTTGACCAGTAGATGGCACCAGTAGGCCTAGATATACTGTCAATATCCTATTACATTTGGCTTTTGTTTTGCAATTTTTCCCTTGAGTATAATGGCACAATTGAACTCATACACTAAATGAGACTCACTCAATGAATGAGAAATAAAAATCTATAAAAATACAAACATTTAATTATGTCACCAAACTACAAATTGTCAGGATTCTCAACCCATAATCTGGGATGTCAGTGTTGCAGACAGATTTTTAAAAACAAAAGTATTGCACTATATAGGGAATAGGGTGTCATATGGGACACAACCAGTGTCTTGCAGGTGACCTGCCGATTCACAGTAAGGAAGCAATTCCGTTTTGTTCCCCTGGTTATTCTACTGAGCTTTTTTTTTTAGGTAAAGTGTCCCAAGGTTAATGCAGTACGCCCTAATGCAGTGGGTTTCAATGAACACTGGCCTTTTAATAGAACCACCTGGTTCAGATTGGAGGTCGATTAACTTAAGAAATGCATGGTTTTTCACACTGTTTTTCATACACACATAGTTGGTACTGTAAGGGGACTTGTAAATGGCATTGCCATTGTGGACTAATGACGGTGTGTACCCAGTAATCAAATCAAACATCCCATTTATATAAGACTACTCTTCTATTGTTGTTTTGTTATCAACATGAATAACACATTTTAACTATTTCTTAGTCAAAGCTTGTAAGTGTTTATACTTGTGATATATATGTGAATAACTATACAAACATATCAATCTGTTATTTATGGGGAAACGTACCGTCAGTTGTCACAGTGTGTATCATTTGTGCATTGTTTCACATGCGCAAATGAAAGTGGTTTAGCACCACTTTTAAGCAGAGACGGGGGGGGGGGGGGGGCGTCCCAAATGGAACCTTATTCCCTATATAGTTCACTACTTTCAGCCAGGACCCCATAGGGAGCTGGTCAAAAGTTGTGCACCATGTAAGGAATAGGGTGCCATTTGGGAGGCAGACAGGGTCAGCAGCACAGACAGGTAGACAACCACTTTGGGGGAAAAGTATAGGGATTGTTATGAGGTGTGTTTAACAAGGTACAACAAATACTCTCTCAAGATTTTAAATGAGAAAGGGTGGCACATGTCTTGTAAATTGTCTGACCATTTTTCTGATTGGGGTGCATCAGACACACACACACACACACACATACACACAGCAGCACTGCCAAAGACTGTGCCCCTAGTAAATAATTTCTCATGTGGTGTGCTGTCAATCGAGACACATTGTCAGAAAAGGAACCAATTTCATACTGCAGCTGTGAATTACAGTGGGAGGGGAGGCCTGATAAGCAATGAGTCTGACTGTCCTTGGAAAATAGATAGAAGATTGTGCCCCGAAAATAAATGTAGGCCACCTACAATATCGGCTGTACTTTTAGCTTCAATTATACCCCCCTCCCCCAATTTACAGTATCACATGAAATATGAATTTTGGCCAATAACCAGCTTGAACAATGGTTGTCATAACAACAGGGCTTTTTTTTGCAGATTTAGATAACTAGAATGTTACTTTCGTTGGTGTACTCCATCACCCCCAAAAACCAAGTGAAGGGATACTCCAAAGAAAAGGTGAAGATTTGATCTATCCATAATCTTACAGGGAAATGGGTTTGAGGAAAACAATGGAGACTTTGAAGATTCCCTATATTCCTCAGTTAAGAATAAGACAATTTAGAGCGAGCTTCACTCCACATCTAGATATGCCAATCAAACCAGTTCTGTCAGGCTTGCAAATCCTCCTGCGGAGGGACACGAGTGAAAACCCATTTCTCATATGATTTTGCTATACGGACACAGAATATAGGAATGCCAAGGGCATTGGGAGATGGAAGGTTGTGCTGCCTTCCCTAGGAGTTGATAACACACTACAGCCTTTCATTAATAGCCACACAATTTAAGATCTGGGCTATGCTTTTGGCTATATGTGGAATAAAACAGAACTGTGCAGTAACAGGATGGAACTCTTTTACATAGAGAGAAAATGGATGTCAGTTGAAAATAGCAGTTATATTTTGGATGAATCACTTAGAGGGTGACGAAGGTCTACATAGCAGGGATAATCTATTCAAATCTCAGCTTTAAGGACTGCTGGATCAACTCCTCAGCACTGCTGGTTTTCAGCCTTCCCCTTTAATCAGGGATGGATTCAGGCCTGGGACATCAGGGTGTCAGAAGGGCACATACCGTAGCAAAACATTTTGAAATGGAAAATGAAAATCTGTGTTCTTATTGTCCAGGTAGTCCCTGTTTCAGTCTGTTTTCTTCATTTTGTTGCCTAATGTGAGTGGACTCTAGCTAATTAATGATGCAAATAAATTATCAGTAGGCCTACTGGAGGGATTTTAAAGCTTTCAACATATCACACATTTGATCCAATTAATGCTATTTCCATTTATGCACTCAATCTTTACTGTATACTGGCACTCATACTCTCCTGATCACCAATGTACCTCTTATCTCCATATCCCCACACAGAATAACTTGCAAAAACTACTTCAAGACATGCATAGTGGAAGGTCTTCCCATTGAGGATATTTGCTGCTGGCTCATATTGACAGCAGAATGTTGGTAAGAATACCATGCATGCACCTCCCCTATGGGCATCTGACAGTGCACAGTCCTTATCCACCAAGTTTGAAAACAGACAACCTAGTGCTTCAAGCATTCAATTGTACACAGTGGACCTCATTTATCAGTTATGAGCAGCACCAATTCGTATGTAAATTGTGCGTAGCTCCTATAACCAATTTCTTTAGACAAGCATTTCTGCATTCACACATTTTTCGCAGTTTGAGCAGGTAAAGAAACTATTTCTGGGGGCAGATGTAGGACAAATGTGTTTAATCGGGAATGGATTTGTGTATACATTTTTCGGCCCAACTTTAAATTAAGTACAATTTATAAAGGCTTTATATAGCATACATAAAGGCTTTATAAGAGCTATATAAATACTTCACAAATCATCTATAAGTGTATGTCATACTCTATAAACATAAACAGAGCAGAATGTAACATTTGGTAGTTCACCCTACAGTGGGAATGGTTATGTCACCCTTTATAACCATTTATAGCGCATGACATATGCTTATAGATGATTTGTGAAGCATTGATGTAGTCCTTATTAAGTCGTTATGTATGCTATATAAATCCTTTATAAGTTGTACTTTTTAATAAGAACAAATATATGTATTTAAGGCCCAGTTTTATTACATTTCAAACATGGCAAACATTCAACATTCAGTGTTGAATTTCCAGGTGAACTTTGAAGGCAGTGATGGATGGGATCAGCCTGCACAGTCCACACCGCAAAGGCTGTTACTGTGGCAACCAGGTAAATTGGGATGTAAGGGGGTGGGGGTGCAGCCAGCTTGTGATCAAGATAAGCCTTTGGCAAAATATGACGGAGAAGGAACATGGCCCCTAATGAAAACACTCAAGATAATGACCATGCGCAAGACAGACCGTCTCTTTGATGCACGCAAACCATGTTGATTGAACTAGAATCCAGCAGACTCAAAATGAGAGGCTTTACTCTCCCTGCAATACTCCCGGGGTTATATCTCATGGGTGAATTCAGTTGAGAAAAGTAAACAAGTCTATTTCCCTGAGTATGAGTGTACTGTATACACACACACACTTATTTATATATACACTACTGTTCAAAAGTTTGGGGTCATTTAGAAATGTCCTTGTTTTTGAAAGAAAAGCACATGTTTTGTCCATTAAAATAACATCAAATTGATCAGAAATACAGTGTAGACATTGTTAATATTGTAAATGACTATTGTAGCTGGAAACTGATTATTTTTAATGGAATATCTACCTAGGCGTACTGAGGCCCATTATAAGCAACCATCACTCCTGTGTTCCAATGGCACGTTGTGTTAGCTAATCCAAGTTTATAATTTTAAAAGGCTAATTGATCATTAGTAAACCCTTTTGCAATTATGTTAGCACAGCTGAAAACTGTTGTTCTGATTATTAACTTCTCTTGGGCACGTGAGACGGTAGCGTCCCACCTCTTCAACAGCCAGTGAAACTGCTGGGTACCAAATTCAAATACAGAAATACTCATTATAAAAATTCAGAAAACAAAACATATTTTACATAGGTTTAAAGATTAACTTCTTGTGAATCCAACCACGGTGTCAGATTTAAAAAAAAAATTACGGCGAAAGCATACCTTACGATTATTTGAGAACATAGCCCACTAGACAAATCATTACAAACATTAGCCAGCCAAGTAGAACAGTTACACATGTCAGAAATTGAGATAAAATTAATCCCTTACCTTTGATGATCTTCATATGGTTGCACTCAGCAGACATTCATTTACTCAATAAATGTTCCTTTTGTTCGATAAAGTCTCTTTATATCCAAAAACCTCCGTTTTGTTTGCGCGTTTTCTTCAGTAATCCACAGGCTCAAATGTAGTCAACAGGAAGACAAAAAAATCCAAATTGTATCCGTAAAGTTCATAGAAACATGTCAAACAATGTTTATATTCAAACCTCAGGTTGTTTTTAGCCTAAAAAATCGTTAATATTACAACCGGACAATATCGTTGTCAATTTAAAAGGTAAACAAGAAACGCACTCTCTCGGTCGCGCACATGAAAAAGCTCTGTGACACTTTAGGGTCCACTCATTCAGACTGCTCTTACTTCTTCGTTTTTCATAATACAAGCCTGAAACAATTTCTAAAGACTGTTGACATCTAGTGGAAGGCATAGAAACTGCAATTTGAGTCCTAAGTCAATGGATACTGTAATGGCATTGAATAGAAAACTACAAAAACAAAAACAAAACTACTTCCTGAATGGATATTTTTTTTATTTATTTTTTTTATTTATTTTTTTATCCCCTTTTTCTCCCCAATTTTCGTGGTATCCAATCGCTAGTAATTACTATCTTGTCTCATCGCTACAACTCCCGTACGGGCTCGGGAGAGACGAAGGTCGAAAGTCATGCGTCCTCCGAAGCACAACCCAACCAAGCCGCACTGCTTCTTTAACACAGCGCGCCTCCAACCCGGAAGCCAGCCGCACCAATGTGTCGGAGGAAACACCGTGCACCTGGCCCCCTTGGTTAGCACGCACTGCGCCCAGCCCGCCACAGGAGTCGCTGGAGCGCGATGAGACAAGGAAATCCCTACCGGCCAAACCCTCCCTTACCCGGACGACGTTAGCCCAATTGTGCGTCGCCCCACGGACCTCCCGGTCGCGGCCGGCTGCGACAGAGCCTGGGGGCGAACCCAGAGACTCTGGTGGCGCAGTTAGCACTGCGATGCAGTGCTCTAGACCACTGCGCCACCCGGGAGGCCCTGAATGGATTTTTCTCAGGTTTTCGCCTGCCAAATCAGTTCTGTTATACTCACAGACACTATGTTAACAGTTTTGGAAACTTTAGTCTTTTTTTTTCTCCCCCTTTTTTTCCCCAATTTCGTGTTATCCAATTGTTAGTATTTACTATCTTATCTCATCGCTACGACTCCCGTACGGGCTCAGGAGAGACGAAGGTCGAAAGCCATGCCTCCTCCGAAACACAACCCAACCAAGCCGCACTGCTTCTTAACACAGCGCACATCCAGCCCGGAAGCCAGCCGCACCAATGTGCCGGAGGAAACACCGTGCACCTGGCGACCTTGGTTAGCGCGCACTGCGCCCGGCCCGCCACAGGAGTCGCTGGTGCGCGATGAGACAAGGATATCCCTACCGGCCAAACCCTCTCTAACCCGGACGACGCTAGGCCAATTGTGCGTCGCCCCACAGACCTCCCGGTTGCGGCCGGCTGCGACAGAGCCTGGGCGCGAACCCAGAGTCTCTGGTGGCACAGCTAGTGCTGCGATGCAGTGCCCTAGACCACTGCGCCTCCCGGGAGGCCCTTTAGAGTGTTTTCTATCCAAATCTACCAGTTATATGCATATCATATTTTCTGGGCCCGAGATGCATTTCATCCAAAATTCCGAATGCTGCCCCCTACCCTAGTGAAGTTTTAAGGAAGCATTAAAACATTTACAACATTAACAATGTTAAAGGGTTTTTCTTTATTTTACTATTTTCTACATTGTAGAATAATAGTGAAGATATCAAAACTATGAAATAACACATATAGAATCATGTAGTAACCAAAAAAGTGTTAAACAAATCAAAATATATTTTATATTTGAGATTCTTCAAAGTAGTCACCCTTTGCCTTGATGACAGCTTTACACACTCTTGGCATTCTCTCAACCAGTTTCATAAGGTAGTCACCTGGAATACATTTCAATTAACAGTTGTGCCATGTTAAAAGTTAAATTGTGGAATTTCTTTCCTTAATGCATTTGAGCCTGTCAGTTGTGTTGTGACAAGGTAGGGTTGATATACAGCAGATAGCCCTATTTGGTAAAAGACCAAGTCCATATTAGGGCAAGAACAGCTCAAATACGACAGTCCATCATTACTTTGAGACATGAAGGTCAGTCAATGTGGAAAAATTCAAGAACTTTCTTCAAGTGCAGTCGCAAAAACCCTCAAGCACTATAATGAAACTGGCTCTCATGAGGCCTGCCACAGGAAAGGAAGACCCAGAGTTACCTCTGCTGCAGAAGATAAGTTTGTTAGAGTTACCAGCCTCAGAAATTGCAGCGCAAATAAACGCTTCACAGATTTCAAGTAAGAGACACATCCCAACATCAGCTGTTTAGGGGAGACTGCATGAATCAGGCCTTCATGGTTGAATTGCAGCAAAGAAACCACTACTAAAGGACACCAATAAGAAGAAGAGACTTACTTGGGCCAAGAAACACGAGCGATAGACATTAGACCGGTGGAAATCTGGCCTTTGGTCTGATGAGTCCAAATTTGAGATTTTTGGTTCCAACCGCTGTGTCTTTGGGAGACGCAGAGTAGTTGAACAGATTATCTCCACATTTGTTGTTCCCACCGTGAAGCATGGAGGATGAGGTGTGATGTGGGGGTGCTTTGCTGGTGACACTTTCGGTGATTTATTTAGAATTCAAGGCACACTTTTAACCAGCAAGGCTACCACAGCCTTCTGCAGCGATACACATCCCATCTGGTTTTCTCTTAGTGGGACTATCATTTGTTTTTCAACATAACAATGACCCAAAACACGCCTCCAGGCTGTGTAAGGGCTATTTGACCAAGGAGAGTGATGAAGTGCTGCATCAGATGACCTGGCCTCCACAATCACCTGATCTCAACCCAATTGAGATGGTTTGGGATGAGTTGGACCGCAGAATGAAGGAAAAGCAGCAAACAAGTGCTCAGCATATGTGGGAACTCCTTCAAGACTATTGCAAAAGCATTTAAGGGTAAACTGGTTGAGAGAATGCCAAAAGTTTGCAAAGCTGTCATCAATGGAAAGGGTGGCTACTTTGAAGAATCTAAAATCTAAAATATATTTTGATTTGTTTAACACTTATTTGGTTGCTACATGATTCCATATGTGTTATTTCATAATTTTGATGTCTTCACTATTATTCTACAATGTAGAAAATAGTAAAATGAAGAAAAACCCTTGAATAAGTAGGTGTGTCCAAACTTTTGACTGGTACTGTATATACTGAACACAAATATAAATGTAACATGCAACAATTTCAAAGATTTTACTGAGTTAGTATAAGGAAATCAGTCATTTGAAATTAATTTATTAGGCCTTAATCTATGGATTTCACATGACTGGGAATACAGATGTGCATTTATTGGTCACAGATAAGGGCATGGATCAGAAAACCAGTCAGTATCTGGTGTGACCAACATTTGCCTCATGCACTGCGACACATCTCCTTAAAACTCAAGATGGCGCCGAAAGAGAGGGCTGCGTTGCTTCTAGTCCTTAGGAAACTTTGCAGTATGCAGTATGCAGTATGCAGTATTTTTAATGTATTATTTCTTACATTGTTAGCCCAGAAAATATTAAGTGTTACATACAGCCGGGAAGAACTATTGGATATCAACTTACCAGCACTACGGCCAATAATACAACTTTCCCGAAGCGGATCCTTTGTCCGAACCACCCAGGGCATTTGAATTGATCCCAGAGGCTGACCCAAAACAACGCCGCCGGAGAAGAGGTAGACGGAACGGTCTTCTGGTCAGACTTCGGAGGCGTGTACACCACCTACCGCTTCCGAGTATACTACTCACTAATGTCCAGTCTCCAGATAACAAGGTAGGCGAAATAAGGGCAAGGCTTGCTTTCCAGAGAGACATCAGGGATTGTAACATACTCTGTTTTACAGAAACATGGCTCTTTCAGGATATGCTGTTGGAGTCAATACAGCCACCTGGATTCTTTGTGCGTCGCGCCGACAGGAATAAACATCTCTCCGGGAAGAAGAAGGGCAAGGGTATATGTTTCATGATTAATGACTCATGGTGTAATTGTAACAACATACAGGAACTCAAGTCCTTTTGTTCACCTGACCTAGAATTCCTCACAATCAAATGCCGACCGTATTATCTCCCAAGGGAATTCTCCTCGGTTATTGTCACAGCCGTGTATATCCCCCCTCAATCCGATACCACGACGGCCCTCAAGAAACTTCACTGGACTTTATGCAAACTGGAAACCATATATCCTGAGGATGCATTTATTGTAGCTGGGGATTTTAACAAAGCAAATTTGAGAACAAGACTACCTAAATTCTATCAGCATATTGACTGTAGCACATGTGCTGGTTAAACACTGGATCACTGCTATTCTAACTTCCGCGATGCATACAAGGCCCTCCCCTGCCCTCCTTTCGGCAAATCTGACCACGACTCCATTTTGCTCCTCCCTTCCTATAGGCAGAAACTCAAACAGGATGTACCCATGCTAAGGA
This sequence comes from Salvelinus fontinalis, assembly GCF_029448725.1. Taxonomy (NCBI): domain Eukaryota; kingdom Metazoa; phylum Chordata; class Actinopteri; order Salmoniformes; family Salmonidae; genus Salvelinus; species Salvelinus fontinalis. Next base: position 44,558,470 of record NC_074665.1, on the reverse strand, counting down.
CTATTCAATGCTGGTCTGACCAATCGGAATCCACGCTTCAAGATTGTTTTGATCACGCAGACTGGGTCATGTTCCGGGTAGCCTCAGAGAGAAAGATTGTTGTATACGCTGGCCTGGTGATAGACGGAGTATTCATCATGAGGCGATGGCTCCATCTGCTGGACGTGCCAGGTCTCGACGGGCACGGGGCTGATTGAGGATTGGTGAGTAATCAAGGGCTGATTGCTCACCAGCAGTACAAGTCCCATAAAGCTGCCAGAAGGGCAGCACACAGGGGAGAGACTGATGGAGGAAAGGACTCCTGTATAGTTGGGGACGGTAACAGGAGGGAGTTCAGTTTTTGATCCCCACCGGATACAGGAAGACCCGGAGTCCAGAAGACGGTATCCTGGAGAGGGTCTCTTGGGGGAGACCTATTCTTTTCTTTTGGACTTTTATTTTAATAAACACCTTTGAAACTGAGCTAATCCTACTCTGTCCATGTCTGATCTGTGTAAACGTTTTGACCCAACCCCCTGGTCTGGCACAAACTATTAAAACCTACCCTAACCAGAAACCGTGGATAGATGGCGGCATTTGCGCAAAACTGAAAGCGCAAACCTCCGCATTTAACCATGGTAAGGTGACTGGGAATATGGCCGAATACAAACAGTGTAGTTATTCCCTCCACAAGGCAATCAAACAAGCGAAATGTCAGTATAGAGACAAAGTGTAGTCTTAATTCAATGGCTCAGACACGAGAAGTATGTGGCAGGGTCTACAGACAATCACAGACTACAAAAGGAAAACCAGCCACGTCACGGACACCGACGTCTTGCTTCCAGACAAACTAAACACATTTTTGCCCGCTTTGAGGATAATACAGTGCCACCGACGCGGCCCACTACCAAGGACTGTGGACTCTCCTTCCCTGTGGCTGACGTGAGTAAGACATTTAAATGTGTTAACTTTCATAAGGCTGCCGACCCAGACGGCATCCCTAGCCGCGTCCTCAGAGCATGCGCAGACCAGCTGTCTGGTGTGTTTACGGACATATTCAATCTCTCCCTATCCCAGTCTGCTGTCCCCACATGCTTCAAGATGGCCACCATTGTTCCTGTACCCAAGAAGGCAAAGGTAACTGAACTAAATGACTATCGCCCCGTAGCACTCACTTCGGTCATCATGAAGTGCTTTGAGAGGCTAGTCAAGCATCATATCACCTCCACCTTACCTGTCACCCTAGACCCACCCTAGACCCAATTTCTATTTGCTTACCGCCTCCACAGGTCTACAGAAGATGAAATCACCATCACACTGCACTCTGCCCTATCCCATCTGGACAAGAGGAATACCTATGTAAGAAACATGTTTATTGACTATAGCTCAGCATTCAACACCATAGTTCCCTCCAAGCCCTGGGTCTCAACCCCGCCTTGTTTAATTGAGTCCTGGACTTCCTGACGGGCTGCCCCCAGGTGGTGAACGTAGGAAACAACATCTCCACTTCGCTGATCCTGATTACTGGGGCCCCACAAGGATGCGTGCTCAGTCCTCTCCTGTACTCCCTGTTCACCCCTGACTGTGTGGCCACGCCCGCCTCCAACTCAATCGTCAAATTTGCAGACGACACAACAGTAGTGGGCTTGATTACCAAAAATGACGAGGAGGTGACGGAGTGTGGTGTCAGGAAAACAACCTCTCACTCAACATCAACAAAACAAAGGAGATGATTGTGGACATCAGGAAACAGCAGAGGGAGCACCCCCCATCCACATCGATGAGACAGCAGTGGAGTAGGTGGAAAGTTTTAAGTTCCTCTGCATACACATCATGGACAAACTAAAATGGTCCATCAAGACAGACAGTGTGGAGGAGAAGGTGCAACAGCGCCTCTTCAACCTCCGGAGGCTGAAGAAATTTGGCTTGTCACCTAAAACCTTCACAGAGTTTTACAGATGCACAATTGAGAGCATCCTGTTGGGCTGTTTCACCACCTGGTTTGGCAACTGCACCGCCCACAACCACAAGACTCTCCAGTGGGTGGTGCGGTCTGCAAAACGCATCACAGGGGGCAAACTGCATGCCCTCCAGCACACCTACAGCACCCGATGTCACAGGAAGGCCAAAAAGATCATCAAGGACAACAACCACCTGAGCCACAGCCTGTTCACCCCTTTACCATTGAGAATGCGAGGTCAGTACAGGTGCATCAAAACTGGGCACGAGAGACTGAAAACAGCTTCTATCTCAATGCCATCAGACTGTTAAACAGCCATCACTAACACAGAGAGGCTGCTGTATACATACAGACTTTAAATCAGTGGTCACTTTTATAAATGGATCACTAGTCACTTTAATAATGCCACTTTAATAATGTTTACATATCTTGCATTACTCATCTCATATGTATATACTGTATTTTATACCATCTATTGCATCTTGCCTATGCCGCTCTGTCATTGCTCATCCATATATTTATATGGATATATTCTTATTTAGATTTGTGTGTATTAGGTAGTTGTTGTTGAATTGTTAGATTACATATTAAATATTGCTGCACTGTCGGAACTAGAAGCACAAGCATTTCGCTACTCGCAATAACACCTGCTTTATTTGATTTGATTTGGCATGGAGTTTATCAGGCTGTTGATTGTGGCCTGTGAAATGTTGTCCCACTCCTCTTCAATGTCTGTGTGAAGTTGCTGTATATTGGCTGGAACTGGAACAGCTGTCGTACACGTCAATCCAGAGCATCCCAAACATGCTCAATGGGTGACATGTCTGGTATGTATGCATGCCATGGAAGAACTGGGACATTTCCAGCTTCCAGGAATTGTGTATAGATCCTTGCGACATGGGGCCGTGCATTATCATGCTGAAACATGAGATGATGGCGGCGAATGAATGGTACGACAATGGGCCTCAGGATCTCGTCATGGTATCTCTGTGCATTAAAATTTCCATTGACAAAATGCAATTGTGTTCATTGTCCGTAGCTTATGCCTGCCCATACCATAACCCCACTTTCACTCTGTTCACAACATTGATATCAGCAAACCTCTCACCCACACAACGCCATATACGTACGTGGTCTACGGTTGTGATGCCAAATTCTCTAAAATTATGTTGGAAGTGGCTTATGGGTGAGAAATTAACATTCCATTCTCTGGAAACAGCTCTGGTGGACATTCCTTCAGTCAGCATGACAATTGCACTTTCCCTCAAAACTTGATATATCTGCGGCACTGCACTGTGTTGTGTGACAAAACTGCACATTTTAGAGTGGCCTTTTAATGTCCCCAGAACAAGGTGATCTCGTGTAATGATCATGCTGTTTAATCAGCAACACCTGTCAGGTGGATGGATTATCTTGGCAAAGGAGAAATGCTCACTAACATGGATGCAAACAAATTTGGAGACAACATTTGAGAGAAATAAGCGCATGAAACATGGGACCAACACTTTACATGTTGAGTTTATATCTTCGTTCGGTGTTTGTGTATGTATAATATATATATATATATAGCGTGATTGAAATTTAAAGGCAATGTTCTATATATGAACTGGAGACAGTGTCCAAAATTGCTGACTGTTTTTTTCAACGTAATCTACTCATGTTTGCAAACGTCGTTTCGTGGTGGTTGCCTTCTGCTTTACCGAGCCGATAATGGCTGTGCACTGGAAGCAGCGTGAGCAGCGACGATGTCATCACGTCTTCCAGAAACATGACAGACATTGGATGAATACAAAATGTTATTATCTTTGGCTGTGGGTGATGGAACAAAATTGGGCTTGATGACATATACTTAAATATTTCAATTGAAAATTTTAGCACAAAGGTGATAGTGAAAGTGTTATTTTAGGATTTTTTTTGTTGGGCTATGGGGTCTTCAGCAATACAGATTGAGTAGAGTTGTTATTTTGTGTGGTAGCTTCTGATGAGCAGTGTTATCTTACAGCCCTCTGTGTGTGTGTGTGTGTGTGTGTGTGTGTGTGTGTGTGTGTGTGTGTGTGTGTGTGTGTGTGTGTGTGTGTGTGTGTGTGTGTGTGTGTGTGTGTGTGTGTAAAGGCACATCATGCACATAGGGGGGCACGTGCCCCCTCAGATGTCTCCTGTTGAAAAAATATATATATATATACTGTATATGTATATAAAAAAAAGATATGTTCATTTTTGTTGTTGTTTCTCTGTAATATTACTAGCTAGCTAGCAATTTTCTGAAGTTGGCTTTAGCTAGGTTCCCAATCTCCCAACCCCATACCTAGCTACCAAGAAGCCATTTCAGGTTATCAATAAAGTTAGAGTAGCTAGCTTGTGTATCTTAGCTGGTATGCCTGCTGGCAAGGTTGGTAGACTTTAGAAAAGCAAACAATTACTAAATGTACTGAATAAGACTCACATTTAAAAAAAATAAACCACCAGTCAGGAGGAAACAGACAGCTCAAGATGTATGCTTATAAATGCAGAAAAATATACATATTTTTGACATAGATATAAGCATAATGATTATGGCTCTAGATTGCAGGAAAAAGCTGTTCCAGGTGTTTCAAAAATGCCTAGCCCCCCTCCAGACCACCCCCCCAGCCATCCTCTTGTACTCTTTTCCCCCTCAGATTTTTGGGGTGCATGACACCCCTGTGTGTGTGTGTGTGTGTATGTGTGTGTGTTTGTGTGTGTGTGTTTGTGAGCTCTACACTCAGCTTTTATTTTAGGGAGCCTTGTCGTTGATCAAGCAGTGTGCCAAAGGACTTCCAGGGGAAGGACATAGCTAAAAGTCCAAGTATGTTGCCACAGCACATCAATCACTGTCCGGCTGACAGCTGTCTCACACACACATGCCACTGCACACTGGGCAGAGCTCACACAAGCATATATCTGTGGCAAAGTCACCCACAGGCATCCGCTTTTGAACGTGGCCCAACAATTTGAATGAGGCCTACAAGGCAGAGGAGTGTCGGAGTGATACAACATGGTCAACATTTTCCCTTGACCCGCCAGCGCATATATCTTCACAAAGTGACTGTTATTGGTGAGGGGTTAATAATAGAAGTAAACATTGACAGACACTGTTAGCTAGGCCTGTAATTATTTAACTAATATTTCCTTCAATTGGCCGCCTTACTTTTGTGTGGGATGAAAATGACCACAGATAAACAGAGTTTTTCCTTTGACCGAACTGAGATGGAGACTGTTTATTGTGTTTTGAAGTTGAGTATTGAAATCTTAACATTGCTACTTCTAGATCTTGTAGATCTTGAAATAATGAGCCTCCAAATAGATATAGAGCGCCTGTCCTATATAAGCTGTCCACAAATACATGTTACTAATTTTAAGAGTAGGCTAACAGAGTTGTAATATACATTTAAAAATGATCAACATACACATGCCATGTGTGACCTACATGGGCTCTGAGCAAAATTAATAGTCCCCCCCCTTATAGTTGAATAGATGGAATTGTATCGTGCATTCACGGGTTCAACCTTGTTATGTCTCGTTTATGAGACCAGGCTAACCCGTGCCGCAGCGCGCGCCCTCATTAGCGTGGTTATCTTGGCGCTCTCGTGAGACACAGCGGCGCACTTCAATCCGCAACCGGTAGAGCAATGTTCGGTACAAACGAACACGGAGCTATTTTGAAACAGTCCAGAGCAGGTAGGCGAACAATATATTACATACTTTTGCTAACGTATTGCCTATTGTTTTTGTTCATGAAGTTCAAGCGCGTCCGTTAGTACATCGACGAGTAGACTAGCCTACCTGTGGTAGATCAGCCGCCTAAATGAATCTAAGTCGACTTTTACATTCACGAGGGTTATGATAGTGTAAAACTAGTTTACCCTTCTTTCTGGGAAAAAAAGTTTGTTAAACTGAATAGTCAGAACGGATACAATAGTGAGTCGTGGTTGGTGCGTTATTAATTCTGTCAACTTCAAGTAACGTTATGGTGCAACGTGGTAGCACTCTGGAAATGCCGTTGTTGACACAATCATTTTACTTAATTTCCAAAAGATTATTAATGTTATTTCATTACATAAGGAATCGTTTTTATGAAGTAAAACATTATTTTGGTGATAACACAAAGCCTATGTGTCTATAATGCCTCTGTTGGTTGTTACACAGGCAGGTTCAGTGGTGGACAAATTACCTGTCATACTTGGGTAAAATTAAAGATACCTTAGTAGAACATGACTCAAGTGAAAGTCACCCAGTAAAATACTACTTGAGTAAAAGTCTAAAAGTATTTGGTTTTAAATATACTTACATTTAAAAAGTCTATGTAATTGCTAAAATATACTTAATTATCAAAAGTAAAAGTACAAGTTTAAATGTAACATTACTTATATTAAACAAACCAGACTGCACAATTTTCTTGTATTTTTTATTGACTTTACATCATTTACAAAAAAAAACATTTGTGCTTAGTGAGTCCGCCAGGTCAGAGGCAGTAGGGATGACCAGGGATGTTCTCTTGATGAGTGCATGAATTGGAAAATGTTCCTGTCCTGCTAAGCATTCAAAATGTAACGAGTACTTTTGGGTATTAGGGGAAAATGTATGGAGTAAAAAGTACATTATTTTATTTAGGAATGTAATGAAGTAAAAGTAAAATTTGCCCAAAATATAAATAGTAAAGTACAGATACCCCAACAAACTACTTAAGTAGTACTTGAAAGTATTTTCACACCACAGAGCAGGTTATAGGTTAGCTGAGAAATGCTCCACTCTATTCTCAAGGCAGAGTTGAGTTTTGATAACTGATATTTTCTAGTAACAACATTACATTTACATTTGAGTCATTTAGCAGATGCTGAAGAGCGACTTACAGTAAGTAGTGAGTGGATACATTTTTGTATTGGCCCCCCGTGGGAATTGATTCCACAACCTTAGCGTTGCAGGTGTCATGCTCTAACAACTGAGCCACAAGTCACCATCAGCTGATTCTTGTCATGTAAATTCTGAAAATGCTTTCCTGTACCTACAGTTGAAGTCAGAAGTTTACATACACCTTAGCCAAATACATTTTAACTCGGGTTTTCACAATTCCTGACATTTAATTCTAGTAAAAATTCCCTGTCTTAGGTCAGTTAGGATCACCACTTAAAGAATGTGAAATGTCAGAATGATAGTAGAGAGAATGGCTTATTTCAGTTTTGATTTCTTTCATCACATTCCCAGTGGGTCAGAAATTTACATACACTCAATTAGTATTTGGTAGCATTGCCTTTAAATTATTTAACTTGGGTCAAACGTTTCAGGTAGGCTCCCACAAGCTTCCCACAATATGTTGGGTGAATTTTGGCCCATTCCACCTGACAAAGCTGGTGTAACTGAGTCAGGTTTGTAGGCCTCCTTGCTCGCACATGCTTTTTCAGTTCTGCCCACAAATTGACCCATTTGCGACCAAGCTTTAATTTCCTGACTGATGTCTTAAGATGTTGCTTCAATGTATTTTTTTGTACCTGTTTCCTCCAGCATTTTCACAGGGTCCTTTGTTGTTGTTTTGGGATTGATTTGCACTTTTTGCACCAAAGTACGTTCATCTCTAGGAGACAGAACGCGTCTCCATCCTGAGCGGTATGACGGCTGCGTGGTCCCATGGTGTTTATACTTGCGTACAATTGTTTGTACAGATGAACGTGGTACCTTCAGGCGTTTGGAAATTGCTCCCAAGGATGAACCAGACTTGTGGAGGTCTACCATTGTTTTTCTGAGGTCTTGGCTGATTTCTGTTGATTTTCCCATGATGTCAAGCAAAGCGGCACTGATTTTGAAGGTAGGCCTTGAAATACATCCACAGGTACACCTCCAATTGACTCAAATTATGTTAATTAGCCTATCAGAAGGTTCTAAAGCCATGACATAATTTTCTGGAATTTTCCAAGCTGTTTAAAGGCACAGTCAACTTAGTGTATGTAATTTTCGGACCCACTGGAATTGTGATACAGTGAATTATAAGTAAAATAAACAATTGTTGGAAAAATTACTTGTGTCATGCACAAAGTAGATGTCCTAACCGACTTGCCAAAACTATAGTTTGTTAACAAGAAATTTGTGGAGTGGTTGAAAAACGAGTTTTAATGACTCCAACCTAAGTGTATGTAAACTTCTGATTTCAACTGTATCTTTGTTGTGTACAACTGTGGTCCTTCCGCAAGGTGCTGAAATTCAGACTTTTAATTTAAAAAAAAGATTGAATACAACCACCGACTTTTCCCTCATTTGTGTTGCTCAACTCAGCGCGAATGTGCATGTGCCAATTGAACCTCAGTTTAAGTAGATTACATAGTTTACATAGTAACACACATTAGTTAAAATTCTGTGGTTGTATTCAATAAAAGTTTTTATTAAAAGTTTGAATTTCCACACCCCGCGGAAGGACCACAGTTGTACAGGAAAAACATAGGGTACAGGTTAGTGTTTCCAGAATTGACATTTTTACAAGAGTCAAATGGTGTCAAGGATTTGCATATAAATCCATATGAGGTGCCAACAGACTACCTCACATAACCTTTTGAGCTGTTTTCACAGAGGCTGCTAGTGGAGAAGACACACGTAGTCTACAGTGCTACAGAAACACTGCTGAATATTTAATTGAGCTTCCATTTGACAAAAAGCTCACGAGGCCTATCAGGCCATTCCTCTTGCTTTTCCTTTGCAGAGAGGAGAGCTGAGATAGGGCCATTACAAACTCTATTAGATTCCCCCTCTCCCTGATACCTCAGATAATGGGCAAGAAAGAACATCTCAGGAAAAAAATTAAGACTTAAGAGAGAAAGGTTTGAGACTGCCCAACGAGCCACTATCACATCGGGAAAATCCTCCCTTCCTTTATTTCCATGTACTTAGTATTTGCTTCAGTGCAAGTGTGTAGTCTACCTATTAATTTTTTAAGGAAATAAAATATATGCTAACGGAAGAACGATTAGAAAGATATACAGCTGTGACATAGTGAATAAAGACATTTATTTAAAGATTCTTATAGATAATCCCTGAAACTGAAACATGGACTACCTGGTTTCCTCTTTCAATCTGTGGTTTATTAATTAGAACCTTTTATTTCTTATCCACTTCTTAAGAGAAAGGAAAGTAAAGGATAGAGTTGACTGTGGAACTCAAAAGTCAGATGGTAAGATTAGGGCTAGGCATCATCTCAGCTCCCATCCATTCACTTGCCCTCACTTATTTTACACCCTTCTGACTAAGGAGTTGTTGCATGAAAGTCTAATTGCAGGAACTGGCCCTTTAGTGTCATTGAATGCTATCACTAGCAGTCACATTCCAGTATTTTATCTACATTGATATTTTAGGAGATGCAAACCATTGTTCAGGAGCGGGACACTAATCCGGACGCTTATAAGAAATCCTGCTGTGCCCTTAGACCAGGACTGCCCAACCCTCTTCCTGGAGATCTACTGTCCTATAGGTTTTCAGTCCAACCCTAATTTAGCGTATCTTTTTCAACTAGTTAAGGTCTTTTTGAGCAGCTAATTAGTAGAATCAGGTGTGTTAAATTAGGGTTGGACTGAAAACCCACAGGACGGTAGATCTCCAGGAAGAGGGTTGGGCAGCCCTGCCTTAGATGAACCATCAAACAGGCAAAGCGTCAATACAGAGATTGAATCCTATTACACCGGCTCTGACGCTTGTCGGATATGGCAGGGCTTGCGAACTATTACGGACTACAAAGGGAAATCCAGCCGCGAGCTGCCCAGTGACGCGAGCCTACCAGACGGGCTAAATGCCTTTTATGCTTGCTTCGAGGCAAGCAACACTGAAGCATGCATGAGAGCACCAGCTGTTCCAGATGACTGTGTGATCACGCTCTCTGTACCCGATGTGAGCAAGACCTTTGAACACTCACAAGCCCGTGGGGCCAGACGGATTACCAGGACATGTACTCAGGGAGCAGCATGCGCGGACCAACTGGCAAGTGTCTTCACTGACATTTTCAACCTCTCCCTGACCGAGTCTGTAATACCTCTCTGATTCAGAGGGGTTGGGTTAAATGCGGAAGACACATTTCAGTTGAAGGCATTCAGTTGTACAACTGACTAGGTATCCCCCTTTCCCTTTCCCTACATGTTTCAAGCAGACCACCTTAGTCCCTGTGCCCAAGAAAGCAAAGGTGATCTGCCTAAATGACTACCGCTCTGTAGCACTCACATCGGTAGCCATGAAATGCTTTGAAAGGGTGGTCATGTCTCACATCTACACCATCATCCCGGAAACCCGAGACCCACTCCAATTCACATACCACCCCAACAGATCCACAGATGACTCAATCGTGCTCCAGGTAACAACACATTTACCTCGCTAATCCTCAACACGGGGGCCCCTCAGGGGTGCGTAATTAGTCCCCTCCTGTACTCCCTGTTCACCCACGACTGCATGGCCAAGCACGACTCCAACACCATTATTAAGTTTGCTGACGACACAACAGTGGTAGGCCTGATCACAAACAACGATGAGACAGCCTATAGGGAGGAGGTCAGAGATCTGTCAGTGTGGTGCCAGGACAACAACCTCTCCCTCAACGTGACCAAGACAAAGGAGCTGATCATGGACTACAGGAAAAGGAGGGCCGAACGTGCCCCCATTTACGTCGAGCGGGTCGAGAGTTTCAAGTTCCTTGGTGCCCACATCACCAACAAGCATGGTCCAAACACAGCAAGACAGTCGTGGAGAGGGAACGACAACGCATTTCCCCCCAGGAGACTGAAAAGATTTGTCATGGGTCCCCAGATCCTCAAAAAGTTCTACAGCTGCACCATCGAGAGCATCCTGACCGGTTGCATCACCGCCTGGTATGGCAACTGCTCGGCTTCCGACTGTAAGGCGCTACAGAGGGTAGTGCGTAAGGCCCAGTACATCACTGGGGCCAAACTTCCTGCCATCCAGGACCTATATATTTAAAAATATATATTTTTAACCTTTATTTAACTAGGCAAGTCAGTTAAGAACAAATTCTAATTTTCAATGACAGCCTAGGAACAGTGGGTTAACTGCCTTGTTCAGGGGCAGAACGACAGAATTTTACCTTGTCAGCTCGGGGATTCAATCTTGCAACCTTTCGGTTACCAGTCCAACGCTCTAACCACTAGGCTACCTGCCGCCCCCCATATACCAGGCGGTCAGAGGAATGCCCCAAAAATTGTCAAAGACTCCAGTCACCCAAGTCATAGACTGTTCTCTCTGCTTGCGCCTGGTAAGCGGTACCCGGAGCGCCAAGTCTAGTTCCAAAAGGCTTCTTAACAGCTTCTACCTCCAAGCCATAAGACTGCTGAACAATTAATCAAATGGCCAGCCGGACTATTTGCATTGAACAGCTGCTACTCGCTGTTTATTACCTATACATAGTCACTTTACCCCTACCTACGTTACCTACTCATTCAAGGGTTTTTCTTTATTGTTACTATTTTCTACATTGTAGAATAATAGTGAAGACATCAAAACTATGAAATAACACATATGGAATCATGTAGTAACCAAAAAAGTGTTAAACAAATCTAAATATATTTTATATTTTTCAATGTAGCCACCCTTTGCCTTGATGACAGCTATGCACACTCTTGTCATTCTCTCAACCAGCTTCATGAGGTAGTAACCTGGAATGCATTTCAATTAACTTCTTTCAGCTAGGGGGCAGAATTTTTAGGTTTGGAAAAATAACGTTCCCAAGGTAAACAGACTATTTCTCAGGCCCAGATGCTAGAATATGCAAATAATTGACAGATTTGGATAGAAAACACTCTAAAGTTTCCAGAACTGATAACAGAACTGATTTTGCAGGCGATAACCTGAGGAAATCCAACCCGGAAGTGCCTTTAATTTGGAAAAATCCCTGTTCCGTTGCCTGCCCCTCCATTTAAAGGTGTATCAACCAGATTCCCTTTCCAATGGCTTCCTCAGGCTGTGACCAGGCTTTAGACATAGTTTCAAACTTTTATTTTGAAAAATGAGCGAGATTTTTCAAAACGTGTCAGGTGTCCTTTGATTAGTTCCTGCGCGCAAGATAAAGCTCGACATTTTCTTTCTCTGTAGTATTGAATAGGTTACCGTCCGGTTTAAATATTATCGATTATGTATGTTAAAAACAACCTGAGGATTGATTATAAAAAACATTTGACATATTTCTACGAACATTACGGATACTTTTTGGAATTTTCGTCTGCCTTTCAGGACCGGAACGAGCCTGTGGTTTTCTGAACATAACGCACAAACCAAATGGCGGTTTTTGGTTATAAAACTAATCTTTATCGAACACAATAAATGTTATTTTTGTAACTGGGAGTCTCGTGAGTGCAAACATCCGAAGATTATCAAAGGTAAGCGATTAATTTTATTGCTTTTCTGACTTTCGTGACCAAGCTAATTTGGGGCTAGCTGTTCTTACTGTTTTGTCTAGTGATTGATAAACTCACAAACGCTTGGATTGCTTTCGATGTAAAGCATATTTTCAAAATCTGACACGATAGGTGGATTAACAACAAGCTAAATTGTGTTTTGGTATATTTCACTTGGGATTTCATGATTATAAATATTTTTTGTATTATTTTTGAATTTGGCGCTCTGCAATTCAGCGGTTGTTTACGAAAATGATCCCGATAAAGGGATCCGTGCGGCAAGAAGTTAAAAGGTGTGCCTTCTTAAAAGGAATTTCTTTCCTTCTTAATGCGTTTGAGCCAATCAGTTGTGTTGTGCAAAGGTAGGGGCTATACAGAAGATAGCCCTATTTGGTAAAAGACCAAGTCCATATTATGGCAAGAACAGCTCAAATATGCGTAGAGAAACGACAGTCCATCTTTACTTTAAGATATGAAGGTCAGTCAATTTGAAGGTCAGAAAATGTCAAGAACTTTGAAAGTGCAGTCGCAAAAACCATGAAGTGGTATGATGAAACTGGCTCTCATGAGGACTGCCACAGGAAAGGAAGACCCAGACGTACCTCTGCTGCAGAGGATAAGTTCATTAGAGTTACCAGCCTTAGAAATTGCAGCCCAAATAAATGCTTCACAGAGTTCAAGTAACAGATACATCTCAACATCAATTGTTCAGAGGAGACTGTGTGAATCAGGCCTTCATGGTCGAATTGCTGCAAAGAAACCACTACTAAAGGACACCAATAAGAAGAAGAGACTTGCTTGGGCCAAGAATACAAGCAATGGACATTAGACTGGTGGAAATTTGTCCTTTGGTCTGGAGTCCAAATTAGAGATTTTTAGTTCCAACCACCGTGTCTTTGTGAGACGCGGTGTGGGTGAACAGATTATCTCCGCATGTGTATTTCCCACCATAAAGCATGGAGGAGGAGGTGTTATGGTGCGGTCGGTGCTTTGCTAGTGTCACTGTCTGTGATTTATTTAGAATTCAAGGCACACTTAACCAGCATGCCTAACACAGCATTCTGCAGCGAAAAGCCATCCCATCTGGTTTGGGCTTAGTGGGACTGTCATTTCTTTTTCAACATAACAATGACCCAACACACCTCAAGGCTGTTTAAGGGATATCTGACCAAGAAGGAGAGTGACGTGGGTGCTGCATCAGATGACCTGGCCTCCACAATTCCCTGATCTAAACCAAATTGAGATGGTTTGGGAAGAGTTGGACCGCAGAGTGAAGAAAAAGCTTCCAACAAGTGTTCAGCATATGTGGGAACTCCTTCAACACTGTTGGAAATTCCAGGTGAAGCTGGTTGAGAGAATGCCAAGAGTGTGCAAAGCTGTCATCAAGGCAAAGGGCGGCGATTTGAGGAATCTCAAATATAAAATACTATTTTTTGGTTACTACATAATTCCATATGTGTTATTTCATAGTTTTGAAGTATTCACTATTATTCTACAATGTAGAAAATAGTAAAAATAAAGACAAACCCTTGAGTGAGTAGATGTTCTAAAACTTTTGAACGGTAGTGTACATGTACAATTTACCTCTACTAACCTCATTACAGAGAGTGTTACCATGGCACACAAAACTGCAAATCAAGCCAAGTGCAGCCTCATCTACTAAGATAAAATATAATCTTCATTATCTTCATCTTCCCTTGTCCCCTACAAATGACCTTGGTCTGATACACCCTCCATACCCCAGCTATACTTTCAAATCTAAATCGGATCAAACTATTCCTGCAGTGGTGTGTGTCCTTCCTTGCTATTTGTGGAAGAGTTTCCAGCAGCAGAACCAGGCTATCATTCTCACCAAGCTGTCTCTCATCAGGTCCTTCCCCTGCCACCCACCCACTCCCTCGGGTGACAACATCATTTTCACCTGCCATTTGTTTGCCTCTACTGGGCTTTAGATGTGAAGGCAGCTGGGTCAGCTCTCTCCTGTGTCTTTCTATGCTTGAAAGGAGAGAGATAGGCCCAGCGCTCGTTCTGCTCTCCTCCATGACCCTGCATATCATTCATTCTACAGCTTGGCTTCTCCTCCTGTCTTAGAAGCGTGTTCTCTCAGGCTGGATTGAGCTCAATGTGGAAAAACCATCAGCTGTGAAATTGAGAATAATCACGTGGAACGGGATTTGTGTGGAGCAGCTCTAGCTGGAGTCTTCAATATCATTTGACTCATGGCAGCACGGATGATAGACTCAGCCCAGGAGCTCCACAATCCAAACATAAATGTCCTTTAAAATGTTGTCCTGTTTCTCTCGTATTACTAACCAGTAGATAGGCTAGTTTTGTCTTTTTTGGTATCAAATCTGACCATTCTGACTGACGATGCCAAGGACAGCTCATCAAAACCTAGACGTATTTATATATGTTTTGTTGATCTTAGAATGCCTCATTGTTTACCTTTCTAACATAGTATGTTACTCATTAAGTCATTGAGTCTACGAAATGCGTATGTTCACCGTGCTCCCTGATGATGAGGGCTGAGAGGGCGTCTGCTCTGCATACGCTCCAGTTATCCCGTGATGCTTTGCGTTTCCCAGTCAAAGCTCTAGAGGGCATGATGTCGCTGTGGAATGAGGTGACGGGGGGGTGGACTTGGGCACAGATGGGGGCACCACCTGTCCTGTGTCAGGGCCTAAATCCTACATTTGTCAGGGCTACTCACCACGACCGTTGCCCCATGGTGAGTGCCCCTTCAGACGGATCTCATGTCAGACAGTTACACTGCCCATCTTTAGCTCAATGGGAACTGGTAGTCCAGCGGATAAAAGCCCAAACTCTTGTGCACTTTCGCATAAAATCATGAAACTTGGTACACTCATGCTATATTTAGGAACATTTTAATGTTTTCTCATGTACCATTAGCTATCAAGTAGTGGGGGAAATGCTTAAACAGTCACTAGCCTAATACTGGGAGGTATGGTATGGTCCTTCTGGTCAACAGTTCTAAATTGTGTGCCAGTGAATCATATCAATCAGGATGGTAGTTGTGTGACTAAACTGATGACATAAGCCTGAAGATTTAGCCTAACAACGGTAGTGTTTTTGTCTAACTTTCATGACTCTTACTCTGTCCCTCGCCAGCTTGTTTTGGAAGGCTCTCACGAAAGAATGCTTTTCTACAACTTTCCCTCATACGCAGTGTCTCTTTTGACCGACACTTTCAGATTCAGGCTTAAATCACTCATCAGAGAGAGCGAGGGGTTGAGTGAAATAAATGTCTTTGGCAGTGATTAAAAGTCAGAAGATAGCCAATCTGTCCCAGTCCCTGTGTAATTCTTCCTTTCAACTGATAATCATGACCTCTCCATGACTACTCTGGAGTGAAGAGAGAGCCGGGCAAAGCATCCCCCCACCCCAACCACACAGCTCTCTGTAAATCTCCAACAAACTGTAATATCTCAAGCTGAAGAAAGTAAAACACGTATTTAAGGCTCTGTTGAGATGTGACAATTGGCAGGGAAAGATCAATAGATGGGTGAAATGACAAATTGGCCAATGCTGGGCTATGATTTAGCCTACTCTGTAGAGAAACTATAGTTCATTGGTCCTAAGCTGGGTCTACAGTCTACATGTTGGCTAGTTGATTAAAAAGGGTTCCTTTATCTCTCTTATTCACCTTTGATATACTGAACATCTCTGTAAATGAGTTTCCTTTAAAAGGTCAGAGTGATTTTCTTGCTAATGAAACACGTGCAATAACTAGACGTGCCCTCAAGAAAATACCATCTCTGTGTTAGGCCATATAAAATGTTTTAACATGTGCAGTCTGTCAATATGTTTGATTTTAGTACGAGTTATTGCTTAGTATTGACCAAGTTATTTCAAACAAAACGAACGCTAACCCCGATAACACTGTCTGAAGACGGTTTCATCCGAAGATGATTCGCTATCTTTCCATTTAAAGGTCAGATAGACCTTTACTGGCCCGTTTGATAATGTGATGATTGATATTGTGCCTATTAACATGACATTCACAACAATACTGTATAGCCTACACACATACACTATAAATACAAAAGTATGTGGACATCCCTTCAAATTGGTGGATTCGGCTATATCAGACACGCTCGTTGCTGACAGGTGTATAAAATCGGGTACACAGCCATGCAATCTCCATAGACAAACATTGGCAGTGGAATGGCCTTATTGAAAAGCTCAGTGACTTTCAACGTAGCACCGTCATAGGATGCCACCTTTCCAACAAGTCAGTTTGTCAAATTTCTGCACTGCTAGAGCTGCCCTGGTCAACTGTAAGTGCTGTTATTGTGAAGTGGAAACGTCTAGGAGCAACAACGGCTCAGCCGCGAAGTGATAGGCCACACGAGCTCACACGAGCTCACAGAACGGGACCGTTGAGCGCTGAAGCACGTAGCGCTCACTACTAAGTTCCAAATTCGTCTGGAGTAGTCTAAAGCTCGCCACCATTGGATTCTGGAGCAGTGGAAATGCGTTTTCTGGAGTGATGAATCACTATTCACCATCTGACAGTCTGAAGAATCTGGGTTTGGGGGATGACAGGAGAACGCTACCTGCTCTAATGCATAGTGCCAACTGTAAAGTATGGTGGAGGAGGAATAATGAGACCCATCAGTACCATAGCTGTTATTGCTAAGCAGAGCCTCCGTATGTAATAGCAGAGCCCAGGCCCCAGAAGAACACATTATTTTCCAAATGTGTACACATAGTACAGAGAGCCTCTGTGTTTGAGTCTTCTGGAAACACCTATTTTAACCACACCCTATGAGGTTGCGTCTCAAATAGGCAAAGGGTAATAGGTATAGATGTAGTTTGACCGGCTTGACTGCTTTGCCCCAACCCCTACAGTAGTAACAGCTAAAACTACAGATTGTTTAAAGTGCATGTTGGTGGGATACAGAGCATGACTTCCATATCCCCTCGGGTGGATGGTGGGCGCAGGTTCAGCACAGCAGGCAGATGGATGGGTAGTATAGCGGGGTGGGACTTTACCTACCCTCAGGAGGATTGCTAGCCTGACAACCCATCCAATTACTTCCGGCTAAACGCCATGCCCACTAGCGTTTCTTCTCCATGATGAGTCTGGATTTGCTTTCCTCCCTGACTCCTGTAGAATGCAAACACATTCTGACCATTCTGCTTGGTCCCAGAAGCCGATGGGTTGGGTCAGAGCCGGACTACATGACGACATTATCAGTATTTGATACTCTGATTGGTTAGAGATGATCCAATCACTGATGAATTAGTTTTGTACAATGGGATCTGTATCTATTTCATAATTATTTTACCAACATTTTCACAAAATTCTCATTACCATAACAGAGTTGGAAATCTCAAAAATGTATAAACAAATCAATATTTCTATATTTTTTTTTTTTACATTGCTCCTCTAACGAAAAGGCCTGAGTTAAACGTAACAATTTCAAATTCAATTATACAATTATTATAAAATTGGGTAAATGGGGTGTTAGAGAATAAAAACCTAATTCTGAAGGCATATAAGCAAATAAATTAACTTAACTTGTGCTCATCTAAGGACCACTCCTCTAGATGATGCATCATGGGTGAATACAACTTTATTTAAAAGCTGATTTTTACAGGAACTTGAAAAAGTGTCACTAATGTCCACAGACACTGTTTGTACATAATAAATATGATAGATTAATGTAAACTTCAACTAGTATACAATTTGTATGATTTAAGGACAAACTACACCAACATATTTTGTGTTTTATTCAAATAAGTTAGGTTTTTCAACAAAAAAAATATATATAATGACCCAAGAGAATTTGGGGTGACAATGTACTAAATTCTGGAGAAAAGGTCAAATGTATTTAAAATAGTGATGCACCGATATGACATTTTTGGCTGATACCGATATCCGATATTTTCCTTGCCAAAAAACCTGATACCGATAACCCAATATTTAAAATTTTAGTGGCCTTTTAAGCATTCTAGCACAGTTAAATAGTTAACACACACACACATAGACACAGCGGTCTAAGGCACTGCATCTCAGTGCAAGAGGCGTCACCACGGTCCCTGTTTCGAATCCAGGCTGTATCACATCCAGCCGTGATTGGGAGTCCCATAGGGCGGAGCAAAATTGGCCCAGCGTCGTCCGGATTTGGCCGGGGGTAGGTCGTCATTGTAAATAGGATTTTGCTCTTAACTGACTGATAAGCTTATTTCTCGAGTCAGTTGTTCGAATGGAGCTAACTAGTGTGTTCATGTTTCAAACATGTTCTCAAATGACATTGAAATGGCAGCAGCGGTATGACAACCAGCATATCCATGAGCACGCAATGCGAAATCTTCGCCACCCACTGTGCTTGTTAGACTCAGCATACTCATGAGGCTGATATCGCTGGTCCAAATGTCAGTCGTGAAGCTAATAACAGTGACGCTATTTTACTGTGTAACTCCGGCAGGGGAACGTCTAAAAAATAGCGCACTTAGTATTGTGTACCGGTGCTCGACCAGTCGGCGAAAGCCAACATCACCCACGATAGAGAACGGTTGATTGTCAAGGGCAATGAATTCCATTATCTTGGCGTTAATGGATTTCGCCTTTGAGTTGTCTCGCTGAAATGTTCTTACTCTTTCAAATGACTGCTCGACTTGTTGACTGCTCGATCCACAAAGCAGACATTATGGGCTAGGTTAGGAATGCTGAGTTACACGTGTAGCGCAAAAGTTTACGTGGCGTCATTACGTCATGTACCTACGTTATATAGGTATGCACGTCAGCTTTGACATCGGTTTTGCACGTCGCCGTTAAACTAGACACTGGGCCGATACCGATGTTGGCATTTTTAGCTAGTATCTCCGATTCCAATATGGTCACCGATATATTGTGCATCCCTAATTTAAAATAAGAAACTTTCCCAAAATCTAGATATCTTAGTCCCCCGAATGATAGTTAAGGGTTCGCACAAGGTGTTTGGAGTGCTCAAAGTACTTGAATTTGGAAACCTTGAAAATCTGAAATGTTCTCAAGTTGGTACTTTAAAAGTACTTGAATTAAAACGGGAGGAGAAACGAAAGTCATCAAATATGTTAATATGAAAAATATTTGAAAAATGTATTGGTCTTGCGAATTAATTTCTAGGCAGACTACCAAGTTTTATTTCCTCACGTGTTTCTTGTTCTGGTTGCCAGGCGAGCTCGCTCATTCCACCCACACTGCCACTCAGCCAGGCAGGTACAGAACTGACTGATTAGGCGCCACCAAACGTTACATCGATAGCTAAAATACCAGGCAAATGTAGATTCGATCCTACCTGGCAGGATATTGATGTTTATGAATGGGTTTTGCCAGACCCAGCCAGGGATGTAGTGGAGGGTAAACACAGCTTTTTATTTGTGAAATAGCGTTTACTCAACCTTATTATTTTGTTAATGATCATTTACTCACTTATTATTGCGTTGATCAATGCTCAGAAGGCTTCTTGATCTGAGTTCTAATCGCGCATACCTCTGCGAACGAGTAGAATCATGAATGATTCATGAATACTCGCTATGTTCGCTTGATCCCCCCAGATTTGCTGTGTTATTAGCGCATTCAGGCACCAGTTTGTCCAATGGGAAACAAACTACCTCAGCCCAGACCTACAGTGGCAAGTAGCAGAGAGACGCCACTGACAGTGGGAGTTCTTTTAACAATCCTCGACTCCTGCAGTGTCAACAGACATCCCCCAAACAAACTCCCTCTGACTCTCGGAGAATGAGTGTACAATTGGCTAGAAGGATGAAGTTAGAAGCTAACGTTGAATGGAGCCTGACGTCAGCAGAAGCAATTGACTGAAATTAAGCTAACTATAATCAAAATATGGGCTACTGTAAGTTCTCATAACAAAATACCTTTTCTTTATAGAGAGTAGTGAGACGGACAGTGGTGAGTCAGGCTGCAATGAAGGAGGCAAAAGAGATACACAGAGAGGAAGCATTGAAGCAAGCAGGGAGAGAGGTTTGTAGTACAGTGGCTCCCGAACTTGGGGTTCTGGACCCATGTGGGGTCCCCTAATATTTAAATAGGGTTCCCTGATAGAGTTTTTTATCTTTTCAAACATATTAATAACTTGTTTCTCTTCAAATGGGTATAGAATACACCATTTAAGAGTCAACTAAGGGCCTTTTACACTGTCAGAATTCACGTTCATGTCATTATCTGTTGGAACAGCCTGTGGGACCTAAAATTTAGTAGAATACACTATAAAGACAATTTATATATAAAGACAACTTAATATTATGTACACTGAACATAAATATACAGTTGAAGTTGGAAGTTTACATAAACCTTAGCCAAATACATTTAAACTCAGTTATTCACAATTCCTGACATTTAATCCTAGTAAGAATTCCTTGTCTTAGGTCAGTTAGGATCACCGCTTTATTTTAAGAATGTGAAATGTCAGAATAATAGTTGAGAGAATGACATTTCAGCTTTTATTTCTTTCATCACATTCCCAGTGGGTCAGAAGTTTACATACACTCAATTAGTATTTGATAGCATTGCCTTTAAATAGTTTAACTTGGGTCAAACATTTTGGGTAGCCTTCCACAAGCTTCCCACAATAAGTTGGGTGAATTTTGGCCCATTCCTCCTGACAGAGCTGGTGTAACTGAGTCAGGTTTGTAGGCCTCCTTGCTCGCACACACTTTTTCAGTTCTGCCCACAAATCCTCTATAGGACTGAGGCCCGGTGTTTTTTGATGGCCACTCCGATAGCTTGACTTTGTTGTCCTTCAGCCATTTTGCCACAACTTTGGAAGTATGCTTGGGGTCATTGTCCATTCGGAAAACCCATTTGCGACCAAGCTTTAACTTCTTGACTGATGTCTTGAGATGTTGCTTCAATATATCCACATAATTTTCCTTTCCTCATGAAGCCATCTATTTTGTGAAGTGCACCAGCCCATCCTGCAGCAAAGCACCCCCACAACATGATGCTGCCAACCACATGCTTCACGGTTGGGATGGTGTTCTTCGGCTTGCAAGCGCACACCTTTTTCCTCCAAACATAACGCTGGCCAAACAGATATATTTTTGTTTCATCAGACCAGAGTACATTTCTCCAAAAAGTATGATCTTTGTCCCCAGTCTTGCTTTTTTATGGCATTTTTGGAGCAGTGGCTTCTTCCTTGCTGAGCGGCCTTTTAGGTTATGTCGATATAGGACTTGTTTTACTGTGGATATAGATATTTTTGTACCTGTTTCCTCCAGCATCTTCACAAGGTCCTTTGCTGTTGTTCTGGGATTGATTTGCACTTCTCGCACCAAAGTACGTTCATCTCTAGGAGACATTACGCGTCTCCTTCTTGAGCGGTATGACGACTGCGTGGTCTCATGGTGTTTATACTTGCGTAGTATTGTTTGTACAGATGAACGTTGTACTTTCAGGTCTTGGCTGATTTCTTTTGATTTTCCAATGATGTCAAGCAAAGAGGCACAGAGTTTGAAGGTAGGCCTTGAAATACAGCCGCAGGTACACCTCCAATTGACTCAAATCATGTCAATTAGCCTATCAGAAGTTTCTAAAGCCATGACATCATTTTCTGGAATTATCCAAGCTGTTTAAAGGCACAGTCAACTTAGTGTATGTAAAATTCTGACCCACTGGAATTGTGATGCAGTGAATTATAAGTGAAATAATCTGTCTGTAAACAATTGTTGGAAAAATGACTTGTGTCATGCACAAAGTAGATGTCCTAACCGACTTGCCAAAACTATAGTTTGTTAACAAGAAATTGGTGGAGTGGTTGAAAAACGAGTTTTAATGACTCCAATCTAAGTGTATGTAATCTTCCGACTTCAACTGTAAATGCAACATGCAACAATTTCAAAGATTTTACTGAGTTACTGTTCATATAAGGAAATCAGTCATCAGTCCTGATCACTCGTGTATGTAGTAAATAAGTGGTGAAACACGTATTATTGAGTAGGTAATGATGAATAATAGTAAGTTTGTCATTGTTTTCACAAGTTTGTGGTGATATACTGTCATCTGTTGGCGACTAGAAACAATTGCATAATAGGAACTATTACAAATTGATGGGCCTTGAAAATACATTTTAGTGCTTGGAAAAGTACTTGAAAGTCCTTGAATTTGACCTGCCAATGTCTGTACAAACCCTGTGGTTTATTTTTGCAGATGCATCATGGTTTTGTAACTACATTTGCTACAGACCTTTTAAAACTGGTTTCATGACAATCACCCTGTTGTCCTTCACAGGAATGTGAATGAGGTGGCTTTAGAAGGAACATGTGGTTGGTGCAAGCCACTAATCCACTTGGGCCATTTAAGATTAGGCCTACAGGTATTTTTGACAGCAGATTTTATTATATTTTTTAAAAGGAAAATAATAACATAAGTTCAGAAGGTGTTTAGGTGTGGGACACAAGGGTGGCATGACACACATGTATGTCTCCATCCTTTCCACCCAACTGTTTTTTATCAGTCGCTATACGACTTGAACATCCTACGCCAGTGTGTATGTGTGTGTTTTTGCATGGACGAATCAGGACAGAAGGGGGTGGTTTAAAAGACTGTGTCCTCCCAGGTCCAGAGAAGATGTTTTTTCTCCTCCCTCTGCAGATCTCTCGCCTACTCTAATACTCGACTGCTGTGTGTGTGTAGTTTTGTCCTGAGGGAAGGATGTGATGTTTTAATCCCTAGTTGAGTCAACCATCATTTAGATTTAAAAATGAAATGGAGGTATTCCTGCAGTGGGGAGGTGAGCCTGCTAGAGTTAAAGCAGGGATGATCAGTATAGAGACAAAGTCGAGTCGCAATTCAACGGCTCAAACACGAGACGTATGTGGCACGGTCTACAGTCAATCACAGATTACAAAAAGAAAACCAGCCCTATCGCAGACATCGACATCTTGCTCCCAGACAAATTAAACATCTTATTTTCTCGCTTTGAGGACAATACAGTGCCACTGACATGGGCCGCTACCAAAGCCTGTGGGCTCTTCTTCTCCGTGGCCACCATGAGTAAAACATTAGAACGTGTTAACCCTCGCAAGACTACCAACCCAGACGGCATCCCTAGCCACGTCCTCAGAGCATGCGCAGACCAGCTGGCTGGTGTGTTTACGGACATATTCAATCTTTCCCTATCCCAGTTTGCTGTCCCCACATGCTTCAAGATGGGCACCATTGTTCCTGTACCCAAGAAGGCAAAGGTAACTGAACTAAATGACTATCGCCCCGTAGCACTCACTTCCGTCATCATGAAGTGCTTTGAGAGTCAAGGATCATATCACCTCCACCTTACCTGTCACCCTAGACCCACTTCAATTTGCTTACTGCCTCCATATGTCTACAGAAGATGCAATCGCCATCACACTGCACACTGCCCTATCCCATCTGGACAAGAGGAATAACTATGTAAGAATGCTGTTCATTGACTACAGCTCAGCATTTAACACCACAGTACCCTCCAAACTCGTCATTAAGCTCGAGACCCTGATTACCAACAACGATGAGACGGCCTACTTAATATGTAGCCTAGTAGTATGTTAGAGTGGTTTTCACATTTTCAACGGTAGTAGTAAATTCTGTCCTGTTGAGACATGTCAGAAGCACTTCAGTAACACATTTTAATCAGTGCAGCTGCAGCTTGAGGACCTCAGGTTTTTCAATGTTCAATTTAGCATGGGGGCAAAGGGACATGGCGGCCATTTTTAAGTTTATTTGGCCTCAGGGTGTTTCTTCTCCTCTGATGACTTTGCTTAGTTAGCACCTGAACATATGTTTTGTCTTTCTCATTAAGTCTAACAAACATTTTGTTCTGAAAATACTAGGCCTACTTCCATTCCTTTTTATTAGACTTTTGTAGTTAATCCTTTTAGTTCTCTCAGTACCCATATGGAAAAAAATACATTTCAATATATTTAAGGTAATGTAAAACGTATTTCAAATACATGTAGATACATTTGCATCTTTGATCAAATGTATGTAATACCTTAAAATGTATTCGAGAGATGCATGGACATACATTTGCATCTTTGCTCAAATGCATGTAATGCCTGACAATATTCCTGAAATGCGTGGCTATGACATCTAGTCTACAGGGTGGCCAAAGTGGTTCCTAATTCGGTTTCTTAAATTACTCTTTACATATTGATCAATATAAATAATTTTTGGGGCCACTAAGCCAACACTTTGGCAGTGATATCATGTTAATTGTGATGGCACTAGACAGTTAAAAAGAAAATGATTTGAGTTATCAGTTTAAACAAATACTATACGTCATACAACGCTCCACAATATGCCAAAGTGTAGGTCTAGGAGTGTAGGTCTAAGCCTTGCGCTTCAAATGAGTGGTATTCTAAAGCTCTACAGTGGATGGTTAGCAGTGTTATGGTGCGTTCATAACCAAGTGGGAAGTGGGAATTTACCACATCTGGGAAAAATCCCTGATTGGCCCTCCAACTGGTAATTACTAGTTAATTAAATCAGCCATGAATCCCCTTCTGACAGGGGGAATGGAACCTTGTTGTGTGCAACAGAGGGGCAATTAAATGCACAAAAATTGTTGAAGTGTCACGTTCCTGACCTGTTTTCTGTTGTTTTGTATGTGTTTAGTTGGTCAGGACGTGAGCTGGGTGGGAATTCTATGTTGTGTGTCTAGTTTGTCTGTTTCTATGTCAGCCTAGTGTGGGTTCTCAATCAGAGACAGATGGTAGTCGTTGTCTCTGATTGAGACTCATATAGGAGGCTTGTTTTGTGTTGGGATTTTGTGGGTGTTTGTTTCCTGTCTCCGTGTTTGTTCTGCACCAGATAGGACTGTCTCGGTTTTCACGGTTTGTTATTTTGTTATTTGTTAAGTGTTCATGGTTATTGTTTAATTAAACATGTTGAGCACTGGCTACGCTGCATTTTGGTCCTCTCTTTCACTCCAGGAAGAAAGCCGTTACATGAAGGCCCAAAAACTAGATTTCCCTGTGTTTTATAAATATATCCACACTGATGTTGGAATAATACTGTGAAATTGTGAAAATTAGAAAATTATGATAATGCACTTTTAGTTTAAATGTCCCAAACAGATTATGATTCCCATGTAAAATAGTCTGTATAGGGTGACTAAAATATCACCTATAATATTTTTGGGGATATTAATGCTCAAAATTACCAGGAAGTTTGAAAAGAAAACGGAGCGGAAGGTTATATTCATAAGCTCACCTTGACTGACACCTCTTTGAAAAGCCTATGTCAAGAAACGTGGATGCAGTGAGCAGTGTTGCAGTAAAATCATCTCAAGCTAATTTGGTGATACACAAAGCAACTCAAACCACATTGAAATTGCATCAATGATGTAAAACAAATTTATACAGCTCCCGTTTGGCATGTCTCTTGTGATGAGGTTCACAGCAGCGCTGATGGAGGTGTTGACATGACAACTCCGTCACAATTTTGAATGTCCCTTCCCCCCTTTTGTTCCATGCTGGCTGAAGACCTAGCTAGCCAGTAACTAGCTAACACCAGACACAAATGAAAGGGGAGACGTAAAAATATATGCATCTTTGCCATAGATGAATAGTGTAAACTTTTAATTATATTTGCTGACACCTATAGTCAAATTTTGGCACCAGTAAAGTAGATATTTAGCTATATAAACCAAGCCCCTATGCAAACTGGCCTTCTCCGATGTTGGTTACAAGGCGGTGCTTTTTTAAATTAGGTAAGAGAATATCATGTTACCATTGGTGTATTCAAATGAGAGGTAGGGTGATGTAACCATATCCCCTTAATAATCCCGCCTCCGAATCCAAGTCTTTGACATGGGGGATGGGACCAGTAACTTTATCATCAAACTTGATCAATGTACAAGCAACAGTAATTTTTCATACTTTGGTCCTCATACTTTGATTAGGTTTCATCCAAATATCTTCGACTGTTCATGACCTTTAAGAGCTGTTTGAGAAGACCACCTGAGACCCCCGGATTGTAATGCCAGTTAATGTGTTATGTTGTGTTCTTTGATTAAAGGTTAAGCTTCTACACCGCCTGTTCTGTAGTCTTATTGAGAATGTTCTTGTGATACCAAAGAGCAGACTAAAGTGTCATTGTTAAGAATAGTCATAATTTTGTGAAAATATGATTTGTCCAAATACATTTTAAAATGTATTTACGACATATTTTGAAAATACATATGTTCTTCAAGACATTCTTTCATGTATTTCAGAATGTATTTTGAAGTACATTAAATACATTTTCTGATGCATTTAACATATATTGTGATATACATTTTTACATATATGCTGTACATCTGCGATCTGCTATTGCAGACCATTGATTTTCTACATGGCAAAATAATAGGACACTGACGATGTGGCGGAGTAGCTTCTGAACATTCTGTACATTGTATAGTGACCCACTCAGGGAGTGTGTGTCGGTGAGAGAGAGAGAGAGTGTTGTTGTCTTGCTGTGAGTTTTACATTTCACTCCAAACCTTCACACTATGAATTGTGTCCCCTTGAGCATTCTGTAGCTATATTTGGAAAACCCATTCACCTTGGTAATTTTTGTGTTTGGCCCAATGGGGCGGGCAGCAAAGTCAAAGTTGTGCTGAAGAATAGCATCAAACAATGCCAAAAATAGACCTTGCTTACACCTCGCCCCTCTTTCCTAAAAATTGCATTTTAGATATGGAACATTGAATGTGTGTGTGAAATTGGATCTTTCAGAGGGGGTCAAATATCCACATTTCCCCTGTATTAGGCCTACCCTTCGATTAGTCACCCAGTTAAGCTGTCACTGTAAGATAATATGTAATGTGAGAGTTGTGCTGACACCCTTAGTATCATTTCTGGCTGCCATAGAGGACAAATCAATTCAGCAAGCTCAGGGATTATTGTTATCTCAATTTTTTTATTAAATACATTTGAAATTACAGATGTGAGAAAACAATGGTGGTTTTGCTTTTGCAATATAGGGCTGTCTGTTTAAATGCCAGTGTTATATATAGTGCATTCAGAAAGTATTCATACCCCTTGACTTATTCCACATTTTGTTGTGTTACAGCCTGAATTCAAAATGGATTAAATATTTAAAAAATTACCCATCGATATGTTTTTAAGAAATGTTTGCACATTTATTGAAAATGAAATACAGGAATATTTTATTTACTTATAGTACCAGTCAAAAGTGTGGACACACCTACTCATTCCAGGGTTTTTCTTTATCTTTACTATTTTCTACATTGTAGAATAGTAGTGAAGACATCAGAACTATGAAATAACATGAAATCATGTAGTAACCAAAAAAGTGTTAAACAAATCAAAATGTTTTTTATATTTGAGGTTCTTCAAAGTAGCCACCCTTTGCCTTGATGACATCTTAATGCTGGAGTCACCTGGAATGCATTTCAATTAACAGTGCCTTTTTAAAAGTTAATTTGTGGAATTTCTTTCCTTAATGTGTTTGAGCCAATCAGTTGTGTTGTGACAAGGTAGGGGTTTGGCATACAGAAGATAGCCCTATTTGGTAAAACACCAAATCCATATTATGGCTAGAAAAGCTCAAATAAGCAAAGAGAAATGACATTCCATCATTACTTTAAGACATGCAGGTCAGTCAAATTTCAAGAACTTAAAAAAAAATTCAAGTGCAGTTGCAAAAATCATCAAGTGCTATGATGAAACTGGCTCTCATGACGACCGCCACAGGAAAGGAAGACCCAGAGTTACCTCTGCTGCAGAGGATAAGTTCATTAGAGTTACCAGCCTCAGAAATGGGCAATTAACTGCACCTTTGAGTAACAGACACATCTCAACATCAACTGTTCAGAAGAAACTGCATGAATCAGTCCTTCATGGTTGAATTTCTACAAAGAAACCACTACTAAAGAGCACCAATAAGAAGAGACTTGCTTGGGCCAAGAAACATGAGCATTGGACATTGGACCGGTGGAAATCTGTCCTTTAATCTGATGAGTCCAAATTTTAGATTTTGGTTCCAACCGCTGTGTCTGACGCAGAGTAGGTGAATGGATGATCTCTGCATGTGTGGTTCCCACCGTGAAGCATGGAGGAGGTGGTGTGATGGTGTGGGAGTGCTTTACTGGTGACACAGTCAGTGATTTATTTACAATTCAAGGCACACTTAACCAGCATGGCTACCACAGCTTTCTGCAGTGATATGCCATCCCATCTGGTTTGGGCTTAGTGGGACTATCA
Organism: Salvelinus fontinalis; assembly: GCF_029448725.1. NCBI lineage: Eukaryota > Metazoa > Chordata > Actinopteri > Salmoniformes > Salmonidae > Salvelinus > Salvelinus fontinalis. Next base: position 44,529,931 of record NC_074665.1, on the reverse strand, counting down.
TTTGTTTTTCGACAGGACAAGGACCCAAAACACACCTCCAGGGTGTGTAAGGGCTATTTGACCAAGAAGGAGAGTGATGGAGTGCTGCATCAGATGACCTGGCCTCCACAATCACCCGACCTCAACCCAATTGAGATGGTTTGGAATGGAGCCAAATACAGGCAAATCCTTGATGAGAACCTGCTTAAGAGTGCAAACAACTTTAGACTGGGGGCGAAGACTTACGTTCCAACAGGACAATGACCCCAAGCATACAGCCAAAGCAACACTGGAATGGCTTCAGTTAGATGGGCTTTGGCTAGACCATTCAAATCCTTGAGTGGCCAAGCCAAAGCTCATCTAACTTAGCAGAGCTTGAGAAAATCTGCAAGGAAGAATGGGAGAAATCCCCAAATCCAGATGTGCAAAGCTGGTACAGACATACCAAAAACTATAATTGCCACCAAAGGTGCTTCTACAAAGTATTGACTCAGATGTGTGAATATTCATGCAAATGAGATACTTCTGTATTTCATTTTCAATACATTCGCTAACGTTTCTTAAAACATGTTTTATGGGGTATTTTGTGCATACTGTGTGCACAATTATTAGGCAAATTGTATTCCTCATGATTCATTTTATTGTTGAACAAACACAATGCTCTCAGTCAATACAAAATGTTATTGAACCTCAAACCTGAATGTTTAACAAAGGAAAAGTGAGTTTTGACTTTCTCCGGGGAATATATAAGTGTGCAAAATTATTAGGCAACTATTAGTGTGCAGAATTATTAGGCAACTAAATTACAAAAATAATTTCTCCCAACTCACTTGTTTATTCTACATTTTTAGAGTAAGTGTAACAAATAACTAACACAAAAAGACAATTAAATAAAAACGTTGGCCTTGGAAAAGCAGCTTGAATGAATACATGATGACCAGATTTGTTATGAATTTGGATATTGACACAATTAGGCTACATTACGCAAATCAAGAAAGAAAAAAATGTACCTTGCTAGGCAACACTTTAGTGCTTTACAGATGAGTTAGGAGATGTCATGATGGCTATCTTACTCCATCAAATGTACTTATAAATCCCTTTTTACGTCAACAGTTGCTTGTTCCGTTCCTCAAAGGCACTCTCAGTCACACACACTCCGATATAGCCTGTCAATGGAAAGCTGTCTCTAGACCCCTGTCGAAAGCCCCCCCCCATTACCTAGAATCCCAGTCTAGCTCTTTCTCCTCGTTAGTGGTTACTGAGAATCCCTGGCAAGAGCCGAGCTCCTGGGCTCAGTCCAGACTGAAAGGCCACTGGGCTGCTGAGCAGGTGTCCCCCCTCCACTGACTGTCACTGGCATGTTAATCAGCTAGGATTAGATCTAGCAGTGTGTACAAATGGGATGGAAAACCATCTAAACAACACCTCATAGTCGTCCTCTTAGTCATCCTGCGCTCCCAGGCGCGCTAATGCCTGACCCCCAATTCAAGCAGAATACGCTTCCCCTCGAAACGGAGGGAAACAAGCTAGCGCATTGTTGGCTTGTGCTGCTTGCTTGAAGCCCTATGCTAATGGTACCATGGAAAGGCATAGGTAAGGGGTGTGTGGAGAATGGAGGGGGGGCATATTGTGGTATGGCACTTTGATTGGGATGTCGTCAGGGCATCTGTCGTCTGATGCTCTCTTTGACTTTAGACCACTTAATCAGTATTATCCAAGGGCAATTACTGTCTGTGCTCTTTAGCAGAATCAAAATACACAATGGCCTCTTATAATCCTGGGTCGGAAGTTAGATATGATAACTGTAAAATGCTTTTTTGGGTTCACCTTGTAGTGTTTTTTTAATGCTCACTGCTTTGCTGTCTCGCATCCTAACAGTTGATTCACATTCCTCACTACATTCAGCTACCTTTTTGCTGACATATACCCTTGTGGGTGTCTACTTCTCCCATGGAAAATTGTCATTTTTGTAGCTCGTAGTCGTGAGCTACACCCCCTTGTTTTTCATGTCTTGAGTATGATCTACTACCAAAGTGTCCAGACAGAGAGTGTGTCTGGGAAGGCTTTGCCTAGATCTGGGGTATCAAACAAAGGTTGCCCAGGGGGCCGCATTCGTTCGTCAATGAGGTCCGGAGGGCCGCATTGAAAATTGGTTCTATTTCCTCGCCATAAAAAAATGTCATCTATCCATCGTTTTTTAAATGTTCTATGCTCCCTGACTGTCTAGCTTTTATTTCGGTGATTATTAGAGAGCTGGACACAGTCAAGAAGCTGTATGAATGTAGGTCCATTATCATTACGACAGTTTCGATTTGGTTTTAGTCATTTTAAAGTACAGTATTTTGAGTTTATTCCCCTGGTCTAGATCCTTCTAAAGCTTTCAGTTAACCGGAGGGCTTTACACACAAGCACCGTTTAGTTTCCTATACACGCTCTCTCAAACTAAATATTACATCTCAAATTCACATCTGAAAATGACATTCATCTGTTTATATAGGGTATCATTTGATAAAGCTTTTGCAATGACAGTGATTAGTAAAACATATGCCACTTGAGCGTTACAATACACATGGAAAGTGGATATGCATGGATGCGCGTCACAATCGTTAACATGTGATCACAACTGGGGTGACCTTGTCATTTTTGGAGTTAGCTGGCAAATTAGTGTAAGGGGGGGTTGCTAACTAGGCTAAGCCTAAACAACTTCTGCTAGCTAGCTAACCATCTTGGTTAACTGTGGGTCGAAACACTTCCCTTATTTACAGTTAGCTGTGCACTGCTCTTTGCTAGAAAACATAAAGTTGTCTCCAAAACTGTATCCAGTTTCGTTCACATATTGCAGTTTGTGATGTCTCCACGTTCCCAGTGTATTGTAACGACTTGTGATGAATTTAGGCCTACAGTATTGAGGCTGAAAGGGGATAAAGGCTATTGTACCCCCCCCCCCCCCCCTGTGGAGGAGGAAGAGAAGGAGAAGGATTAAATTGATGTGACTCTTCATCACATCAGTGAAGTGGAATCCCATCCAGAGCTAGCCAACCTCTTTCTGGCAGCCAGAGCCCACAGCAATTCTAATCTTCCCATTCAAACGCAGCATCACCTCACTCTCCCACTCCTTATATATCATTCCCCATATTACCATCACGCACATGACCTACATTTTGGGTGAGTTACCGGATTAGGCTGGTGGCGAGTTTTATAGGAATGAATTTATGCAACTAAGCCATTGAAGGGTGCCAAACATACGTAGCGGTTGTTTTCAATGAACTGTGAAGATTCCAGGTTATTTGGGGATTGTTGAACTAGTCAAAGTGAAACCAGGTTTCAGAGAGAGTTAGTGGGTGATATGTCACCATGGTGAGGTTGTGAAACCATCTTAGGTTGTGAAACCTAAGGTTACTTTCGTAACCCCTGTTCTCTGACAGTGGTGAAAAAAGTACCCAACTGTAAAGATACCTTAATAGAAAATGACTCAAGTAACAGTAAAAGTCACCCAGTAAAATTCTTCTTGAGTAAAATATACTGAAGTATCAAAAAATCATTTAAAATTCCTTAAGCAAACCCGATAGCACCATTTTTATGGGCACACTCCAGCATTTAGACATCATTTACAAACAAAGCATGTGTGTTTAGTGTGTCCGCCAGATCAGAGGCAGTAGGGATGATCAAGGAAGTTCGGTTGATAAGTGCGTCAATTGGACTATTTTCCTGTCCTGCTAAGCATTCAAAATGTAACAAGTACTTTTGGGTGTCAAGGAAAATGTATTGAGTAAAAAGTCCAATATTTTCTTAAGGAATGTAGTGAAGTAAAAGTAGTCAAAACTATAAATAGTAAAGTAAAGTACAGATACCCCAAAAAACTACTTAAGTAGTACTTTAAAGTATTTTTTACTTAACCTGTTGTGGACAGAGGGCGCTGTTTTCACTTTGGGGGAAAATCGTGCCCAATTTAAACGGCCTCGTACTTAATTCTTGCTCGTACAATATGCATATTATTATTACTATTGGATAGAAAACACTCTCTAGTTTTTAAAACCGTTTGAGTTATATCTGTGAGTAAAACAGAACTCCTTTTTCAGCAAACTTCCTTACAGGAAGTGGAAAATCTGAAATCGATGCACTTTTCTAGGGCCTGCCTATTAAAGTCCTTGATATTTATTAGTTTAGATGCACTTCATACGTCTTCCACTAGATGTCGACAGGCAGTGAGAGAAGAAATGGAGTGTGTAACTTGATCTGGTGTCGAATAATAGCTCTCGGCATGACGTGTCACCAGTTTCCTGTTTTCTGGAGAGCGCGTGAAGGGACCTGGATTTGCCTGCTGATAAGCTGTCGTTATGGACGACTAATATCTCCGGCTTGGATTTTATTTGATACATGTGACAATATCATCGTAAAGTATGTTTTTTCAATATAGTTTAATCAGATTATTGAAATTTTTTCGGGAGTTTTGTCGTGTTCCGTTCTCTGAGTTTGTTGACGATGAAGAGATTCGCGCCACTTGGCAAGTGTTCTTGCTAAATCGAGAGGGAAAAAGGCCGTTCTAAATCCAAACAACGATTGTTCCCGACAAAGGACCCCTTGTACAACATTCTGATGAAAGATCATCAAAAGTAGGACCCATTTTATGATGCTATTTCATATATCTGTCGAACATGTTGTGCTAGTCGTTTGCACCCAGCTTTTGGGTACTCTCTCGCTATACCTAAGCTGGATGTCGTAATGAAGTTATTTTTAGAATTCTAACACGGAGATTGCATTAAGAACTAATGGATCTATCATTTCCTATACAACATGTATTTTTTAGTTATGTTTATGAATAGCTATTTGGTCAGAATATGTGTGTCAGAAAAAGTGTCAGAAAAATATCCGGACGTTGTGGGAAAAAGATGCTACGTTAGCACAATGCACAGCAACCACTGATTTCAGCTCTAAATATGCACATTTTCTTTTTTTTAAATTTTTATTTTATTTTTTTTAGCCCCTTTTCTCCCCAATTTTTCGTGGTATCCAATCGCTAGTAATTACTATCTTGTCTCATCGCTACAACTCCCGTACGGGCTCGGGAGAGACGAAGGTCGAAAGCCATGCGTCCTCCGAGGCACAACCCAACCAAGCCGCACTGCTTCTTTAACACAGCGCGCCTCCAACCCGGAAGCCAGCCGCACCAATGTGTCGGAGGAAACACCGTGCACCTGGCCCCCTTGGTTAGCGCGCACTGCGCCCAGCCCGCCACAGGAGTCGCTGGAGCGCGATGAGACAAGGAAATCCCTATCGGCCAAACCCTCCCTAACCCGGACGACGCTAGCCCAATTGTGCGTCGCCCCACGGACCTCCCGGTCGCGGCCGGCTGCGACAGAGCCTGGGGGCGAACCCAGAGACTCTGGTGGCGCAGTTAGCACTGCGATGCAGTGCCCTAGACCACTGCGCCACCCGGGAGGCTAAATATGCACATTTTCGAACAAAACATAAGTGTATATATAACCTGATGTTATAGGACTGTCATCTGATGAAGCTTATCAAGGTTAGTCAAAAATTATATATCTTGCTGGTTTATTCGCTATCGCTAACGTGCCTATTGCTATCGCTAACGTGCCTTGATGAATGAATGCGGTAGTGTGGTAGGCTATTGTAGTAAGCTAATATAATGCTATATTGTGTTTTCGCTGTAGAACACTTAAAAAAATCGGAAATATTGGCTGGATTCACAAGATGCCTGTCTTTAATTTGCTGTACACCATCGATTTTTCAGAAATGTTTTATGATGAGTATTTAGGTATTTGACGTTGGTGTCTGTAATTACTCTGGCTGCTTCGGTTCTATTTCTGACGGTAGCTGTGATTGTAGCTGCAATGTAAGACTGATTTATACCTCAAATATGCAAATTTTTCGAACAAAACATAGATTTATTGTATAACACGTTATAAGACTGTCATCTGATGAAGTTGTTTCTTGGTTAGTTTGGTTGGTTCTTGGTTAGTTAGGTTGGCTTTGTGCATGCTACCTGTGCTGTGAAAAATGTCTGTCCTTTTTTGTATTTGGTGGTGAGCTAACATAAATATATGTGGTGTTTTCGCTGTAAAACATTTTAAAAATCGGACATGTTGACTGGATTCACATGATGTGTATCTTTCATTTGCTGTATTGGACTTGTTAATGTGTGAAAGTTAAATATTTCTAAAAAATATCTTTTGAATTTCGCGCTCTGCCTTTTCAGTGGAATGTGGGAGGAGTTCCGCTAGCGGAACGCCAGAGCCAGACAGGTTAAGTACTTTACACCACTGTTCTCTGATAATAGAGTAAGGTGTCTCACATTAGGATATGGCCAACTCCCGTATCGCAAACATGCTCTCCGAAGCCGGGGTAGTCCCAACAGTATCATCCCTCAGAGGCTTTGAGACAAAACAAGTCCTTCATCTCGACCGGAAAATCAAGGAAATCGGCCTTTTCTCTCCCCCAACACAGCAAGGCACATGGTGAGCCCACATCCTTGAATGACACCTCTGGAGGCCCAGAGGTTGAGAGCCGCAATGATGCCATTGCCCTTAGTTAGAGTGGATCCTCCTCTAACTCTACCAGTACCTGACCTAACCACATCCCCTCCGTGTTCTTCCTCCTCTCTTCCTCTGTTGTCTCCTCTCCAGTCCCTGTATCCTTTTGTTTGTCCCTATTTTCGCTCTCTTCCACTCCCTGTCTTAATCCCACTTAGTCCATTCCTTATGATTTCCTCCTCTCTTTATCCCCCTCCTTGTCCCTCTTTCCTCCTCTCTCCTATAATCACCAAAATATTCCTACAATCGGCACTAGCATGCCTGTCCTTGGTGTGGTCCATGACCTTTCCTATACGATCGTCATAGTGGCTGGATGCTTACCAAGTACTTTGGCCACAATAGGTTGCTTGCTAGCATCCTTTATATCCTGTTGCTACTTTTTTTTACACAAACACCAAGCACAGGCCCGCTTTTCTTGTCATTAGTTGATTACCTGTACTGGACACACTTTTCCAAAAGGGTTATTTGGCTGTGCCCCATAGGAGAACCCTTTTTGGTTCCAGGTAGAACCCTCTGTGGAAAGGCTTCTACATGGAAGACAAAAAGGTTCTACCTGGATCCAAAAAGGGTTCTTCAAAGGGTTCTCCTATGGGGACAGCCAAAGAACCCTGTCAGATTCTAGATGATACCTTTTTTTCTAAGAGTGTACAGTTGTGAAACACGTTCAGCATGGCTGTTTAATTCAACACTTCTGTTTTTTGCTCATACCTGGTAGTTACTTGCACTCACCTGGTGCTGTTACAGGTCTTAATTAGTCTACCAGATTAGAAGGAGAAGATGAAAACCAGAAGCATTTTTACGTTCCAGGATCGCAATTGAATAGCTGTGAAGTAGAGTATAGAGCTGTTTTAAAAATAAATAAATAAATGTTTGGGGCCACCCAGAGATTTTGTAAAATTTTCAGGGAAACTTCAGAGCTGTCTTCTTCAGGTCCTTTGTGCTCTGTCAGGAAATTAAAACTTGGGGAAAAAAGGTGTATTTTGTCATTCTGCGTGAATGTCAGCAGCAAATGCCACCAGATGACAAACAGCTACCTGTGTGAGTTTATTGCCATCCTTAAGAGAGGGAACAGAACCTGTGTGTCTGCATGGCTACGCTGCCAATTGAAATAACGAGGGGATCCGTGTAGGAGAGGAGATTGTGTTTCTTCTTACATCTCACATTTGTTTTATGGAGCAGTAAAAACAACCTTTTGCATGAAAACCCTCTCCAAGCCTTACTCTTTGGAGTTACAGGACAAAGTTTTCAGGGTTCCAGAAAATGTCACCCCAGTTGCTGAAATACTAATTTGCATCAGATAATTTGGCTATATTCTGGCGAGTCGTTTGGCGAGTGGTGACAATCAATGTATTGTTTTCCTTTGCCTTTACAAGAGCTGTTATAAGGAGCCAAGCTGACATGATGTCACGTTCTGACCTTAGTTCCTTTGTTTTGTCTTTTGTTTTAGTATGGTCAGGGCGTGAGTTGGGTGGGTTGTCTGTTCGTTTTTCTATGATTTTCTATTTCTGTGTTTGGCCTGATATGGTTCTCAATCAGAGGCAGCTGTCAATCGTTGTCCCTGAATGGGAACCATATTTAGGTAGCCTGTTTTCTGTTGGGTTTTGTGGGTGGTTATTTTCAGTCTTTGTGTGTCTGCACCAGATAGAACTGTTTTCGGTTGTTTCTTTGTTGTTTTGTTATTAAGTGTTACGTTTTGATTATTATTAAATATCATGAACACTTACCACGCTGCACCTTGGTCCTCCGATCCTGAGGAGGAGGAAAGCCGTTACACATGAGTGGTTTTCTACCATGTCTTACAAGGGCATCCGGCATTGGGTGATGGAAGCGACCATTCATAATGCTCTACACACAGGAGGTTGTGACATAGCCTGCATTAGACTCCACTTTCCACCTGATCTGTCTTTACTGTGCAACACTTACACAGATAACAGCAGCTTAACACGGAGGTGCAGCATCTCCTGACATCAGTAGATACCGATAGCCAAGGTTGTAGGTCAACCGGGGGAGGGCACCTGCTCTATCTCAAAGTGCCTTTGTAAAGCCTCAAACCCGGGCTGGGTCGCTGATGAATGGAGTGGCTGCATGAGTGACAGGGGGCTGAGGTGTGGAGGAACGCAGTGCAACATAGCAACTGCTGCCCACACATCATTAATCACCATGGAGAACTATGGAGGCCCATAGAGCTGGGGATAGCCAATCAGGGCCTCGGTTTATAATGGGTCTGGCCTTGTCAGAGCAAAGATCCCTAAGAGGTTGCTTGTACTTGAGTGTGCTTTGTTAGTGTGTTTGGGGGGATGCTTGAGTATGTTTTTGTGTTCGTGCGTGTGTGTGTGTGTGCCTACAGTAGGGCAAAGGTTTGCACTTTGTCTAAGTATAGTCTGATGTACCCAGAGAAGAGGCATGGAACAGATTGCCTGCTTATATCACATCTATCTCAGCCAGCTTGTCATGTCAGCCACTAGAGAGACAAAGGGCTGCGGGTGAGTGGCAGTGAGTGGGTCGCACTCCAGTAGAGTGTATGTGTGTCCAAGGCTAAAGTCTGTGTGTGTGTGTGTGTTTATCAAAGGCTAGTGTGTGTGTTGTTAAGGGCTATCTAGAGTGTCTACGTGTGTGTGCTTGTGTATGTGTGTGTGTGTGTTTGTGTGTTATCAGCTTTGAGTGCCACAGACACAAGTGCCCTAATTAAAGAGCTGGTATGTTTCTGACCCTGTGCAGCCTCTGCTCTGCTGTTAAATGCTGCTCCATAATCTGTGTGTGTGTGTGATTGTGTGTCTGTCAGCACAATCCATGCCAGACCACTGCAAATGTTTGAGTACTCGAGTCAAGGTTTACATAAGTATTACATAACTTATAATTTTGTGTATTAGAACAACCAGTAGTTAACAACCAATAGCATATTCCCCCCCAAAAATTATTTCAGCCCCGTTTCGTGCTAACATGTGAGTACAAAATGATTTCCTTGAGAGTACTCAAACGCAGACATTCTTTCAGACACCCATCTCTAAGGCTCGAATTTCTGTGAGTTATTATGTTATAATTAAGTCTAGGATTTGATATTTTATAGAGCATTCTGACTGAGCGGGGGTAAGCAGCAGCAGACTCGTAAGCATTAATTCAAACAGCACTTTCGTGCATTTGCCAGCAGCTCTTCGCTGTGCTTCAAGCATTGAGCTGTTTATGACTTCAAGCCTATCAACTCCCGAGATTAGGCTGGTGTAACCGATGTGAAATGGCTAGCTAGTTAGCGGGGTGCGCGCTAATAGCGTTTCAATCGGTGATGTCACTCGATCTGAGACCTTGAAGTTGTTGTTCCCCTTGCTCTGCAAGGGCCGCGGCTTTTGTGGAGCGATGGGTAACAATGCTTCGAGGGTGGCTGTTGTCGATGTGTCCCTGGTTCGAGCCCAGGTAGGGGCAAGGAGAGGGATGGAAGCTATACTGTTACACTGGCAATACTATAGTGCCTAAAAGAACATCCAATAGTCAAAGGTAAATGAAATACAAATGGTATAGAGAGAAATAGTCCAATAATTCCTATAATAACTACAACCTAAAACTTCTTACCTGGGAATATTGAAGACTCATGTTAAAAGGAACCACCAGCTTTCATATGTTCTGAGCAAGGAACTTAAACGTTATCTTTTTTTCATGGCACATATTTTCTTGCCCAACACTTTGTTTTTGCATTATTTAAACCAAATTGAACATGTTTCATTATTTATTTGAGGCTAAATTGATTTTATTGATGTATTTTATTAAGTTAAAATAAAAGTGTTCATTCAATATTGTTGTAATTGTCATTATTACAAATAAATAAATAAATAGGCTGATTAATCGGTATTGGCTTTTTTTGGTCATCCAATAATTGGTATCGGTATCGGCGTTGAAAAATCAGTCGACCTCTAGTGGAGAAGGTGGGATTCGAAAAAGTCGGTGATCTGTTTGTTAACTTGGCTTTCGAAGAGTATATTCAGTCCGTTGATGGAAAGTGAGATTAAAATATATACGAAATATATACTAAAATAACCAGAGGAAAACTATATTTACACGGGACAGGACGGGAGAAGACAAAACACACGTCCGGCCTCTATGCCATCTTGGGTTGAAGAAGTGCCACCGACCCGGCCAGCTACCAAGGACTGTGGGCTCTCATTCTCTGTGGCCGACGTGAGTAAGACATTTAAGGTGTGTTAACCCTCGCAGGGCTTCCTCAGAGCATGCGCAGACCAGCTGGCTGGTGTGTTTACGGACATCTTCAATCTCTCCCTATCCCATCTGCTTTCCCCACATGCTTCAAGATGTCCACCATTGTTCCTGTACCCAAGAAAGCAAAGGTAACTGAACTAAATGACTATCGCCTCATAGCACTCACTTCTGTCATCATGAAGTGCTTTGAGAGACTAGTCAAGGATCATATCCCCTCTACCTTACCTGATACCCTAGACCCACTTAAATTTGCTTTCCGCCCCAATAGATCCACAGTCGATGTAATCGCCTGCGCACTGCCCTATCCCATCTGGACAAGAGGAATGACAATGTAAGAATGCTGTTCATTGACTATAGCTCAGCATTCAACACCATAGTACCCTCCAAGCTCATCATTAAGCTTGGGGCCCTGGGTCTGAACCTCGCCCTGTGCAACTGGGTCCTGGACTTCCTGATGCTCCCCCCCAGGTGTTGAAGGTAGGAAACAACACCTCCACTTCGCTGATCCTCATCACAGGGGCCCCACAAGGGTGCGTTCTCAGCCCCCTCCTGTACTACCTGTTCACCCATGACTGCGTGGCCACGCACGCCTCCAACTCAATCATCAGGTTTGCAGACGACACAACAGTAGTGGGTCTGATTAACAATGACGAGACAGTCTACAGGGAGAAGGTGAGGGCCCTGGGAGTGTGATGCCAGGAAAATAATTTGGCCTGATATGGTTCTCAGTCAGAGGCAGGTGTTAGTTATTGTCTCTGATTGGGAACCATATTTAGGTAGCCTGTTTTGTGTTGGGTTTTGTGGGTGGTTGTTTTCTGTCTTTGTGTCTCTGTACCAGATAGGACTGTTTTTGGTTTTCACGTTTGTTGTTTTGTATTTGGAAGTGTTCAGTTCATTGTCTTTAATTAAACATTATGGACACTTACCACGCTGCGCTTTGGTCCTCTCCTTCTCCTCCAGACGACAACCGTTACAGCATCACCCACCAAAATCGGACCAAGCAGCGTGGTAACAGGCAGCAGCAGGAGCGGCAGCGATCGCAGGACTACTGGACCTGGGAGGAGAATCTGGACTATACAACTTGGGAAGAAATAGAGAGGTGGTTGGTCGACCCAGGGAGAGTGCCGGAGCCCGCCTGGGATTCGCTGGAGCAGTGCGAGGAGGGTTACAGGAGAAAGAGGCAGCCCCAAAAATTTATTGGGAGGGGGTACACGGGGAGTGTTGTTAAGCCAGGTAGGAGACCTGAGCCAACTCCCCGTGCTTACCGTGGAGAGCGTTGTACCGGGCAGGCACCGTGTTATGTGGCGGAGCGCACGGTGTCCCCAGTGCGTGTGCATAGCCCGGTGCGGTACATTCCAGCTCCTCGTATCGGGCTAGAGTGGGCATCGAGCCAGGTGCCATGAAGCCGGCTCTACGCATCTGGTCTCCAGTGCGTCTCCTCGGGCCGGTGTACATGGCACCAGCCTTACGCATGGTGTCCCCGGTTCGCCAGCACAGCCCAGTGCGGGTTATTCCACCTTGCCGCACTGGCCTGGCTACGGGGAGCATTCAACCAGGTAAGGTTGGGCAGGTTCGGTGCTCGAGACCTCCTGTGCGCCTACACAGTCCGGTCTATCCGGTGCCACCTCCTCGCACCAGCCCAGTACCACCAGTGCCAACACCACGCACCAGGCTTCCTGTGCGTCTCCAGAGCCCTGTTCCTCCTCCCCGCACTCGCCCAGAGGTGCATGTCCCCAGCCCGGTTCCGGCACCACGCACCAGGCCTACTGTGCGCCTCAGCAGGCCAGAGTCTTCCGTCTGTCCAGCGCCGCCTGAGCTGCCCGTCTGCCCAGCGCCTTCTGAGCTGCCCGTCTGCCCAGCGCCTTCTGAGCTGCCCGTCTGCTCAGCGCCTTCTGAGCTGCCCGTCTGCCCAGCGCCGTCTGAGCTGCCCGCCTGCCCAGCGTCATCTGAGCCGCCCGTCTGTCCAGCGCCATCTGAGCCGCCCGGTTGTCATGAGCCGTCAGAGCCGCCCGTCTGTCCTGAGCCGCTAGAGCCGCCCGTCTGTCCTGAGCCGCTAGAGCCGCCCGTCTGTCCTGAGCCGCTAGGGCCGCCCGTCAGTCGGGAGCCGCTGGAGCCGTCAGTCGGGAGCCGTCCGCCAGTCGGGAGCCGCCAGAGCCCCCCGCCGGTCAGGAGCCGCCAGAGCCGCCCGCCGGTCAGGAGCCGCCCGCCGGTCAGGAGCCGCCCGCCGGTCAGGAGCCGCCCGCCGGCCAGGAGCCGCCCGCCGGCCAGGAGCCGCCCGCCGGCCAGGAGCCGCCCGCCGGCCAGGAGCCGCCCGCAGGTCATGAGCCCCCCCTCGGTCCTGAGCCGCCCCTCGGTCCGGAGCCGCCCCTCGTCCTGAGCCGCCCCTCGGTCCGGAGCTGCCCTTCAGTCCGGAGCTGCACCTCAGTCCAGAGGCGGCCCTCAGTCCAGTGGGGACATTTAGTAGGGTTGCCAGTCCTAGGTCGGCGGCGAGGGTCGCCGTTCCTAGGAGGACACTAAAGCGGACAAAGACTATGGTGGAGTGGGTTCATGCCCTGCGCCAGAGCCGCCACCGTGGACAGATGCCCACCCAGACCCTCCCCTATAGGTTCAGGTTTTGCGGCCGGAGTCCGCACCTTGGGGGGTGGGAGGGGTACTGTCACGTTCTGACCTTTATTTCCTTTGTTTTTGTCTTTATTTAGTATAGTCAGGGCGTGAGTTGGGGTGGGCAGTCTATGTTTGTTTCTATGTTTTTCTATTTCTGTGTTTGGCCTGATATGGTTCTCAATCAGAGGCAGGTGTTAGTCATTGTCTCTGATTGGGAACCATATTTAGGTAGCCTGTTTTGTGTTTATTTATTTATTATTTATTTACCGTTATTTTACCAGGTAAGTTGACTGAGAACACGTTCTCATTTGCAGCAACGACCTGGGGAATAGTTACAGGGGAGAGGAGGGGGATGAATGAGCCAATTGCAAACTGGGGATTATTAGGTGACCATGATGGTTTGAGGGTCAGATTGGGAATTTAGCCAGGACACCGGGGTTAACACCCCTACTCTTACGATAAGTGCCATGGGATCTTTAATGACCTCAGAGAGTCAGGACACCCGTTTAACGTCCCATCCGAAAGACGGCACCCTACACAGGGCAGTGTCCCCAATCACTGCCCTGGGGCATTGGGATATTTTTTAGACCAGAGGAAAGAGTGCCTCCTACTGGCCCTCCAACACCACTTCCAGCAGCATCTGGTCTCCCATCCAGGGACTGACCAGGACCAACCCTGCTTAGCTTCAGAAGCAAGCCAGCAGTGATATGCAGGGTGGTATGTTGGGTTTTGTGGGTGGTTGTTTTCTGTCTATGTGTAGTGTTTGTGTCAGCACTAGTTTTCATTAGCTTCACGTTCGTCGTTTATTGTTTTGTATTAGTTTGTCAAGTGTTCTTCATTTTCGTCTTCGTTAAATAAATCACGTATGTATTCATTTCATGCTGCGCCTTGGTCCTCCTCTCTTCAACGTTACGACGATCGTGACAGTCAGCTTCATGTTCGCAGCCATCTTCCAAAATATTTTGGAGGAGATGTGGGAAGTCTGAGCCCCTCCACACCCAAGGAGGATTTGATGTTTTAATTACCCCGATGTGTGTCCCTATTTACAGATCACAGATCATTCATCTCTCGCTGTCTTTCTCCCGTTTTCATTTTGTCTCTGTCTTTCGTGCTTTTCTCTATCTCTTTCCCCTCTTCACATCTCCCTTGTTCTTTTCTCTCTCTTTCACTCTCTCTTGTTCTCATTTTGTCTCTCTTATTATTTTGTCTCTCGTTCTTTTCTCCTCCCAATTTCTCTCCCAATCTCTCTCTCTCTCTTTTCAACCCATATCAAAGTTCTGTGATCACAGAGGGCAGTACCAGCTGCAACACAATATTTATATTCTTAATTACAGGAAGCACATTGGATGGTGCCTTCGCGTGGTTCATCAGTGTCCTGTCCTGTACTGTCTTGTCTGTATCTACGTTGGGGCTGCTGCTAACATGCTGCTAACACATGGCCTCCCTATCCGTCTTTGTTGTACTATGGGTTAATTTTTCACTGTAGTGTGCTAAATCAGGGTCACACATAGTGTTTCTCGGTAGTCTTAAACAAATCTACTTTGAAACAAAAGCATACACCTCACACACATGGTTATGGGCTTAAAAAAAAGAAGACACCTGTACCATGTCAGATATAGAGTTTGCATCTCAATATTACACGTCATATACATCACTGAAAACTGAAATATATCAAAACCGTTTGAAACACCAGATTTTCAGTTTTGATTAATTATTACATTTGGAAAAATATTAAGAACATTCCATCTATGAGGCCACTAGGTAATTTGACTGCAGGAAAGGGCTACAGTGTTGACAATGGAGTAGTCAGTTGCTGCTTTCTGTGTAGCAAAGCCCATGTTTAACACCTGCTTCCTTCTTCAATCATACCTGTAGGTCTATTTTTGGGCGCTTGACTTTGTATAAAAGTGGGGGTGCATTTCTAAAACCATTTTAATGCAATTCTGTATTGTTTCTCAACAGGGAATTCATGTTTACATGACAGAATAAACTAGTCTGTTGAAAGAATAGACTAGATTTTGTTTTTGCCACAATAAATTAAATAGAAAGAGTAGACTAGACTCGTTTTCTAACTAGATTACTAATCTACTGCCTTCCCTCAAAGTCCCACTACGGCTACACGATATGGGCCCAAAAAATTGCAATCAACTTTTTTTTAATATATATATTTTTTTTTACAAATATTGCAGTTGCGAATTTTTTGTGCAATTTATATTTAAAAAAATACTTGGGTGAACTGTTTGAATCATAGAAATAGAATGATTATTCAAGTTCTATGGTTGGTGTTGTCTAGCATGAAAACAAATGAAAAAGCCAGGTACTGTAGGAGCAAAGACAGTACTGTATGAAGATAGGCTAAAACTTCTTCTCCAATAGAAATCCCCAATCACACTTGCAGGCGATGTCATGGTGATGTTGGCTAGCTAAGCTCATGCATAGAAACACGTCATCGGGTTTAACGGTCGTTTCACGCCAAACAGCGCGTGTGCAGGCCATCAAAGGCACTCCTTCGATATAAAGTTGTTTTTGACAAAAAAGAAAACGTGTCAGTTTGTCACTTTCACAAGGTTAGAGTAATAACATGTTCAACTACTTAAAACCTTGGCTCGAAACTAGATTGTGCTTTTAGATTTTGAGAAAATTAACAACTAAGGAAGAATTTTTCACTTCTCATTGACTTCTCAAACCCCCCCAGCCTGGTCTGTTTGGTCTGTTTCAGGAGCATTCCCGGAAGTCTCACGATGTTGCGTTTCTGGGTTTATAAACTCTGTGGTAGGAGTTTTTGTGACCAGGTAGGATCCAAATTGTTGGTTAGTGTTATGTGTATTTAAGTAGTCAAAAGTTTAGTATATTGTCCGAAGATTCCTTGCAGGCAATGATTACATTAAGCTTGTGACTCTACACATGTCACGTTCCTGACCTATTTATGTTAGTTGTTATGTGTGTTAGTTGGTCAGGACGTGAGGTTGGGTGGGCATTCTATGTTTTCTGTTTCTGTGTTGGTTTTGGGTTACCTGGTATGGCTCTTAATTAGAGGCAGGTGTTTGGCGTTCCTCTAATTAAGAGTCATATTTAGGTAGGCGTTGTCACAGTGTTCGTTGTGGGTGATTGTCTCCTGTGTCTGTATGTATGTTCGTACCACATGGGACTGTAGCGTTTGTTTGTTTCGTTTCGTTTCGATGTCGTCTGTTTCCTGTACGTAAGTTTATGTTTAGTTATGTAAGTTTATGTTCAGGTTTCGTCAACGTCGTTTTCTTGTTTTGTAGTTTGGAAAGTGTTTTGTTTCGTTTCGTGTTGCCATCGCATTTATAATAAAGATGGCTTATTTCCCAAATGCTGCGTATTGGTCTGAAGATCCTTCTCTCCTCACCTCATCCGAGGATGAGGAGAGCACAAGCCGTTACAACACACTTGTTGAATACATTTTCTTTTTTAGTTTTTTGGTTGTGTTTCTGATTATTTTGTGCCCAATTGAAATTAATAGTAAATAATGTATTGTGTGATTTTGAAGTCACTTTTATTGTAAATAAGGAACTTATATTTTCCTAAATACTTCTACATTAATGTGGATGCTACCATGATTACTGAATGAATCGTGAATAATGATGAGTGAGTAAGTTCTAGATGCACAAATACTGTATCATACCTAAGACCTACTAACCTCCCACCATTACAGTAACAGGGGAGGATAGCATTTTTGCAAGGGGGTATGATATTTGTGCATCTGTAACTTTCTAAACTATCGATGCCAGCTACCCAGCAAAGGGCTACCTGTCGTCAGCATCTGGCTCCTCAGAGAAGAGGCCATACCCCAAACTATATAATAAAATACTATATTGCATTCCGTCTCAGTTGTTCATTCAGTTAAGCCTGTACTCAATTGAAATTACAGTACAACAGAACGGATGAACAGGGATTACATTTACTCGCAAGGGTGGCCTAAAAAGAGCCTCATGTATGTGCGTGAAGCTCTCAGGTGTTCCGTGTCGGGCTACTCTATTCATAGAATGTTCCCCTGGACTCTGAGTCCCTTGAGAGTAATAAATAATAATGCCTTTGTAGGGCGTATTTCATTTGACCGCTCATGTACAGCAGTGACCCTTGTTTAGGTCCACCAGTTAAGTCGATCTTTCCCAAGTTGGTTAATCCTATTGGAGCAGTGGTTAGCGAGTTTGCCTACGGGCTTGGAAACCCGGGTTCAAGATTTCGGTTCGAGACCCTCAAGGGGCGGTGCTGTCGTTTAAGTTATGCTTAAATGACTGGTAGGTTACAAAATACACAAACATGGGAAAAGGGTTACATAGTGCAGGTTTCAACCCTTTATGGAACTGCTGTCAGTACCTTGTTCGGTCAGTGGGTTGTTCCAATTACCAATTATACGATGCACAGCCCTCATTTATCAAATCCCATTGATAAATGAGGCACCTTGCCTGGTGTGGAAAAGATACAGTCAGCCCATCAAACAGATGGAGAGAGCAGGTGAAGAGAGAAAGAGAAGAGGAGAGGAAGAGAGGGAGGGGGAGGGAGGCAGGGAGAGAACGAGAGAGAGGGCGGGGGCGAGGGACAGGTGGAGACAGAGAGAGACACTGCATGAGAGAGGAAGAACACCGTACACAGTACACCATGGCTAAATATTTGACCATGGTTACTGATCAAAACCGTAGAAAAACCTTGACAAAGTACAGGCTCAGTGAGCACAGCCTTGCCATTGAGAAGGGTAGACACAGGAAAACCTGGCTCCTGTAGAGGAAAGACTGTGCAACCACTGCACAACAGCACAACCAGAGACGGAGCTGCATTTCCTGACAAAATGTCAAAAATATAAAACAATTAGTGTCATTTCCCCAAATGTAAAATCCTTATTCAAGGTTTCAAAGACCTCTCTGATGAGGATAGGCTACCCGTCCTGTTGGGGGAGGACGCAGAGAGCTGTGGGTTGGCAGCGCACTACATTGTTGCCTGCCATAAGTTGAGGGACAGTGTCTGACAGACCAATCAACCTGTACATGTACTCTACTGTATGCTTATTGTTATTGTTGAATGTATGGTTTATTTTGACCCTTGGTTATTGTTGTTACTGTTGTCCCGTTGACAATTTTGATTCTGATTTTTATTTACTTTTATATTGTAAATATCCAAAATAAGCTTTGGCAATATGTACATTGTTACGTCATGCCAATAAAGCGAATTGATTTGAATTGAAAGAGCAAACAGGGAGAGCGAAATAGAGAGTGAGGGTCTGTAAATTTCCCCTGGCACTGTGTAGAACAAGGAGCCAGTTTAAAAACTTCCCATCAGCTCTCTCTCGCTCTCCTGTAATTTGGGTCGCTCATTCACGGGCCACCACCGCACGGTGCTAATCGCTTTCCCAGAAGGCCTGTGTGAACGGCTGAGGGGCTGCACGAGGTGCTGACTGTTCCATTGCATGCAGCTGTTGAGGACTGTAAAAGATTACTGTATACTGATATAGTCGTCAGGGCAGAGGAAATGGGTAGAGTGTGTGTGTATGTGTGTGTGTCTCATCATGGATTATACTAGCAGTTGACAGACAGGCGCTTTAACTGTTTTGGTACATTGTTCCCTCAACAACTGGTGGAGGGTCAGATGTGTTGATCGTAATCCTAGATCATTTATTAAGGCCCTCAGTTGTCTACATGTATGTGCTCATGTATTGCAAAGCCTACTAACTAGCCAATGTGACTTGTGAATCAGCCCCTGACAGACAGGTCCTTAAAGACCCAGTGTAGTAAAAAAAAAATATATATAAAAATATATATTTTTTCAAATATGAGGTTGGAAGAATACTGTGAAATTGTAATCATCCCGTTTTAGTGTAAGATCTGTTTGAGAAGACAGCCTGATATTTCAGCCTGTTTTTGTGGGGTGGGGTTTTGGCCTTCCATGGTGACATCACCATGCTCTAAATTAGTTAATAGACCAATAAGACATAGAGTTCCAAACCTCTCTGCCAATAACAGCTAATTTTCAGTTTTTCCCTCCCCACTCCCAGACAGTCCTAGCAAAATTCTTGCTTAATAAAATGATTTGATATTGAGATAAAAAACAGCTGCATTGGACCGTTAACAGCTGATCTAGGGACAGATATTGTTTGGCTCATACTGGTACGTATAATGGCTAGGTTAGGGAAATAACATTATTCCGTTGACCAATGTGTGGTCTATGCACATGTCTATAGAGGGAGGACATTTCAATCCAAAATAAAAGTTTGTCAGATGTTTTCATACTTTAAAAGTAGTAATCTGATAAGACAAATCCACTTTTGTAGAGCCATCCATGTGCCACAGTATATAGTTATCCCTGTCTCTGACCCCACTCTCTGAGGGTTTCTCATGGGGAGTGGGATATGCAAAAAACACATTTCCTATTCACACATGCACATGTGTGAAATAGGACAAATATAAGCACCAACCTAATTATCTTATTTTATATTATAGCTACTGTAGTAGCTAGGGTTGCACATTTTGGGGAATATTCAGAGGTGGAAACTTTACTTGGGAGTTAACGGGAATATATGGGAATTTTCGGAAATATATGCAAATTAATATTAACACCATTTAAATGTGAATGTTTTTTGCATTGGATATACAGTTGGCCGGAAGTTTACATACACTGAGGTTGGAGTCATTAAAACTCGTTTTTCAACCACTCCACAAATTTCTTGTTAACAAACTATAGTTTTGACAAGTCGGTTAGGACATCTACTTTGTGCATGACACAAGTAATTTTTCCAACAATTGTTCACAGACAGATTATTTCACTTATAATTCACTGTATCACAATTCCAGTGGGTCAGAAGTTTACATACACTAAGTTGACTGTGCCTTTAAACAGCTTGGAAAAGTCCAGAAAATGATGTCATGGCTTTAGAAGCTTCTGATAGGCTAATTTACATCATTTGAGTCAATTGGAGGTGTACCTGTGGATGTATTTCAAGGGCGACCTTCAAACTCACTGCCTCTTTGCTTGACATCATGGGAAAATCAAAAGATATCAGCCAAGACCTCAGAAACAAAATGGTAGACCTCCACAAGTCTGGTTCATCCTTGGGAGCAATTTCCAAACGCCTGAAGGTACCACGTTCATCTGTACAAACAATAGTACGTAAGTATAAACACCAAGGGACCACGCTGCCATCATACCGCTCAGGAAGGAGACGCGTTCTGTCTCCTAGAGATGAACGTACTTTGGTGCGAAAAGTGCAAATCAATCCCAGAACAACAGCAAAGGACCTTGTGAAGATGCCGGAGGAAACAGGTACAAAATCACCTATATCCACAGTTAAACAAGTCCTATATCGACATAACCTTAAAGGCCGCTCAGCAAGGAAGAAGCCACTGCTCCAAAACCACCATAAAAAAGCCAGATTACGGTTTGCAACTGCACATGGGGACAAAGATCATACTTTTTGGAGAAATGTCCTCTGGTCTGATGAAACAAAAATAAAACTGGCCATAATGACCATTGTTATGTTTGGAGCAAAAAGGCGGAGGCTTGCAAGCCGAAGAACACCATCCCAACCGTGAAGCACGAGGGTGGCAGCATCATGTTGTGGGGGTGCTTTGCTACAGGAGGGACTGGTGCACTTCACAAAATAGATGGCATCATGAGGGAGGTAAATTATGTGGATATATTGAAGCAACATCTGAAGACATCAGTCAGGAAGTTAAAGCTTGGTCGCAAATGGGTCTTCTAAATGGACAATGACCCCAAGCATACTTCCAAAGTTGTGGCAAAATGGCTTAAGGACAACAAAGTCAAGGTATTGGAGTGGCCAACACAAAGCTCTGACCTCAGTCCTATAGAAGATTTGTGGGCAGAACTGAAAAGGCGTGTGCGAGCAAGGAGGCCTACAAACCTGACTCAGTTACACCAGCTCTGTCAGGAGGTATGGGCCAAAATTCACCCAATTTATTGTGGGAAACTTGTGGAACCTGAAACATTTGACCCAAGTTAAACAATTTAAAGGCAATGCTACCAAATACTAATTGAGTGTATGTAAACCTCTGACCCAATGGGAATGTGATGAAATAAATCAAAACTGAAATAAGCCATTATCTCTATTATTCTGACATTTCACATTCTTTCAACAAAGTGGTGATCCTAACTGACCTAAGACAGATAATTTTTACTAGGATTAAATGTCAGGAATTGTGAAAGAACTGAGTTTAAATGTATTTGGCTAAGGTGTATGGACACTTCCGACTTCAACAGAAGACGCGCTCAGAGTAGACTAGACACATACAATACGCACACACACACTCAACCCTGCTCCTTCTCTAGTTTCCTAGCTGCCAGCTGATCTGGGAACAGCATTCTGTCACCATCTTTATGAGGGGCAGCGAGAGAGATCACGGGAGGGAGGGAGGGAGAGAGAGAGAAAGAACATGTGGGGCATAAACCATCCTTTACGGCCTGCTTTTATGTGCCTGTCTGAGACACATCATGGTTTTATTCTCTTTCCCCACTCGGGACAGACTGATGAGTGCTAGTATTTACAGGGGTAGAGATATGCTGGGCCATCATATATGCGGGTCGTCTACTGTATATGGTGGTGGGCACATAGCCTCATACAGTATGTGTAGTGCTGGGTACATAGCCTGTTTTAAAGCTAATTTCCCATTTTGCCATGGGGCAGAGAAAACATTTTACAGTTTGTATGTGTATAATTGCAGGAAATTAGGTTAGAATCATTTTCTCTCAGTCCCAGGGCAAAATGTGTAGAATTACAGGAAATTAGCTTTGAAACAGACATTTTACACTTTTTGCAATGGGGCTGAAAGAAAATAATATGTTTTAAAACAAATTTCCTGCAATTAAACACATTTTGCCAAGGCTTGGGCCATGTTCTTATGCGATCTGAGTGACTCAAACATGACAAAATCAAAGGGGACACATGCCGGCGGTGGTGCGCCGCTGCTAAAGGCATTTAGGGAAACACTGCATAGCCTTGTGTGTGGTGCTGGATACCTAGCCTCATGTGTATGGTGCTGGATACATAGCCTTGTGTGTGTGTCATACTGGCTAGCTGTACCAGACATTAAACTGTTAGTGTGTTTCTACTCAGCCACTGTTGGCAGGTGAGTCACACTCTGTCACCAGGAGATCAGCCAATGATTGGCGACCTCTAATGGGCTGCCTCGAGGGAAATCCAAAAATGTTACCGGTAACTTTCGAAATCATCGAAAAGTTTCAAGGACTTTAGGTCATTTTCATAACATGCCAAATATTAAATAATAATATACATTTTTTAATTATGAAAAATAGAATGACAAAGCAGCAAAACATTATTCTAAATATAGCTAACCCATCAACTTAGTGAATACCGTTAGTGTTTAATTTGAGGGTTTCAGTATGAAATATCCTTTACATTTAAACACGCTTTTATTTATTTATGTCAATATGTCTTTGTTGTAAGTGATTTGATGCCGAACTGGTGGTAGTTGTGAAAAACGTAAATCGTTGGAGTTAATTGCAAATTCTGTCATTGTTGATAAAAAAAAAAAAAATCATAATTAAATACCCTTACCAAACATGAAAAAATCACATTCCAGCAACATAGCACCCTGCATCCCATTGCTGATTTGCATCTGAAGCTAAGTGGGGTCGGTCCTGGTTGGTCCCTGGATGGGAGCCCAGATGTAGCTCTAAGTGGTAAGAAATAAACGTGTGAGAGAAAAAAGTAAAGAATGGGAACGGGAAAAATGTACATCTAAGCAAATAAATTATAATAAGCTTCATGTGAAGTTTTTCACTCGTGTCCAAAAACAAATGACACATTTTGTCTCACATTTCCACCACTTCCAGCTACATCTGGAAGTCCAGGGTCCTATCCTGCTTAGCTTCAGAGGCAGACCAGCAGTGGGATGCAGAGTGCTATTTTGCTGGAATGAATGTGTCAAAACTTACAAGGAAAGAGGGAGTCAGGAAAAAGGGAGGATTTAAAAAAAAAAATCATCCAAAAGAAATCACAGAAAACTATTTTTTGCATGCATTTAAAATGCATTTGTTCTCGCATTTAAAAATGATTTCCTTGCAATATTTTGTTTTGTTATCAATACCTTTGGGTTAATGTTTTGCTTTCAATATCATTATTTTTGTTTGAAATGCTAAGAATTTTGTTCTTGACTTCAGAAGTTTTGCTTGATAAATTGCACAAAAGTAACTCACTCACTAGAGCAGGGGTGTCAAAGTCAAATGGATGGAGGGCCAAATAAAAAATTTAGCTACAAGCCGAGGGCCGGACTGTTCGAATGTTCATTGAAAAAATTTTAAATGACGCATATAGTCTAGTGAACCTAATTGAACCTACTGAAAACCTAACAAATATATTCCAATATGATCAGATAAATAAAGCAATATTTTCTTATGGCTCTGTCAGTAATCTTTAATTTTCAACAGACACAAAAGACAAATTTCCTTTATATAAAAATCCCCATAACATGAACATTAAATGAAAGAAACCGGTATTCAAGGCACCATCAGTAGCCTATATTTTCTATTTTAGCAAAAGTGGGCTAAATTTACTTCAAAGAAAAAAACAATAATAGCAATTTTCTATCATCCACTCAACTGAAATATTTCTAAAATATAATTGGATTGAAATACAATAAAATAAAGTGCAAAAATCTATTAATCAAAAACAACACTTTGTTTAAGGAGAAGTAACATGCAGTGAAAACAAATATTAAACTTTAACTTTTAAACTTGAACTGAGTAAAAACTCTAAATATGTGATTGCACAGTAATGTTCACTTGTTTGAGGTTGAGGGTGATACTTGGTGGTGTCCCATCTTTTCCACAAGTTCATCAATGTTCGGGGTAAGGCTCTGAGCTGAGGAAATCCTCAGAATTGAGTGGAGGTGTTCAGCAGTAAGTCGACTTCTGTGTGATGTTTTGTTCAGGTTCATCAAAGAAAACAGTTGTTCACACAGGTATGTGCTGCCAAACATAGACAACGTTTGAGCAGCCTGGATGCGCAGCTGGGGCATTGTGTCGGGGAGGAAACGGGCGAACTCCGCAGCACCCACTGCCGCATATTTTGCCCTCAGTGCATCATTGCATTGGAGGTCAATCAACTCCATTTGGAGGTTTGGTGGTGAGCTTTCCACGTCAACAGCAAATGGGTTACCGAGCAGTTCCAACCTGCTTTTTTGTGCTTCAAAGTCAGCAAATCGGCGTCGAAAGTCAGCGGCAAGCATACCTATTTTATCAGCCAACTGTGCGCTCGGGAACGCACTGGTAGAGAGCTTCTCTTTCATGGTCTGGCAGCTGGGAAAGTGGCTCAAATTTTCTTTCCGCATCTGCGTCTCCCACAGAGTCAGTTTGGTTTTAAATGCCTTCACTGTACTGTACATATCAGAGATGACATGATCCCGACCCTGCAGCTGCAAGTTCATTGCATTCAGATGACTCGTAATGTCACACAGAAAAGCCATTTCACACAGAAACATTTCGTCTCGGAGTTGTGTTGTGTCTTTCCCTTTGCTGTCCAAGAACAGACAAATCTCCTCACGAAGCTCGAAACATCTTTGAAGCACCTTTCCCTGGCTTAGCCATCGCACCTCTGTGTGATAAGGCAAATCACCATGCTCCGTTTCTAACTCCGTCAGAAATGCCTTGAACTGGCGGTGATTCAAACCTTTGGCTCTGATAAAGTTAACTGTGCGCGTGATGATGCTCATTACATGCTCCATTTTCAAGGCTTTACCGCACAACGCTTCCTGGTGTATGATACAATGATAAGCTGTCAGCTCACCTGTCGCGTTTTCCTCTTGCATCTTTTCCCGTATCTTCGCCACCAGTCCGCTCCTGTGTCCACACATCGCAGGTGCTCCGTCGGTTGTCAAACCCACGAGTTTTTCCCAAGGCAGCTCCATCTCATTTACACATCTTGACACCTCTTCATACAAATCATGCCCCGTAGTTGTGCCATGCATAGGACGTAAAGCCAAAAACTCCTCTGTCACGCTTAGGCTGGAGTCCACTCCGCGGATGAAAATTGACAACTGGGCAATGTCAGAAATGTCGGTGCTCTCATCCACAGCCAAGGAATATGCAATGAAATCTTTTCCCTTTTTCACAAGCTGCTCTTTTAGATTGATGGACAACTGGTCTACTCTCTCGGCAATGGTGTTTCTGCTCAGACTCACATTTAAAAAGAGTTGCCTTTTTTCTGGGCAAACTTCGTCACAAACTTTAATCATGCAGTTTTTGATGAAATCCCCCTCCGTAAATGGCCGGGCTGATTTAGCGATCTCTTCTGCCAAAATAAAACTGGCCTTGACAGCAGCCTGGCCTTGTGATTTGGCTTTTTTGAACAGAGCCTGTCGAGATTTGAGGCCTCGTTTTAATTCCTCTGCCTTTTGTAGCCTTTGTTCCATGTCCATATTCTTGTTTTTGTCCGCGTGTTTCGTTTCATAATGTCGTCTCAGATTATACTCTTTCAGTACCGCCACACTTTCTCCACACAGAAGACACACAGGTTTTCCAGCTACCTCCGTGAACATATACTCCGACTCCCACCTTGTTTGAAACCCCCGGTTCTCAGTGTCCACCTTCCGTTTTGCCATTTTTGATGGGTATCTGAAAGTTAATTTTACTGTGATGCTGACGACTGCTGTGCCAATAAATATTGAAATGAAGCAGCCTACTGCTCGGTGCGTCACCGTTGCATTGTGGGAAATGTAGTATTGGTGCGTGTAAAAGATCTGCGGGCTGCCGGCTTGCTGCGGTCTGCGGGCCGGTTCTAATAATAAATCAAGATCATCCCAGGGGCCGTAAAAAACCTTCCCGCGGGCCTTGACTCTGACATATGTGCACTAGAGGATTGCACCATATAATAACACTATGACTTTATTAAAGGTGTTTAAAGCGGCAATTTCTTATTGAAACATTAACAAAGAGGACTCCTCGCCACAGTTTCAGTAAAAAGCTGTGGGATGGGCTGGAGAAATATAACTACTCTCAAATCGATAGACACCTCACACGTGAGGTGAATCTCAGCACACTCAGGATCGATGCACAATTAAATTTATTTAGGCTGAGCTTTCGGTCGTCAGACCTCCTCAAGTGAAACTGCAAACTTGACATGCGTTTTTTTTGTAAGGGTAGGCTATTTTCTCTTGAACCCTACAGTGCCATAGGTCTGTCTATATACTAGATAGACTCATGGACAATATGGGCACACATATATACACTGCTCAAAAAAATAAAGGGAACACTTAAACAACACAATGTAACTCCAAGTCAATCACACTTCTGTGAAATCAAACTGTCCACTTAGGAAGCAACACTGATTGAAAATACATTTCACATGCTGTTGTGCAAATGGAATAGACAACAGGTGTAAATTATAGGCAATTAGCAAGACACCCCCAATAAAGGAGTGATTCTGCAGGTGGTGACCACAGACCACTTCTCAGTTCCTATGCTTCCTGGCTGATGTTTTGGTCACTTTTGAATGCTGGCGGTGCTTTCACTCTAGTGGTAGCATGAGACGGAGTCTACAACCCACACAAGTGGCTCAGGTAGTGCAGCTCATCCAGGATGGCACATCAATGCGAGCTGTGGCAAGAAGGTTTGCTGTGTCTGTCAGCGTAGTGTCCAGAGCATGGAGGCACTACCAGGAGACAGGCCAATACATCAGGAAACGTTGAGGAGGCCGTAGGAGGGCAACAACCCAGCAGCAGGTCCGCTACCTCCGCCTTTGTGCAAGGAGGAGCAGGAGGAGCACTGCCTGAGTCCTGCAAAATGACCTCCAGCAGGCCACAAATGTGCATGTGTCTGCTCAAACGGTCAGAAACAGACTCCATGAGGGTGGTATGAGGGCCCGACGTCCACAGGTGGGGGTTGTGCTTACAGCCCAACACCGTGCAGGACGTTTGGCATTTGCCAGAGAACACCAAGATTGGCAAATTCGCCACTGGCGCCCTGTGCTCTTCACAGATGAAAGCAGGTTCACACTGAGCACGTGACAGGCGTGACAGAGTCTGGAGACGCCGTGGAGAATGTTCTGCTGCCTGCAACATCCTCCAGCATGACCGGTTTGGCGGTGGGTCAGTCATGGTGTGGGGTGGCATTTCTTTGGGGGGCTGTACAGCCCTCCATGTGCTCGCCAGAGGTAGCCTGACTGCCATTAGGTACCGAGTTGAGATCCTCAGACCCCTTGTGAGACCATATGCTGGTGCGGTTGGCCCTGGGTTCCTCCTAATGCAAGACAATGCTAGACCTCATGTGGCTGGAGTGTGTCAGCAGTTCCTGCAAGAGGAAGGCATTGATGCTATGGACTGGCCCGCCCTTTCCCCAAACCTGAATCCAATTGAGCACATCTGGGACATCATGTCTCGCTCCATCCACCAACGCCACGTTGCACCACAGACTGTCCAGGAGTTGGCGGATGCTTTAGTCCAGGTCTGGGAAGAGATCCCTCAGGAGATCATCCGCCACCTCATCAGGAGCATGCCCAGGCGTTGTAGGGAGGTCATACAGGCACGTGGAGGCCACACACACTACTGAGCCTCATTTTGACTTGTTTTAAGGACATTACATCAAAGTTGGATCAGCCTGTAGTGTGGTTTTCCACTTTAATTTTGAGTGTGACTCCAAATACAGACCTCCATGGGTTGATATTTGATTTCCATTGATAATTTTTGTGTGATTTTGTTGTCAGCACATTCAACTATTTAAAGAAAAAAGTATTTAATAAGAATATTTCATACATTCAGATCTAGGATGTGTTATTTTAGTGTTCCCTTTATTTTTTTGAGCAGTGTATATATGTTTTTTAAAATTTTTAAATATATTTTATATTAATACTTTATAAAAAAAGTTATTCAAGAATAAATTACCAAGATTTTCATAGATTTACAAAAATCTGTTAATTACCAAATTTACAGAAAAGTATGGTAACTTTGCGGTAGTTTTGCAACCCTAATTGTGCGGGAGAATCGGGCGGTAGCTGGCTCTTATGTACGCTGCTGTGTGTGCATGTACTTGCTTGTGAATGATTGTGTGTGTGTGTGTGTGATTGTATGAGAACACTTGCTTGCATGTGTGTTTTTGGTAGACACCGCAGTCAATAGAATATGCTCTGGGTGGCACAGCTGGCCCCCTCCTGTGCCAATCACTGATCCCACTTTAGAGCCACCCATTGGTCAACGTTCGCTCACTACAGGGCAGGCACTACCCAACTACCCACACAGGTGCCAGGCAAAGAGAGTGGACAACCATTGCCAGGGGCAACTCTGCCAAACCACACTGGCCAAAAACCACTTTGTTAAGCGGTTTGTGGTGTCCAGATGGGTTGGTCCTCATTCTAAAAGCCTCCTGTGTATTATTATATGCAGGTTTTCATTCGAACTGATCCCATAATGATAACTTACTATCTGAGCTGCTGAGTTAATGGTTATGTGGATGGGACTGCCATATTTGTGTCCACGTATTCAAGGCTATGTAACGGCCCAGTCATTTCCCCAAAAGCTCCAAAGTAGTAAGGAATTGTCGAGCTCTCTCTTTGTGGGTGTTGTCACGTTGCCTTTTAAGCATGTTGTCAAAGCTAGCTAGCAACACCCTCCCTCCGCCGATTTGCATAAACGTGGGATTATCTGATCTCTGGTCGCCGAGCTCATACTCTCCAACAGTTACGTCGCTTAATGTATCCTTGTGTCTCCTCCCCCCATTGAAAATGAATGGTTTCCAGTTGTGAGTTCGCTAGAGGTAATGCTTTCTGGTTTTAAATGGGACACTTTTTAATACAATATAATATGGCATTTAGCAGACGCTTCTATCCAAAGCGACTTAGAGTCATGCGTGCATACATGATTATATGTATGGGTGGCCGTGGGAATTGAACCCACATCCCTTGCAAGCTCCATGCGCTACCAACTGAACCACATGTTCTACCAACTGAACCACATAAGACTACTTCTAAGCATGAATGTTGCAGGGCTAAAATACGATGCAGTGTTTACCCTGCCGTTGTATTTGGCTCTGTTTCCTCTGCCTAAAATGGTTTGGCTTCAATTGGTTTCAATTGAACATTTTGGTTAAGGTCCTAGATGCTAATTTAGGGGCCTTTGTGCCCCGTCCTGGAAAATGATCTAACACTTGCATAAGGCTATTCAGCTTACTCATACAGTAAGTGTTCATTCAGTGCCAGCACGGCAACCTTATAAAAACATCCAGGCTACCCTAGTTGTCACACAACCTTGAAAAGCCTCTCTCTTTATCATTCATTTTCATTCCATGACTTAGCTTCTTTCATAATATCCCTTCACTCATTTCATGTGTACAGTGAATTTTAACTGAGCTTCAAGTATAACCTCCACAACTGTAACGAGTGCGCTGAGAGTCGGGAAGCAAGTTCAGGGAGTGAGTGTTTTAATAAATAAAATAAACAGTGAACACGAAACACAAAACACAAACAACGCACCGACATGAAAACAGAGTCAATAACACCTGAGGAAAGAACCAAGGGGAGTGACAGATATAGGGAAGATAATCAAGGAGGTGATGGAGTACAGGTGAGCGTCATGAGGCGCAGGTGCGCGAGACGATGGTGACAGGTGTGCGTGATAATCAACAGCCTGATGACCTAGAGGCCGGAGAGGGAGTATACGTGACAACAACTAAATCATTATCATGTTAATTATGGCGCTATTATCGTTTGAAAAACACAAAGCAAAATATTAGTATTTGTATTTATTATGGATCCCCATTAGTTCCTGCCAAGGCATCAGCTACTCTTCCTGGGATTTTTAAAACAGAGTTGAATATCATCCATTCCACCTCTTTTAGTTCCACAATAATTAGTGCTGTAGTACATGAATTAAGGCTATGTGAATTAACAGAGTTCTTTTTGACCAAATGAAATATTCAAACTAGCTTGCAAGCCCCTTCAAATTCTTTAATCACACATGTATTAACTCTGATCAACTTATCTTAAACCAACATTTCAGCATTACAGTACCAACTACCGAGTCGAGACACTGCAAGATAAGAATCATCTTTCGGCTTATTTCTAATAGATCAGATACGAAAGATTATTCCTCAGACGAACAAACCAGGAATAGCTTTCCTTTGAAAGTGCGTAAGTAACACCTGTTTTAGCCCCCTGATTACACAAGATTGACAGACAGCAAAGATGTGGAGCTTATGTTATGAAATTAAATCACTCTTGGCACAAATGTCACCGAGGCATTTGCGTATACTCTGATCAGCATATCTCAAACCAACATCGCACCATGGATTGTAAACTGTCATGGTCAAAACATATTGATGCAACAGTAGCTAAGATGGGGAGTCTGTTCATAATAAAGCGCTACTCTGCCTTCTTAACAACGCTATCATCAAGGCAGGTCCTACAGGCGCTAGATTTGTCGCACCAGGATTACTGTCCAGTCGTGTGGTTAGGTGCCACAAAGAGGGATTACAATTGGCCCAGAACAGGGTGGCACAGCTGGCCCTTAAATGTACACGGACAGCTAATATTCATAATATGCATGTCAATTTCTCCTGCCTCAATGTAGAGGAGAGATTGACTTCATTACTACTTGTATTTGTGAGAGGTATTGACAGGTTGAATGCACCGAGCTGTCTGTTTAAACCACTAGCACACAGATCAGACATCCATGCATACCCCACAAGACATGCCACCAGAGGTCTCATCACAGTCCCCAAGTCCAGAACAGATTATGAGAGGCGCACAGTACTACATAGAGCCATGACTACATGAAACTCTATTCCACATCAAGTAACTCACGCAAACAGTGAAATCTGATTTAAAAAAACAGATAAAAATACACCTTATGGACAGCGGGGACTTTTAAGAGACACACACACGGGGACAGATACATGCATACACACACACGATAACATACGCACTATACACACACGTACACATGGATTTTGTGTTGTAGATATGTGGTAGGATAGTAGCGGCCTGAGGGCACACACTTAATGTGTTATGAAATCTGTTGTGAAATGAATTGTAATGTTTTTAAAATTGTGCTGGGATGGAACAAAAGACTGCACATCCAGGTTCTCCCCAGGCTTCTCGCTGAGAAGTAATGGAGAGGTTGTGAGATTTCCTCTTCAACTTCCCGCCATAAAGATGAACTGTGCACTTCTGCCCCCTTGTGGTTGTTCTGGAAATATTCACACTAATGCTCCAGAAGCATCGTGTGGCCCACGTTTGAGTTCTATTACCATCGTGCACCCTACTCTCCCCCACCACTTAAGTCTGTATAAAACTCCATCGAATGTAAACACATTTTAAGAGCCATTTAGTTGTTGCACATATGCATTATCAAGGCTGCTCCTTTTAGAAATTATTAATTGCATGGGGCAGTATAGCATTTTGTAAGAATTTGTGTATATGCAAATAAGGCACATATACTTTATTTTATCAACAAAATATTAAACAAGTACCTGATTTATTAAGAAAATGTATACATGTGTGCAATATTAAAGTGAGATTTGAAAATATATGTCATCCCTGAATTCTCTCCAAAATGCCTGAACTCCATTCATTATATTGTCCATGCCAGGGCAATGTTTTATGTGCTATAATTCAGTCAATATTTGATGGATTTGAACAAATGTAAACGTTTGAAGTGTCTTTATCCATTGTCCAACTGTTACACTTATCAGTATTGTATTTGAACCTTTTAACAATTTTGACGACCATTGCTACAGTAAAGGAATCTTAATCTGGTTGATGCTAAAATCGATGTTGTGTCAGCAAATAACTGATGGTAATTTATTTACCTTTGGTTGAACTCTCCCAGGGATGAAGAGGCCCAGGAGTCCCGGGCTGCTGGAGAATGTCCTCCCGCCGAAGGCCGAGGAAGAGGAGGAGGATGAAGAAGAGGAGCGAGCCGCCCCGGGGCGGAGGCCTAAGCGGGAGAGGAGACAGAGCAGTGTGACTCTGTGTGAGGTGTGTGACGTCCATAGGAAAAATAAGGACATGTCCGGCTCTGTGTGTGTGTCTGCGTGCGCACCTTTGTGTGTGTGCACGCCTGTGTGCGTGTGTGTGTGCGCCTGTGTGTGTCTGTATGTGTTAGGGATACATGGGCTCCAATACAATACAGGAATGATACTTTTAGTTTAAAACGATTCGGTGCGATTTGGTATGATTAGTGGAACGATTCAATACGATTCGATTTGAATTGATGTGCTAACATTTTTTGCAGGAATATATTCATTTTCCATTCTAAATTCAAATCTGATACTAGTTGAGCTCAGGAGCTGGGCCTTCAGAAAGTATTCATACTCCTTGACTTAATCTACATTTTGTTGTGTTACAGCCTGAATTCAAAATGGATTAAATAAATATAAATTCTCACCCATCTACATGATGGAAAATGAAATACAGAAATACTGTATCTAATTTACACAAATATTCACACCCCTTAGTCAATACATGTTAGAATCACCTTTGGCAGCGATTACAGCTCTGAGTCTTTCTGGGTAAGTCTCTAAGAGCTTTGCACACCTGGATTGTCTGGATTGTACAATATTTGTAGATTGTTATTTTTTTAATTATTCAAGCGCTGTCAAATTGGTTGCTGATCATTGCTAGACAGCCATTTTCAAGTCGCAATAGTTTTTCAAGACGATTTAAGTAAAAACTCTAACTACGCCACTCAGGAACATTCACTGTCTTCTTGGTAAGCAACTCCAGTGTATATTTTGCCTTGTGTTTTTGGTTATTGTCCTTCTGAAAGGACAATTTGTCTCCCAGTGTCTGTTGGAAATCAGACTGAACCAGGTTTTCCTCTAGGATTTTGCCTGTGCTTAGCTTTATTTCATTTTATCCTAAAAACTCCTTAGTCCATGCCGATGACAAGCATACCCATAACATGATGCAGCCACCACAATGCTTGAAAATATGAAGAGTGGTACTCAGTGTTGGATTTGCCACAGACATAACGCTTAGTATTCAAGACAAAGTTCATTTCTTTGCCACATTTTGTGCAGTTTTACTTTAGTGTCTCGTTGAAAACAGGATGCATGGTTTTTAATTTTTTTTTAATTCTGTACAGGCTTCCTTCTTTTCACTCTGTCATTTAGATTAATATTGTAGAGTAACTACAATGTTGTTGATCCATTCTCAATTTTATCCTATCACAGCCATTAAACTCTGTAACTGTTTTAAAGTCACCATTGGCCTCATGGTGAAATTCCTGAGCGGTTTCCTTCCTCTCTGGCAACTGAGTTAGGAAGGACGCCTGTATCTTTGTAGTGACAACTGGGTTTATTGATACATCATCCAAAGTGTAGTTAATAACTTCACCATGCTCAAAGGGATATTCAATGTCTGCTTTTTTTTACCCATCTACCAATAGGTGCTCTTCTTTGCGAGGTATTGGAAAACCTCCCTGGTCTTTGGGGTTGAATCTGTATTTGAAATTCACTGTTCAACTGAGGGACCTTACAGATAATTGTATTTGTGGGGTACAGAGACGAGGTAGTCATTCAAAAATAATGTAAAACACTATTATTGCACACAGAATCCATGCAACTTATTATGTGACTTGGTAAGCAAATGTTTATTACTCCTGAGCTTATTTAGGCTTGCCATAACAAAGGGGTTGAATACTTATTGACTCAAGACATTTCAGATTTTAATTTTTTATTCATTTGTTAAACTTTCTAAACATATAATTCCACTTTGACATTATGGGGTATTGTGTGTAGGCCACTGACACAATCAAAATTTTCTTTCATTATAAATTGAGGCTGTAACACAACAAATGTGGAAACGGGGTGTGAATACTTTCTGAAGGCACTGTATACAGGTGGCTACAAACACCTGTATGCTGTGTGTAGCCACCTGAACTAAGCCATAGGGCAGACAGCATCTACCACTATCAGATTAGAGGGGGCAATTTATGCATTTTGTCCCCCCAGTTTTTATCTGAAATTCCAATCACCCACTGATTAACCTGTCATTGTTTTGAGCTAGTAATGTAGCAATATTTATCTTTAGAAATTAGCAATTGTCACGTTCTGAGCTTAGTTCCTTTTTTATGTATTTATTTTGGTTTGGTCAGGGCGTGAGTTGGGGTGGGCATTCTATGTTCTATATTCTATGTTTTGTTCTATGTGTTGTATTTCTGTGTTTGGCCTAGTATGGTTCCCAATCAGAGGCAGCTGTCAATCGTTGTC
Source organism: Salvelinus fontinalis (assembly GCF_029448725.1). Taxonomy (NCBI): domain Eukaryota; kingdom Metazoa; phylum Chordata; class Actinopteri; order Salmoniformes; family Salmonidae; genus Salvelinus; species Salvelinus fontinalis. The sequence continues at coordinate 44,495,402 of NC_074665.1, read as the reverse complement.
TCTGATTGAGAACCATACTTAGGTAGCCTGTTCCCACCTGTGGTTGTGGGTAGTTGTTTCCTGTTTTGTGTTTGTTTCACCATTCAGGGCTGTTTCGATTTTCGTTGTTATTTCACTTTGTTATTTTTGTATTTTCGTGTTCTATTAAAGTAACATGGACACTTACCATGCTGCGTTTTGGTCCGATATTTCATATTCCTCATCAGAGGAAGAAAATCGTTACAGCAATGGCATAACCAATTAATATAACACCGTTTGGGATTTCACCCCCGTCACAAAAGTAAATGATTTTGAACGCTTGGGGCTGCTCTTCTCCTGCTCCAAACGTAGGCCTACAGTGCGGCGTGCAAAAATGATTGCCGTCCTTGTTATGAAATTACAACTTTAACCTGTTCATGTAAAAATTACCAAATGCACTGACTGTTTAAAACTTTTTCATACCCAGGCAATCCCTGGGTGAAAAACTTGAAATTCACTACTTTAATTGATCTACTCGCTCTGCCCTCATATTTAGCTTCACATTGAAGTGTTCTACCATTTTCTTTTCAGGACAACCAGGGCTACATGTAGAACACAAAACTATTTGACGTAAACAGCAGCATTCATGAGATTTATTGACAACAAAAATAATGACTGCCAAGCAAAAACTTGATTAAAAATTAATTCATAAGAATGCTGTAAACACAGAAATTGTTTTCTCAGTGGGAAATGAATATCCAACCAGTCAGTTATAATTGTGTGGAGTTTGGTGTTTTGTGACAGCAACTATGTGAGCTTATTACAGTATTATGTGCAATTTGTGTCTGATACGCTATTTAGAACCCTTACCTTTTAACAACTCTTGTGTGGTCTGTGAGCTTCATAGAGCAAAACATATTACGTGCATGTTCATGAGAATCTCAGCTTTTCATGTTAGGGTCCTTATAGTTTGACAAACCGTTCAGACTTTACAGACATTTGTGAGAAGAACCTTTTTCGGGATCCGCCCTTGTTTCACAAACACAACTGTAGTTCAGCCCTCATCCGTCGCTCAGGCTAAGGGTTTGTATTGGCAGATGCAAAATAAATACACAAAATCCAATGCAAAAAAATATGTCTCTAGCTCAAACACACAATGTTAAAGAGGGGTTGGAAGCACTAAATCACGCCGACGTGACCGTGGGATTCAAGGCGTTTAAAGCAAAACTACCAAAACAATTTCTTATGCTAAACATGGCAGTTGAAGAGCCCCAATCAGCAGTTAGATGCGCAATCAGCAAGATGTGAGTTGTGTTCACTTTGGTAGCCTACACAATTCCGCCGGTAAAACACAATTTTCTACAGCGCATTTACTAACAATGACCCAGCAAATTACATTGGTTGTCACCCAACTAATAAAGCCAATAATTTGACATTGCGAAAGCCATTTTACAAGCATTTGAATACTGAAGATGTACAAATATTAGATCAGGGATAGGCTCTTTTTGGCGCGCGCAGCTGCGTTCTGTAAGCACAGTTGTTATCTGACTTGGACATCAATGACTTGGGACATTTTGTTAGTCCCCACAAGGTCAAATGCTATTTCTAGGAGGATTAGGGTTAAGATTAGAATTTGTGTTAGGGTTAGAATTACGTTAAGGTTTAGGGTTAGGAGCTAGGGTTAGTTTTAGGGTTAGGGTTAAGGTTAGGTTTTTGGGTTAAGGTAGGGTTAAGGTTAGGGTTAGGGTAAGAGTACGAGTTAGGCTTAGGGTTGGAGGTTAGGGAAAATAAGATTTTGAATGGGATTGAATTATGTGAGCCCACATGGTTAGCTGTACAAGACTGTGTGTGCGTGTGCGTGTGACAGCGAGGAGCCATGCAGTAGCCTACCTGCTGGGAGCACCATAGTGAACGGACATGACCAACATTTCTTTGTAATGTTTTTTTTTTGTCCAGCCTCTGTGTCAAGGTGGATACAAAACCACAGAATTAAATATCACATATCATTCTAATAGTATTAAAAGTACAGTGTACATAGAATGTATATCTAGGGGGCCTCCCGGGTGGCGCAGTGGTCTAGAGTCTCTGGGTTCGCCCCCAGGCTCTGTCGCAGCCGGCCGCGACCGGGAGGTCCGTGGGGCGACGCACAATTGGGCTAGCGTCGTCCGGGTTAGGGTGGGTTTGGCCGGTAGGGATTTCCTTGTCCCATCGCGCTCCAGCGACTCCTGTGGCGGGCTGGGCGCAGTGCGCGCTAACCAAAGGGGCCAGGTGCACGGTGTTTCCTCCGACATGGCTTCCGGGTTGGAGGCGCGCTGTGTTAAAGAAGCAGTGCGGCTTGGTTGGGTTGTGCCTCGGAGGACGCATGGCTTTCGACCTTCGTCTCTCCCGAGCCCGTACGGGAGTTGTAGCGATGAGATAAGATAGTAATTACTAGCGATTGGATACCACGAAAATTGGGGAGAAAAGGGGATAAAATTAAAAAAAAAAAAAAAAAAAGAATGTATATCTATGTGTAAAACCATCTCTCTTTTCCAAGGTGTGTAACATCCAGCTTAATTCATTGGCCCAGGCCCAGATCCACTACAACGGCAAGACTCACCAAAGAAGGCTTCGCCAGTTCAATCTCGCCAAGGCCTCCAACGCCACACACACACACACAGGTACTGGACACACACACACACACACACACATTTCAGTGTTGTGTGGCAGTTAGCTCACCTGGCTGCTCCTCTCTCTTTCTCTGCTGGTCTAGCTTGCATCTAGGTTGGTGCTCCCCAAATATGTGTGTGACTGTGTATATGCATAAGTGTGTGTGTGTGTGTGTGTGTGTGTGTGTGTGTGTGTGTGTGTGTGTGTGTGTGTGTGTGTGTGTGTGTGTGTGTGTGTGTGTGTGTGTGTGTTTGTATGTGTGTGTGCATGCCATGACCTTGCTTCTTTGGGGAAGAGCACTTGAGTCTTGGTCACTTTGTGTGAAATTAGACCAAAGACAACTGCACCCTAGAAACACTAGGTAAAAAAACAAGGGGAAAACAATATATAACTTATCTCTCAAGAGATAGATAAATATGCTAAATAAATGTGTAGGTTGGCTCACTGCAAGTAAAAATCCTAAAAGAACAAATATTTGAAGTAAAATAAAAGGCAATTTATACTTCAAATTGCTGACTCACCGACAGCAAAAAGAGGTTTCTCGCGGTATCTTATTTCCGTCATATTCCCACTTCTGTTCCTGTGACAAGCCATTAATTAACTGAAATCATCTCCCTGTGTCGCTCAGTCTGCCATACTGGGTACGTTCACATGCACACAATAATCCAATTATTGTGAATAGTCAGATTAATATAATAGTTTACATGCTTTGCAAGAAGAACGATTTCCCTAAATAAACCTGTTTACATGGACACCTGAAATCAGGCTACTGATGGGACTTTGATAAATGCAGAAAATCGTCAATCAAAATAAACGTTCTACCACAGCGACCATGTTATTTTTGGGAAGCCTATTTGATTCTGAGTTCAGACATATAAAGTTTGTATGTGAAAACAATTTGCATACTTTCAGTTTTTTCGAACTCACTTCACTTGCGGATAAGATTGAGGCTTGCCCTGCTGGTGTTGGCACATGTGCCGATCAAATACACTGCTGGAACTCACACTAAGGCATTAATGTGTCCTAATAATTTGAAAGATTGCTCAGACAACCGGTTGTTTTAATCGGCGTATGCTTACTTAGATTATGACCGATTAAGATAAGCACAGTAAGGTGTTTACATGATTAATATCATACTCGGCCTACTGCCATAATCAGTTTAATATTAAGTTATTAGTGTGCATGTGAACATACATTACCGGTCAAAAGTTTTGAACACCTACTCATTCAAGGGTTTTTATTTTTACTATTTTCTACATTGTAGAATAATAGTGAAGACATCAACACTATGAAATAACACATATAGAGTCATGTAGTAACCCCAAAAAGTGTTAAACAAATCTAAATATATTTGATATTCTTCAAATAGCCAGCCTTTGCCTTGATGACAGCTTTGCACACTCTTAGTATTCTCTCAACCAGCTTCACCTGGAATGCTTTTCCAACTGTCTTGAAGGAGTTCCCACATATGCTGAGCACTTTTTGGCTGCTTTTCCTTCACTCTGCAGTTTGTCTCATCCCAAACCATCTCAATTTGGTTGAGGTCTGGGGATTGTGGAGGCCAGGTCATCTGATGCAGCACTCCATCACTCTCCTTCTTGGCCAAATAGCCCTTACACACCTTGGAGGTGTGTTGGGTCATTGTCCTGTTGAAAAACAAATGATAGTCCCACTAAAATGGAACCAGATGGGATGGCGTATTGGAACAGAAGTCTGTGGTAGCCATGCTGGTTAAGTGTGCCTTGAATTCTAAATAAATCACAGACAGTGTCACCAGCAAAGCACCCCCACACCATAACATCTCCTCCATGCTTCGCGGTGGAAATACACATGCAGAGATCGTTCATCCACACCGTGTCTCACAAAGACACGGCGGTTGGAACCAAAAATCTCCAATTTGGACTCCAGACCAAAGGTCTAGTAGTGTTTTTTTGTAGCAATTCGACCATGATGGCCTGATTCCCTATGAACAGTTGATGTTGAGATGTGAAGAAACTTTCCAAGTTCTTGAAATGTTCCATATTGACTGACCTTTGTGTCTTAAAGTAATGATGGACTGTCGTTTCTCTTCGCTTATTTGAGCTGTTCTTGTCATAATATGGACTTGATTTACCAAATAGGGCTATCTTCTGTATACCACCCCTACCTAGTCACAACACAACTGGTTGGCTCATACGCATTAAGAAGGAAAGAAATTCTACAAATTAACTTTTAAGGAGGCACACCTGTTAATTGAAATGCATTCCAGGTGAATACCTCATGAAGCTGATTGAGAGAATGCCAAGAGGGTGTCAAGCTGTCATCAAGGCAAAGCTGGCTATTTGAATAATCTCAAATATAAAATATATTTTGATTTGTTTTTACACTTTTTTGGTTACTGCATGATTCCATATGTGTTATTTCATAGTTTTGCTGTCTTCACTATAATTCTACAATGTAGAAAATAGTAAAAAAATAAAGAAAAACCCTTGAGTGAGTAGGTGTTCTACAACTGACCATCTCAACCAATCAGCAAGCAGAGAACAAGTTAACTGCCTAATGAGGCAATTGACAAACAGTGATGTCTAGTACAGGGATGTATTCAATAGGACCCAAACGGAAGCAAACGGGGCGAAATGGAGAGGGACCTACCGGAATGAGAAGCTCTAGTTTAAGTTGCAAAACGTTTTCTGTTGCAAAATGTTTTGCTACGATTTGCTACGGTGTGCACTAATCAATAGGTTTTGATGTGCCTATTGGACTGCTTATGAAGCTATAAATTATAACCTCTCACAATGCATTGCGTCACATGATTCTTTGCGGTAATGATTACAATAATGATTGTGGTAAGCCACCCCTGCCTTCTTGGATCATCATCAGTAGAGTTTTATGTAACTGTAGCAAATTGCATTGGATATTTTTAGACACCGGTTTAATGTCTTGGCTCCTTCATTGTCAAAGGCATTGCACAGGTAATATCTTTCACGATGTAAATATGTGTGTGTGTGTGTGTGTGTGTGTGTGTGTGTGTGTGTGTGTGTGTGTGTGTGTGTGTGTGTGTGTGTGTGTGTTGGCTAAGTGTAGTATAGTACGGAGATTCTTGTAGCGGTTAAAGACCTCCACATATTTAGAAAACACTGAATCTCTCCTTTTGAAGTCAGACGGTTTGTCATAGTCGTGCATCTCGCTTCCAGAATGGCTCGTTACCCTCCAGGTAAAAGTTAACCTTCCACACAGACCTAGGATCATCTCACCTGCCCAAAACCTTACCTTAACCATTAGGCGTGAAAATGTTGAACTGACCTATCAGTATCTGTGGCGACTTTGTCCAGGAGTCAATAGGAGACATAGGATGAAGAAGCCCATATAGATGCTAATCTGATATCAGCTTTGCATTACCCCCTAATGGTTAGGGTTGATATAAGGGTTGATTAAGCTGATCCTAGACCTATTCCTAAGGAATGAGATGGATCCCAGGGAAGGGGCTCCATCCAGTAGGTTCCTCAGTCCTGGGGAAGACAGATATACTCATTCATTCCCAGGCTCCTGCCTTCCTCTGGCGACTGACTCTTGTTCCGCTTCCCACACCTGAGGCTGCCCTACGCCGTAAGCTGCCCACTTGACTGGACAGTGGACATCTCATCTCTCCCCTCGTTCCCAAGACTCACATGAGCTTATTCTCAGTGGCAGCTGGTTTGTCTGTGTGTCTGTGAGAGTGAGTGTGTGTGTGCTCCCTAAGCCTTTTACTGCAGTGGGCTAAATCATGCTTAGACAAGAGTGTTTCTTGGTAGTCTTAAACAAATCTACTTTGAAACAAAAATATACACCTCACACACATGGTTATGGGCTTCAAAAAAGAAGACACCTGTACCATGTCAGATATAGAATTGAAATGTATTCAAGTTTGCATCCAAATATTACACTTTATATACATCACATAAGACTGAAATATAACAAAACCGTTTGACATGGAAACACCGGATTTTCGGTGGGTTTTTGGAATAATGTTGATTAATTATGAAAAATATTAAAAAACGTTCCACCCATGAGGCCACTAGAGGGCCATTTGGTCATTTGACTGCAGGGTACTAATAACTTCCTCTAGACTGTTCTGCGAGTTTGCTTAGATCTGTGGAGACACACACCTTCAGGTGACCCGAAAAATCCCATAATCATCTTTGCTCTGGGGCTACTGTATATGTATCAAGCTTCTCAGAGTAGGAGTGCTAGGATCAGTTCCCCCCCCCATCCATCTAATTGTATTAATTGTGATCTAAAAGGCTACATTGATCCTAGACCAGCAATCCTACGCTGAGACGCGTGATTAGTACAGCCCCTGGTCTTTGCTAATTGGGTGAGTATTTTTCAACTAGATTCTAGATTCATCAACTAGATTCAGTCGCGAGACAATTTTTTCTTGAGCGGATGGTCAGGGGACCGGAACATTATTACAAATAATTTGTAGACTGCAAATTGACTGCAAGAAGCCCAAACAGATATAATGTTTGACTAAAACATAATCATTTCAAACCTTGCTTGCATTTGTATATGATCACATGGCTCTCTATTATGAGTGGGAATACTTGGGAACAGATTTCTTAAATTAAAATCACTTGGATCTGATTTCCTGGGGTGTTACAGCCTTTTCTGTCCAACAATGAAAATCCTTATTTTTTTTGCTCAGAAAACTTGGTGCACCAAATAAAACCACCTAGTTGGGTAACCCTGCCCTATCACATGAGAGTGAGACTCACGTGTCCATAAAATTAGGTAACGTTGTTTCCTGGATGGACTACCCCAGTGACAAATCTAAGGACAAAGTGGTCTTGGCAGCCCTGTCAGCAAGCTGGGGCAAAATAGATTCAAAAGACCACACATACACTTGCTCTCCCACTGCAAATCCTCTCTTTCAAACACACACACAGGCACGCATGCACTCACACTTTATGATGACAACAGCCTTTGAAAATGAGGGTGAGCCATGTGTATTAGCCCCCTAGAGTCCATTGACATTTACATTTACATTTTAGCAGACGCTCTTATCCAGAGCGACTTACAGGAAGGATCAAGTAGGGTTAAGTGCCTTGCTCAGGGGCACATCGACAGATTTTTCACCAAGTCAACTCGGGGATTCAAACCAGCAACCTTTCGGTTACTGGCCCAACACTGGCCCAACACTCTTTAATCGCTAGGTTACCTTATGCCCATAAACTATTGCGTTCTCTAGTGGTTACCCTCAATAGCTCAGGGAACCTGGGCACCTGGAACAGGCTAATAGTAACAGTAAGCCAGGCCTGAAATGCCACCCCTATATTATTATATTATATTATGACAACATCATTTAAAAAATCCCCTTCAAAATCTGTCTGTTTAAGCTATAGATATCCAGTTTTCTTTTGCATTGGCTTCGTCTCAATCATCTGCGTTGGAAAGTGGCAGAGCTACTGTGCACTTGATGCATTTTGCATCAAACATGATACTGTGGCAAGTGACACTGCTTCTTGAAAGTCCAATATCTTGAAAACTTGACTGCTGAACTGTATTAACAGTGGACGAATGAAAAAGATAGTTTTTTTGGTGGATTTTTCCTTTAATCTCTCTCTCTCTCAGTGTGATAACTGTCCCAGGATTTTTTCCGTTGTACTGAATGTGGCATAACATTCATTACCTCCGGTGCATATTTGAACCCTTTGGAGAACCATATACTGTATGTGTGTTTTGCATTTTCAGATCATTACTGATTTTGTATCTTATAAATTCATTGTAATGCCCAGAGTTGTCAACTGACATGGGAATGTATTGTATGTGTTGTCTTTTTATAGTCTGCATGTAATACTGTATCAAGACTTTGCATGATTCATATCCACTAAATCCAATCAAAGTTTATTGGTCGCGTACACAGTTTAGCAGATTGTATAGTGTATGTAAATAACCCCCCCCCCCCCCCCCCCAAAAAATATAGAATAATAATCAAATCAAGAAATGTCAGAACTGATCCAATTAGCAACCCAAATAGCACTGTAACAGTAATCCAAATGCAATCTATATACAACGGATTAATTTACATTGAATATACTAAGAATGATATGCACAGCAGTGCATATTAGCGTGAGCCGTGTCAAGAATACAGTATATAAAGAAATATGCGGTGTGTATAAACACTGTAACTACTATAAAATGCAATGTATAGTAGTAGAAATATTACAAGGAGCTATGTCGAGAATACAGTATTTAAATACACAGTGTGAAACAGGAAGTGTCCAGTGGTTTAATGTCTCTATAACATGGGACAGCAGCATTGGCTCTGTGAGTGTGTGCGCGCGTGTGTGTGTGTGTGTGTGTGTGTGTGTGTGTGTGTGTGTGTGTGTGTGTGTGTGTGTGTGGGTGAGTCCGGCTCTGGCGCACCTGTACTGTCTCTGTCTGCCAGACGGTAGCCGAGTTAACAGTCCATGGCACGGGTGACTGAGGTCCTTAAATGATCTTCTTGGCCTTTCTTTGACACAGAGTGCTGTAAATGTCCTGGAGGGTAAGCAGTGTGTCACCAGTGATGCGTCGGGCTGACCGCACCACCCTTTGGAGAGCCATATGTGACCCACCACCTGGATTCGGTCATATGTAACAACATTTGAAATTGTGTTTTTTACATTGGATAAAAGTAGAGGCTCAGAGCTAGAAAATGGTACATATACTGCATTTGAGGAACAATGGGAAAGTCATTCTGCTTTGAAAGTTGATAAACGTGTAACACCACTTTTGAGAAAATGGCCCGTGAATATTTTGGAACACCTACTGGAGAGCTCTTCTTTGTCTACACCCATTCAGCATCGTTCACACCCTCTTAAGCCTTAGCCCCGCCCATCTCTTTAAGAATTCACATGTTAGGCCATGTGCTAAACAGAGTGAATAAGGTAGAGTAGTAAACGACCAATGAGTTCAAGACTAAAAGTGGTGAAAGTAGTAGCAAAAAGTACTAGTAAAAATACACTTTATTTAGTTCTTGGCCTATATCCTAAGCTGATTTTAGTGCAGGTCATGTTGTTCTTCACATTACCGCCTGTAAACACACACTATATAAAATCTAAGTTTCTTTGTCACATGCACAGGATACAGAAGGTGTAAACGGTAGGGTGAAATGGTTACTTGCATAATGGAGTCTCTTGTGTAGACATGTAGCTAGCTAAACAATGAACCATAATCCCAACTCTAATGCCGCGTTCAAAACAACTGGGAACTCGGAACTGGGGAATCTCCGACTTCCGACTTCAGTGCGTTCAAAACAACTGGGAACTCAGGAAAAAAAAAAAAGCTCAGACTGGGAAAATGTATTTGAAAGGTCATCCAACTTGGAATTCCCAGTCGGGAACTCAGGCTTATTTCTAGAATTCAGACTTTCCGACCTGAAGATCACTGATGTCATGATTTGACCTTGTATTTTTCAGAGTTCCCAGTTGTTTTGAAAGCGGCAATACTACCATGCTTGAATCTGCAGATACAGTAGCTAAAGCTAACCAACTAGGTTCAATTTGAGCTAGCTAGCTAACATTAGTCTAAACTAGCAATGCAAATAGATTTTTGAGATACTAATAATATTACTACACAGATCATACAAGTAACGTTAGCTAGCGAGCCAGCCAGCCAGCTAACATTACCTAGCTAGTTAACAGTAAGCTTTAACTTGCAATAAAATTGACTTTCTGACAAAATCGGTAACTTATAATATCTGAAAATGTAGCTACTCTTACCTGTATACATGGATGAACGCTTCTCCCTCTCTGTCATGGATGCCATGGTTGCCCTTAGTTAGAAGATGTAATCCGGAAACAGGTGTTTTATACAACAGCCTTCTGTGTTCTCTTTTTGACTCTCTCCATCATATTTTTGCTTCCACCGGGCATGTAACTGATTTCAAAACTCGGTCAACTTCTTCCGTGAAAACAACACTTTCTTCCCAATCACTGTCATCAGAAAACTCTACAAGTGCAAGTGCTTAGGATGATTATTTAAGAGACTGTTTGAAGAGGTAGGGTTTCATATGTTTTCGTAAGATGGGCAAGGACTCTGCTGTCCTAGCTTCAGGGGCAAGCTGGTTCCATCATTGGGGTGGCAGGACAGAGAAGAGCTCTAACCTCCTCCCTGTAGGCTCTCTCGTCGTTGTTGATAATCAGGCCTACCACTGTCGTGTCATCAGCAAACTTGATGATTGAGTTAGTCTTGCATGGCCACGCGATCATGAGTGAACAGGGAGTATAGGAGAGGGCTGAGAACACATTCTTGAGGGGTCCACATGTTGAGGGTCAGCGTGGTGGAGGTGTTGTTGCATACCCTCAGCACATGGGGTCGGCCCGTTTGGAAATCTAGGACTCAAGGCCCTGAGCTTAGTGATGGACTTAGAGGCCACTATGGTGTTGAAAGCTGAGCTGTAGTCGATGAACAGCATTCTCACATATGCATTCCTCTTGTCCAGGTTTCTTGTCCACTATACAACGAGAAAAATACCATATCACCAAGATTTTCCAAACTGAGAAATAGGGTTCTTCTGTTGAATTGTTCATTTAACACACACACACACACACACACACTGAAGGTTGTGTCTGTGAATGGAGCGGTGCTGGCAGCTGGCGCGGGGGGGCACAGCTGCCCTGGCGGTCTCCCTCGCAGGGCTGCGAATGGTTCACTGACCCTGGCACCGTGATGCCAAATGACAGCAAGGAGCCGAAGCCTGCGAGGATGGAGAGAAGGAGCTGTAAGGCCAGGAAAGAGACAGCAGAAGGGGTGGCAAGAGAGTGGGTGGAGTTGAGAATGGTTAGGGACAGATGCATGTACAGTTGAAGTCAAAAGTTTACATACACCTTAGCCAAATACATTTCAACTCAGTTTTTCACAATTCCTGACATTTAATTCTCGTAAAAAGTCCCTGTTTTAGGTCAGTTAGGATCACCACTTTGTTTTAAGAATGTGAAATGTCAGAATAATAGTAGAGAGAAGGATTTATTTCAGGTTTTATTTCTTTCATCACATTCCCAGTGGGTCAGAAGTTTACATACACTCAATTAGTATTTGGTAGCATTGCCTTTAAATTGTTTAACATGAGTCAAACATTTTGGGTAGCCTTCCACAAGCTTCCCACAATAAGTTGGGTGAATTGTGGCCCATTCCTCCTGACAGAGCTGGTGTAACTGAGTCAGGTTTGTACGCCTCCTTGCTCGCACACGTCTTTTCAGTTCTGCCCACAAATTGTCTTTTGGATTGAGGTCAGGGCTTTGTGTTGGCCACTCCAATATCTTGACTTTGTTGTCCTTAAGCTATTTTGCCACAACTTTGGAAGTATGCTTGGGGTCATTGTCCATTTGGAAGACCCATTTGCGACCAAGCTTTAACTTCCTGACTGATGTCTTGAGATGTTGCTTCAATATATGCACATCATTTCCCTTCCTCATGATGCCATCTATTTTGTGATGTGCACCAGTCCCTCCTGCAGCAAAGCACCCCCACAACATGATGTTGCCACCACCGTGCTTCATGGTTGGGGTGGTGTTCTTCTGGTTGCAAGCCTCCCCCTTTTCCCTCCAAACAGGAGGTGCCCATTTTTTTAATTTTTACATTTCTCTAAAAGTACAATCTTTGTTCCCATGTGCAGTTGCAAACTGTAGTCTGGCTTTTTTATGGCAGTTCTGGAGCAGTGGCTTCTTCCTTGCTGAGCGGCCCTTCACGTTATGTTCAGTAATGTTTTGCCTTCAAAACATCCAGTGTATTTGCAGAGAGCCACATCAATTTACAGAAATACTCATAATAAACATTGATAAAAGACAAGTATTATACATGGAACTTTAGATAAACTTCTCCTTAATCATGAGGATAGGGGGTGCTGTTGTCACTTTTTCTGGAAATCGTGTAATTTTTAAACGGCTTCCTACTCAATTCTTGCTCGTACAATATGCATATTATTATTATTGGATAGAAAACACTCTCTAGTTTCTATAGCCGTTGAAATTTTGTCTGAGTGGAACAGAACTCATTCTACAGCACTTTCCCTGACATGGAGTCAGATTTCAGACATCTTGGCCCCTGATCTGGAGTCAGTTTAAAGGTCCCTGTAAATGCTATGAGGATACAAACACTGCTTACGTCTTCCCCTGGATGTCATTACGTGGTGACGCTTTGAATGGAGTCGATTGCGCAATCAGATCCTCTATAAAACAGCACAACGTGGAAGTAGTGTCCCCTTTCCAGCTGCGCCTGATGCAAGGTGGACACGGACCTGCTCTTTTTCCAAGCTTTAGTTTAGCCAGTAATATTTCTCCGGTCATGTTTTTACTCGTTGTAGGTGTTAAAAACATCATAAGGTAGTTAATTTAAACCGTTTTATAGCAATTTATATCCGTTTAGTGCGATTTTGAGGCATTTCTTTCTGAGACACTTTGAACCTCTGGGCACGTTTCCAGTTCATGCCGACCGTTAGTGGGCATTTCCACATGGCAAGAGGACAGCTTTCGACCAAAAGACGATTAGACCCAAGAAAGGATTCATTGCCCAAGATTCTGATGGAAGAACACCTCATAGTAAGAACAATTTATTATGATAAATCGTGTTTCTGTCGAAAAATGTTAATCGCTTATGCCGCCATTTTGTTAGATGTAGCTTCGCTTGGCGCAACCTGTATTGAAAAGTAAGGATAATTTAAAAAATGTAATTCAGCGACTGTATTAAGAATTAAATTGTCTATCAATCGCTGTCCACCCTATATTTTTTAGTCAAGTTTATGAGTATTTATGTATAAGACTAGATCACTGTCTAATATGGCGCACAACATTTTCTGACCAGCTGGGCTACTTTTGTCATTGTCTAACCATGATTTTGGTGGCTAAATATGCACATTTTCGAACAAACTCTATATGTATGTTGTAATATGATGTTACAGGAGTGTCATCTGAAGAATTCTGAGAAGGTTAGTGAAAAAATTAATATATTTTGGCGATATTTACGTTATCGCTCTCTTTGGCTAGAATCAATGCTCTGGTAATGTTTGCACATGTGGTATGCTAATATAACGATTTATTGTGTTTTCGCTGTAAGACACTTAGAAAATCTGAAATATTGTCTGTATTCACAGGATCTGTGTCTTTCGATTAGTGTATGCTGTGTATTTTTACGAAATGTTTTATGATTAGTAATTAGGTAATACACGTTGCTCTATGTATTTATTCTAGTCGAGTTGTGATGGTGGGTGCAATTGTAAACTATGATTTCTACCTGAAATATGCACATTTTTCTAACAAAACCTATCCTATACCATAAATATGTTATCAGACTGTCATCTGATGAGGTTTTTTCTTGGTTAGTGGCTATCAATATCTTTATTTGGCCGAATTGGTGATAGCTAGTGGTGTTGGTGGACAAAGAAAAAATTGTGTCTTTTGCTAAGGTGTTTAGCTAATAGATTTACATATTGTGTCTTCCCTGTAAAACATTTTAGAAATCGGACATGTTGGCTGGATTCACACGATCTGTATCTTTCATTAGCTGTATTGGACTTGTTAATGTGTGAAAGTTAAATATTTAAAAAAAAAAAAAAAATTGAATTTCGCGCTCTGCCTTTTCAGTGGAATGTGGGAGGAGTTCCGCTAGCGGAACCCCCGTCCTAGACAGGTTAATGCAACTGCTGTGTCAGATTTCAAAAAAACTTTACGGAAAAAGCACACCATGCAATAATCTGAGTACAGCGCTCAGAGACCAAAACAAGCCATACAGATACCCGCTATGTTGTGTAGTCAACAGAAGTCAGAAATAGCATTATAAATATTCACTTACCTTTGATGATCTTCATCAGAATGCACTCCCAGGAATCCCAGTTCCACCTTAAATGTTTGTTTTGTTCGACAACGTCCATAATTTGTGTCCAAATACCTCCTTTTTGTTTGCGCATTTAGTTCCAAAATCCAAATTGATGATGCGCAGGCCAGACAAAGTCAAAACATTCCATTACAGTTCGTAGAAACATGTCAAACCATGTATAGAATCAATCTTTAGGATGTTTTTAACATAAATCTTCAATAACGTTTCAACCGGAGAATTCCTTTGTCTTTAGAAATGCGATGGAACGCAGCTAACTCTCACGGGGGCGCGCCTGAGTGAGCTCGTGGCACTCTGCCAAACCCATGACTCAATCAGCTCTTATTCCCCCCTCCTTCACAGTAGAAGCGTCAAAAAAGGTTCTAAAGACTGTTGAAGTGGAAGCCTTAGGAAGTGCAATTTGACCCCATAGACACTGTATATTGGATACAAACCTACAAACCTCAGATTTCCCAATTCCTGGCTGGATTTTTTCTCAGGTTTTTGCCTGCCATATGAGTTCTTTTATACTCACAGACATCATTCAAACAGTTTTTCAGAGTGTTTTCTATCCAAATCTACTAATAATATGCATATCTTAGCTTCTGGGACTGAGTAGCAGGCAGTTTACTCTGGGCACCTTATTCATCCAAGCTACTCAATACTGCCCCCAGCCATAAGAAGTTAAAGGCACAGTCAAACTTCTGACCAACTGGAATTATGATACAGTGAATTATAGGTGAAATAATCTGTCTGTGAACAGTTGTTGGAAAAATGACTTGTGTCATGCACAAAGTAGATGTCCTAACTAACTTGCAAAAACTACAGTTTGTTAACAAGAAATTTGTGTAGTGGTTTAAAAACGAGTTTTAATGACGTACAACCTAAGTGTATGTAAACTTCCGACTTCAGCTGTACTTCTTATAACTTTTTACTCAAGTTTATTTAGTAAATATTGAGAAATAATCTGCAGTGGTACAGGATAGTCAAGGTCATTTGTACATTTAGGTAGGTTTAAGTGACTATGAATAGATAATAAACAGGATGTCACCGAGGACCATGTCAGGACCATATCTGGACCTTTTTAGGACGTTATTGGGAAATTCTGTTATGGTCCCTTGGAGGTTTTATCTATTACCCGGTTGGTCCCACGGACTGTATTGTTTTCTCATTCTGAAAGGAAATACTCAAGAGTGGATGAAAGAGAGAAATCATCTATTTTTCACTTTTTCTTCACTGCTTTAGGGTCAATGCACCACAGGTAAAAACAGGGTGGACAACAAAATGTGTTTGTAGCGTTTTTTCCGAATAGCCGTCGGTATTCCAGGTGCAAGATAGATCAAATAAATCCAATAGAAAGTAAAATGCTTCCAAACGATGGCTTGATTAATGAAACGTAAAACATTTTATTTGTAGAATCCAAAATGATATGATGCAAGGTAAACAAAGGTTCCAGTATTTCAGGTAAACAAAAAAAAATCTGGGTAAAACCTGTGGTTCAGAAAGTTTACCCCTTCCCGGTATCCCAAACATTTGCCATAACTTGTAGGCCTTACTTCCTATCTCTATATACCCAATAGACAGGTTGGCTGACAATGTCACAAAAATTATGTGCGAGCTTCGATGGGGCCTGAAGCTATCCATTGTTATTATTCTGAACTGTCAGATAGCTATCAACAATGACAAGAAGCTGCCATGTGGGGAATCGTAGGTGGCTTGTTTCAGCTAGTTTTAGCTTGTTCTTGATACCATGTGTTGTTTTGAGATGACTGATTTCATGACAATGCAAGTATGGCAACTCTAACAATGTGTTTGAGAGACAAGAAGTGCTCATTGTGCACAAGTATTTGTATTTTCAATAAACATTGGAGAGGAAATATAGTTTACATATTCTCAACAATCTACGCCAACCCCGTCTGTTTTGCCCCATAGTTGCACACTCGTCGGTTTTGTTGCTAAACAACCAACCCGTCTACAGTATATGTGGCTATCTTGGCGGGCCCACCCGTACTTCCAACTAATTGATGCTAGAGGGCGTAATTGACCTATTCCAATTCAAATCATAGGACCATAATAAGAGACCACGTAAGCAAGTTAATGCATAAACCACATTGATATGATTGCGGTGCGAGGTGATGCAGAAGCTCGCCCCGTAGGTGTGGTGGTCTTACTGGCACTTTTACAATCGCCGAAGCATCACCCAGGTGGGTGCTACATTTCAGTAGTGGACGATCCAGCCTGATCTACGGAGGAGGAGCGTTGAACATCGAAGACAACGAGGTGCCCGATGAAGAGCTCCGGGCCCTGTCTGTCAGATGTCCCTACCTCTCTGCCTGGCTGTACCATCAATGCTCCCTCGGCTCAAGATATTACCTTTCTGAATGATCTATCACCTGAAGCTGTGGAAGACCATCGCCCAATAACTTCTAGATCCTCCTACATTTGTTGAAATAATTTTTTTTCGGTTTGTTTTGTTTTTAAAGCAACTTTGTGATTCAACGTGTAATGAAAAGTGCCAAATGAAATAAATATATTATTATTCAATATAGATATGAAACGATTATTGATGAGCAATAAGATTTAATAAACAAATATTTGCATAACCTCTCTGGGAAAGGTGGGACGCTGGCCAACATCCAGTGAAATTGAAGAGCGCCAAATTCAAATTACAGAAATAGTAATAATAAACATTCATGAAAATACAAGTGTTATACATCGGTTAAAATGTTTATAATTAATCCTCAGGTTGTCAATTATCTAAATAATCGAAGAGCGCACACACAGTCACACGCACAATCCAGTACAGCATGCTTCTCCAGTCCCCTGACCAAAAGGTCTCATTCTTCTTAATTTTTCAGAATACAAGCCTGAAACCATGTCTAAAGACTGTTGACATCTAGTGGAAGCCATAGGAACTGCAATCGGGGCCCTAACCCATTACATAGTCAATAGGCATTCAATGGAAAACCCACTCACATCAAAAAATTCCCACTTCCTGGATGGATTTTCCTCTGGTTTTTGCCTGCCATATCAGTTCTGTTATACTCACAGGCATTATTTTAACAGTTTTAGAAACTTCAGAGTGTTTTCTATCCAAATCTACCAATTATATGCATATCCTAGCTTCTGGGCCTGAGTAATAGGCAGTTTACTTTGGGCACGCTTGTCATCCAGACGTCAAAATACTGCCTCCTAGCCCAAAGAGGATAACCAAGAAAATAGGAAAACCGTTTCCAACAATGTTTTTTCCAACAAGGTAGATTGTTAGAAAGCTAAATGTCCCTCAAATCCCTGTCAAGAATTATGAGATCCAGTAAAACCAAAAAGAGGAAGGCAAAAAAGTGGTGGGTGTTACTTTAATTCTTTGTGGACATGGGTGTTGTTGACAATTCAGCCATATCTTTTCTTGAGACAAGATGCAAGGTCATGAAATTACATTAATATCCTTGAGAGTAGTAGAAACCTCACCTATTGACAAACCAATAAGAACAAGCTTTCTTCCCTTTTCTTGGTTGAACTGTTCTAGGCACCCATTCTCTCTCCTGTACACCCCTTCTTTTTAATTTCATCACCAACTGGGGGGGGGGGGTCTTGAAATTGGATGCAAAATCAGACAACAAGAATCATTATAGAAATTATGGGGACGATTTTTGCCTTTGCCTCAATTTCCTGGAAGGTATTTACTTTCTAAGGGAGATAATACAAATAGAAATTCGGGAGAAGCTTAAGAGGGAGAAACAATGTGTCATTCTCCTTTAGAAATAGAAATGGAGATATGTATTTTCTCCTCAATAGTTCCTGAAAAAAAGGGCTGCATGGTAGAGCAACAAAGTAAGGATGTAAAGCTTGCCTTATTTTCTGAAGATTGTACCACTGCAATACAGACGCATACGCATATGCATACACTTGCACACACGCACACACACACGCTATATGAATTGTGTGGCATGGAAATTAAGCTGGGCTGTGAAATAGGACATCTATCAGCTGGAGTTGAGGTGGTCTGGCCTCATTTCATGGTGGAGACTGGAGAGTGGTGGACATTTTGAGGAGCTCCGTTGGGGAGCTGTCATAAGAAGCCATTCTCCACAGTTGAAGGCCTGGGGCGTAGAGAGTGATGGGAAGATTCACGGTGTGTATGGAGGTTGTACTTTGGGTTCCAGTAGGTCATTTGTAGGTCAGAATATCAGTGTGCGTGTGTGTGACTGACTTTATACTTCTATGTACGTATGGCTATGTTAGGCAAGCAGCAGGAGTACTCTCTCTTTTCTCCCCCTCTCTCTCTCTCTCTCTCTCTCTCTCTGTCCCATCTCTCCATTCTCATTCCATCTGGCCTTTTATCTTGGTTATACCAGTCAACGTCAACCGCTCCTGAAATACATGGATTTCCATACATCAGCAATTTACATTTTGAACACCCATACGACGCATGCATGGATACACGCACACATACACACACGCTGGTTTACATAATCGGTTGGAGATGTGTACCCATCCGCTGTGCGGTCCAGTCCTCAGTGATGGCACGTGCGGAGCAAGGTTTCGGCTCTGGGGCAACTTTGCAGATTTATTTGAATCCAGTACCTTCAAAGCAAGTGTATAACTGTCAGTGTGTGTCAGTGTCGGCCTCCCCAGCCGCCGTTATTCGGGTCGACAGGGAGCCAGAGCGAAAACACACAGGCTGAATCCACACACATGTGCACGCGCGCACACACACACAACCAAACACACACTGACTAAGTCCACCCCGGCGCTCACTGACATTTATGTTTGTGTTCCCAGATCAACGAGGCTCAGGGAGAGCAGGGGAATTATTCAGCTTTATTGAAATGATGATAATGTGTTCAATTATTATGTGACTCAATGAAACACTAGCCTTGTCTGGAATCATTGTAATAGCCTTAACCAACTCTATGGCGAGTACAATAGAGTAGCTGACCAAATATGGACTGAATCTGCCTGCGTACATGCCATGATAGTCATGCCATGATAGTCAATGTTTCTTTAAGGTAATTGATCAGCTACAATGTACACACCTAGTTGTCCAGGTCTGAATCAGACTCACATTTAGGAAAGAACAACAACCGTGACAGCATGGATCTTTCTGAATTCATCGGTCTTCGATTCCTTGCATCCTACCTCCTCTAGCTTATTGGGGGCCATGAGATTTAGTTGCTGTCCCCCCCCCACACACACACACACTTCTCGACCCCTTCCTAAAAGTTTTTTTTTAAATTGACCCCAGACATGACTCGAAACCAGGGCCAGACTAACCAAATGTGACCGACCCCCCCCCCCCCCCCCCTGATTTGGTTTTATGTATAAACACTTGAAATTGTATTTTTTACATTGGATAAAAGTAGCGACTCAGAGCTAGAAAATTGTATATCATACACTGCAGTTGAGGTACAATGGGAAAGTAATTCTGCTTTGCAAGTTAATAAACTTGTAACCCCACTTTTGAGAAAATGGCCCTTGAATACTTTGGTACACCTACTAGAGAGGCCTTCTCTGTCTACAGCCATTCAGCATCGTTCACACCCTCTTAAGCCATAGTCCAACCCATCTCTCTAAGAATTCACATGTGTGCCCATGTGGTAAACAACACTGTATAAACTGTATATACACAAATAAAATCCAAGTTTATTTGTCACATGCACAGGATACAGAAGGTGTAAATGGTAGGGTGGTTACTCGCATAGTAGCAATATCAAAAACAGAAAGTGTCCATATTTTATAAATATTTTATCATTATTAGATGACGCTTACCCGACACACTTGTCTAAATTGATGGGTCATGTGAAGGAAATGCTAGAACCGCATCTAGCTAAGTGGATGGGTCACGATTGTCTAGACATGTACCCATGTTCAAGAAATACAATAGATCGCTGTAATCAACCCCAGACACACCTAGCTAATTTGATGGGTCATGTAATAATCCGGCCGAACTGGAGTCTTTTGTTTAGACATGTAGCTAGCTAGGTAGCACATGTGCTAGCTAGACTTTCAGCTCCCTCCAAAGATGTTCTATTCGGTTCAGGTCTGGAGACTGGCTAGGCCACTCCAGGACCTTGAGATGCTTCTTACGGAGCCACTCCTTAGTTGCCCTGGCTGTGTGTTTCGGGTCGTTGTCATGCTGGAAGACCCAGCCACGACCCATCTTCAATGCTCTTACTGAGGGAAGGAGGTTGTTGTCCAAGATCTCGCGATACATGGCCCCATCCATCCTCCCCTCAATACGGTGCAGTCGTCCTGTCCCCTTTGCAGAAAAGCATCCCCAAAGAATGATGTTTCCACCTCCATGCTTCACAGTTGGGATGGTGTTCTTGGGGTTGTACTCATCCTTCTTCTTCCTCCAAACACGGCGAGTGGAGTTTAGACCAAAAAGCTCTATTTTTGTCTCATCAGACCACATGACCTTCTCCCATTCCTCCTCTGGATCATCCAGATGGTCATTGGCAAACTTCAGACGGGCCCGGACATGCGCTGGCTTGAGCAGGGGGACCTTGCGTGCGCTGCAGGATTTTAATCCATGACGGCGTAGTGTGTTACTAATGGTTTTCTTTGAGACTGTGGTCCCAGCTCTCTTAAGGTCATTGACCTGGTCCTGCCGTGTAGTTCTGGGCTGATCCCTCACCTTCCTCATGATCATTGATGCCCCACGAGGTGAGATCTTGCATGGAGCCCCAGACCGAGGGTGATTGACCGTCATCTTGAACTTCTTCCATTTTCTAATAATTGCGCCAACAGTTGTTGCCTTCTCACCAAGCTGCTTGCCTATTGTCCTGTAGCCCATCCCAGCCTTGTGCAGGTCTACAATTTTATCCCTGATGTGCTTACACAGCTCTCTGGTCTTGGCCATTGTGGAGAGGTTGGAGTCTGTTTGATTGAGTGTGTGGACAGGTGTCTTGGAGAACAGGAGGGCTTCTTAAAGAAAAACAAACAGGTCTGTGAGAGCCGGAATTCTTACTGGTTGGTAGGTGATCAAATACTTATGTCATGCAATAAAATGCAAATTAATTACTTAAAAATCATACAATGTGATTTTCTGGATTTTTGTTTTAGATTCCGTCTCTCACAGTTGAAGTGTACTTATGATAAAAAATTACAGACCTCTACATGCTTTGTAAGTAGGAAAACCTGCAAAATTGGCAGTGCATCAAATACTTGTTCTCCCCACTGTATCTTTCAACTATGCTGTGATGTTTAACATACAATTTCAATCTATCTAATCGAATAGAATCCACAGATAAAGTAAGAGTAAATACTTTTACTAAGAGTATTAGTATATTAGTCTCTCCAGATCTCCCAACAGTACTACTTGTAGGGTCAATTTTAGATCTAAAGTTTACTAGCTAACAGTAAGCTTTAACTTGCAATGAAAACGACTTTCTGACTAAATGTGAAACATATATCTGAACATGTGTCACGTCCTGACCATAGAAAGCCTTTATTTTCTATGGTAGAGTAGGTCAGGGCGTGACTAGGGGGGTTAGTCTAGTTTATATTTTCTATTGGGGGTTCTAGGTTGTTTTTTCTATATTGGGTTTTTTGGTATGATTCCCAATTAGAGGTAGCTGGCAATCGTTGTCTCAAATACTTAAAACCTGTTGAGGACAGAGGGCGCTGTTTTCACTTTGGGGGAAAATCGTGCCCAATTTAAACTGCCTCGTACTCAATTCCTGCTCGTACAATATGCATATTATTATTACTATTGGATAGAAAACACTCTCTAGTTTCTAAAACCGTTTGAATTATATCTGTGAGTAAAACAGAACTCCTTTTGCAGCAAACTTCCTTACAGGAAGTGGAAAATCTGAAATCGATGCACTCTTCTAGGGGCTGCCTATTAAAGTCCTTGTTATTTATTAGTTTAGATGCACTTCATACGTCTTCCATTAGATGTCGACAAGTAGTGAGAGAAGAAATTGAGTGGATAACTTGATCTGGACTCGAATTATAGCTCTTGGCATGACGTGTCACCAGTTTCCTGTTTTCTGGAGAGCGCGAGGAGGGACCTGGATTTGCCTTCTCATAAGCTGCCGTTATGGACGACTAATATCTCCGGCTTTGATTTTATTTGATACATGTGACAATATCATCGTAAAGTATGTTTTTTCAATATAGTTTAATCAGATTATTGAAATTTTTTCGGGAGTTTTGCCGTGTTCCGTTCTCTTCCGTTTGTTGACATGGAGAGATTCGCGCCACTTGGCAAGTGTGCTTGCTAAATCGAGAGGGAAAAAGGCCGTTCTAAATCCAAACAACGATTGTTCCCGACAAAGGACCCCTTGTACAACATTCTGATGAAAGATCATCAAAAGTAGGACCCATTTTATGATGCTATTTCATATATCTGTCGAACATGTTGTGCTAGTCGTTTGCGTCCATTTTTTGGGTACTCTCTCGCTATACCTAAGCTGGATGTCGTAATGAAGTTATTTTTAGAATTCTAACACGGCGATTGCATTAAGAACTAGTGTATCTATCATTTCCTATACATACAACATGTATTTTTTAGTTATGTTTATGAATAGTCATTTGGTCAGAATATGTGTGTCAGAAAAAGTGTCAGAAAAATATCCGGACGTTGTGGGAAAAAGTAGCTACGTTAGCACAATGTATAACCACTGATTTCAGCTCTAAATATGCACATTTTCGAACAAAACATAAGTGTATGTATAACCTGATGTTATAGGACTGTCATCTGATGAAGCTTATCAAGGTTAATCAAAAATTAAATATCTTTTGCTGGTTTGTCACGATCGCTAACTTTTACTACTGGGGAATGGCTTGTGTTTCTGGCTATTGTGGTAAGCTAATATAACGCTATATTGTGTTTTCGCTGTAAAACACTTAAGAAATCGGAATTATTGGCTGGAATCACAAGATGCCTGTCTTTCATTTGCTGTACACCATGTATTTTTCAGAAATGTTTTATGATGAGTATTTAGGTATTTGACGTTGGTGTCTGTAATTATTATGGCTGCTTTCGGTGCAATTTCTGATTGTAGCTGCAATGTAAACTATGATTTATACCTGAAATATGCAAATTTTTCGAACAAAACATAGATTTATTGAATAACATGTTATGAGACTGCCATCTGATGAAGTTGTTTGTTGGTTAGTTTGGTTGGTTCTTGGTTAGTTAGGTTGGTTTTGTGCAAGCTACCTGTGCTGTGAAAAATGTCTGTCCTTTTTTGTATTTGGTGGTGAGCTAACATAAATATACGTGCTGTTTTCGCTGTAAAACATTTTAAAAATCGGACATGTTGGCTGGATTCACAAGATGTGTACCTTTCATTTGCTGTATTGGACTTGTTAATGTGTGAAAGTTAAATATTTCAAAAAAATATTTTTTGAATTTCGCGCTCTGCCTTTTCAGTGGAATGTGGGAGGAGTTCCGCTGGCGGAACACCAGAGTCAGACAGGTTAAGTAGCATTTTTTCCACCTGTGGGTTATGGGATATTGTTTCTGTGTAGTTGCCTGTTTAGCACTGCATTGTCATCACGGTTCATTTGTTCTTTATTTTGTTTTTTGTATTTGCTTAAGTTTCACTTTCATTAAAATTATGTGGAACTCAACGTACGCTGCGCCTTGGTCCGATCATTACTACGAACATCGTGACAACATGTAGTTAGACTCTTACCGTATACATGGATGAATGCTTCACGGCAGACTGGAACCATTTAACTCAGTTTTGTTTGTAGCTACGTCTTGTTTTGCCAGCATTGTGTCAAGTCACTCCGGTTTACACTGACCGTGGCATGTGCAGAAACTAACCCATCAAATCAAATCAAATTTATTTATATAGCCCTTACATCAGCTGATATCTCAAAGTGCTGTACAGAAACCCAGGCTAAAACCCCAAACAGCAAGCAATGCAGGTGTAGAAGCACGGTGGCTAGGAAAAACTCCCTAGAAAGGCCAAAACCTTGGAAGAAACCTAGAGGTACCAGGCTATGAGGGGTGGGCAGTCCTCTTCTGGCTGTGCCGGGTGGAGATTATAACAGAACATGGCCAAGATCTGGATGAACCCATCACTTTTTCCAACTGATCTGTTCATAGCGCCTGCTAAATTCAGGTCATCGACGTTGTTGAGAAAAGCAGCAAAACTTTTGTAGTTCTCGATGGCTAACGTTATATCTTTAAAAAAACGGCACGATAGAGAGGACATATCAACACATACTGAACAGCTAACGTTATAGACAGAATCATGCTACTTGGCAGACCAATCCAAATTCATGTCTCGGCGTGTCCAGCCCATCCATTATCTTAGCTAATCATGGCTAGCAGGGAGGTTTCTGTGTTTTTCCGTGGCTAAAGCAACTAGGCTCGTAATTTAACCATTTTATTTGTATTTATGGATGGAATACAAGTTTGTTATTAAGGCACATGAAAGTTCACATGTTCCAGAAGGCATTTCTTAAAAAAACACGTTTTTTTTTTTTTATAATTATGTTTACGTTCAAATGACGCTCCTGTGAAGTAGTGACGTGCGACATACGCCTAGTTTCCTGAAACTAGTCACAAATGTGGGTTTCTGGGCAAGAACCTTTTAGAGGCCCCCACTCTTGGTGACCTAGACAAAATTCTCTTAATTTCCTGCAATTCTACATGATGCGGAGAGACCTTTTTTTAAAGTTTTGTATTTCTACCCATTTTGCCATGGCTTATGTGTAGGGTTGCCAAATTCCCTGAACTTTCAATAAATTCCTCGGTTTTCCCGAAAATCCGGTTGAAGGTTTCCCGGAATCAGGAGGGAATAAGCAGGAAATCTGGAATCCTCCAATCAGGATTTCTGGAAAATCTGGGAATTTATGAAAAGTTCCCTTAATTTTGCAACCCTACTTACAGTATGTGTGTTCATAAACTGTCTGAGTGACTCAAACATTATAACAAAATCAATGGGGTCCCTTGGAGTTTATGCTTGAAATAATCTCTATTCATGCTTTATGGATAGGTCTGTCGGTAATTGACATAACAAGAGGAAAACTCCTGATGCACTACCCGATTTTGAAATTGCACCCTGTGTTTTGTGAACAGTAAGACTGTTTAAAAAAAAATTATAATAATAATTAACAGCGCGTAGTCCGCGTATAGTGCGAGCCAGCCCTGGAGATAGGATGGGATGAATTGTGGATAGATGAAATAAAGAGTCTATGAGAGACTTAATAGCTCAAAAATATATATATGAATTAATTAAAATATATATATTAATTAATTATAATTAATTATAAAATAAAATAAATTTTGAACCTCTTGTAAAAATACTAAACAGCCTTAGTACAACCTGTCACGCTGTTCCCTGGTAGGCCATCATTGTAAAGTAAGAATGTCACGATCGTCATAATAAGTGGGTGAGAGAGAGGACCAAGGCGCAGCGGGAAATGAAGACATCTTCTTTTATTGGAGATGAAGACAAAACGAACACTATACATAAACAGAAACGAAACAACAAACGACCGTGAAGCTACAAACGTTAGTGCACAGACAAGCAACAAACGTTCAACATAGACAATTACCCACAAATGCATGATGCCCATGGCTGCCTTAAATATGGCTCCCAATCAGAGACAAATGAAAGACATCTGTCTCTGATTGAGAACCACTCAGGCAGCCATAGACATACCTAGACACATTCACTCAACCATAGACATACCTAGAAACATTCACTCAACACAAACTCATACACTACACCCAACACCCCCTTTACCATATAACCACCCAAAATGACAAAACACAAACATTCCCCATGTCACACCCTGACCTAACTAAAATAATAAAGAAAACAAAGAATACTAAGGCCAGGGCGTGACAAAGAACTTGTTCTTAACTGACTTGCCTAGTTAGATAAATAAAACAGTCTTATTCTAAAATGGATTAAATATGATTTTTTCTCATCAATACCCCATAATGACAAAGCAAATTTTTGCAAATGTATTTAAAAAAAACTAACAAGTAACATATTTACTTAAGTATTCAGACCCTTTGAGCTCAGGTGTAGCCTGTTTCCACTGACCATCCTTGACATGTTTCTACAACTTGATTGGAGTCCACCTGTGGTAAATTCAATTGATTGGACATGATTTGGAAAGGCACACACCTGTCTATATAACTTATTAGGGATAGACCCCTTTTTTCAATAAAACAGTCTTATTCTAAAATTGATTAAATAGTTGTTTTTTCTCATTCATACCCATAATGACAAAGCAAAAACAGGTTTTTTGAAATTTTTGCAAATGTATTAAAGGAACACAAATAACATATTTACTTAAGTATTCAGACCCTTTGAGCTCAGGTGCAGCTTGTTTCCATTGATCATCTTTGACATGTTTCTACAACTTGATTGGAGTCCACCTATGGTAAATTCAATTGATTGGACATGATTTGGAAAGGCACATACCTGTCTATATAAGGTCCCACAGTTGACAGTTCATGTCAGAGCAAAAACCAAGCCATGAGGTCGAAGGAATTGTCCGTAGAGCTCCGAGACAGGATTGTGTCGAGGCCCAGATCCCCAAGAATACAGTGGACTCCATCATTCTTAAATGGAAGAATTTTGGAACCACCAAGACTCTTCCTAGAGCTGGCCGCCCAGCAAAACTGAGCAATCAGGGGAGAAGGGCCTTGGTCAGGGAGGTGACCAAGAACCCGTCACTCTGACAGAGCTCCAGAGTTCCTCTGTGGAGATGGGACAACCTTCCAGAAGGACAATCATCTCTGTAGCACTCCACCAATCAGGCCATTAGGGTAGAGTGGCCTGACGAAAGCCACTCCTCAGTAAAAGGCACATGACAGCCTGATTGGAGTTTGCCAAAAGGCACCTAAATGACTCTCAGACCATGAGAAACAAGATTATCTGGTCTGATGAAACCAAGATTGAACTGAATGCCAAGCTTCACGTCTGGAGGAAACCTGGCAGCGGCAGGGACTGCGAGACTAGTCAGGATTGAGGGAAAGATGAACAGAGCAAAGTACAGAGAGATCCTTCATGAAAATCTGCTCCAGAGAGTTCAGGACCTCAGACTGGCACGAAGGTTCACCTTCCAACAGGACAATGACTCTGAGCACACACCCAAAACAATGCAGGAGTGGCTTCGGGTAAATGTAAGTATCTGAATGACCTTGAGTGGCCCAGCCAGAGCCCGGACTTGAACCTGATCGAACATCTCTTGGAGAGACCTGAACATAGCTGTGCAGCAACGCTCCCCATCCAACCTGACAGAGCTTGATAGGATCTGCTGAAAAGAATTGGAGAAACTCCCCAAATACAGGTGTGCCAAGCTTGTAGCGTCATATCCAAGAATACTTATTTTTTTACATTTAAAATGTAACCTTTATTTAACTAAGCAAGTCAGTTAAGAACAAATTCTTATTTACAATTTTTTTATTTTATTTTACCGTTATTTTACCAGGTAAGTTGACTGAGAACACGTTCTCATTTGCAGCAACGACCTGGGGAATAGTTACAGGGGAGAGGAGGGGGATGAATGAGCCAATTGTAAAGTGGGGATTATTAGGTGACCATGATGGTTTGAGGGCCAGATTGGGAATTTAGCCAGGACACCGGGGTTAACACCCCTACTCTTACGATAAGTGCCATGGGATCTTTAATGACCTCAGAGAGTCAGGACACCCGTTTAACGTCCCATCCAAAAGACGGCACCCTACACAGGGCAGTGTTCCCAATCACTGCCCTGGGGCATTGGGATATTTTTTAGACCAGAGGAAAGAGTGCCTCCTACTGGCCCTCCAACACCACTTCCAGCAGCATCTGGTCTCCCATCCAGGACCTGACCAGGACCAACCCTGCTTAGCTTCAGAAGCAAGCCAGTAGTGGTATGCAGGGTGGTATGCTGCTGGCAAAGTGTACCGGCACAATGACGGCCTCTCCCGGCCAAACCCGGACGACGCTGGGCCAATTGTGCGGTGCCCTATGGGACTCACAATCACGGCCAGATGTGATACAGCCTGGATTTGAACCAGGGACTGTAGTGATGCCTTTTGCACTAAGATGCAGTGCCTTAGACTGCTGTGCCACTTGGGAGATTTGAGGCCGTAGTCACTGCCAAAGGTGCTTCAACAAAGTACGGAGTAAAGTGTCTGAATACTTATGTATATGTATTAATTCAGTTTATTTTTATTTTTATAAATGATCAGAAATGTCTAAAAACCTGTTTTTGCTTTGTCATTATGAGGTATTGTGTGTAGATTGATGAGGGGAAAACAACATTTAACCTTTTATGGTTGCAGGGCGGTGCCGGTACACTTATGACAACAGCCCGTCCAAGTGCAGGGCGCGAAATTCAAAAGATATTTTTTTGAAATATTTAACTTTCACACATTAACAAGTCCAATACAGCAAATGAAAGATCCACATCTTGTGAATCCAGCCAACATGTCCGATTTTTAAAATGTTTTACAGCGAAAACACCACGTATATTTATGTTAGCTCACCACCAAATACAAAAAAGACATTTTTCACAGCACAGGTAGCTTGCACAAAACCAACCTAACTAACCAAGAACCAACCAAACTAACCAAGTAACAACTTCATCAGATGACAGTCTTATAACAAGTTATACAATAAATCTATGTTTTGTTCGAAAAATGTGCATATTTGAGGTATAATTCATAGTTTTACATTGCAGCTACAATCGGAAATAGCACCAAAGCAGTTAGAACAATTACAGAGACCAAATTGAAATACCTAAATACTCATCATAAAACATTTATGAAAATACATGGTGTACAGCCAATTAAAGACATACATCTTGTGAATCCAGCCAATATTTCCAATTCTTTAAGTGTTTTCCCCCCCGAAAACACAATATAGCATTATATTAGCTTACTACAATAGCCAACCACACAACAGCATTGATTCGTTAGGCACGTTAGCGATAGCGAATAAACCAGCAAAAGATATACATTTTTTCACTAACCTTCACAAACTTCATCAGATGACAGTCCTATAACATCATATTACACAATACATATATGGTTTGTGCATATTTAGCGGCACAAATCGTGGTTATACATTGGGAAAACTTAGCATCTTTTTCCCAGAATGTCCGGATATATTTCTGACACTCACCTATTCTAATCAAATAACTATTCATAGACTTTACTAAAAAATACATGTTGGACAGCAAATTAAAGATAGCTTAGTTCTTAATGCAATCGCCGTGTTAGAATTCTAAAAATAACTTCATTACGACATGCAGCTTACGTTATGGCGAGAGAGCGCCCAAAATCTGGGCGCAAACTAATAGTACACATGTTCGACAGATATATGAAATAATATCATAAATGGGTCCTACTTTTGATGATCTTCCCTCAGAATGTTGTACAAGGGGTCCTTCGTCCAGAACAATCGTTGTTTGGTTTTAGAACGGCCTTTTCCCCTCTCGATTTAGCAAGCAAAACTTGCCAAGTGGCGCAAAGCTCTCCATCGTCAACAAACTCAGAGAACGGACCACGCCAAAACTCCCGAAATTTCAATAATCTGATTAAACTATATTGAAAAAACATACTTTGCGATAATATTGTCACATTTATCAAATAAAATCAAAGCCGGAGCTATTAGCCGTCTATATCAACAGCTTTTCAGAAGCCAATCCGGAAGTCCTTTCCGCGTCTTCCTGAGCAAAGGAAATTGGTGTCACGTCATGCCAAGAGCTCTTATTCGACCTCAGATCAAGATATACACTCCATTTCTTCTCTCACTGCCTATTGACATCTAGTGGAAGGCGTATGAAGTGCATGTATACTAATACATATCAAGCAAATTAATAGGGATGCCCTGGAACAGAGCATCGATTTCAGATTTTCCACTTCCTGTCAGGAAGTTTGCTGCAAAATGAGTTCTGTTTTACTCACAAATATAATTCAAACGGTTTTAGAAACTAGAGAGTGTTTTCTATCCAATAGTAATAATAATATGCATATTGTATGAGCAAGAATTGAGTACGAGGCCGTTTGAAATGGGCACCTTTCATCCAAGCTACTCAATACTGCCCCTTGCAGCCCAAACAGGTTAAAGGTCTTACTCACATCGGCTGTGGAGAGCGTGATCACACAGTCTTCCGGAACAGCTGGTGCTCTCATGCATGTTTCAGTGTTATTTGCCTCGAAGCGAGCATAGAAGTAGTTTAGCTCGTCTGGTAGGCTCGTGTCACTCGGCAGCTCTTGGCTGTGCTTCCCTTTGTAATGGTTTGGCAAGCCCTGCCACATCCGACGAGCGTTGGAGCCGGTGTAGTACGATTCGATCTTAGTCCTGTATTGATGCTTTGCCTGTTTGATGGTTCGTCGGAGGGCATAGTGCGATTTCTTATAAGCTTCCGGGTTAGCGTTCCGCTCCTTGAAAGTGGCAGCTCTAGCCTTTAGCTCAGTGCGGATGTTGCCTGTAATCCATGGCTTCTGTTTGGGGTATGTACAGTGTGGGGACGACGTCATTGATGCACTTATTGATGAAGCCAAATACTCATGTGGTGTACTCCTCAATGCCATCGGAGGAATCCCGGAACATATTCCAGTCTGTGCTAGCAAAACAGTCCTGTAGCTTAGCATCTGCTTCATCTGACCACTTTTTTATTGATCGAGTCACTGATGCTTCCTGCTTTAATTTTTGCTTGTAAGCAGGAATCAGGAGGATAGAATTATGGTCAGATTTGCCAAATGGAGGGTGATGGAGAGCTTTGAATGCGTCTCTGTGTGTGGAGTAAAGGTGGTCCAGAGTTTTTTTCCCTTTGGTTGCACATTTAACATGCTGATAGAAATTTGGTAAGACGGATTTAGGTTTCCCTGCATTAAAGTCCCCCGGCTACTAGGAGCGCCGCCTCTGGGTGAGTGTTTTCCTGTTTGCTTATGGCGGAATACAGCTCATTCAGTGCCTGTCTTAGTGCCAGCATCAGTCTGTGGTGGTATGTAGACAGCTACGAAAAATACAGATTAAAACTCTCTCGGTAGATAGTGTAGTCTACAGCTTATCATGAGATACCTCAGGCGAATAAAACCTCGAGACTTCCTTAGATACCATGCACCAGCTGTTATTTACAAAAATACATACTCCGCCGCCCCTTGTCTTACCAGACGCCGCTGTTCTATCCTGCCAAGACAGCATATAACCAGCCAGCTGCATGCTGATAATGTCGTCGTTCAGCCAAGACTCTGTGAAGCATAAGATATTACAGTTTTGAATGTCCCGTTTGTAGTTTAGTCTTCCGCGTACGTCATCGATTTTATTTTCCAAAGATTGCACGTTTGCTAGCAGAATGGAAGGAAGTCAAGGGGTTTGAGTAGTTTCTGAATGCACTGTATGTATCGTACCTTTATTGCACAGTCAGACATTCCAAACCTTTTTTTCTGCTTCAACAACGTGAAAATTATTATTATTTTATTTTTTAAATCAACCCTGTAAAATGCTCTTTAATACCACTTTGCGTTATTTCCAAACAGATGCATCGGCATTGTGGAGAGGGTTCAGACGCAGTGTGTTTTTAAAAGCCATTGTAAATAGACTGATGTTTCTGCTATCTGGCAGGGACTATGCAGGTGTGAATAACGAAAGAAAAACAGAATAGTTTTGAGAGCCAGTTGGATGGCAAGACCGAGAGAGAAAGAAGACAGAGGGGTGAAGGGGGTTAAGAGGAAACAGTTGGTGCTGGCCAACACCAACTCATCTCCCACTCTTTTTCTCTCTTTCCCTCCCACTCCCTTCCTCTCCCCCTTGTCTCCACTCCTCTCTCTCTCTCTCTCCTCACTCTTTATTCTCCCGCTTTCTCTCTCTCCCTCTCCCCCTAATCTCTGTTCCTTTCTCTCTGTCTCTCCCTCTCCCCCTGGCACACTGATCAGTGTAGCATGAAGCTTTTAATTGAGGCGCATGTGTATCATTCCTGTGAGCTGCGGCAGATTGGATTAGCAGAGCGATGTGTCATTGAGTTGACTGACAAAAGACTACCACTGCACAGAGGGAAGTAGAGTGAGAGAGTCAGGCGCAGAAGAGTGGGAGAGAAATAGGCTGCTCTTTTAGGTGGGTTTCTTTTGGAGAACGTTAGGGAACATTGTGGCAATATTTACCAGGAATCTGTAGCTTCAAAGGGATAGGAGTTTAAAAAAACGAATCACAGTACCCGGGCACCATGCTTCTAGGTAAGTGATGTTTACTTAGTGGATGTCTGAGAAAAGTGTTGAAGTGCGCTAGCAAACTTGTCATTTAATTTGTCTCGTAGGTTTCTTGATAGTCTGTAAAAACAGTGATTGTCAGTACTGTACACATGTTGTGTTGCATTATTGAATATTGTTAGCCTATTTGAAATAGCATTCATCTTACCGTCGGTTGTCATTTGTGACAGACACAGGGAATTTGTGTAGTATAGTTATCCCTGTCACTGTCAAGTGTCAATTTTCAACGGTAGAAATCAGTGTCTGCAGGAAAAAAACACTCAAGAGTAAAGCATCCTTGTTTTTCCCCGATTTGACCCTTTGAGAAGAACAAAAAAAATGAACACTTGTGTTGTCGTTTCAAAGGGAAGGACAGAATTAATA
The DNA here is from genome assembly GCF_029448725.1 of Salvelinus fontinalis. Classification (NCBI taxonomy): domain Eukaryota; kingdom Metazoa; phylum Chordata; class Actinopteri; order Salmoniformes; family Salmonidae; genus Salvelinus; species Salvelinus fontinalis. Next base: position 44,462,437 of record NC_074665.1, on the reverse strand, counting down.
TCGCTGACCATATTGTTACAGACAATTATTGTGATCTCTGTGGTCCTGATTAGCTGATCTAGGCTAATTGTAGCCAATTGATGATACACTAGTGTTTTTTCTGGTAATATACAAAAAAAAGTAAAAAAACGAATGATCAAAATGTATTAAATATTTATTTATTTTTATGTACCATCTCATATATATATATATATATATATATATATATATATATATATATATATATATATATATATGTACTTCGCCTTCAGAAAGTATTCACACCCCTTTACTTTTTCCACATGTTGTTGTGTTATAGTCTGAATTTAAAATGAATTAAATTGAGATTTTGTGTCACTGATCTAAACACAATCCCCTGTAATGTCAAAGTGGAATTTTGTTAGTAGAAATGTTTGAAATAAACAAAAAACAAAAAACTGGTATGTCTTGAGAGAATAAGTATTCAACCCCTTTGTTATTGCAAGCCTTGATTAGGAGTAAAAATGTACTTAACAAATGACAAAATAAGTTGCATGGACTCAATAATAGCGGGTAAACTTGATTTTTGAATAACTACCCCATCTCTGTATCCCACATATACAATTATCTGTAAGGTCCCTCAATCGAGTGGAGAATTTCAAGCACAGATTCAACCACAAAGACCAGGGAGGTTTTCCAATGCCTCACAAAGAAGGGTACCGATTGGTAGATGTGTGTTTTTTAATGCCGACGCTGAATATCCATTTGAGCATGGTGAAGCTATTAATTACACTTTGGATGGTGTATCAATGCACCCAGTCAATACAAAGATACAGGCATCCTTCCTAATTCAGTTGCCGGAGAGGAAGGAAAATCCTCTGGGCTTTCACCATGAGGCCAATGGTGATTTTAAAATAGCTACAGAGTTTAATGGTTGTGATAGGAAAAAACTGAGGATGGATCAACAACATTGTAGTTGTCCTAACCTAAATGAGAGAATGAAAAGAAGGAAACCTCTGTACATAATAAAAATATCCCAAAACATGCATCCTGTTTGCAATAAGGCACTTAATTAAGTAATACTGCAAAAGATGTGGCAAACAAATGTACTTTTTGTCCTGAATACAAAGTGTTATGTTTGGGGCAAATCCAACACAACACATCACTGAGTACCACACTGAGTACCACACATTTTTAAGCATGGTGGTGGTTGCATCATGTTATGGGTATCCTTGTCATCGGCAAGGTGTAGGGAGTTTTTTACGATAAAAATAAACGTAATACAGCCAGACGCACCGGCAAAATCCAAGAGGAAAACCTGGTTCAGGCTGCTTTCCAACAGACACTGGGAGACAAATTCAGGTTTCAGCAGGACAAAAACCTAAAACACATTGCCAAATCTATACTGTAGTTGCTTACCAAGATGACATTGATGTTCTTGAGTGGCCTAGTTACAGTTTTGACATAAATCGGCTTAATTATCTATGGCAAGACTTGAAGATGGCTGTCTAGCAATGATCAACAATCAACTTGACAGAGCTTGAAGAATGAACAAAAAATTGAATGGGAAAATATTGTACAATCCAGGTGTGCAAAGCTCTTAGAGACTTACCCTAAAAGACTCACAGCTGTAATCGCTGCCAAAGGTGCTTCTACAAAGTATTGACTCAGGGGTGTGAATACTTATGTAAATGAGATATTTATGTATTTTGTTTTGAAAAGATGTGCTAAAAGGATCGGGTTTTGTGTATAAACACACAACAAAATGTGGAATAAGTCAAGGGGTATGAATACTTTCTGAAGGCACTGTAGACGTTGAATAATATCAGCTAGGAATGAACACAGGCTGCAATGCAAGCAGTACTCCATGGCGGCATAGCCCGAGCCCCGCGCTAGTTTCTTTAAACAAGATTAGGGAGATCAAAGGGAGGCGGTTGTGAGGAGATAGTTCTGTAGTTGCCTTGCGGTGATGCTGCAGCTGTTTTTATTCTCCTGCCAGTATCACTTTGAGCTTGGGCTGCTGACAATCTTTTATGGAGAAATTGTTGGATGCGTTCCCTATTCCGTATTTAGTGCAGTACTTTAGAGAAGAAAATGGTGCCATTTGGGACACTTCCCTTGTCCGTGTCAGAGTGTTGAGCGATGGAACAGTGGTGTGGTGTGAATGCTCTACCTCTGTTGTTGTCTTCAACCAAGTCAGTTATATCATCCATAATTGTGATTATAATATAGTTTCCTCATGTCTTAGATTTGTAGCTCCAAATAGAGGTTTCTCTCTTTTACAAAAAAGCAAACCGCTACCATAGCTGTATCCCAGTGAGCAAAATGCATATTTTACATATGTTGAAGTCACTTTCATTTTCAGTTCTAAGTGAAAGTTGAAAATATGTATTTTATGACTTTGAAAATTCATATTTTTATGGCCATTGAACATACGTATTTTATGGACAATGAGGTCTACTTTCATTTTCAGTTCTTTAGTTTACATATTTTACAGATGTTGAAAATATGTATTTTACAGCCATTGAAAATGCATACTTTTTGTTTCTACGGCCAAATATCAATCGTACATGATTACACTTACATCTACATGTCACTGACTGTAAGTAGATCTGGATAAAAACATCTGCTAAATGACCGAAATGTCAAAATGAACCACACAAGGTATTATTCTAATGAGCTATGCCCCGAAACAAGACCAAATTTGGACGGTCTGGACCGGACCAAATATGAATCAATCATAGATGTTTATGTTTCGGCCAAATCCAGACCAGACCAAATCTGAACCAAGTTTAGCCCAAACAAAGGCCGATCTGGACCAGACCAAATCTGAACCAAGTTTAGCCCAAACAAAGGCTGATCTGGACCAGACCAAATCTGAACCAATTCTGGGACAAATCAAAGCTGGACCGGACCGGACCAAATCTGAACCAAGTTTGGACCCAACCAAAGCCGGTCCAGACCAAATCTGAACCAAGTTTGGGATAAGTCAAGGCTGGTCCAGACCAGACCAAATCTGAACCAAGTTTGGGATAAGTCAAGGCTGGTCCAGACCAGACCAAATCTGAACCAAGTTTGTTCCCAATCAAGGCCAGTTAGGAACGGAGAAAATCTGAACCAAGTTTGGGCCCAATCAAGGCTGGTCCAGACTTGACGTAATCTGAACCAATCATAGACTTCTATTTTGGACAAATCAAGGCCGATCTGGACCGCACGTGACTAATATTTTTTTCATTGGATTCACCTGATCCTATATTCGAGTTTGACAAAATATAGACGATGATGTTATGTTGTTGTTGTTGATGATAATAATGATTATGATTACAGTGGCAGTAATGTTTGCAGCGATAATGCATAGCATAGCCACCATACGTTTTCACGAGCATCTAGCTCTATTCTCTTCTCAATCCTTTTTTTCCAGTTCTGGTCACATGTTTGCTACCCACAGTGTGTGGCGCATTAAGTCTCTGGTGTGCCAACGGCGCGTCCCCCCACTCCCCTCCCCGCTGTGGGCAACATTGCTGAGAGTGATGGCTAGCATTAGTCATTACAGAGTGGTGACAGCATGGGCTTGATTAGCCTGTCTGATAATGTCACTGAAAGTTGGCACACTGGCTGGTATGTCTGATGACCCCCCTGGGACAGGCATATGTACCGCCCACACCCCGGGGCTGCCCACAAGGGTTCTGGTGCAGTGGATAGAATAACCAATGCTAGACAATACTTCCTTAAAGGCTTAATGACATTTGTGGTTGTAAAATGGTTTGCTTGGTTGAGAATAGGTCATATAGCTAACCTGCCTACCAGCTACTGGTCTCTGCTACAACTAGGAACGGGTGGCTTTTTCATTTCAAGATCAAGTCGTCATGGCAATGTCATAATATTGTTAGGTCACTATCTGGATGCCAACCTGTATACAACTCGACTGTGACATCATAATGACATCATTTCAACCAGTTTTGCCCTCTGGAACAATCCATCATGTTTTCCCTCTATTGGCTAGGTTAGTGTTCTGACCATTGTCAGATAGACTTTATGTACTTGGCATCCCGCTGAGTATAGACTATGAACCCACGAAGCCCATGGAAATGTGTTTTTTTGGCTAGATGTTAGGATTTGAGGAAGATGCATGTTAGGAGTGACATCTATCAGGGCTAGGGGCTTAGGAGCGACTCTGGCATTAAATGCACATTTCTAGTGACTTTTGAGAAAAGGATACAGACAAATCTTAACTTACAAATGGGCACATTTACAAGTCTAAGGGGTGCCTTGCAGAGAGGCCCTTACTCTGTTACAGTCCAATCAGTCTTAGGACCTTGGCCATTCATACTGTACTGAATACCAATGTGACTGTTAATGTGGATACTGTATATTCAATTAAATATTTTATACTCTTTCTCTACTATTGTATGATTAATTTCCTCATATTTTTCTCACTTCCCCTATGTCAAGTTGTTACTACTGCTTCTCTACATACTGTATCGCTTGAAACCTAACGTAATATTTTCCAAGTTAAATACAGTTATTATACTGTATTATAAACTGGGTGGTTCGAGCCCTGAATGCTTATAGGCTGAAAGCCGTGGTATATCAGACCGTATACCATGGGTATGTGTCACGCCTGCTCCTGCTCTCCCTCTCTGGCACTCGAGGGCTCCAGGCTGCCCTCCATTACGCACACCTTTCACCATCATTACATGCAGTTGCGCAATATTGGACTCACCTGGACTCCATTAGTTTGTTGATTACCCCCTCTATTTCTGTCTGCTCCTCAGTTTGTTCCCTGTGTCAGCATTGACGTCGTTATTTTTCCCCTGTCCAGACGCTGTTCCTGTTCTGTTCCATGTCCGTGTTTCGTTAAATGTTCACTCCCTGTACCTGCTTCTCGTCTCCAGCGTCGATCCTTACAGAATGCTGACACCATTAAAGGAAGCAACAGGGAGTTTTTGATTTGTTTGGTGTTGTCGGGTCCGGGTGCCGTCGCCGATGGAACCGTGGTTGCCTCAGCTAGCTCGTCGGGCTTCCACACCTTAGCTGGCTTGAGAGGTCTTCTTGCCCCAGTTGGCTCGGCAGACGCCCACCCCACGTCATGCTTCAGCCAGCCCATCAGGCTCCCACGCCTCAGCCGGTTCGTCAGGCTCCCACGCCTCAGCGGGATCTTCAGGCTTTCACCCCTCAGCCAGATCATCAGGCTCCCACACCTCAGCTGGCTCGCTAGGCTCCCACGCCTCTGCCGGCTCGTTGGACTTCTACGGCTCAGCCAGCTTGTCCAGCGCCCATGCCTCGGCCGGCCCGTCAGGCTTCCCCAGGTCGGACGCCGGGTGGTGCACCAAGAGTGCACCACCCACCATCGATCCTTACAGTATGTCAAAACATGTATTTTTGCTGCTCTAATTACGTTGATAACCAGCTTATAAAAGCAATAAGGCACATCAGGGTTTGTGATATATGGCCAATATATTACGAAGTGATATATCACAAAGTGCTATGTCCTAGCACTTCGCGTTGCGTCATGCTTAAGAACAACCCTTAGCCGTGGTATATTGGCTGTAAAGGTTGTCGTAGTCGTTCTCCTCCTCAGATGAGGAGGAGCATGGATCGGACCAAGATGCGGAGTAGTAGGTATTCATGATTTAATGGCAAACCAACAAACACTACAAATTAACAAAACAACAAACGTGACTAACCTGCAACAGTCCTGTGTGGCCCAAACGCTGACACAAGAACAAACACCCACAAAACACCAGTGAAACCCTGGCTGCCTCAGAGACAAACGATACACACCTGTCTCTGATTGAGAATCATACCAGGCCGAACACAAAAAGCCAACATAGAAATAGAAACCTAGACCAACCCACCCAACTCACGCCCTGACCAACTAAAACAAATACATAACAAAGGAAAACAGGTCAGGAACGTGACATTGGCCATACACCACACCAACCTCCGGCCTTATTGCTTAAATTATAACCATCGACATACACAGTTAAAAACTATTTTAATTTTAAAAAGGTAGGCATGAAAGCTCAAACTGAAATTAATCAATCTCCACTCTACGCAATTATCAAAAATAAAATATAATCATGGCTGCCTCTCTCCTTCATGAAGTTAACACATGCAATGCACCCTAGACTTAAAGACATGCTTTGGAATTTTGGCGACTACTAAGTAATTTTTAAACTTCCTGGTTTAAACCTCCTGGAAGCTGTGGGGTGCCATTTTCCCAAAATGTTTCTCCATGTGGGCCAGCCCCTTAGCAATTCGAGTTTCAGCCAATGAGCTTCAGCCCACTTGCCATTTGAGTGACAGCTAGCATGATGCACACACAGCAGAGTGAGAGCGAGAGCAATGACGTGGTGCACATATCTGCACATATGTGATGTAGTACGCAATTTTCGGCGACCACTTTTGTCTCGTGAGTACTACTTTCAGGACTACTGGCTAAAAAGTATACAAAGGTACCGGAGAATCTCTTTAAGCTGCTATCATTTCATCAGAGATCATATATGATAATTCAGCTTGATTCACACTATGACAGATCATCAGTCTATGAACTCTATGAGCTTGGAAAGGCACTTCTCACTATCTTACCTGTTGGTTTGTAGCCGCTCTCTGCCTATCTGTCTGTTCATGGCTGTCACTCTCCTGCCATGATCATGATAGCACCGAACAAGGTCTTAACACATGGAACACCTTCATGACCCATAATCACTGTGATGAAGTTAAAGACATCTAAGTAGAAAGTACATTTTCCAGCGGTGATGTGTTGGCAGTTGCCAAGAACCTTACTTACAGTCCTTTGCACTCCTTTGAAGAGAACTCTTATTTCCTCTTTTTTTCTCTTCTTGACTGGTGGTACATCCATTGCTAACTTGCTGACCCTATGATCCAGACTAACACAGTGATTGTGCAAGTAATTCTGTAGCTACAGTTGTAAGTATTCGCTGCTGCTACTCTGTTATTATCTATGCATAAGTCACTTTAATAACTCTACCTACATGTATATATTTCCTCAATTACCTTGACTAACCGGTGCCCCACGCGTTGACTCTGTACCGGTAACCCCTGTATATAGTCTCGCTATTGTTATTTTACTGCTGCTCTTAATTATTTGGCACTTTTATTTCTTGTTATTTTAGGTATTTTTCTTAACTGCAATGTTGGTCAAGGGCTTGTAAATAAGCATTTCACTATAAGGTCTACACCAGTTGTATTCGGCGCATGTGACAAATACATTTTGATTTGATTTGGTTTATTCTTGGCATCAAAACAGTCGCTATCAGTTTTTCACACAGCCAGAACTACCCAGCCTTAGCTAGTTAGATAAAAACCCGACACAGCTGAAAATGACTAAACGTAAAGCTAACTACCCTGCAAACAATAATGAGTTGTTAGGACGTCACAAAATGGTCACCAGGACATAGTGTAATGGTCCCCAGGAAGTTTTGTCTGGTTCCCCGATTTCAGCGGGACGTCCCCAAGTACATTTTATCATGTTCCCCTAGTGATTTTGTCTAGTTCCCAGTTTGTCCTGGATTTATGCCCAATGATGTTTTAAGGACATTGTGTCAGTGTCCCCTGGAGTTTATTGTTTAGTTCCCAGTTTGTCCCAGGGACATCACCTGTTGGTCTTGAATAAACATTCTCCCACCCCCCACACAGACCCTAGTTTCATTACACGTCAACCCTTGTTACTGTTGTCAAGCCCATCAAGGCCCTGATTGGTGAACCACTAATCCATTAACAGCTCTTTGTCTTTTGGCAATTCTCAGGACACACACACACACAGCTTTTAACTTACTGTATTTGAAACAATTTAACATATATTACATTGTGTATGTTTAATCACACAGTAATTATTATGTAACATGTCCTCAACTGGGATTTGAATTTACAACCTCTTGGTTCACAGTATTCCTATCTTCCTGCTACCCAACTATGCCTGAAACAATGACTGATTTCACCCGCCTATTCCTACACTTTGCACTTCAAAGTAAATCTCAGCTCTGTTAAAAATACAACTATACTAAAAACCTCAACTCAAATTGCTGAAGTATGTAAATTAAATCAATGAGAGAATAGTCAGATTAACTGATCATTAAAATGGATGTACAAATGGCACTCTTTTGCTAAGTGCAGTAATGTACAGTGGGTCAAAAAAGTATTTAGTCAGCCACCAATTGTGCAAGTTCTCCCACTTAAAAAGATGAGAGAGGCCTGTAATTTTCATCATAGGTACACTTCAACTATGACAGACAAAATGAGAAAAAAAATCCAGAAAATCACATTGTAGGATTTTTTATGAATTTATTTGCAAATTATGGTGGAAAATAAGTATTTGGTCAATAACAAAAGTTTATCTCAATACTTTGTTATATACCCTTTGTTGGCAATGACAGAGGTCAAATGTTTTCTGGAAGTCTTCACAAGGTTTTCACACACTGTTGCTGGTATTTTGTCCCATTCCTCCATGCAGATCTCCTCTAGAGCAGTGATGTTTTGGGGCTGTTGCTGGGCAACACGGACTTTCAACTCCCTCCAAAGATTTTCTATGGGGTTGAGATCTGGAGACTGGCTAGGCCACTCCAGGACCTTGAAATGCTTCTTACGAAGCCACTCCTTCGTTGCCCGGGCGGTGTGTTTGGGATCATTGTCATGCTGAAAGACCCAGCCACGTTTCATCTTCAATGCCCTTGCTGATGGAAGGAGGTTTTCCCCCAAAATCTCACGATACATGGCCCCATTCATTCTGTCCTTTACACGGATCAGTCGTCCTGGTCCCTTTGCAGAAAAACAGCCCCAAAGCATGATGTTTCCACCCCCATGCTTCACAGTAGGTATGGTGTTCTTTGGATGCAACTCAGCATTCTTTGTCCTCCAAACACGACGAGTTGAGTTTTTACCAAAAAGTTCTATTTTGGTTTCATCTGACCATATGACATTCTCCCAATCTTCTTCTGGATCATCCAAATGCTCTCTAGCAAACTTCAGACGGGCCTGGACATGTACTGGCTTAAGCAGGGGGACACGTCTGGCACTGCAGGATTTGAGTCCCTGGCGGCGTAGTGTGTTAATGATGGTAGGCTTTGTTACTTTGGTCCCAGCTCTCTGCAGGTCATTCACTAGGTCCCCCCGTGTGGTTCTGGGATTTTTGCTCACCGTTCTTGTGATCATTTTGACCCCACTGGGTGAGATCTTGTGTGGAGCCCCAGATCGAGGGAGATTATCAGTGGTCTTGTATGTCTTCCATTTCCTAATAATTGCTCCCACAGTTGATTTCTTCAAACCAAGCTGCTTACCTATTGCAGATTCAGTCTTCCCAGCCTGGTGCAGGTCTACAATTTTGTTTCTGGTGTCCTTTGACAGCTCTTTGGTCTTGGCCATAGTGGAGTTTGGAGTGTGACTGTTTGAGGTTATGGACAGGTGTCTTTTATACTGATAACAAGTTCAAACAGGTGCTATTAATACAGGTAACAAGTGGAGGACGTTAAAGAAGAAGTTACAGGTCTGTGAGAGACAGAAATCTTGCTTGTTTGTAGGTGACTCCACTGTAAGACGAGTCCTATATCGACATAACCTGAAAGGCCGCTCAGCAAGGAAGAAGCCACTGCTCCAAAACCGCCATAAAAATGCCAGACTACGGTTTGCAACTGCACATTGGGACAAAGATCGTACTTTTGGAGAAATGTCTTCTGGTCTGATGAAACAAAAATAGAACTGTTTGGCCATATTTACCATCGTTATGTTTGGAGGAAAAAGGGGGAGGCTTGCAAGCCGGAGAACACCATCCCAACTGTGAAGCACGGGGGTGGCAGCATCATGTTGTGGGGGTGCTTTGCTGCAGGAGGGACTGGTGCACTTCACAAAATAGATGGCACCATGAGGTAGGAAAATGATGTGGATATATTGAAACAACATCTCAAGACATCAGTCAGGAAGTTGAAGCTTGGTCGCAAATGGGTCTTCCAAATGGACAATGACCCCAAGCATACTTGCAAAGTTGTGGCGAAATGGCTTAAGAACAATAAAGTCAAGGTATTGGAGAAGCCATCACAAAGCCCTGACCTCAAATCCTATAGAAAATTTGTGGGCAGAACTGAAAAAGCGTGTGCAAGCAAGGAGGCCTACAAACCTGACTCAGTTACACCAGCTCTGTCAGGAGGAATGGGACAAAATTCACCCAACTTATTGTGGGAAGCTTGTGGAAGGCTAACCGAAACATTTGACCCAAGTTAAACAATTTAAAGGCAATGCTACCAAATACTAATTGAGTGTATGTAAACTTCTGACCTACTGGGAATGTGATGAAAGAAATAAAAGCTGAAATAAACCATTCTCTCTACTATTATTCTGACATTTCACTTTCTTAAAATAAAGTGGTGATCCTAACTGACCTATGACAGAGAATTGTTACTAGAATTTAATGTCAGGATTTGTAAAAAAAAAAAAACTGTTTAAATGTATTTGACTAAGGTGTATGTAAACTTCCGACTTCAACTGTAACACAATAAAATAACAGTAACGAGGCTATATACAGGGGGTATATAGCATCATTATTGTTATTTCAATGTGTTACTTTAGTTTAATGTGTTACTTTAGTTTATTTAGTAAATATTGAGGACCAATGTGCGGGGGTTACCTGCTCCTACTCCCTTGATCAGGGAAGATGTCAGAATAGTCAGGGCTATAGCCACGGCCCTAGACTGAGACCATGGATGCGTCCCAATAACATCTCTCCTGAAGTGCACACTCATTCACTACTTCCCACAAATCTGAAAGCATTGGATGGGTGGAGGCATGGGCTAGTTTGAGGGATTTCTACCATATTTCTTAAACCTGTCATTTCCTTTTCAATTATTGAAGGGAACTGAACAAGTGCACTCTGTGGGAGCAGGGATAAATAATTGGTACGTAGCCTGTAAATCATCATGAGTCAGATAGATATGCAGCCATGCTGAATGTTTATCTGTGCAATGTCAGACTTGATAACCGTAGCATCTCCCTTGCTGTACGTAGGAAGAATTCTGTAGGATTTGAAGAAGCTATTGCTATTTTTACCATTCGAATATCTCTTTATCTCTCAGATTTTCATTTGACCTGTATGCATGAATCGAATGGCTTGAAACAATTCAAATAACAACTAAATATCCTGGTACTGGGTAAAAGCCATGTCGTTGACCTTAACAAAATAGCCCTGTAAGATCAAAGATCCACCACCATATTTTACAGTAGGTATGGGGTTCTTTTCTACTCATGCATTCTCATTTCGACGCCAAACCCACCACTGGTGTGCGTGGCCGAAGAGCTCTATCATCATGTCATCTGACTAAAGCACCGGTTCCAATTCAAGTGCCAATGCTGTTTAGCAAACTCCAGACGTTTACATTTGTTGGATGACATGAAAATTGAGCTCTTTGGCCACGCACACCAGTTGTGGGTTTGGCGTCGAAATGAAAATGCATGAGCAGAAAAGAACCCCATACCTACTGTAAAATATGGTGGTGGATCTTTGATCTTATAGGGCTATTTTTCTTCCACTGGTCCTGGGGCCATTGTTAAGGTCAACGGCATCATGACCTTTACCCAGTATCAGGATATTTTAACCAAGAATGGTTAATTGGCCACAAAATCTACTTTTTACAATGGCCATCTCAGCCCCCGGACTTGAAACCCATTGAAAACCGGTGGTTTAAATTATTGAGGGCAGTCCATAAGCGCAGACGAAGGATTTCAAGGGTGTGGAAAGATTCTGTATGGAGAAATGGTGTAAGATCCCTCCCAATGTGTTCTCCAACTCATAAAACATTTTTTTTTAAATGCTCAGTGTCATTATACTCGCAAGGTGAGATATTGAAAGGTATTGAAAACCGGGTGTCAATCATTTTGACCCCTACCTTTTTGAGAGAAAAAAATATTACTTGTTAAACAAAATCTCTTTCTCTAAGCAGTTGTATTAGTATCAAATAATATAATTTCCACATTTTATTTAGCATATAATATAGAATAATTAATTTTATACAGTCGTTTTTGCTCATCTTTATCAAGGGTGTCAATCATTTCGGCCCCAACTGTATTATACTTTGCAAATACATTAAATAACAGATTTGCCATATTTGATGAAGCAGGAATTCATATGTGGTCACATGTGGTCACATGTCACATGTGGTCATGTACTGTAGCTTGGTTGGTAGAGCATGGCGCTTGCAATGCCAGAATAGTGGGTTAAATTTCCTGGACCACATGTACTGTGCGTTAAATATATGCACGAGTGACTGTATGTCACTTTAGATAAAAGTGTCTGCTAAATGGTATAATGACAAAATTATAAAGAATGAAGATGGCACAGTGAACATGTTTCATTATATGTTAGCTGTGAAAATCAAGGACACTGTTTTCAGTGAAGAAAGATCGGTCAGTCAGTCAGTTTAAATCTGCTTTGGTGCTCGTTAGCGAAAATAGCATTTGTTCTGTCCAGACAGTTCTTTCTCTGTCTCAGTGTCATGGTTGATGGATTCTGGAGGGCTCCACCACTGATATAATTCCCTGCTCGCTGAGCGCTCCGAGTTAGTGTGTTAGCTGAACTCGACATGTCTAGAATATCCTTTAAGCTGTGACGAAATGTTATGCGTTAAGCAACACTATCTACTTGGAAGGTTTTTATCATGCGGCTTTGCCATCATCTTCAGAAGGCTTAGGTTGCCTTCCAAGATGGCTAGATTTTAGCTTTATAAATTGGTACTGTAGTATTTTTAGATGTTTGCCAAATGCTGGATACCTGAATAAAATGTAATGACTTCACTCTACTCTGAATCTATATCTCACTAGTTAAAACCTGGTAATGGATAAAAACCTATCTAATTATGACAAATCCAATACAAAGGACCAGGGCATGCATTCACAAAGAGTAGTGCTGAGTAGTACTGCGCATGTAGTGCTGATATAGGAACAGTTTTGTCTTTTAAGTGATAATGAATCATATTATATGGACAGGTGGAACCTTATCCTAGATCACCACTCCTACTATGTGATGCTTTTTGAATACGGCCCCTGGTCTCTCAATGCCCCAAATAGCACATTGTCCACATCACATCTCTATGACACAAAACACTTTGTCAGCAGTAAGGAGTCACATAAGTGCTGCTGACTTGACCGATAATCTTGCGTGCCACAGTATCCAGTGAATTGTCACAACAACAAAGCGGGAATATGCAGGTCTCAGGAGAACCGACCTCACAAAAACGTGGCCAGCAAGCCTTAAATCTTTCAATTCTAGGAATGGATATCGTAAAGGGAGAGGGTTTTTCACACGTCCTGATCCAAATATGTATGTCCGCTCACTGGTTGCTATTCCCAGTTTGAAGTGGTAGAGGTTGTTCACAACAGTATTTGGAGTATACTGCTGAATATGCAAGCTGTCGTCATTAGTTTCATATACATACAAAAATGACCAAACCTTAATAGCGGCCCTCTGGTAATGACTTGATTATGACCAGAAAAATGTATGTCTCAAACTAATGGCTGATATAGCAGTGTCCTATTTTTCTCGTCTCCAGCGTTATTAAGAGGACACTTCAAGCATCTGTGCTTGCCACTCTCCCAGTCTTGCTGAGACTCAGAGGAACGCTAATATTCTGAATGCTTTTAATTGGGAAGTCGACGGAGAAAGACACCAACGGACATGAAATATGTTTGCTGGCACATCTGCTGAGCACCATTCAATGGAGTGATTGGCCTAGCCTTATCTCAATGGGTGCAGCTGGTGCCAGTTTATTTTTAGGGGCTATTCAGAGGTCCTCACATTCCTACAGCTCAGCTATGCTGAGTTCATCCTTAAGGAGATGGTAACAGAATCTGTTTGAAAGGCACCGTAGCTTCCTCTCTGCATTCATTAATGAAATACTGTAGGTCGGTACTAGTGAACCCCAATATCATGGTGTTTGTAACATTCTTATCCAAATAAGAACATTTCCCCAGTCACTATACAAATTCAATTTGAAACGAAGCAAGTTAGCACTCAGCTTCCTGATTGTACCTTTATAATGCGTGGGTGTAGGACCCACAAGTGTTCCCTTGATAACTGTTGGGTGACCTGAATGGGTGACCACCAGTTATTTGCTTTGTTCCTCAGAAGAGGGTGCCTGGTATAGGCCCAGTTGCTGTAACCCAGTAGATAGTGTAGCTTTTGAGTAATACAGACATGACTCAAATGCTATGCTCAACGTAGCAGACATGGACTTTTGCCACTGGGCTTGCCACCTGTTGATAGTTAGAGCAAACATCTGTATAATGAAGGGGTGCACCATGTATTTGCACCTGCTGTAGAGCATGTGTAGTCAACTGTTTATATAGTTATTGATAGATTATATTTGTAACTTTTTGTAGAACAGCAACTTTTCAGGTGGCAAATTGGAAGGACACTACTGGCATTCTAGCCAAAGGCAACTGGACAAGTGGCCAGTGTTACCTCGTGTTGATTTTTAGTGTAACATTTCTAGTGTTGATTCAGGTGTTAACACTCATTGGTGTAAACAAAACAAAAAACAGTGTTTATGTTAATAACCAGTGTTAAACCAAAACCACACCCATCATTATCATATTTCCCAGCATGCTCTATATTGCAGGTAGATTTTTGGAATTGTTTGTTTCAAAATCAATGTTTTTGCATGTACATTAATTGATACATTTATCTTATGCTACTCAAATATAAATAACATACAGTGCCTTCAGAAAGTATTCATACCCTTTTGGCTTAGTCCACATTTTGTTGTCTTAAAGCCTAAATTCAAAGGCATTCGCACATCTGAGCAATCTTGGCAAAAATTGAAAAAGATGAAGGAAAAAGGAAACCGCACACTGCTCTTGATAGTATCACTGATATTTAATAAGCTTACGTATCGGCCTCACGGCCTTTGTCAGAGCTCTGACGAAGGCCGTGAGGCCGATACGTAAGCTTATTAAATATCAGTGATACTATCAAGAGCAGTGTGTGGTTTCCTTTTTCCTTCATGTTGTCTTAAAGCCTGAATTCAAAATGGATGAAAAAAAATATTCTCACCCATCTACATGCAATACCCCATAATGACAAAGTGAAAACATGTTTTTAATATTTGTAGAAAATGTTTTTGAAAATGAAATACAGAAATATGTCATTTACATAAGTATTCACATCCCTGACTCAATACTTTGTAGAAGCAACTTTGGCAGTGATTACAGCTGTGAGTCTTTCTGGGTACGTCTCTAAGAGTTTTCCACAGCTGGATTGTGCAACGTTTGCCCATTATTCTCTTCAGAATTCATCAAGCTCTGTTTCAATTGGTTGTTATTCATAGCTAGACAATCATTTGCAGGTCTTGCCATAGATTTTCAAGCAGATTTAAGTCAAAACTGTAAATCGGACACTCAGGAACATCCACTGTCTTCTTGGTAAGCAACTCCATTGTAGATTTGGCCTTGTGTTTTAGGTTATTGTCCTGCTGAAAGGTGAATTCGTATCCCAGTGTCTGGTGCAAAGGATTTTGCCCAGTCCTTAACGATTACAAGCATACACATAACATGATGCAGCCACCACTATGCTTGAAAATATCGAGAGTGCTACTCACTAATGTTGTATTGGGCTTGCCCCAAACATAACACTTTGTATTCAGGACAAAAAGTTAATAGCTTTTCCACATTATTTACAGTATTACCTTAGTGCCTTGTTGCAAACAGGATTCATGCTTTGTAATATTTGTATTTTGTACAGGCTTCTTTCTTTTCACTCTGTCAATTAGGTTAGTATTGTGGAGTAACTACAATGTTGTTGATCCATCCCCAGCTTTCTCCTATCACAGTCATTAAACTATGTAACTGTTTTAAAGTCCCCATTGGCTTCATGGTGAAATCCCTGAGTGGCTTCCTTCCTCTCTGGCAACTGAGTTAGGAAGGACTCCTGTATCAATTCAAATACAACAGGTGTAGACCTTACAGTGAAATGCTTACTTACAAGCTCTAATCAACAATGCATTTTAAAAACAAATACATTTGAATAAGAAATAAAAGTAACAAATAATTAAAGAGCAGCAGTGAAATAACAGTAGCGAAGCTATATACAGGGGGTACCGGTACAGAGTCAATGTGCGGGGGCACCGGTTAGTCGAGGCAATTGAGGTAGTATGCACATGTAGGTAGAGTTATTAAAGTGACTATGCATAGATAATAACAAGGAGTAGCAGCAGCGTAAAAGAGTGTGGGGGGGGGGGGGGCAATGCAAATAGTCTGGGTAGCCATTTGATTAGAGGTTCAGGAGTCTTGTGGCTTGAGGGTAGAAGCTGTTTAGAAGCCTCTTGGACCTAGACTTGGCGCTCCGGTACTGCTTGCCATGCGGTAGCAGAGAGAACAGTCTATGACTAGCCCCAGTGATGTACTGGGCCGTACGCATTACATTCTGTAGTGCCTTGCGGTCGGAGGCCGAGCAGTTGCCATACCAGGCAGTTATGCAACCAGTCAGGATGCTCTCGATGGTGCAGTTGTAGAACGTTTTGAGAATCTGAGGACCCATGCCAAATGGGTCCTCTATTCCCCCTCAGTCTCCTGAGGGGGAATAGACTTTGTTGTGCCCTCTTCATGACTGTTTTAGTGTGCTTGGACCATGATAGTTTGTTGGTGATGTGGACACCAAGGAACTTGAAACTCTCAACCTGCTCCACTACAGCCCCGTCGATGAGAACGGAGGTGTGCTCGGTCCTCTTTTTCCTGTAGTCCACAATAATCTCCTTTGTCTTGATCACTTTGTGGGAGAAGTTGTTGTCCTGGCACCACACGGCTAGGTCTCTGACCTCCTCCCTATAGGCTGTCTCATTGTTGTTGGTGATCAGGCCTACGACTGTTGTGTCATCGGCAAGCTTAATGATAGTGTTGGACTCTTGAATGGCCGTGCAGGTTGAACAGGGAGTACAGGAGGGGACTGAGCATGCACCCCTGAGGGGCCCCCGTGTTGAGCATCAGCGTGGCGGATGTGTTGTTACCTACCCTTATCACCTGGGGGTGGCCCATCAGGAAGTCCAGGATCCAGTTGCAGAGGGAGGTGTTTAGTCACCAGGGTACTTAGCTTAGTGATGAGCTTTGAGGGCCCTATGGTGTTGAACGCTGAGCTGTAGTCAATGAACAGCATTCTCAAATAGGTGTTCCTTTTGTCCAGGTGGGAAAGGGCAGTGTGGAGTGCAATAGAGATCATCATCTGTGGATCTGTTAGGGCGGTATGCAAATTGGAGTGGGTCTATAAGGGCACAAGACGAGATCCATATTCAGACACAGGAGGCAGATGGTTGAGCTCCGATATTTATTATACCATAAGGGGTAGGCAAAAGGCAGGTTGGGTACAGGCGAGAGTTCAGAAACCAGGTCCGAGTCCAAACAGTACAAGGCGTTAGGCAGGCTCAAGGTCAGGGCAGGAAGAATGGTCAGGCAGGTGGGTTCGGTGTCAGGACAGGCAAGGGTCAAAACCAGGAGGACTAGTAAAAACAGAGACTGGGAAAAATAGGAGCTAGGAGATAAACACTGGTTGACTTGGTAAACAAGACGAACTGGCACAGACAGACAGAAAACAAAGGGATAAATACACCGGAGATGATGAGCGACACCTGGATGGGGTGGAGACAAGCACAAGGACAGGTGAAACAGATCATGGCGTGACAGGGTCTATGGTTTCTGGGATAATGGTGTTGATGTAAACCATTATCTTTGTAGTGCCTGGGTGTATTGATATACCATCCAAAGTGTAATTAATAACTTCACCATGCTCAAACGGATATTCAATGTCTGCTTTAAAAAAGACAATAATTACCCATCTGCCAATAGGTGCCCTTAGTTGCGAGGCATTGGAAAACCTCCATGGGCTTTGTGGTTGAATCTGTGTTAGAAATGTACTGCTCGACTGCAACTTATGTGACTTGTTAAGCACATTTTTACTCCTGAACTTAATTTGGTTCGCCATAACAAAGGGGAATACTTATTGACTTAAAGTATTTCAGCTTTTCATATTTAATTAATTTGTAAAACATTTAAAAACATTATTCCACTTTGACATTAAGGGGTATTGTGTGCAGGCCAGTGACAAAATAATCTCTATTTAATATATTTCTTATTCTGGCTGTTACCCAACAAAATGTGGAAAAAGTCAAGGGGTGTGAATACTTTCTGAATGCACTGTACACTATTCTTAACTAATCAAATTTGTTATTTGGACTTATTGCACTCATTACCAAAGTGGTTGTTTCAGTTTAGATGGTTTAGGTAGTATCACATCTTAATCTTCCCAATCCGGCAGTCATTATGGATGCTGGTTGCGTTTGAAATATTTTTGGGCTGTATGCCAACACGAATTACACATCACTTTGCAAGCCAGCATGATGTGACTTGCCCTCAACATTAGGCCTTATGAAATATGTGTTGTATTGTGTTAAATGACTACATGTTTATGATAACATATTCACTTAAGATATCACTTGGTGTAGGTCACAGGACCGAAAATTGATAAATGCAATAACCCTGTCTCTGTAACTATCAAATACAGTTTTGGTTTGGAAACTCTACAATTCACTCGAAAGGCAAGGCACTCTGGGAAATATGCAAATAAGTCTTTAAACTAAGCAGTGTGTTAATTTAACACTGAAAAGTGTGGACCCGTAGAGACACTGGACTGTATTTTATTTTTATTTTTATTTATTCTAAGGGGTGGATCAGCTTAATATTGCGGAAATAATGTTGCTTCCAATGTAATTGTCTGCATCATTTCCGATCCCCCAATTGGAGTAAACTAATAAACACTTCTGCTTTTACCTTCAATTTATACATCTTATACACATTTTACAGACACAGTCTACTTTACAATAGTTCTCTCTTGTTTGTTTTTAGTCCTTCCTCTATGTCTGATGTCCATCCAGTTTGATTTCTATTTGTAACTATGCTATTTCACAAAAGTTCCGAACCTATTTACATTTTACAGATCCCGTATGCTTTACATTGTTTATCTTGTTATTAGTCCCACCCTTCAGCTCCATTCAACCCCTCCCAACTATCTCTCAACATCATCCATTTCGGACTTCTATTTGCCAACACTGGACTGTATTTACCTGGCTGTAATAGACTAGTTGGTTGTAATCTAGTTATGTGAGGACTTATTAACCAGAAGAATTGTTTACAACCAGAAAATTATGCCATTAAGATGTCCACTACATCAAAAAGAATGGTATTTATTTGGCACTTGGAAATTTGGAAGTGTTTTGCCCTCTTTACATCTACAGTATATAACCAAAGTAAACAGGCTTTCAGAATGCCCTGCTGGTTCAATGACTCAAGGACACCAGCAGTGGATTTAACCTTGAACAATTCATTGTATGTTTTATAATGCCAGTGTGAAAGTGGGCTCAGAGTGTAATAAGCGAAAATAGGGCAGATTACGATGGGAGGCCTGAACTTGGCTGGATGTTACCCTGCAGGAAGACTTTCTCACTAAGCCGTTGGGTTGCTGTGTGTGTGTGTTTGTGTGTTTATGTTTGCGTGTGCACGCGCATGTGTGCGTGCATGGACAGTGACAGAGTTAAAAAAAGAGTTTGCCTGGACAAAAAAGTATTTATTGACGAGTACAGAGGTGTTTTTTGCTGTCAAGAAAAGGAAGGTACCCCCCTTCTCTCTCTCTCTCCACCCTCTCACTCTCTCGTTTAGCTCTGCTGTAGCTGTCGATGGTAGCCTGCTTATCTAATGGAAACTAAAAACTCTCCCCCATCCTGTCAGCCTATTGTCCTAGTCTATAAGCAGCAAATAGCATCATCATTATTGCATAGGCACAGTAATTGCTTTTATTCCTTGACTAAATAAATACTTTGTAATATATCCCTAAAAGGAATGTGACAGATTGGAAAAAAAGCACGTTTTAAAATGCTCATTATGTGAGAAACGGTATGTTTTGCACGATTAGAAGTAGCCAGCGTTGATGAGTGTCGTGACTTAGTTACAATGGTGTGTTAAATCTTTAGTGTACGTAATCGTCTCTCTAAAGTCTTTCCAATTTAATTGTGTTGTTTTTTTCAGCCATGATTCTGCATCATTTGTGCAAACGGAGAGATAACTGTGCCGAGATAACAAGTCTTCTACCCTTGATGGTTTTAGAGTCAAATATGTTTTTATGAGAATACTTAAGCACATTCACAACATTCAGACAAACAGTGGTCCAATCAGAAACCACATGCGTGTGTGTGTGTGTGTATGTGTGTAAGCCCTGGGTCTGCCCAGGTGGTGAGGGGCAGCTGTCTCCCGTCTCTTCAGCTCCAAAACAAAGCCAAAGAGAGAACCCTGAACGTCAACAGGGCCCAAAATGAAATAAGATTAAAAAATATTTGATTGCTCTGTGATTCTATAAAAGAGAGCAAAATGAGAACAAGTGGATAGACATAGGCCCCCGTGCACACTCAGGTGGTAGTTAAATTGAGGGCAGGCTTAACTGAATGAACAAGAGAGACTAAATGTATTTATGAACATTTATTCAAATAGATGTGGGGGATGGCCCCGTCTCTGGGGTATGAACCCCAGAGCCAGACGCAGGGATGGCAGATAGCCCTTGGATGGGCATCTGGCATCAATACCCCACTGGCTGGATGTAAGATACTGTATTCTGATGCTGGGACCCTCAGCTGGTGGCGGTGAGGAGGTAGAGGGGGGACGGCGTAAACTTTTGCTGCAAGTGCGAGACAAGGGGTAAGCAATCATGATTTACCCCCATTGGTGAGAAAGAGAGCAAGGTGATTATTGAACTGCTATGCCCATAGGTATATTAGGAAGCCTGGTGGAATCATGTTCTTCTGCTGTGGCTCAATTGTCCAACGGCAACAAGTGACTGACATTCCGCATGTGGTTAATTGATCGCGAAGGAAGAGTGACCTGACATTTTCCTGTTGAGGATAGTTTTTATAAACATATAAAATATAAAGTTCCTGCTGTGTCCGTGTTAGGAGAATATTCCATCAACATTCCGCCAAGCATTCACAGTACATGGTTGCCATGTTCTCAGAATATAAGATACTAATGTTCTAGACACGTTTCATGAGAGGGGTATTTTATTAGGATCTCCATTAGCTGTTGCAAAAGCACCGACTACTCTTCCTGGGGTCCACACAAAACATGAAACATGACATATTACGAAACATTAATAGACGAGAACAGCTCGATGACAGAACTACGTACATTTATTGGGACAGCGCTTAGGGCGTTTGTCATTGGTGCTGGTGGCCTGGGTCCGAGACCTGCTAGGTTAGTCAACCTACTATCACATTCTTAGCTAAATATATTAATGTCATTATTTGGCAACAGTTACAACACATCTATCTGATCTAATTAAAATGTGTCTCTTATTAAAGGTTGGGAATCTGGAGGGCTTCCCCTTGAGCGCAAAGTAGTACTACATTTCCACTACCTCATAAATTGTCAGTATTTATTCATTCAATATAGCTGAGCATCTCAAAGAGACCCTTATCGTCTTTTTAAATCCAACAACACATTTACCATGTAGAACAAACGTGTCATTGAGAAACTAATTTTAATTATGTCAGATAGGTGTGTTGTAACAGTTGCCAAATAATGGCATTAACATACACTACCGTTCAAAAGTTTGTCCTTGTTTTTGAAAGAAAATCACATTTTTTGGTCCATTAAAATGACATCCAATTGATCAGAAATACAGCGTAGACATTGTTAATGTCGTAAATGACAATTGAAGGTGGAAACGGCAGATTCTTTATGGAATATCTACATAGGCGTACAGAGGCCCATTATCAGCAAACATCACTCCTGTGTTCCAATGGCACGTTGTGTTAGCTAATCTAAGTTTATCATTTTAAAAGGGTAATTGATCGTTAGGAAACCCTTTTGCAGTTATGTTAGCACAGCTGAAAACTGGCCTTCTAGGCAGAGTTGCAAAGAAAAAGCCATATCTCAGACTGGCGAATAAAAAGAAAAGATTAAGATCGGCAAAAGAACACAGACACTGGACAGAGGAACTCTGCCTAGAAGGCCAGCATCCCGGAGTCGCCTCTTCACTGTTGACGTTGAGACTGGTGTTTTGTGGGTACTATTTAATGAAGCTGCCAGTTGAGGACTTGTGAGGAATTCTGTTTCTCAAACTAGATACTCTAATGTATTTGTCCTCTTGCTCAGTTGTGCACTGGGGCCTCCTACAACTCTTTCTATTCTGGTTAGAGCCAGTTTGCGCTGTTCTGTGAAGGGAGTAGTACACAGCGTTGTACCAGATCTTCAGTTTCTTGGCAATTTCTCGCATGGAATAGCCTTCATTTCTCAGATAAAGAATAGACTGACGAGTTTCAGGAGAAAGGACTTTCTTTCTGGCCATTTTGAGCCTGCAATCGAACCCACAAATACTGATGCTCCACATACTCAAATAGTCTAAAGAAGGACAGTTTTATTGCTTCTTTAATCAGAACAACAGTTTTCAGCTGTGCTAATATTGCAAAAGGGTTTTCTAACGATCAATTAGCCTTTTAAAATGATAAACTTGGATTAGCTTACACAACGTGCCATTGGAACACAGGAGTGATGGTTGCTGATAATGGGCCTCTGTACGCCTATGTAGATATTCCATTAAAAATCAGCCGTTTCCAGCTATAATAGTCATTTACAACATTAACAATGTGTACACCGTATTTCTGATCAATTTGATGTTATTTTAATAGACTTTTTTTTGTTGATTTTCTTTCAAAAACAAGGACATTTCTAAGTGACACCAAACATTTGAACAATAGTGTATATTGCTAAGAATGTGAGAGTAGGGTGACTCCCCTAGCGGGTCTCGAACCCAGGCATGTGCTTATTGGGCTAGTATACAGTAGTTAGGCCCTGTCCAGAAGAAACCCTAACCCCTCCTCCCTAGGCAATTATGTAGATGAAGCAACTTGATAGATGTAAGCAATAATGGTGATTGCACCCGATACCTGATCTGAGACCCGAGCGGGTCGGATCCAGAATTCTAAATAATGTCACGGGTCTGGGTCGGATATCTGGTTTGATTGTCACAGGTCTCGGGTTTGTGTCATTTTAACTGACTTGTCCGGAAGGGCACGTACAGATCTGAACGTTACTTCTGCAGTAGAGAAAGAGAGAGATTTTATAATTTATGCTGCTGCTTTTGCTTTTCATGAGAGTGGAGCATAGCGAGTGTAGCTTGTTGTTGTTGTTGGCCAATCATAAGTCATTGAAGCGGCAATAGGCTACAGTCATAGAGCCTCCGTGTGGCAAAAGTTAGGAGATATCTAATCAATGGAAGATGCAATTAAAATGACGGAATTAGAAGTTAAAGGAGAAGGATAGGCTATAACAACCTAGAGCCAACGGCTACTTAATATTCTGAATGGAGTTGTTGTTTTTTGTAAATGTAGAATGAGAAAGTGCATGCACTGCAACCTCAATTAACCTAACAGTTAGCTGGCTTAACTAGCTTCTCCGGGTTTGATGTAGTCAAGACAGGTACTATGTAATCATATTTTATGATAAATAACCTAGCTATGGCAGCTATTAGTCTACTATAGCGCCAGTAGGCTTGGTTGGTTGCTGTCTCTCTCTCCATCCCTGCTCCCTGTGTCACTCATTCACAGTACGTCCCCTCCCCCGCTTGCTAGAGCGGCACCTCTCTCTCCCTCTTGCGCTTTATCAGCTCCGGTTAATAAAGTAACTTAACAAATGTCTAATATTTCAAATATATACGTTGAAAACACTACGTTTAAAGCACTGGGTGTGAGAGTATCCCAAACCTTGCCAACAGACAAAGCACTATGATTGGATCAGGGGTTTACCAATCAGAGCCTTGATTGGCTTGGCAACAATAACAAGACATGATTTGTAATTACATATTTCTTGGGGGGGGTGAAACGTGTCTAGAACATACATATTTTAAGTTATGAGAACATGGTAACCGCGGTCTGAGTAAGGTCTATTTGACATGGTCTCTTGGAAACATTCCTTGCACATCACGGGAACATTACTATGAAAACGTTAGTTAATGACCTAATGAGACTCTTAAGGGAACGTTCGACAATATGGTGTGTCGTAAGGGATGACGTCAGCTCTGAAACACTCTTCTGAGATGCTGTCAGTGCGATCCTCTGCGTTGAAAGGCTTGTTACCCTTTTCCTCATCCAAAGAATGATAAACACTGGGACGGTGAGTCACCCAAAGACTAATCCTCAAAATAATAGCGATTAAGCCCCCAGTTTGCAGTGTGCCATCATTTCTCTGCCTCATAAGCTTTTATCCCCACTCTATGAAAAGGATCATTGCGTCTACACTCCTATCATCCATGAATATGGTATCTTTCTCTGGGGAAGTCGAAGACGGGTTGAAAGACGGGGCAGCAGGGTAGCCTAATGGTTAGAGCGTTGGCCTAGTAACCGAAAGGTTGAAAATTCAAATCCCCGAGCTGACAAATCTGTCGTTCTACCCCTGAACAGGCAGTTAACCCACTGTTCCTAGGCTGTCATTGAAATTAATAATTTGTTCTTAATTGACTTGCCTAGTTAAAAAGAAGAGGAAAACTGTTTTACCATAATTTCAATGGATCGTGAATGGCAACTCTTGTGTAGTGTAAAAAATGCATATATATATATACATACTTTCAGACATACACACAACAAATATAAGGGTAAGACTAAAAAGCATGATTCAATGCACAGTCGACCAGTTGAAAACAACGACTGCAAAAGACTGAGTGCGTAGTTAAAAGTGTCAAATGAATGCCAAAATATGTTATAAAACTTTTTTTTTTAAACCTATAACTATACTTGTAGCCAAAATATTTTCTGAGACAAATATAAATTCACTCACAGTTGATGTTCGGGTACCGCTTCTATGGAGCAAAACACTACATTTCTTGCCTGGTACTTTTTGTGACTTAATGCTTGAAAGATTATTGAGATCAATTGCAGATTTGTGTGAGAGAGAGGGGGAGAGGGGGGGAGACAGCGAGGGAGAGAATGGGGTGACAGAGAGAGAGAAGAGAGAAAGGGGAAACAGAGAATGAGAGGGGGTGAAGGGAGAGAGTAAGAGAGAGAGAGAGAGTTAGAAAGAGAGGGAGATAGATAGAAAGAAAGAGAGAGTCAAAGTCCCCGAAAGTCACAATTTAGCACAGCACCCAGTTGGAGGTGAAAATGTTCCCCTAGTTTCTGCTTTATCACACACACACACACACACACACACACACACACACACACACACACACACACACACACACACACACACACACACACACACACACACACACACACACACACACACACACACACACACACACACACACACACACACACACACACACACACGCACACACGCACACACGCAAGCACAAACACACATTCTATTTAATGGATCCTGATTGCTATTAATGTGTGCTGATGGTAATATCTCCAGGGGTAGTGTTCACCTCTATCAAGATCAAAAGTAATATAATTGGCTATTTAAGCCCCATTTGCTCTCTCTCTCCCTCTCTCGCTCTCTCTTCCCTCTCTCTCTCTCTGCTGACCAATCTCTTATAGCTGTACCACAATAGAAATGTGTGTGCCAAGCTGCAGTACTCCAAACTTGATTTGGATTAAGTGCTGTCCTTAGTCTTTAAAATATTATGGTTATTTTTGGACAACTTTGCACATTGAGAGTTCTGCTTAGTGGACAGAAGGACAGAAATGTGTAGATTGAAGTACTCAGTATGGCAGTAGGGATGGGCACGGGTATTCGATTATTCGAATATCCGAACAGACGTTAATATTCAATTACCTGGCAGAGTATTCTTTTTTGAGAGAAAGGCTTTAAAAGGCTTTGACTAAAATACAATCAAATTATCTGTGACATTGCTACATAGCCAACAAGGATAGACCATTACATTCAAAATTATTATAAAACTAGTGATGCAACGATATGACATTTTTGGCCGATATACGATATTTTCCTGGCCCAAAAAAACCCTGACACCGATAACTGATATTTAAAATGTTAGCGACCTTTTAAGCATTCTAGCGCAGTTAAATAGTTAACACACACACATGGACGCAGCGGTCTAAGGCACTGCATCTCAGTGCAAGAGGCGTCACTACAGTCCCTGGTTCGATTCCAGGCTGTATCACAACCGGCCGTGATTGGGAGTCCCATAGGGCGGCGCACAATTGGCCCAGCGTCGTCCGGGTTTGGTCCGGGGTAAGCCATCATTGTATGTAAGAATTTGTTCTTAACTGACTTGCCTAGTTAAATAAAGGTTACACACACCAACCACACTGACCAAAAAGTTATTTTGTTGGGATTTAAATATGTCCCCATTACCAGTAAAACATAATCAAAACCTATTTCTTTCACTTACTTGCTGTGCTGTTTCGTTGTTCATTTGTTCAGTCATTTCATTCTCAACCAGGATTTTTATGGAACGCCGTTTGGGTCTTTGCCAAATAAGCTTGTTGATCAATCAGGACCTGAATATGACTGCATGTCACATAATAATTTAACGCCTTCAGACATTTTTTATGTAGTTATTACACATTGATTACAATATCACTCGTATTTCATATGTCACAACGATTCATCGATACGTATGCTATGTAATGCTTTATTACCAACGCGGTATTGTAAACACGTTGTTCGTGGCCGGTCTTTACTTGTTTGCAAACTTTTTTGTACAGCTTTGACAGTGCTACTGATAGTAATGGTGGTGCTTGGCTTGCATGTGCAAATTCAGAACACACTACATTCTATAATAGACCTGTGTTATTTGACGTGTCAAATTAAACGCTTATTTAACGTGTCAAATAGTTTTATTGTCAAATAGTGTTATTTGACGTGGATCATTTTTGACACGCAAAGACCCAAACGGCGTTCCATACTATGTCGCAAAGCTAATAGCAGTGACGACATTACTGTGTAACTCCGGTAGGGCAACATCTGAAAAATAGCGCACTTGGTAGTGTGTACCGGTGCTCGACCAGTCGTGAAAGCCAACATCACCCACAATAGAGAATGGTTGATTGTCAAGGGCAATGAATTCCATTATCTTGGCGTTAATGGATTTCACCTTTGAGTTATCTCGCCGAAATGTTCTTTCTCTTTCAAATGACTGCTCGACTTATTAACTGCTCGATCCACACAGCAGACATTGTGGGCTAGGTTAGGAATTCTGTGTTGCACGTGTAGCGCAAAATTTTACGTAGCGTCATTACGTCATGTACCTACGTTATATAGGTATGCACGTCAGCTTTGACATCGGTTTTGCACTTCGGTGTTAAACTAGACATCGGGCCGATACTGATGTTGCCATTTTTAGCTAATATCGTCCGATTCCGATATGTTCACCGATATATATGACTGTTTTATGACAGTTTTTATGACTGCTCCCCATAAAAAAGACACGGCCCGGGAGCCTACACCCAATACCTCAACTTGTTGTTATTGTCGGTCAATCGAAGTGGCGCTACAGTCAGAGGCTCCATGTGTAGCAAATGACGTTAAGTGAGATTTAAAAGTCCGGAATTAAGTTGGCTAAATGAGAAGGAGTAGGCTACAATGATCACCAAACAGATAGGCTGTTGTTTCATATGAATGGGGTTGTTGTAGACAAGGACAGGAAGCGCTAAATAGCCTCAATTAGCCTAACTACTTTAGCTAGCTGGCTAAATTAGCTGGCTACTGTAGCCAGGTAGCTTCTTTACAACAATTTGATGTGGTCAAGACAAGCACTACCAGATGGTTTGATATATAACCTATTGCAGCAACAAGTTTGTCTAACTAGCTTGAGTCGGTTTGGATTTTCTCTCTCTCTCTCTCTCTCTCTCGCTCTGACTGTCACACACACACCAGCCCCTGAAATACACTTGTATTTCAACTATCTGGATAAATTTCATGATATTATTCGAATAGCAAAATAATTTTGAATTCTCATCCCTATACGGCAGTCAGAATTTATTTGAAGGAGAGGTGTGGCTTTGTATTAATTTCCATTGAAAATGTCCACAAGATGTCAGTCTTTGAGTGCACAAGGATGATAGGAATTCAGAGTCTACAAAGTAGCTTGGGAAGTGTGTTGATCACCTCCAGTTGACATCGCCAATACAGCAAAGAGGTATCAGTGACAGTTGAATTCTAGCCTTAGCCCATTGTCTTAGGCCAGATAGTATGTCAGGTAGAATTGACAACACCTGTTGGAAGACAATGGATTTTCAGCATCTGTATGTCTTCCACCCACCCTCTACAGGTACGCTGTCCCAGGCCAACCCCCTCCTGGCCTCCCTATCCCTCCCGGGACGGCCCCTCCAGACCCAGCTGGACATCAAGCACTTCCTGCCGCTCCACGTCAACGCCTCCTCCCCCCTCAACCTCTTCCCCAACTTCAACATGGTGAGCTGCTCTCACACACACACACATGCATGTAGACAGGCATGCACACACTAGGGTTGGGTGGTATCCAGATTTTCATACCGTTTCTGTACCATACCGGGGTATACGCAATTTTTTATTACATTTTTTTTTTGCCACACAAAACTATTTAGGCAACAGGGATCTTGATCCAGGAGGGGATTTGCATGTATCTGTTCTAACCAAGAAGCTTGATCTTGACATCTAGCCACTTAGCTAGCAAGTTAGCAAACCAAATGCATAGCTGGAACACAAGGCTTGATAATTTATTTGACACATCTTTGATTTCTTATAGTTCGACTATATTTGTAGTTATAAGCAGTGGCGTAGCACGCACCCCTGCAGCCCCCGCTAGGCGAGGGTGCCCCCAACCCACATTTTTTTAATATATATTTATGGGGAGGTATTGAAAATCATATCGTTTGTATTTCAAAATACTCCGGTATACGGTATAAACGGTATATCGCCAAAGCACACACACAAGCATTCATGCGTATGTTCATGTACACACACACACACACACACACACACACACACACACACACACACACACACACACACACACACACACACACAATGTTCGGAAGTATGTCCAGTTCCTATCTTATCACCTGTTCCTCTATGTACTTGATGACATGTATACACATACTGTACATCTATGAACTCCAAAACATACCTTGTCACATCTTTTGGATTAGGCGTGTTGTGGCAAGTGCAGGCGGAAGTGACATCACACCACTCAAATATGGAGAAGCTGCACATGGAGAGATCCATGATTGACTGTTAGTTTTTCTATTTGATGGCCTCGTACAGGGATGCTCAACTACAGTCCTGGAGGGCAGCAGTGTCGGCTGGCTGTCTTCTTATGTCTTTGCCTCACAATATCAGACCAAATTATTTTGTTCGGAAATCTCTCGCCAATCAAGAAATCAGCAGGGCCCTCGAGGTCTGGCGTTGTGCAATCCTCCCTGACCTTAGTTGTAGGGGTGGTTGTAGGAGTGGTCATGGACAACAACCCTCCTGAGGAGCTATGAACCCTGCAGGCTTTTCCTCAAGCCCTTCTCAAACATACCTTGATTAGGGTCGTGTTCATGAGGCCACAAACGGAATCAAACAGACTGAAACAGGGAATACCTGGACTAATTTTCCCTTTCCGTTGCGAAGCTTTCTAAAAGTTTTCCGTTGTGTGCCCTGATGAACATGAGCCAGGTATTTTAGAGCAAAGGCCTACAGGAGAGTAGCTCCCCAGGAGGGTTGGTTGACCGCCCATGTAATAGTTAGACACCACTAAATCTGAGTAATGTTTGTGTTTAGTCTGGCTTGTTTTGTGTGCGACAGATGGACCCGGTTCAGAAGGCGGTTATCAACCACACGTTCGGTGTTGCACCGCCCAAGAGGAAACAGATCATCTCCTGCAACATCTGTCACCTCCGCTTCAACTCCACCGTAAGTCAGTCAACTCCGTTGCAACAATACTACAGGCTGAAGCTATCCTCCTCTCTTGTCAGATCGTTCATCACTCTGCCGGTGTACGGGTGCGTGTGTGCGCATGCGTGCTCCTGTTCCTCTATCTTTGTGAAAGTTGTGTGTGTTGTGTTGTGTTGTTGTTGTTGTTGTCGCTGAGCCTTCCTCCACCTATCAGCCAGAAAAAGCATTAAACCCAGACACCCTCTCTCTGCTGGCATCCAAATCCCCACATAGAAGAACCATCACAGTCCACACACACAAAAACTGACACTCACACTCACTGAGCACACAGAGACACATGAACACAGAGGGAATGCTTAATACATCTGTAGACTGCTCCGTTCACGAGAACTAATTACATTTTTGGGGCTCAAGCTATGCTTTTCAATTAATTGAAGAACTGCTTGATGGTGCTGTGATGTACTGTATACAGTATATATACAGTGCATTTGGAAAGTATTCAGACCCCTTGACTTTTTCCACATTTTATTACTTTACAGCCTTATTCTAAAATTCCCCCCCCTCAATCTACACACAATACCCCATAATGACAAAGGGAAAACAGGTTTTTTGATTTTTTTTGCAAATTCATACAAATGTGAAAAACAGAAATATCTTATTTACATAAGTATTCAGACCCTTTGCTATGAGACTCGAAATTGAGCTCAGGTGCATCTTGGTTCCATTGATCATGCTTGAGGTTTTTCTAAAACTTGATTGGAGTCCAGGTGTGATAAATTCAATTGATTGGACATTATTTGGAAAGGCACACACCTGTCTATAGAAGGTCCCACAGTTGACAGTGCATGTCAGAGCAAAAACCAAGCCATGAGGTCGAAGGAATTGTCTGTAGAGCTCCGAGACATGATTGTGTTGAGGCACAGATCTGGGGAAGGGTACCAAAACATTTCTGCAGCATTGAAGGTCCCCAAGAACACAGTGGCCTCTATCATTCTTGAATGGAAGAAGTTTGGAACCATCAAGACTCATCCTAGAGCTGGCCGCCTGGCCAAACTCACCAATCAGGGGAGAAGGGCCTTAGTCAGGGAGGTGACCAAGAACCCAATGATCACTCTGACAGAGCTCCAGATTTAATCTGTAGAGATGGGAGAACCTTCCAGAAGGACAACCATCTCTGCAGCACTCCACCAATCAGGCTTTTATGGTAGAGTGACAAGATGGAAGCCACTCCTTAGTAAAAGGCACATGACAGCCTGCTTGGAGTTTGCTAAAGGCACCTATAGACTCTCAGACCATAAGAAACAAGATTCTCTGGTCTGATGAAACCAAGATTGAACTCTTTGGCCTGAATACCAAGCGTCACTTCTGGAGGAAACCAGGCACCATCCCTACAGTGAAGCATGGTGGTGACAGCATCATGCTGTGGGTATATTTTTCAGCAGCAGGTACTGGGAGACTGGTCAGGAACGAGGGAAAGATAAACGGAGCAAAGTACAGAGAGATCCTTAATGAAAACCTGTTCCAGAGCACTCAGGACCTCAGACTGGGGCGATGGTTCACCTTCCAACAGGACAGTGACCCTAAGCACACAGCCAAGACAACGCAGGAGTGGCTTCGGGACAAGTCTCTGAATGTCTTTGAGTGGCCCAGCCAGAGCCCGGACTTGAACCTGATCGACCATCTCTGGAGAGCAGCGATGCTCCGCATCCAACCTGACAGAGCTTGAGAGGATCTACAGAGAATAATCTGAGAAACTCCCCAAATACAGGTGTGCCAAGCTTGTAGCGTCATACCCAAGAAGACTCGAGGCTGTTATTGCTGCCAAAGGTGCTTCAACCATGTACTGAGTAAAGGATCTGAATACTTATGTAAATGTGATATTTCAGTTTTACATTTTTTATACATTGTCAATAATAAAAAATAAAAAATGTTTTTGCTTTGTCATTATGGGGTATTGTGTGTGGATTGATCAGGGTGGAAAACAATGTAATCAATTTTAGAAGAAGGCTGTAATGTATCAAAATATGGAAAAAGTTAAGGGGTCTGAATACTTTCCAAATGCACTGTATGAACTGTGTAACTAGTTACCAGGTTGTTTGCCAAAATCCTTTCCCCTTTCCTAATTTCTTTTCATTTTTGGTTGCTGTTCTGATGCTGAGATCCAGGGATCTCTTCTCCTCTCATACTGTTTCTTTGTCTCCTCCATGACCAGAACCAGGCTGAGGCTCACTACAAGGGCCACAAACACGCACGCAAGCTGAAATCCATGGACGCCCAGAGGAACCGTCAGAGGGGCCAGGGCTCCATGGCAGGGAGGGAGAGAGACAGGGAGAGGGGGAAGACTGGAGTGGAAA
The DNA here is from genome assembly GCF_029448725.1 of Salvelinus fontinalis. Lineage (NCBI taxonomy): Eukaryota > Metazoa > Chordata > Actinopteri > Salmoniformes > Salmonidae > Salvelinus > Salvelinus fontinalis. Next base: position 44,430,272 of record NC_074665.1, on the reverse strand, counting down.
AGTCCCTACCAGCACTGATGGACCCCAGCCTCACAGAGGGAACAGGTAAAATACCAGGTCTGGAAAAAAAGCTCCCCCCTCGCCTGCTCTCCTTCCTTCCTTAAGGCTTGAGATCTGATTGCAATCAGCAATTAGGATTCATGTCAGATCAGTGATCATAGCAAGGAATGTGCATGCGGAGGATGTCGTTTTGACGTGTAGGAGCGGAGCTGTTGTTGTAAGCTATCCTGGAATTCACATTGATTATGGTTCTGTTTCACGATTGTTTCAATTCACTGAATACGTGTGGATTCCAGGCCTATTGTAACCCTGTTTTCTGTTCGCAAAACACAGCACAGAAACAGCACAGAAACTTGCCCATAATAACCATTTTAGGTAGACAAGACAGGTACTCTTTATCCAAGTTTGGAAAGCTACTGCTAGGGATTGCATTGCATGCAACGCATTTTCATGACAGTTGTGTTGAATCCGCTTTAAGATCACAGATTTCTCACGGACATCGTAAAAAGCTAAGTTACGGTAGGAGATCATTCCTGCTCAATTTTTTTTTGCATTTTAGTGCCATTTTGTGGACAGAAAATGTTGCCCATACCGTTTACCGATCAAAACAGTATCTTTGTCTTCCTGTTATTTTGTGTCTCTGTCTTGTCATTTGTCAAGCCATTTTTCTCATCTGAAAATAGCCCCATCTCCTGTCGCTCCTTCCTTCGCCGTATTTACTAGACTCATCTTTGTTTTCTATTGATTCTCTCGATACTTCGTTCACCATAATTCAATTCCATTTAATGACATAATGATAGAGCCTTTATATCCAGGGTAACCATGGCAATTGATTAATGGAGAGAAACGGAGAGATAAAGGGAGAGAGAGAAAGGGACAGTGAGGGAGAAAGGGAGAAAGAGTGAGAGAAAGGTAAGAGATTATTGATTTATTACTAACAGTCTCGTATATTCCTGTCTTTGACCATCGTTTTTATATGTTTAATTTGACAATGTACAGTGCTTTCAGAAAGTATTCACAGCCCCTTTCCAAATTGTATTGTTTTACAGCCTGAATTTAAAATGGATTTGATTGAGATTGTTTTTGTCACTGACCTACAGACAATACCCAATAATATCAAAGTAGAATTATGTTTTTCTAAATTTTGACGAACTAATTCAAAATGAAAAGCTGAAATGTCTTGAGTCAATAAGTATTCAACCCCTTTATAATGGCAAGCCTAAATAAGCTCAAGAATAAAAATTGGTCATATAATAAGTTGCATGGACTCAATCTGTGTGCAATAATAGTGTTTAACATTATTTTTGAATGACTACCTCATCTCTGTACCCCACACAGTTGAGCAGTGAATTTCGAACACACATTCAACCACAAAGGCCAGGGAGGTTTTCCAATGCCTCGCAAAGAAGGGCACCTATTGGTAGATATTTATTTTTTTAAAGTAGACATTGAATATCCCTTTGAGCATGGTGAAGTTAATTAATTACACTTTGGATGGTGTATCAATACACCCAAACACTACAAAGATACAGGCGTCCTTCCTAACTCAGTTGCCGGAGAGGAAGGAAACTACTCAGTTACAAATCAAAACAGTTACAAATCAAATCAAATGTATTTATTTTTATATAGCCCTTCGTACATCAGCTGATATCTCAAAGTGCTGTACAGAAACCCAGCCTAAAACCCCAAACAGCAAGCAATGCAGGTGTAGAAGCACGGTGGCTAGGAAAAGCTCCCTAGAAAGGCCAAAACCTAGGAAGAAACCTAGAGAGGAACCAGGCTATGAGGGGATTATAACAGAACATGGCCAAGATGTTCAAATGTTCATAAATGACCAGCATGGTCAAATAATAATAATCACAGTAGTTGTCAAGGGTGCAGCAAGTCAGCCCCTTAGGAGTAAATGTCAGTTGGCTATTCATAGCCGATCATTAAGAGTATCTCTACCGCTCCTGCGGTCTCTAGAGAGTTGAAAACAGCAGGTCTGGGACAGGTAGCACGTCCGGTGAACAGGACGAGTTTAATGGTTGTGATACGAGAAAACTGAGGATGGGTAAACAATATTGTAGTTACTCCACAATACTAACCTATTTGACAGAGTGAAAAGAAGGACGCCTGTACAGAATACAAATATTCCAATACATGCATCTTGTTTGCAATAAGACACTAAAGTAATACTGTAACAAAGCAATTCATTTTTTACCTGAATACAAAGTGTTATGTTTGGAGCAAATCCAATACAACAGATTACTGAGTAGCACTCTCCATATTTTCAAGCATAGTGGTGGCTGCATCATGTTATGGGTATGCTTGTAATCGTTAAGGACTGGGGAGTTTTTCATAATAAAAAATAAACGTAATGGAGCTAAGCACAGGCAAAATCCTAGAGGAAAACCTGGTTCAGTCTGCTTTCCACCAGACACTGGGAGATTAATTCAACTTTCAGCAGGACAATAACCTACATAAGGGACGCATGTGGCAGCTCCTTTATGATTGATGAGGATTTTCATAGGGCAAATGGACGGTCCCTTACTAGACGGGCGCTATTTAAATAGGCCGACGGCCTCAGGTCGCCCCCCAAAGCCTTGTCTTCCGGGAAGTAAAAAAAAAAGTTTCCAGGAGACTCGGTTTCTGAGATATACATGTATTTTATTTTAATTTCTGCTGTTCTGGAAAATTCCACCATATGACGACTGACTGTATATGGCAACTGGACATTTCATAACCAAATGGACGTGGCTGTTTCTCGTAAACGGAACAGACTTCAAAGACGAAACTCAGTGAGCACAGGGGTGTCCAAATGTACTTTAGCCCAGAAACAAGATGGTGTCGAGGCCACAACACTCTTTGAGTTAATGCACATTTTGTGGGATTTAAGGTCGAAAACGGTAATACAGCGCTATTTTGACCGCTTCACGTCAAAGTACATAGGAAGGAAAAATAGAACCAGACATTTATCTATCGTATTTTACGAGAAATCGTACAAGGTCCATTTCATGATGCTAAAACAAATGTGTGTTTTTAAAATGTATTTATAGATCCAGTTGATGCGTGTTAAGGCAGGTTTCGGAGCTCTACATGATTTCTGTGATTTTCTGTACTCTCACACACACACAGCCAAGATGGAGTGACACAGTGTGGGGCTTACAGACACACAGAGCCTGCAATAGTTACCACCGTTTGAACCATTAAAGAGCTCTGAAACTTTATTAAACTATTCTAGAGCTTAAGTTGGTAGTGCACGGTGAGTTATGTGGCTCTAGAAGGTTCTCAGGCCGAGAAACAGCCTCGTCCATTTGCAATATCTTCAATTCATTTTTAACGTCGCGAAAATGACGACATGTTGAAAAGTCCCAGAATCACAATACTAGGTGCATTGAAACCACCTCGGCCCCATAGAGACTGACCCTACAAGTCTCTGTCCGATGGAAATATTCAGCAGTAATTAAGGTCGCTGCTCGGGCTCCGAATGACCTATCGAGCCAAAACTCGGGATTCTGGGTTGCCTCAGCTAGGCCTACACATGATGTCAGAACTGGACCCGCAGCTAGAACGTAACTACATGTTTTAAGTTTTTTATGATTTTAGCATAAGGTGCTGTGAATTTTGGGTCGGCTCTGAAATATGTGAAAGTTGGCTTCTAAACTAGTTGGACAAAGTGGGTTTAGTGTCAGTATGTATCAGTTTGGTGTCAGTATGATATCTTATCGACTAATGGATGGCGGACTTGATGGCTGACTTATTGTCCATTTCCAATAAGTTTAAACAGTGATTTACCATCACCAAATGGACAGGCTAAAATCAACCCCAACGAGCGATGTGGAAGAACCACTATCACTGCTAGGCCATCCCGAGTTCAACGAGCCAGACAATTGGGCATTTCAGCAATATATTAGAGCACCAACGATAAATTCTGACTTCCTATGATCACATATGACAAATAGACCTGGTTAATTCAGGGCTTAACATAGTGATATATATAATTTGGTCAGAATATAGGCCATCTCGACATTATATATGCCATTTGCACATGGTTCACTGACTTACTGCCATATAAAATATATTTTATTTGTTTAACACTTTTTTGATTACTACATGATTCCATATGTGTTATTTCATAGTTTTGATGTCTTCACTATTATTCTACAATGTAGAACATCGTAAAAAATAAAGAAAATCCCTTGAAGTAGTAGGTGTGTCCAAAACTTTTGACTGGTAGAGAAAATCTACTTGAAAATCTATGGCATGACCTGTAAATGGTTGTCTAGCAATGATCAAGAACCAATTTGCCAGAGCTTGAAGAATAGAAAATAATAATAATAAAGCAAATCCAGGTGTGGAATGCTCTTAGTGACCCACAACAAAATGTGGAATAAGTCAAGGGGAATGAATACTTTCTGAAGGCACTGTAAGTGTTGTACATTCCATGTCAATAAAGTATATTGAATTGAAATGAAATATTCAGAGAACAACAAACAGAGAGATGTAGAAATCCAAGATGGCGTAGCAGTCCTCTTTTGTCCTTGTCTTGTCGTGTCCCGTGTATATATATTTTTATATATTTTTCTTCGCATATCTTTTTTACACTGCTCAAAAAAATAAAGGGAAATTTTAAACAACACAATGTAACTCCAAGTCAATCACACTTCTGTGAAATCAAACTGTCCACTTAGGAAGCAACACTGATTGACAATAAATTTCACATGCTGTTGTGCAAATGGAATAGACAAAAGGTGGAAATTAAAGGCAATTAGCAAGACACCCCCCAAAACAGGAGTGATTCTGCAGGTGGTGACCACAGACCACTTCTCAGTTCCTATGCTTCCTCGCTGATGTTTTGGTCACTTTTGAATGCTGGCGGTGCTCTCACTCTAGTGGTAGCATGAGACGGAGTCTACAACCCACACAAGTGGCTCAGGTAGTGCAGTTCATCCAGGATGGCACATCAATGCGAGCTGTGGCAAAAAGGTTTGCTGTCTCTGTCAGCGTAGTGTCCAGAGCATGGAGGCACTACCAGGAGACAGGCCAGTACATCAGGAGACGTGGAGGAGGCCGTAGGAGGGCAACAACCCAGCAGCAGGACCGCTACCTCCCCCTTTGTGCAAGGAGGAGCACTGCCAGAGTCCTGCAAAATGACCTCCAGCAGGCCACAAATGTGCATGTGTCAGCATATGGTCTCACAAGGGGTCTGAGGATCTCATCTCGGTACCTAATGGCAGTCAGGCTACCTCTGGCGAGCACATGGAGGGCTGTGCGGCTACACAAAGAAATGCCATCCCACACCATGACTGACCCACCCCCAAACCGGTCATGCTGGAGGATGTTGCAGGCAGCAGAACGTTCTCCACGGCGTCTCCAGACTCTGTCACGTCTGTCACATGTGCGTGTGAACCTGCTTTCATCTGTGAAGAGCACAGGGCGCCAGTGGTGAATTTGCCAATCTTGGTGTTCTCTGGCAAATGCCAAACGTCCTGCACGGTGTTGGGCTGTAAGCACAACCCCCACCTGTGGACGTCGGGCCCTCATACCACCCTCATGGAGTCTGTTTCTGACCGTTTGAGCAGACACATGCACATTTGTGGCCTGCTGGAGGTCATTTTGCAGGACTCTGGCAGTGCCCCTCCTTGCACAAAGGCGGAGGTAGCGGTCCTGCTGCTGGGTTGTTGCCCTCCTACGGCCTCCTCCACGTCTCCTGATGTACTGGCCTGTCTCCTACCGCCTCCATGCTCTGGACACTACGCTGACAGACACAGCAAACCTTTTTGCCACAGCTCGCATTGATGTGCCATCCTGGATGAACTGCACTACCTGAGCCACTTGTGTGGGTTGTAGACTCCGTCTCATGCTACCACTAGAGTGAGAGCACCGCCAGCATTCAAAAGTGACCAAAACATCAGCCAGGAAGCATAGGAACTGAGAAGTGGTCTGTGGTCACCACCTGCAGAATCACTCCTTTATTGAGGGTGTCTTGCTAATTGCCTTTAATTTCCGCCCTTTGTCTATTCCATTTGCACAACAGCATGTGAAATTTATTGTCTTGTCAATCAGTGTTGCTTCCTAAGTGGACAGTTTGATTTCACAGAAGTGTGATTGACTTGGAGTTACATTGTGTTGTTTAAGTGTTCCCTTTATTTTTTTGAGCAGTGTATATTTTTTTCGAAAACCCAACTTCAAAACCCTTTCCTGCAACACGCCTCACTCAATGTGGTGCAGATCTGTTTTTTCTAAAGTATTATTCACCTCGAATCCAGAATCCCCCAACAGAAGCTAGCCAGCTCACTAGCTCCTAGCTAGTAGTCAGCTAACCACTGCTATCGGTCATCAGCTAACCTTTAGCTCGGAAAGCTCTCGCCGGTTTGTACAACGTGACTCAAACCAGAGCTAATCGGACCTATTTTCTCTCCATATCCCCGGATTCCTACTGCAAGCTCTGGCCATTTTTCACCTGGATATTCGCAGCTAGCTAGCTGCTATCCGAGTACTGGCTAACGTCAGTCCCGGAGCCAGCACCAATTAGCCTGGAGCTAGCCCATGCTAGTCCCTTTCTCCCTCTAAGGCCCTTCTGCTAGCTTGCTAGCCCCGGCCTGCTATCTTTCTGAATCGCCGTGTCTCCAGCCAGCCTGAAATTTCTGTTCCCTAACTATAACATTTTCCGACAAGATAGAACTGCCAAAGGGGGCGGTGTTGGAATCTACTGCAGAGATAGCCTGCAGAGTTCTGTCTTACTATCCAGGTCTGTACCCAAACAATTCAAACTTCTACTTTTAAAAAGCCATCTTTCCAGAAACAAGTCTCTCACTGTTGCCGCTTGCTATAGACCACCCTCTGCCCCCAGCTGTGCCCTGGACACCATATGTGAATTGATTGCCCTCCATCTATCTTCAGAGCTCGTGCTGCTAGTGACCTAAACTGTGACATGCTTAACTCCCCGGCCATCCTACAATCTCAGCTTGATGCCCTCAATCTCACACAAATTATCAATGAACCCACCAGGTACAACCTCCAATCTGTAAACACGGGCACCCTCATAGATATCATCCTAACCAACTTGCCCTCCAAATACACCTCTGCTGTTTTCAACCAAGATCTCAGCGATCACTGCTTCATTGCCTGCATCCGTAATGGGTTTGCGGTCAAACGACCACCCCTCATCACTGTCAAACACTCCCTAAAACACTTCAGCGAGCAGGCCTTTCTAATTGACCTGGCCCGGGTATCCTGGAAGGATATTGACCTCATCCCGTCAGAAGGATGCCTGGTTATTCTTTAAAAGTGCCTTCCTCACCATCTTAAATAAGCATGCCCCATTCCAAAAAATTTAGAACCAGGAACAGGGAAGCTCTTGGTTCTCTCCAGACCTGACTGCCCTTTGACCAGCACAAAAACATTATGTGGCGTTCTGCATTAGCATCGAACAGCCCCCGTGATATGCAACTTTTCAGGGAAGTTAGGAACAAATATACACATGCAGTTAGGAACGCTAAGGCTAGCTTTTTCAAGCATAAATTTGCATCCTGTAGCACAAACTGAAGAAGTTCTGGGACTCTGTAAAGTCCATGGAGAATAAGAGCACCTCCTCCCAGCTGCCCAATGCACTGAGGCTAGGAAAAACTGCTACAACCGATAAATCCACTATAATTGAGAATTTCAATAAGCATTTTTCTACGGCTGGCCATGCTTTCCACCTGGCTACCCCTACCCCGGTCAACAGCCCTGCGCTCCCCACAGCAACTCGCCCAAACCTCCCCCACTTCTCCTTCACCCAAATCCAGATAGCTGATGTTCTGAAAAAGCTGCAAAATCTGGACCCATACAAATCAGCCGGGCTAGACAATCTGGACCCTCTCTTTCTAAAATGATCTGCCGAAATTGTTCCAACCCCTATTACTAACCTGTTCAACATCTCTTTCATATCGTCTGAGATTCCCATAGATTGGAAAGCTGAGACTATCCCCATCTTCAAAGGGGGAGACACTCTAGACCCAAACTGCTACAGACCTATATCTATTCTACCCTGCCTTTCTAAGGTCTTTGAAAGCCAAGTTAACAAACAGATTACCGACCATTTCGAATCCCACCGTACCTTCTCCGCTATGCAATCTGGTTTCAGAGCTGGTCATGGGTGCACCTCAGCCACGCTCAAGGTCCTAAACGATATTATAACCGCCATCGATAAGAGACATTGCTGTGCAGCCATATTCATCGACCTGGCTAAGGCTTTCGACTCTGTCAATCACAACATTCTTATTGGCAGACTCAACAGCCTTGGTTTCCCAAATGATTGCCTCACCTGTTTCACCAACTACTTCTCTGATAGAGTTCAGTGTGTCAAATCGGAGGGCCTGGGGTCCGTACCTCTGGCAGTCTCTATGGGGGTGCTACAGGGTTCAATTCTCGGGCCGACTCTCTTCTCTGTATACATCAATGATGTCGCTCTTGCTGCTGGTGATTCTTTGATCTACCTCTACGCCGACGACACCATTCTGTATACCTCTGGCCCTTCTTTGGACACTGTGTTAACTAACCTCCAGATGAACTTCAATGCCATACAACTCTCCTTCCGTGGCCTGCAACTGCTCTTAAATGCAAGTAAAACTAAATGCATGCTCTTCAACCGATCGCTGCCCGCACCTGCCCGCCCGTCCAGCATCACTCCTCTGGACAGTTCTGACTTAGAATATGTGGACAACAACAAATACCTAGGTGTCTGGTTAGACTGTAAACTCTCCTTCCAGACTCACATTAAACATCCCCAATCCAAAATTAAATCTAAAATTGGCTTCCTATTTTGCAACAAAGCATCCTTCACTCATGCTGCCAAACATACCCTCGTAAAACAAAATAGCCTCCAATACCCAACTCAATACATTGGATGCAGTCTACCACAGTGCCATCCGTTTTGTCATCAAAGCCCCATATACTACCCACCACTGCGACCTGTACACTCTCCGTTGCTGGCCCTCGCTTCATACTCGGCGCCAAACCCACTGGCTCCAGGTCATCTACAAGCCTCTGCTAGGTAAAGCCCCACCTTATCTCAGCTCACTGGTCACCATAGCAGCACCCACCCGTGGCACGCGCTCCAGCAGGTATATCTCACTGGTCATCCCCAAAGCCAATTCTTCCTTTGACTGCCTCTCCTTCCAGTTCTCTGCTGCCAATGACTGGAACGAACTGCAAAAACCACTGAAGCTGGAGACTCTTACCTCCCTCACTAGCTTTAAACACCAGCTGTCAGAACAGCTCACAGATCACTGCACCTGTACATAGCTCATCTGTAAATAGCTTTTCGTTTGTTTTTGTCTAATTGTTTTCACCTGTTCCTTGTTGGGGTTTTGGGATGGGTGTTTTTTAAGTTAGTTTATCCCGCTGGTGTTTGTGCGGGCTTGTTGTTATTTCACGTTAGTGGTGTTTGTGTTCTTTTGGGTTTTCGCTGTCCGGTATTTTAGTAACTATGGTTTTGGGTTTGTTGCGCCTGTGTTTTGTGCTTCACCCATGTTTGAAACTGGTTACTGTGCTAAAGGACATTAAAGCGTTTTTCCAGTCAACCTTCTGCTCTCTGCGTCTGACTCCACACCCATCACTCTACAGACGTTACACATACTGTATTTAGTTATTTATCTTGCTCCTTTGCACCCCAGTATCTCTACTTGCACATTAATCTTCTGCACATTCTACCATTCCAGTGTTTAATTGCTATATTGTAAATACTTCGCCACCATGGCCTATTTATTGCTGTATATAGATTTTTCTACTGTATTATTGATTGTATGTTTGTTTATTCCATGTGTAACTCTGTGTTGTTGTATGTGTCAAACTGCTTTGCTTTATCTTGGCCAGGTCGCAGTTGCAAATGAGAACTTGTTCTCAACTAGCCTACCTGGTTTAATAAAGGTGGGGAAAAAAAGAAATGTAGACACACTTATTTTAAATAATCATTTTAAATTATCAAATCAATTCTATCTATGTATGTATCTAGAGAGACAGGTACTGTAGAGAGAGGCTGAACAGGCTACCAGGGCTCCTGAGTGGCGTAGCGGTCTAAGGCACTGCATCTCAGTGCTAGAGGCGTCACTACAGACCCTGGTTTGATTTCAGGCTGTATCACAACCGGACGTGATTGGGAGTACCATAGGGCGGTGCACGATTGGCCCAGCGTCGTCCAAGTTAGGGTTTGGCTGGGGTAGGCTGTCATTGTAAATAAGAATTTGTTCTTAACTGACTTGCCTAGTTAAATAAAGGTTAAATAAAAAAATACCAGTGTTGAGCAGTGCTCTCAGTAAACAGAATCTACATCTGCCAGTGTTTTTAATTTAATCCAGCTCTCACTTGAATCCACTGTGTTACGCTGCCTGATATAGTTGCCAAATGAATGCTGGCCTTTCTCCCCCCATGTAGCTCTAACCCCATTGTCTTACGTCAGATAGAGACCAGAGTCAGGTGAGGGACTAATGCTGTGTAAGACTGAAGCCACCTGTCAGAAGACAATTTAACCTCAATCCCTGTTTGTATGTGAATACCACATGTATGATAACTCTCATACAGCAACGTCTCTCTCTCTCCCCAGGCCTGCTCTCGTCTCCCCAGCTAACCACCAGACCGAAGCTGGATGACACCCTCCAGGGGGTCTCCCCCACCCCTATGCCCATCTCGGAGACCTCTTCCCTGGACGTCTTGGCCCTCATCTCCCCCCAGGTCTCTCCTGCTGTCTACCAGCTCTCGGAGCTCACGTCAGACGGTAGCCCTATGGAGGGCCCCAGCCCGACCCCAGACTCCAACCCGTCACTGGAGGGCCAGGGGGAGTCCCCAGGGGCACCAGGAGGGGAAGAGGAGACTAGTCAGGGCAAAAAGAGCCCCCCCACCAAGCAGCACCTCCACTGTCCCATGTGCAAAATCACAGTCAACTCCTCGTCCCAGCTAGAAGCCCACTATAGCGGTATGCACTGCAATATGTCTATATGGCTACTTGCACAGCATTTGCTATTGAGTGATAAGTAGATACTATTTAAATGCTGATCTATGATTCTGATTAAATAACATTTTTAACTGATAAATTAATCAATAGCTATGTGGTCGTGTCTGTGATGTATCTGTGCTGTTCTAGGCTCCAAACACAAGCAGATGCTGGAGGGCCAGGCGGGTGCTCAGGCGCGACACCGAGGTAAGGTAATGTCATTGCCTAGGCCGACATGCAGGAGCAAGCAGGCAATCAGCAGCAAGGCCAGGGTGGGCGTGGCCCTGGCTAGCCAACCGTTCCACTGCGAGATGTGCGAGGTGTCCGTCAACTCGGAGACGCAGCTCAAACAGGTGTGTGTGTTTGTGAGTGTTTCTGAGTGTGTGTAGTACAGCCTCAAAATATATATGCCATGCACTCAGTCCTTGCATTTGGAGCTGCCTATGAATTTGAGAGGGGTTACATTTCCCTAGCCCCATCCCTCAGCTGTAGACCAATACAAGTGGGATTTTCGAATGAATCCCAGAATGTAGCTTTTAAGGGATGTTTCACTCAGTATAAAACCTAACATGCTTTGCTTTTGTCCCTCAGCACATGAGCAGCAGAAGACACAAAGATCGGTTGTCAGGAAAGCCCCAGAAACCGAAGTTCAGCCCTTATACTAAGAGCCAGCCAAACCCTCTTTTAGCGGTGAGTGTCCGTCCAACACACGCACGCACGCACGCACGCACACACACACACACACACACACACACACACACACACACACACACACATACACATACACACCAACTACCCCTCCTGTCCTGCCCATTCATTCCCACACAGCCAGCGTTCTTATTTTGTCACCCCCTTTCCCCCGTTCTTGTGTCCTCTCTGCAGAGCGTGAGATGGAGTGGTTTCCCGTTTGGGGGGGTGACCTCGGCCATAGGGAAACTGGCCAGCCACTGCCACCTCAGCACTTACAGCCCTCAGGTGAAGGCCTGTATGAGGACGTTTTGTGAATGTCTTTTTAGCAACCAGAGACAGATGTCTTTATTTGGTTGACTGGATGTTTTACCAGATAACCAAACTATGACGTCCATGACATCAGATGTCTTTACCTGCATGTAACAGAGACCAGTTGGTTGTATTTGAGTTATATCCGGTCTTCTAACCCAGAAAACCAGTTTAAAGGCAGGAAATAACGTCATTAAGACGTCAGGGGCCACATTTTACCCGCTTAGGAAGAGTAAGAACCGGAATTTGAATTGGGCAACTGTCTTAGGTGGCTCTGGTCACATAAACGGCAAACACACATTTACTCACATTACCAAATTATCTCTGTCCCATTGTCTATCTATGGGGTTAATGAACTGAGCACGATAGCGTGCTGCTGCTATGTCGGATAGCTGAGAAAGGGCCATGTTTGGGAATAGGCATGGTCACGTTCTTTCACAGTTTACTCACTACAAAAATAACTGCTTGAAAGTTGGTGAGGCCAAATATACTGGCAGGCACAAAAAGGTCTCTCACACACTCATGTAAACATAGCCTCACACACACACACACAAACATTGTCACATAACCACAACACACACACAAGTACATGCTCGCACACAAACACACACGCACACACACACACACACACACAGACAGACAGACAGACAGACAAAGACAGAGGGCCGCACAGGATTTGTGTTTGGCCAGCTGCTGGGTAGAGGCAGTGTCTCAGGCCATGGTCACAATCTTGTCTGGGATATTTAAGGCCAGCTCGTGAGGTTGCCAACAATCCACACTGGCTTCACACAAATTGATGGTGATGGATATTCACTTTCATGTTTCATTCACCCTCACTCTGACGTTAATGTTGTGGTTAGCTGAATGCATACAGGCCTGATCTAGACTATAACTTTTTGGATACAATTGTATGGGCTTGAAGAGAGATAGCATTGTTAGACTGATTTTGACATGGGACACCAGGTGAACATACTTTCTGGCCGAACAATAGCTAGGTCTCCATCCAATTGGCGACAGATTTTTATGGGAATATTCTAAAATACGGATAAAGAAAATATTCCCACCAGTGGTGTGTTTCCACCAAACTGTTGACTTTTCGCTTAAGTTTTTATGTACCAAATAAAAATGTAAAGTTCAATGTGTTTCTGTCGCATTTTCAACTCTACTGATAGTATTGTCACAAAAACAGTTGCGTTAAATAGCAACTATGCCTCCTCTGGTCTTGACACGTCCGCTCTAGTCAACAGCTGGCAGATACAGTGCGGTTGGCTAGTCTACATGATGCGATTATTATGGATAAGAGCAAGAATATTTGTATTTCTCAAACGGCAGGCAAGCATCGATCATCATGTCACCAGAATAAGACCCTCGATATTTGTTGGAAAGGAGCATCAAGATCACCGTGCCCTTTCACCACCCTGTGAAGTTCATCAGAACTTATTTCATCCGTAACTGCATCGTTTCCTGAGTCATAGCGGGAAGACCACACACCATATCATCGCATGACTCCCAAGTTTACTTCGATATGAAGGTTATTATATAAATATTTGGCGATGAAGGCATTTCCACTGCTGTTTCTCACATAAATCATTTGACCGACAATAAAAGATCCCACCATGTCGAAACGAACAAATTATCTGTCGACATTTATAGAATTGTACCGAAACTTCCTGTTTCCATCACAGCTGGTACCACAGAGCTTGAGGTGGCCGGTAACTCAATCAATTGTAGATAGTGGGTTTTCCAAATATTGCTTTGAGAAGTTGAATTTGCACAGCTGTATGTCCTGGATGGAGGGAGTTATGGAAAATCCACTCTCAGGTAATTATTGAATACCAGACCAGGGTCAGCCACACAATCTCCATAGACAAACAATGGCAGTAGAATGACCTTACTGAAGAGCTCAGTGACTTTCAACGTGGCACCGTCATTGGATGCCACCTTTCCGACAAGTCAGATCATCACATTTGTCTGCCCTGCTAAAGCTGCTCCGGTCAACAGTAAGTGCTGCTATTGTGAAGTGGAAACGTTAGGCCACACAAGCTCACAGAACAGGACCGCCGAGTGCTGAAGCGCATGACGCGTAACAATGGTCTGTCCTCGGTTGCAACACTCACTACCGAGTTCCAAACTGCCTCTGGAAGCAACGTTAGCACAAGAACTGTTCGTCAGGGAGCTTCATGAAATGGGTTTCTATGACCGAGCAGCAGCACACACGTCTAAGATCACCATGCGCAATGCCAAGCATCGGCTGGAGTGGTGTAAAGCTCGCCGCCATTGGACTCTAGAGCAGTGGAAATGTGTTCTCTGGAGCGATGAATCACGCTTCACCATCTGGCAGTCCGACGGACGAATCTGGGTTTGGTGAATGCCAGGAGAACGCTACCTGCCCCAATGCATAGTGCCAACTGTAATGTTTGGTGGAGGAGCAATAAGGGTCTGGGGCTGTTTTTCATGTTTCGGGCTAGGCCCCTTAGTTCCAGTGAAGGGAAATAGTATCGCTACAGCATATGAAATTCTAGACGATTCTGTGCTTCCAACTTTGTGGTAACAGTTTGGGGAAGGTCCTTTCCTATTTCAGCATGACCGTGCTCCCAAGCACAAAGTGAAGTCCATACTGAAATGGTTTGTCGAGATCGGTTTGGAAGAACTTGACTGGCCTGCACAGAACCCTGACCTTAACCCCATTGAACACCTTTGAAATTAATTGGATGTCGACTGCGAGCTAGGCCTAATCGCCCAACATCAGTGCCCGACCTCACTAATGCTCTTGTGACTGAATGAAAGTAAGTCCCCGCAGCAATGTTCCAACATCTAGTAGAAAGCATTGCCAGAAGAGTGGAGGCTGTTATAGCAGCAAAGGGGGGACTATCTCCATATTAATGCCCATGATTTTGCAATGAGATGTTCGATGAGAAGGTGTCCATACTTTCGGTAAGGTAGTGTATGCCTAATACTTTCAAATACCTGTGCCGAGGTTGAAGTACACTTGTTTGCCGGTACAATTGAACCAATATAATAGTCCCAAAAGTGCAAACTCCATGCTAAATCAAGCACACCTCAAAGAGGTATTTGACCCTGGGTTGTGTTCATTAAGCACCAAATGGAAGAACACAGACAGAAACTGGCTGGGACTACTATGACTTGCCCAATAAGAAATGCACATTTTTGTTTTCCATTGCAAAAAGTTTCTAAACGTTTTTCGTTGCGTACTCTAATGAACTTGACCTGCATGTAAGTTTGTTGAATAGCTGCCGCAGACTCATACTAAAAACCCTATGGTTCCTCTCTTCCAGACCAAACTGGCCCTGCAGAAGCAGCTGTCCAAGGCCCTGTCGGCAGGTTTCCTGGCCAGCCACATGAACCCGGCCACCCTTTGCACCATGGCCTCCAATCCTCTGACCCTGCGTGGCCCCCCGGGGCCAGGCCACACACCCCTCATCCAGACCCCCCTGCTCAGCCCTGCGCTCTTCAGGCCCGCCCCGGGGCCCCTGAGGGCCACTCACAGGCCCATCATCTTCTCTCCGTACTAGCCAAGCTTGGACTAGCCTGGATCAAATTGGCATACATTTACATTTTAGTAGAGCAGACGATCTAGCCCAGCCTTTCTAGATGAAAAATAAGGACCTAAGTGGAGCTACTCTGAGGCCCTGTCCAGAAACAACCCTTTACCCTCCCACCTTGTCTACAGTACAGTACTGGCAGTTGTCTACAGTACTGTATATCATTTTATACTGTATAAAATGATTAGATAGGTACTGTATGTAAGCAATACGGTTGGAGCTCCACTTTGACTTCTAATAGGCTAAGTGGAATGTTCACCCTATTGCTGAAACCCATCAAATCCTTTCAGATCTTCACAAGTGCACAGAGGTTAAGGGTTGATTTTGGACAGGACCTAAAACATCTATGCAGCCAATGAGAGCAGAGCAGCGTGCCACCATGTCCAACATGCAAAACCGCTTACTGGCTACGGTGCTACACACTGGAGAACCAGAGATGGCCGTGGCGTTTCAGCCACAAAATTGCTGCCCCTCTCTCCCGTTGGCTCTCTGAAGACTGTCGACTGCATGCTCCAACTTGGTCTGGAGGACCCTCTTTGAAGCCATAGCGACGAACGATCAAGTTGTATTTGTTTTGTGCTATTTATTAGATGACGATAGAGAAGTAGGCCTATATTTATGTCACGTATAGTGTGCGTTGCCGATGTCCCCTCGCTTTAGGCTTTTCCAAACTGTTTCACTCTGGGAGTAGGCCCACACTGTCAGATTTCCCTTGTCCAGTATTAGTCTATCACATTTTGTCAAGGATACTGTTTCATTTGTTTTGTGCTTTCAGCTAAGGTACTTTTCAACTAACACTTTCATTGAAACCCGGTATTAAATCCCAAAAGAGCTAACCTAGCTAGGTAGAGTATCCACCGCATTCACGGTAAATGCTACATACTGTATGTCGGCTCAATCGGAAAGGACTTTCAAATGTCAATTCGCTATAACGCGGATCTACCTAAACGGTTTGAAGCCTGGCTTTGGTCTGGGAATGTGATGCACGATGCCAATGTGAGACCCCGAGTCCCAGCAACCACAGACCCATCAGACAACACATTATTAGTCATTCTGTGTGGCTCAGGCAACGGCATGGTCATGTGTTCAATTCTCGCAGGGAACACATACACGTACTAAAGAATGTATGCACTCACTGTACTTCAAGTCGCTCTGGATAAATGATGTATACCCTGCTCTCAGCATTTGACAGAGAAAGATACATAAATGTAGCTGGTCCCAGATCTGTATATGCTTTCAAGATATTCAGAGGAGCTGGCTCAAGCAGATCTGAAGTCAGGTTAACATTGATGGGTATAAGAAAGTATCGATGAGGTAAGGGTCACGCTCTCTCGTGCTCTTTATTTTCCCTCTTTCTCCCTTTCTTCCCTGTGTAAAAAGCAGTATTAGTACAGCCGCAATCAGCAGCCCACTCAAACCTGATGGAGAATATTTTACTTCAGGGAAACAGGACTAAAGAGACAGAGAGAAGGGGGAGGGAGAGAAAGAGTGAGAGAAACCTGCGTTCAAAACACCCATAATCTGGGGCTTATTCAGGAGGGTGCAACGTCACAGAACATTTATCATTTAGCATAGAAGTACAGTACCAGTCAAAAGTTTGGACACACCTTCTCATTCAATGGTTTTTCTTAATTTTTTACTATTTTCTACATTGTAGAATAATAGTAGAGACATCAAAACTATGAAATAACACATATGGAATCATGTAGTAACCAAAAAAGTGTTAAACAAATCAAATATATTTGAGATTTTAGATTCTTAAGTAGCCACCCTTTGCCTTGATGACAGCTTTGCACACTCTTGGCATTCTCTCAACCAGCGTCACCTGGTTGAGAGTTCCCACATATGCTGAGCACTTGTTGGCTGCTTTTCCATAACTCTGCGTTCCAACTCATCCGAAACCATCTCAATTGGGTTGAGGTCGGGTGATTGTGGAGGCCAGGTCATCTGATGCAGCACTCCATCACTCTCCATCTTGGTCAAATAGCTCGCACACAGCTTGTAGGTGTGTTGGGTCATTGTCCTGTTGAAAAACAAATGATAGTCCCACTAAGCGCAAACCAGATGGGATGGCGTATCGCTGCAGAAGGCTGTGGTAGCCATGATGGTTAAGTGTGCCTTGAATTCTAAATAAATCACAGACGGTGTCACCAGCAAAGCACCATCACACCTCCTCCCCAATGCTTCACGTTGGGAACCACACATGCAGAGATCATCCATTCACCTACTCTGCGTCTCACAAAGACACGGCGGTTGGAACCACAAATCTCAAATTTGGACTCATCAGACCAAAGGACAGATTTCCACTGGTCTAATGTCCATTGCTCATGTTTCTTGGCCCAAGCAAGTCTCTTCTTATTATTGGTGTCCTTTAGTAGTGGTTTCTTTGCAGCAATTCTACCATGAAGGACTAATTCACGCAGTCTCCTCTGAACAGTTGATGTTGAGATGTGTCTGTTACTTGAACTCTGTGAAGCATTTATTTGGGCTGCAATTTCTGAGGCTGGTAACTCTAATGAACTTATCCTCTGCAGCAGAGGTTACTCTGGGTCTTCCTTTCCTGTGGCGGACCTCTTGAGAGGACCACTTGATGGTTTTTGCGACTGCACTTAAAGAGACTTTTAAAGTTCTTGAAATGTTCCGTATTGACTGACCTTCATGTCTTAAAGTAATGATGGACTGTTGTTTCTCTTTGCTTATTTGAGCTGTTCTTGCCATAATATGGACTTAGCTATCTTCTGACTTAGCTATAGCTATCTTCTGTATACCACCACTACCTTGTCATACAATTGATTGGCTCAAACGCATTAAGAAGGAAAGAAATTCAACAAATTAACTTTTAACAAGGTACACCTGTTAATTGAAATGCATTCCAGGTGACAACCTCATGAAGCTGGTTGAGATAATTCCAAGAGTGTGTCAAGCTGTCATCAAGGCAAAAGGTACTGTAGCTACTTTGAAGAATCTGAAATATAAAATAGATTTTGATTTAACACATTTTTGGCTACTACATGATTCCATTTGTGTTATTTCATAGTTTTGATGTCTTCACTATTATTCTACAATGTAGAAAATAGTAAAAATAAAGAAAAACCCTTGAATGAGTAGGTGAGTCCAAACTTTTGACTGGTACTGTATATCACATAGATAAGCAGTCCTCTTTGTCATAGGGAATAAGAAATCATGCCCACTCTTTACGGTGGATTTCTATCTGCAAAGTTCTGAAATGTTTCACTCTTTTGAACAATCTCCAGATGCCACCAAGCACACTCTGTTGATGGGAGTCTGAAGTACAGGAGCTCCTCGTTAACAAGTGGGAATCATGTCCTGATGCTTTAGCCTGATAACGTGTAGTATGAGGACTTAATTTTAAAAAGTCGGTCCTCTCAATCACTTTATGTTAATTCCTGAGGAAGTTGGTAAGTGTTTTCACAGAAGGGGACTATTGAAGATGTAACACCGCTGTAGTTTTAGGCCCCTGCTATTCCTCAGTGTTGTATCCTGTGTTCTAACTGATTGTGCTGAAATATTGTAGCCTAAGCAATATTACGTCATTTTAAAGTTGTATTTAAGTGTCATCCGGTGCACTACATGGGTCGCTTAATTTTCCATCCATTGCAATAATGTAAATTGGTATTCATAAAGAACATGTCGATGTGATGTCTGTATCGTTGTACATGACCTTATAAAGAATACAGATTTTTCATAGAAATGTGTCTCCTGTGTTACTTTACTGTAGAGTGCCTCTTGTTGTTACGCTGACGCACAATTGTAAGGATACAATTACTCTCTGGCTGTGACTGACCAATCATGCCCTCTGCTGGCCATGCCCTTTGCTGACATCTGAGTTCACACAGAACCAGGAAGCCACCTTCGACAGAATACAAGCCACTCCCTCCTACTCCTCAGAAAACTAAACTTATCTCTGGTTCTCTTGCTATGTTTGTTAGTGTGTGCATCAAATTGGCAGAGGCCATGGCCTCAATCAGTGACCTTTATCCCAAGGCCTGTTCTAAACAGAAACACTATGCTTTCTGAGGTGGTGGAGAAACTGAAGAAGACAGGAGTTCAAGCTGCTCCCCCTTCTCTGTTCTTTGCTGGACCTGGAGATTTGGAGAGTGATTTTTGAGCTGGGAGAAAACTAAATGCCGTGATGTCCTGCCTGGTCTCTTATTGTGAGACTCACCTCCAGCCTTACAATGAAGTCGCTCCATTAAAGAAACACAAGCTAGTCAAAGCCTCCACACAACTACTGGAGGTTTTTAATGGATGAACATCAAAGCCATTAGACTCAGCTAGAGCAGAAAGGACTGAGAAACAGGTAAGGATGGGAACTGCACAGTTATATTTGCAGTTGAAGTCGGAAGTTTACATACACCTTAGCCAAATGCATTTAAACTCAGTTCTTTCACAATTCCTGACATTTACTCCTAGTAAAAATTCCCTTTCTTAGGTCAGTTAGGATCACCACTATATTTTAAGAATGTGAAATGTCAGAATAATAGTACAGAGGATGATTTATTGCAGCTTTAATTTCTTCACATTCCCAGTGGGTCAGAAGTTTACATACACTCAATTAGTATTTTGTAGCATTGCCTTTAACTTGGGTCAAACGTTTCAGGTAGCCTTCCACAAGCTTCCCACAATAAATTGGGTGCATTTTGGCCCATTCCTCCTGACAGAGCTGGTGTAACTGAGTCAGGTTTCTAGGCCTCCTTGCTCGCACACGCTTTTTCAGTTCTGCCCACAAATTTTCTATGGGATTGAGGTCAGGGCTTTGTGATGGCCACTCCAATACCTTGACGTTGTTGTCCTTAAGCCATTTTGCTACAAATTTGGAAGTTTGCTTGGGGTCATTGTCCATCTGGAAGACCCATTTGCGACCAAGCGTTAACTTCCTGACTGATGTCTTGAGATGTTGCTTCAATATTTCTACATAATTTTCCTTTCCTCATGATGACATCTATTTTGTGAAGTGCACCAGTCCCTCCTGCAGCAAAGCACCCCCACAACATGATGCTGCCACCCCCGTGCTGCACGGTTGGGATGGTGTTATTCAGCCTGCAAGCATCCCCCTTCTTCCTCCAAATTATGGCCAAACAGTTCTATTTTTGTTTCATCAGACCAGAGGACAATTCTCCAAAAAGTACAATCTTTGTCCCCATGTGCAGTTGCAAACCGTAGTCTGGCTTTTTTATGGCGGTTTTGGAGCAGTGGCTTCTTCCTTGCTGAGCGGCCTTTCAGGTTATGTTGATATAGGACTCGCTTTACTGTGGATATAGATACTTTTGTACCTGTTTCCTCCAGCATCTTCACAAGGTCCTTTGCTGTTGTTCTGGGATTGATTCTGACTTTTTGCACAAAAGTACATTCATCTCTAGGAGACAGAACGCGTCTTCTTCCTGAGCGGTATGACTGCTGCGTTGTCCCATGGTGTTAATACTTGCATATTATTGTTTGTACAGATGAACGTGGTACCTTCATGCTTTTGGAAATTGCTCCCAAGGATGAACAAGACTTGTTGAGGTCCACAATTTTTTTCTGGGGTCTTGGCTGATTTCTTTTGATTTTCCCATGATGTCAAGCAAGGAGGCACTGAGTTTGAAGGTAGGCCTTGAAATACATCCACAGGTACACCTCCAATTGACTACAGTGATGTCATTTAGCCTATCAGAAGCTTCTAAAGCCATGACATAATTTTCTGGAATTTTCCAAGCTGTTTAAAGGCACAGTCAACTTACTGTATGTAAACTTCTGACCCACTGGAATTGTGATACAGTGAAATAATCTGTCTGTAAACAATTGTTGTAAAAAATACTTGTGTCGTGCACAAAGTAGATGTCCTAATCGGCTTGCCAAAACTATAGTTTGTTAACAAGAAATGTGTGGAGTGGTTGAAAAACGAGTTGTAATGACTCCAACCTAAGTGTATGTAAACTTCCGACTTCAAATGTCATATGCCTCAATAACTATGAGGAAGTGTTTTAGTCCAAGGTGATATAACTGAAAGAGAAAGAAAAATCTGGCAATGCTCAGAAATGTCAAAGTACACACAACCAATCAAATCCATTTTTATTTATCACATGCACCGAATACAACAGGTACCTTGCAAATGCTTACTTACAAGCCCTTAACCAACAATGCAGTTTTAATAAAATAGAGTTAAAAAAAGATTTACTAAATAAACTAAAGTAAAATAAATAAACAATAATGAGGCTATATATACTCAGCAAAAAAAAAATGTCCTCTCACTGTCAACTATGTTTATTTTCAGCAAACTTAACATGTGTAAATATTTGTATGAACATAACAAGATTCAACAACTGAAACATAAACTGAACAAGTTCCACAGACATGTGACAAAAATGGAATAATGTGTCCCTGAACAAAGGGTGGGTCAAAATCAAAAGTAGCAGTCAGTATCTGGTGTGGCCACCAGCTGCATTAAGTACTGCAGTGCATCTTCTCCTCATAGACTGCACCAGATTTGCCAGTTCTTGCTGTGAGATGTTACCCCACTCTTCCACCAAGGCACCTGCAAGTTCCTGTACATTTCTTGGGGGCATGGCCCTAGCCCTCACCCTCCGATCCAACAAGTCCCAAATGCGTGCTCAATGGGATTGAGATCCGGGCACTTCGCTGGCCATGGCAGAACACTGACATTCCTGTCTAGCAGGAAATCACTCACAGAACGATCGGTATCGCTGGTGGCATTGTCATGCTGCAGGGTCATATCGGGATGAGCCTGCGGGAAGGGTACCACATGAGGGAGGAGGATGTCTTCCCTGTAACGCACAGCATTGAGATTGCCTGCAATGGCAACAAGCTCAGTCCGATGATGCTGTGACACACTGCCCCAGACCATGACGGACCCTCCACCTCCAAATCGATCCCGCTCCTGAGTACAGGCCTCAGTGTAACGCTCATTCCTTTGACAATAATCACGAATCCGACCATCACCCCTGGTAGGAAAACAACGTGACTTGTCAGTGAAGAGCACTTTTTGCCAGTCCTGTCTGGTCCAGCGACGGTGGTTTTGTGCCCATAGGCAACGTGGTTGCCGGTTATGTCTGGTGAGGACCTGCCTTACAACAGGCCTACAAGCCCTCAGTCCAGCCTCTCTCAGCCTATTGCGGACAGTCTGAGCACTGATGGAGGGATTGTGCATTCCTGGTGTAACTCGGGCAGTTGTTGTTGCCATCCTGTACCTGTCCCGCAGGTGTGATGTTCGGATGCACCGATCCTGTGCAGGTGTTGTTACACATGGTCTGCCACTGCGAGGACGATCAGCCGTCCGTCCTGTCTCCCTGTAGCGCTGTCTTAGGCGTCTCACAGTACGGACATTGAAATTTATTGCCCTGGCCACATCTGCAGTCCTCATGCCTCCTTGCAGCATGCCTAAGGCACGTTCACGCAGATGAGCAGGGACCCTGGGCATCTTTCTTTTGGTGTTTTTCAGTCAGTAGAAAGGCCTCTTTAGTGTCCTAAGTTTTCATAACTGTGACCTTAATTGCCTACTGTCTGTAAGCTGTTAGTGTCTTAACAACCGTTCCACAGGTGCATGTTCATTAATTGTTTATGGTTCATTGAACAAGTATGAGAAACGGTGTTTAAACCCTTTACAATGAAGATCTGTGAAGTTATTTGGATTTCTACGAATTATCTTTCAAAGACAGGGTCCTGAAAAAGGGACATTTCTTTTTTTGCTGAGTTTACGTGGGGTACCTGAACCGCATCAATGTGAGGGGGTACTGCTTAGTCGAGGTAATTTGTACATGTAGGTAGTGGTAAAGGGTCTGCATAAATAATAAACACAGAGTAGCAGCAGTGTAAAAACGGGTAGGGCAATGCAAATAGTCTGGGTGGCCATTGTATTAATTGTTCAGCAGTCTCGTGGCTTGGGGGTAGAAGCTGTTAAGGAGCCTTTTGGACCTAGACTTGGAGCTCCGGTACCGCTTGCCGTGCGGTAGCAGAGGGACAAGTATATGACTTGGGTGACTAGAGTCTTTGACCATTTTTTGGGCCTTCCTCTGAGACTGCTTAGTATATAGGTCCTGGATGGCAGGAAACTTGGCCCCAGTGATGTGCTAGGCCGTACGCACTACCCTCTGTAGCGCTTTATGGTCGGATACCGAGCATTTGCCATACTAGGTAGTCAGGAAGTCCAGGATCCAGTTGCAGAGGGAGGTGTTTAGTCCCAGGCTCCTTAGCTTAGTGATGAGCTTTGAGGTCACTATGGTGTTGAACGCTAAGCTGTAGTCAGTGAACAGCATTCTCACATAGGTGTTCCTTTTGTCTAGGTGGGAAAGGGCAGTGTGAAGTGCGATTGAGATAGATCCACAGATGCTGCTGTTGGAGTGGTATGGGAGTGGGTCTAGGGTTTCCGTGATGATGGCGTAGATGTGAGCCATGACCAGCTTTTCAAAGCACTTCATGGCTACCGTCGTGAGTGCTACGGAGCGGTAGACATTTAGGCAGGTTAACTTCCCTTTCTTGGGCATATGGACTATGGTGCGCTGCTTGAAACATGTAGGTATTACAGACTCAGTCAGGGAGAGGTTGAAAATGTCAGTGAAGACACTTGCCATTTGGGCCACGCATGCTCTGAGTACACATCCTGGTTATCCATCTGGCCCCGCAGCCTTGTGAGTGTTGACCTACCTAAACTCTATTGGTAGTGTGGTCTACAGCTTATCATGAGTGTGCAAAGCTGTCTATGCAAAGGGTGGCTACTTTGAAGAATCTCAAATATATTTTAGATTTTAGATTTTTAACACTTTTTTGGGGGTTACTGCATGCTTACATATGTGTTATTTCATAGTTTTGTTGGCTTCACTATTGTACTACAATGTAGAAAAAAATTAAGAAAAACCCTGCAATGAGTATGTGTGTCAACTTTAGACTGGTACTGTATATTTACATATACAGGCTGTCTGGGCTCCTGATGAGAACTGAGTGAATGGCCTGGTTGAAATGGACCTCCTTCGTCTTTCTGTGTCCTAACAGCGCTCAGCACATGCAGAAGAGGACTGTGAGTGGATCTTTTCTGATCTGCTCCATTGAGAGAAGGCAAAGTAGCCCAGGAGGAAAGCTGAAGTGAGTCGGGCTGAAAGACTCCTGGAGCAACTGGAGCAGGAGGTGGCTGAGCTGAGGGGGAGAGCTGCTGAGCTGAAGCAGCTCTCACACACAGAGGATCACATCCATTTTTTCTCCAGGTGACGTCACTAACTTAGCCGTTACATATGATAAGGTACATCTATCTCTAGATTTCATGGAAATGTGCTCAATCCCGTTTACTGTTTCCCTCTCTCTGTAGAGTTTCCAGCCTCACTGTGTCTCTCCTGGATCTAAAGCCTTACCCAGCATCATTGTCTATCCAGACGTCTCTTTCGAGCATCTGAGGAAATCAGTGTCTGAACTGTAAGATCGACTGCAGGACATATGCAAGGAGGAAATTGACAAGATATCTGGGAAAGGTTGGTCAATTGTATTTCAAAACCAAGTAATATGTTTTGCTAGTCATAAAATCAACTCTAATAGGAACTGCATGAAACCCTCAAAAAGCTTCCAAGTATAGAGGCCAACACTAGCCACACCCTCCACACTTCCTGCCTGGAGCATCGCAGTGCGATGGCAGACAGATCTATTTTACCTAAGGCCAAAACAGAACGTTTCCGCAGATCCTTCTTACCATATGCTATGAGGCTTTTTGACACGAACACTTATTTATTTTTTAAATTCATTTATGATGTGCTGCTTTTAATGTCTGTGTGTCCTTGTTATGGTTTACGGTGTATCTGTTGGTAATATACGTATTGGCTGGTGCATTCAAATTTCCCCTCTGGTGGATTAATAACGTACTATCTTACCTTGTATATGGTTAATGTTCATGAAATGGAATAGTTTGTCTTGTGAACTGAGTCTGTCTGTCGCCATAGTGACTACATTTCAGACTGACCACCTTGCTGAGCCCAAGACCAGAGAGGAGTTAAAACAAAATGTGAGTCCACAGGCAAACACAAACATATCTGTTTGGAGTATTTGGAATAAATATAACAAACAACATTAGCAAACAAACAAACAGAAGTGCATGACACACACACACACACACACACACACACACACACACACATAAAAGCATACATACAAGCGGAGACGTGCATGCACACACACAAAAACATAAACATGCGTGCATACAGGTGCATGCATACACACGCTTACGAATGAATACATGGTCGCAAACATTGTCATTCACTTTATTGTTCATCTTCTTAGTCTCTTGCCAGCTGACATTGGATCCCAATACAGCACATACTAGCATGTGTCTGTCTGATGGAGAACAGTAAGGTGACCAGGAATGATTAGGCCTAGTCATTTCCTAACCATCCAGACAGATTTCCC
Organism: Salvelinus fontinalis; assembly: GCF_029448725.1. Taxonomy (NCBI): domain Eukaryota; kingdom Metazoa; phylum Chordata; class Actinopteri; order Salmoniformes; family Salmonidae; genus Salvelinus; species Salvelinus fontinalis. The sequence goes on along the minus strand of NC_074665.1, from coordinate 44,404,355 downwards.
TCCTACCAACAGCTGCTGTGTAGAGAGTGTCTCTCTGGAACTTGCTACTGGAAGGTAGAGTGGAGCGGGGAAGGGATTCATGTAGCTGTCTCATATATAAACGGATCAGCACGAAAGAAGATAGTAATGAGTGTGTGCTTGGGGGTATGGCTCAAGCCTGGAGGCTATACAGCTCTTCATTCAGCCGCTGTTTTATCCACAGTAATAACAGGACTGATATCCCTGTCCCCTGCTCCTCCAGAATAGGGGTGTGCCTGGACCACATGGTAGGAACACTGTCCTTCTATAGCATCTCTGACACAATGACCCTCCTCCACAGAGTCCAGACCACATTCACTAAGTTCTTTCTATCCTGGATTCTTTGTACGTGTTGGAACTTCTGTGGAGATACTGACACCTACTCAGTGATAAAGCTGCAGTCTGCTGGTACCATTGTTGTGAGCTTTAGAGGTTGATTTGGGATTGCAGATATCATAGAGTACAGTACACTAATAGAAAAAAAGGTTCTATATAGAACCAAAAAGGGTTCTTTGGCTATCCCCATAGGATAACCTTTTTGAAGAACCTTTTTGGTTCAAGGTAGAACCTTTTTGGGCTCCATATAGAATCCTTTCCGCAGAGGTTACTACAACTCAAAAGGGTTCTACCTGGAACCAAAAAGGGTTCTCCTATGGGGACAGCAGAGGAACCCTTTTGGAACCCTTTTTTCTAAGAGTGCATAATAAATGTGGTTCATTTGCATATACAGAGGTGTAATTAAAACCGAGTGTAACAGACTGAGCCTTTGGTTCTCGAATGAACGTGAACGCGTAATGATGAGACACGCGTGCACGTCAATGGTGGAAGTTTGATTGACAGATGAAAGGGATCAATCATCATCGAGCTTAGTTGAGTCAGTCCGGGAGCGGAACACTGCTGAACACTTCAAGGGGAGAAGTCATTTGTAGTTGATCATTAAAGTATTTTGACTTAGTTGTTGCGCTATATTTTGCACTATAACTGAAAAGTGTGCATTTGAGACATGGAAAACTTGGTATGGAAGATAGTGAGACTAGTGCATCACATACACTTATAGACAATTTTGGTCTCTGTGGTTTATATGTTTGCTGAATAACATTCACAATGTTACTTGTACCACATGCAACAACTTAATTAAAAGTAAAATAAATTGTACTTGCAAGGATACACTAGAGCTTGTTTTTCATTTGGGATCATCATCTCAGTGTTTTCAATGAGGACATACAGCAATTGTGAATCAAATTAGCTTTTATTAAAGTATTAGTGGTTAGGGAATGAGTCATTACATGGTACAGATTTCATATGCATTATTTAACCAACATGAAAAAGAGATGGGGGGGGGGGGGGGGTGTTTAAACATAGGCTTTAGTGTCTTAGTAAACATAGACTTTAGTTGTGGGGTCCCCCCCCAGTTGGTTTAAAATGTCTCTTAAAAGCCGGAAAAGCACTGTTTTTAAAAATCATAGTTGCTGAATGTTATTTAAGCTTTGTGTACAAAGTAAGTATAAAATGTAATTCATGGCTGTTTGTTGCTTAATGCAAGTATTTTCACAGAGGGTTTGGAGACAGCGGAAGAAAATGAAGGTTCACTGGTTTTGCAATAAAGGCAGTTGCACTGCTATGGCAGTGATTGACATTATATACACTTACATACACGGAAATGAATGGTAGAGAAAAAAACAGGATTATTCAGGTCTGGGTTTGGAAACTGGGCCGTGTTCATTAGGCACCAAGCGAAAGAAAATGCACTTTTTAGGTAGGGACTACCTTGACTTGTCCAATAAGAAACGTTCATTTCCGTGTTCCGTTTTAAAATGTTTTCTGTTCTATGCCACAATGAACAAGACCCAGGACATCAATGATACTGGAGCACTGTCTCCCCCTTTGTTACATTTTGGAGGAAAAGTATGTTTCGCCTCACCTTCGATCAATTAATCCAACTATTTATCGGTTGAGTTTAAAATGCACGTTTTTAAAATAAAATGGAGAACTTGTCTGTATGAGATCATTAGCAACGGTGATGGTGCATTTATGTGCTGTTGGAATAGTCCGTGACTGTGAGTCTGTGAGCATGCACAAATTAGCTCAGGATTACATTGAACCCCAGCCTTATATTATCTCTTCACAAAACAAGTGAATGTGTCAATAAAACTAAAAAAAGGGTTGAATTTGATATTAAAAACATTCTGATTCTAAACGCAACAAGAGAATCAAAGCACAGTTGACTTGCATCAGCCAGGTTATAAATGTCAGGGAAAACAAGTGCTTGGTATCAGCCCATTGGGGGTTAAGGGTTGCTCCTACATCAGTGAAAAAGTACTAGTTGATGGGCGGCTTTCGTAAGGAGATGCTGGCGTCAGCGCTGCTGCGTTGTAAATGTCCCTATGTTTATTACCATACATTGCCACTAGGTGGCGGACCTCATCAAAACACTTTTAAAGAGAGTAGACAATAAAAAAGTGTTGGGAAAATGAGTGTGTAAGTGGCTGGTTAGTCTACCGTAAACTCAAAACATAAGAAACTTTGATAAAACATTGATAAAACAAATGATTGCTATTGTACAAGGTTTATATAGCACACCCGTGGCAGGATTTACATTTTTCCACCAGGATTGTGAAGAAATCGTATAAAATTGCTCCTTATCTTTGTTGTCGCGTAAAAACAGAGCTTTTAATGACTTGAGATTTCATCAGAATGTCCTTTCTTATCTAAAACTCAGGCAGTGAATGAATACATGTGTGCGTAGTCTACCTACAGCATGAGTGACATTCCATAAATGTCTCACAACCATTTTGTGTTTCTTGCAGATGTTAGGATCCTTCATTTGAGTGCAGACCCCTGTGTTAGACTCTTCCTTCACAAACAACAAAAAGGTGATGGCATAAGATGCCATCTTTATCAAGAAAATACACCCAAATTACATGACCTGGTCAAATTCCCAACATTATTCACCATGCCTATAGGAAAAGTGTGTGGGTGGGTAATAATATTAAGAATTAAGTAATAAATTATTTATAAAATATCCAAAAGCACTGCATAATCATTCATTATTCTGTCAAAAATGGTATGTCACTGTAAACTTTATGTCAACCTTTGGTTATTTGTAGGTTGGTAAACTAATATAAGCATTTATGAATATATTAATGCAGTGCTTCGATATTTTATAATCACTTATACAATGGGAAAGTGGCTGCCTATTTCGCCTTACTTCCTGGATGCAGTCCCATACTGTTTTTTAATGGGCTTCAAGATTATATAATCAAATTCAGGAAAACGTGGTCATTTTAAGATATTTAAAAATATATATTTTTCTATTTGTGGATTTATTTACTTTAACCCGATGCCGTTTATAAAGATTTTGATTTTTGTGCTTTTTACGCTTGATATCATTTCAAAACCGAAGTGGCCACACTTTCCCATCATTTAATGGTCTGTGTTATCCTTTTTTTTTAGACTGTTACTAAAGTGTTACTGAAATATCTAACATACAGGTGATAACTAAATTTGCACTTTACTAACTTCCATTCACAACTTTTGTGAGTGACGTTAGCATTTCAACTTAAACATGATTTTGGAAGTTGATAGAATATTATACTGTTCGCTCCCAAGGGATATGGCCACACCCCTTCAGAGTAATAATTTTTTCACTGCATAGAAACTTTATTCTGTATTCCTTACCACCCCATTCTCTCCCTTTCTTTCCCTTCTAACTCCATGTTGTTGTTTGTTGTCTCATTCTTCTTCCTTTTCTTCTTCTCTTCATGGCCTCTCTAGCACCCAATCCCAAAGTAAATCCATAGCCCCTCCCCCTTAGACACTTTTGTAGTGGATTGGACAGGTGCAAGAAATACAGCAGAAGACAACAGGTAGCTATTACCGTATTGCTTCTACCTATCCAGTCCTTTTTAAATCTACACAAGGCGCTCAGGGGGTTTGGTTCTAGTGGGCAGTTTTGGGATTAGGCAAGTTGTCTCGTTCACCATCCTCCTCTTCCTCCTCTTCCTCCACTTCCTCACCTAGTCGCTGTCCCTATCCCGCTCCACCAGCACATGCTCCGAGTCCTCGTGCATCTCCTGCAGGGAATGGCTGTCCTCCTCGTCCTCTTCCTCTTCCTCTTCATCCTCCATCCCCTCCTCCTCTCCTCCTCCATTCATCATATCCACGTCCACGTCCAGATCCACACGCCCCTCGTGGCAGTCATCCTCCAGTCCCTGAAAAGGGTTCAGGTCCTGGGATACCTCCACCATCTCCGTCCCCTGGACTTCCACGGGCTCCATGGCCCCCTCGCGGAACTTCTTGACGTGGAAGGTGAAGGGAGGCACCTTGTAGATGGCGGTCTTGTCGCGGGCGTAGACGGTGTGGTCGGGGGTAAAGGATTTCATCACCTTCTGCCGCGACACCTTCATCTTCTCCTTCTGCTCGGGGTTGACACTCATGCGCGTGCCCAGCTTGCCCATCTTCTTCTCGATGTTGTGGCGCGTCTTCTCCAGGTTCTCCTTGGTCTTCTGCTTGGTCTTGTCAAAGTTCTCTTTGGCGTTTTTTTTGGTCTTGTCGAAGTTCTCTTTGGCGTGTTGTTTGGTCTTGTCGAAATTCTCTTTGGCGTTTGGCTTCGGGATTTTCTCCACGTTCTCCTTATTGGTTTTCTGCCTGTTGAAGCCCATCTTCTCCTTGGTCAAGGTCATCTTCTCCTTGGTCAAGCCCATCTTTTCCCTGGTCTTGGTCATATTCTCCTTGGTCAAGCCCATCTTCTCCTTGGAGAAGGCACTTTTGATGTTTTGTACGCGCTGGAGGCTGCTACGCTTGATGCGTTCGGTGCGCGACTCCTCGACGGCGTCCTCGATCTCCAGCTCCTCCTCGTCAGAGGAGAGGTCCAAGTGGGGCTTCTCTTCTCCCTCCTCTCCGTTCTCCTCGGCTCCTTCTTTCAGGTCCAGCACGCTGCCTCTTCCTCCCTCCACCAGCTCTGAGAGCTTCATGGACTTTGACACGGTCAGTTTAGACGGAATCTTCACCTCGTCCTGCAGATAAGAGGAGACATGAAGCTGTTAAAACAGATGATAGACATGCTCTATAAGTCAGAGAATATGTTTTTGGACCAATAAATATGTTTTCTTAGACCAATACATTTGCACCCCCCCCCCCCCCCCCCCCCCCCCCCCAACCCCAAAAATATATCTTATTGACAATAATAGTTCAGTCAAATTATTCAGGGCATGGGTATCTGAAGTTACACATTTGTATTGCAAACATTACCCTTTCTTTGACTACATTCATGAGGAACTTTAACTTTGAACTTCAAAGCAACAGTAACACTTGTTTGGACTTGGGTCTTGCATTAGTTTCTGCTAAGGTACGTCTTAAAGTCTGACATGAGAATCCCACATGGGAACCTTTGCCCTGGGTTTGTACTGGTAAAACAACATTTGTGTGTGCGCATGTGTGTGTGTGCGTGTGAAACAGACAAAGTGTGTCCACGTGTGTGTGTGTGTGCGGAAACCCTGGTGCTTCTGCAGTGGTTGTGATAAAGCCTGAGATCCCGAACACCTCTCCTCTCCCAACAATACCCCCCCCCCCTCCCGTTTCCATATTTCCACTCCACTACAAAACCATTACATTTTCCACTGTCGTGTCTCTCTGGCATGAAAAAACAAGTAACCTTCAGCTTCCAAGCTTTGTATTGGATCCCGGCCTTGCCAGAAGCAATCAGTGTACCTTAATTACTCTATTGTTTAACGCCTGTACTCCTGATGCTGGTGAGTCATGTTCCTCACCTCCTTTGCACTGCACACACACACACACTTTCTTAATGTACACACACACATTTTTATTATTACACACACACACTTTTAAATGTTTGTGCACACTGGAGGGGCGGAGAGACCTCCAGGCTTTTCCTGTCAGGAACATGGTGATTTCAAGGCCTCTGAGCTACCTGCAGGCTGCCACCCGTTCAGAGTCAGACGCCATCTCCTAACCAAGGCTCACTGCATCACATCACCTGTCTGGAACTGGGGAAGCTAGACACTAAAGATAGCTTTCAACCGAAACGTTTGTGTGTAACTCCCATGTGCAGACCAAATGTTTTTGGAGGGTTTTCCAATGAGGAATGAAGTATCCTCTTTAAAACTTGGAAGTATGCTCTTAAACAAATGTTAAATTCGTTCACATGTACAAAGAACAGGCTCCACTGGTGTTAATGCCTTATTGACATGAGGATGGATAGAAAGTCACCAATTAATCTAACCTAGGGGTGGCAGGTAGGCTAGTGGTCTCCTTGGTCAAGGTCATCTGGGCCAGTAACTGAAAGGTTGCTAGATCAAATCCCAGAGCTGACCAGGTAAAAATCTATTGTTCTGAACAAATAAGAATTTGTTCTTAACTCCTTTGCCTAGTTAAATAAAGGTAAAATAGTGGATGAGGCCTTTATTTTCATAATCTAACCCACCAAGATAGCTGCTTCTCAAAAACACCTGATATCTTGACCTGCCTCAACGAGTGTTTCTGAACAGCACAGGCACGTTTCAAGTCATTGTTGTCGTTTCTTCCATTCCACCCATTCCCCTTTCCCACCCGTCCCTTCTCATCGTCCTGGCCCGCCTCTCCCTCTTCCTGTTCCTCGCATTCCAGGCTCGCAAGCCCCTCGCTCTTTTCCCGTGTGCGTGTGTTCCTGCGTTCTGCCAAACCCGCGTACAATGCTCCGGCTTGTTAATGGAAAAGACATTTTCATTTTATTTTTTTTCCATCACGGCAATCTCACTGAGTCACTCGCTTACACTGCCATATGGCTCCGATGGGTCTCCAGCTAATATTGTGCATTGTCTCCTCCCCCCCAACCCCCACCATTAGGAAAACAGGAACAGTAAAAGGCATTAACAAAGGGGCTCGGTGGGGGAGTGGGGTGGGGGGCGAGAAATACCTTTTGGCTGAGTTAAACGAGGGAGACACCGCCGGCTATTTTGATAAGCACAAAGGTGATGATGCTTTTACGGCTGTCTGGAAAACCATGCGCTTGCATCGCTATTGGAAGGAAAAAAACTGGAGCGTCAAAGCAGAGAGGAGAACTCCCTATTGTGTTTCATTGTTCTGTGACTGGGATCGTACTCTTGGTCATGGATTGTGTTCTAGTGGTGTCGAGGGTAAACCCAACCTTGACTGATGAACCCTTATTTCCTTAGTAGTACACAGGGGTTGCGTTCCAAATGGCACCCTATTCCCCATGTAGTGCGTTATGTATGACCAGGGCTCATAGGGCTTTGGTCAAAAGTAGTGCACTGTAAAAGGGAATATGGTGCCATTTGGGATTCTGCCAGGAAGAGAGTCTTACATTGATTTATATCACAAGCATAACATGGGTTTTCATGAAACAATTTCCTAGCCTTGTATGTTATCAAAGTTGTTCTGGCGAAAAGGTCAAGGGGCGTGGTTTAACGAGCAGCAAATAGGGTTGGGCGGTATCCCGATTTTCATACCGTCATACCGTTTCTGTACCATACCGTATGAGTTATTACCAAATGTGCACACTAGGGGCAAACATTTTATGACCACTTTTTTTTTTACACACAAAACAATTTAGGCAACAGGGATCTTGATCCAGGAAGGGATTGCCACCTTAATTGGGGAGAACGGGCTCGTGGCAATGACTGGAGCAGAATAAGTGGAGGGGTAACAAAGACATCAAACACAGGGTTTCCAGGTGTTAAATGCCATTCCATTTGCTCCTTTCCGGCCATTATTATGAGCCATCCTCCCCTCAGCAGCCTCCTGTAATGCACCGGTCTACAAGTTCCACAGCATACCTGTCTAAACCCCCCCCCCCCCCACCCACCTTGTGTGAAAGTAACCCTCCGAATACAAATATGATTAAGCTATCGAGTTTTAGATATTGGATGGTAAAAACTAGACATATGTGCCCCTTTCTTGACTTTAATCTGCCCCCCTACAGCGAATACCTCTGCCCGGCCCAGCTCGGGAGACCTCCAATCTGTCAGTATGCAACTTCAAAGAACGGAAGTTCAGAGGTCAAGGCACTTATATAAGGCTTCTTGAGGAGCCAAAACGGGGGGGGGGGGGGGGGTGTAACGGAGGAAAGTGTGTACATGGAAAAAAAGAGTGGGTATGCGTCCCAAATGGCACCCTATTCCCTATAAAGTGCACTCCTTTTGACTGGTCGACGTGAGTGCACTTTATAGGGAATAGGGTGCCATTAGGGCTGCAACGGGAGTGTGACAGGAAGCCAGGCATTCACCTTGGCGTGACTGATATCCTGACCCCTCCTGATTTAAAAGGACATTGTTCTCTCAGGCCGACGAGGGGGAGACCGAGAGACAGAAGCCGACGAGGGGGAGACCGATAGACAGAAAGGCAGGAAGGTGGGGTGGGGTGGGGGGGGGGTAATGTATGCCTGTGTGTGTGTGAGCATGTGAGCACGTGCACATCTGTGTGTGTGGAAGTCTCTAAATGTTGCAAAGGAACACTTGCCCAATTTATACAGTAACATTGCCATATTTGATTTGAACTTTGCCCATCAATTACAAATGGCAGGCATTGCAAAACACTCTGTGCCAGGGTTAAATGTGTCCTGTAGTGTTGGGAGTAGTCTATGATTTGGGTTTCATCATCACATGGGCTGCAATCTTTATCTTGTGCTTCTTGGTGTCAGTCAAGGCAGGGTGTGGTGTGTCTGTGCATGTAGGATGGTGGGGGGTGGGGGTAATGTGTGTGTGTGTGTGTATGTATCTGCTTATGGTTTTTCAGTGATTTCAGACCTCCCCTTTCAGACCGTTCCATTCTACCACCACTGATACACAGCTACAGTGTACTGTATACACACACTCTTCTGTTGTCCTTAGCAACCACCACAGAGAAATTCCCTCCAAGCCGCTGCTTCGTGTGCTGGGACCGCAGTAGTGAATGCAGTCTATTTTTCTCTCTCTTTCCTTCTCCTCTTTCTCCTAATTTCTCTCCTCTTTCTCTCTTTTCTCTTTGATGTTCTCCCTCTAATTCCTTTCTCTCTCTTTACCTCTGTCTTTCTCTCTCCGTCTCCCTCTAATTCCTTTCTCACTCTCTCTCTCTCTCTCTCCCTCCATCTCTCATTCTTCTTTCCCTCTCTTCATCTCTTCCTCTTTTCTCTGTCTCTATTACCATCTCTTTCCTCCCTCCCTCCCCCTCCCCTCTCCCTTTCTCCCTCCCCCCTCCTTCATTCACTTAGTCTTAGTCATGGAGAGAGTGGTGCACTAGCTCTGAGACATGGCCTGTGGAAAAGTCATCTGTCTCAAAGGTGTTTACAGTGAGGTTACACTCACACTCGCTGAGTGCCTCTGCCACCCACTTAGAGTGCGCGTGTGTGTGTAGGCGCGAGCACACGTGTGTGTGCGTGCGTGCGTGCGTGCGTGCGTGTGCATGTGTGAGGGCGGTCTATCCACAATAATTGAACACCACACAATGCACTCCAGTGTACATACTGTACTGAACGTTAAACTCATGTGGAACAACAACGAGCATCACGTTCAGTCTGGTTTAACAAGGCTATGTCATCTCCTTTTGAGTACAAAACATTCTAAACAATGGTATGTAGAAAGGCTAATTACAGGATGTAGAATGAAATTTGACTATCCACCTATGACTACCAACACACGCAAAGGTCTATTTTGTTAAACAAGTATCTGCTTTGCTGCAAGCAGCACAAACTGGCAGTGGGGGGCTGGCGAGGCTAGCTAAGTCAAAAACAGGCGACCCATGTTGAACTGCTGCCTGGATGCCTTGTCATTGTGTTGCGGTGGGGGGTGGGGTGGGTGGGGGGGTGCTCATATGCTGAGATCAGCTGGCTGCAGCCCCGTGCCGTCAGCACAAATAAGTCCCACTCTTTCACTAACAAGCCTACGTGCCCCCCACCCCCTCTCTCTCTGTCTCTCTCTTTTTCCCCAACCTCCCTCTCTTCCCTCTCTCTCTCTGGCTGTCCAGTATCCGCAACCCTATTCTGCTTTTGGCCTGCTTTTCTGCCTTGTGGAATGATTTGGTGGTGGGATGTGCAAATGTAATCCATGTGCAAAAATGATGTAGGTGGGTACAATAAAAATTCCAAGACAACTATCCTTCATATTGTAATATTAATGTCCTCATCCTTACCATCACCACTATACTTTACTACACGTATATTCCGAGTCAATATTCATATCATAATAAGGAATTCCCCTGGACCACGCCCACAAATTTGGAAACAAACATTCTTTAACATTGACATCCATTGTAAAAGAGCCAACTTCTTCGTCAATTTTTTGTTCGTCCGGACCTACGGTTCATGTAGGAAATAGAGCCTGCGAGAAGAGCCCTGTGGCTTCAGGCTATTCGACGTGGGAAATGTGGGGATCCGTACCCAAGTACACTTCTCATAGCTATGTGTGTGCAAAACATTTAATCACAGGTAAGACATTGAACTTTTTTCGTATAGTCTGTTTGTAACTTCAGTCACTACTAGTAGCTGTATAGTCTGTTTGTATTGTTGCTCTTGGCTAGCTTAATGTTTTAGTTGGTAGCTAGCTAGCACTCACTAGCGCCATTATAAAACGGTTCATGAAGGAAGCCCTACAATATTACGTTTTTCTAAGCAGTGAGAATGCTCGGGAGCAGACAAAGATGAAAAGTAATATTTAGAAATGTTGTACTTTTCTTAAATGTAGATTTGTAAATGACTAAAACAAGAAAATCACGTTTGAAAAATTAGGTAACCAAGGTAACCATGGGTTGTTTTCCCCCAAGGTGGGCGGAACTGCTACGTTCTATCTAATACCGACAGGGAGTATCTGCCTGTCCTTGAGTCTATGCTTTGTCGATATTTCCACGTTCCGACCTCAGCAGGAAAAATAAATTGCACTTTACAAACAGGCATGTGTCAGAGGACCTCGTTTGACCGCGGCAAGGCTCGAGGACCCGGGTGAGGCTCACCATGGAAGCTTTCCTCCAGCCCAGCCCAGCCCAGCCCAGCCCCAAAAACCAAATCGCAGTAGAACCACTCATCACTGCCATGTGTACAGCTTCTTTACTGTGTGTGTGTGTGTGTGTGTCTGCCGGGCTACAGAGGAATTCCTCTCTCACCAACACTCCCTCTCTGTCCTCCTCCCTTTTCAGTTTTCATGGAGCAAAAACAGTTTTACATTCATCTGAACTTTTATGCATCACGAAAATGTCGCTCTTTAGCACATATCCCTTTTAGGAATAATTTCATGCCCTTCAATTTAAGTCCCTATGAGCCCTGGTCAAAAGTAGTGCGCTGTGTAGGGATTAGGGTGCCATTTCGGACGCAACCCTAAATGAAAGAAACGTCCTGCCTTGAAATAGAAATCCTTCACTGGACTAACGTTTCAATTAATTGCACTACTTTCCAAAGCAAACCACTGACTGAAGATCGTATTAGGCCTAGTCTGGGACACTGATCTAAGGTCAGTTGTGTGTTCCCCTTCTAATGGTTAAGATTACAATTGGGGGAGGGGAGGCTGATCCTGGATCTGTGCCTACGGGGCGTGTGTGTGTGGGAAAGCATGTGATGGGCAAACAGTGACAGAGCCTCTGGGGGAGAATGGCTGCTCCTTTTTTCCATTCTGATTTCCCCCTGGCCCTTTGAGAGAGAGAAAGAGAGAGAGAAAATAGACACAGTGAGAAAAAGAGAGAAATATAGAGATCGAAAGAAAATAGAGAGAGAGAAAAAAAGAAAGAGAGACAGAGAAAGAGAAAAAACTAGAGAAAGAATGAAAGAGAGAAAATAGAGAATGAAAGAAAGAAAGAAAGAGCGAGAGAGAGAGAAAATAAAGAAAGAGAAAGAAAAAAATGTGGAAAGAGAGAAAGAGTAATACAGGGGAGAGGGAGAAAGAGTGAGCGAGGAAGAGAGAGAGAGAACGTCGGAGTCACAGAGGGAGAGGAGAGGAGAGATTGCTATATAAAGTTATGGCATGCCGGAGGTCCCTCGGGGGGAACGGAGCGCGATGAATCACAAGCTCTGTTGTTGAGACATCTCTCCTCCTCTGCCCTGTGATCACGAACTGGCCACAGCAACACCTTCACTGCCTCCCCTATGTTATTCCTATTGGGGATGAGTACACTCTGACTCCCCTATGCTGTTCCCTTTGGGATGAGTGCACTTTGCACTCCACAACGTTGTTCCTATAGGGATGAGTGCACTTTGACTTTCGTATGTTGTTGCTATTGGGACTCCCCGAGCTGTTTTTAGAACACTTTTCCACCTTCTTGAATGGTTTCTGAGGATGGAGCAGGGGAGAGGAAGATGGTTATTCAGCGTATCATTCAGTAGACACACTATGTCATATCATAAGGAAAGCTGTGTAACTCAGTGAACATACGGTACAAAGGACATGAAGGATTGCTTTTCAATGAGGAACAGAAGTTCCCTTTAGGGACAAGTACACTCTCACCATACAATTCCTTTATGAGCCACAGTAAGCCCATGCCTGGCCAACACTAGCTGACCCCTGACTCCTGAAAGATAAGCAGCACACCCTTACGGACTCCCCTATTTTTTTCCCCCTCTGAAAAGGTCTGCCCTGACTAACTAGTGTCAGCTGTTCTCCTATGGGATTGTAACGTGATTTAGTTATAGTTAGTGCATTAGGCCTATACTGTGGTAGTATAATGCTAAACCATTACATTTCTAATAATAGCTTGCTATTTTCCAGAAACAGTCTTAAAGATTTCTCAGTGAGTCAGACCGATGATTCCCTTTCACAAACGGTCCTAAATAACAAAATGCACTAATCTGATCACATGATTTCCTATTTGATGTTCTGCTTACAGGAATTTGCTTATTATATTTGATATCGCGTATAGGCTTGTCTTTGTGCCTGTTCGAGATGTAAGGCTGTAAATGTGCATCTTCAAAACACTTCAGGGCTAGTCAATGTTACAGTTGAATCATTTCGCAGATGCAGACCAACAGTAAGTCCATTCAACCAACCAAAGTGAAACAAATAAACCTCACAACTGGAGTGTCACAAGTACAACTTTTGTCATAAAGAACTGACATCACTGTGCTAGAATTTAAAACAACAACATGATGTTGAGTTCATACCTCAGAGCCGTGCTAGGTTGAGTTTGTGAGATGGCTAGCAGTGCCAAAGTATTCCTGATACAGTAGAGAGAACGCAGGGGTCGCCCTTGCTTCCGGACAAGCTTAACACCTTCTTCGCCTGCTTTGAGGATAACATAGTGCCACCGACTCGGCCTGCTACCAAGGACTGTGGGCTCTCCTTCTCTGTGGCCGACGTGAGTTAGACATTTAAGCGCGTTAACCCTCGCAAGGCTGCCGGCCCAGACGGCATTCCTAGCCGTGTCCTCAGAGCATGCACAGACCAGCTGACTGGAGTGTTTACGGACATACTCTGCTGTCCCCACAAGCTTCAAGATGTCCACCATTGTTCCTCTACCCAAGAATTCAAAGGTAACTGAACTAAATGACTCTCGCCCCATAGCACTCATTTCTGTCATCATGATGTGCTTTGAGAGACTAGTCAAGGATCATATCACCTCTGCCTTACCTGACACCCTAGACCCACTTCAATTTGCTTACCGCCCCAACAGATCCACAGTCGATGCAATCGCCATCGCACTGCACACTGCCCTATCCCATCTGGACAAGAGGAATGACAATGTAAGAATGCTGTTCATTGACTATAGCTCAGCATTCAACACCATAGTACCCTCCAAGCTCATCATTGAGGTTGAGGCCTTGGTTCTGAACCCCGCCCTGTGCAACTGGGTCCTGGACTTCCTAACGGGCCGCCCCCAAGTGGTGAAGGTAGGAAACAACACCTCCACTTCACTGATCCTCAACACTGGGGCCCCACAAGGATGCGTGCTCAGCCCCATCCTGTGCTCCCTGTTCAAACATGACTGTGTGGCCACGCACGCCTCCAACTCAATTACCAAGTTTGCAGACGACACAACAGTAGAAGGCCTGATTACCAACAATGATGAGACAGCCTACAGGGAGGAGGTGAGGGCCCTGGGAGTGTGGTGCCAGGAAAATAACCTCTCACCCAACATCAACAAAACTAAGGAGCTGATCGTAGACTTCAGGAAACAGCAGATGGAGCACGCCTCTATCCACATTGATGGGACCGCAGTGGATAAGGTGGAAAGCTTCAAGTTCCTCGGCGGACACATAACTGACAAACTGAAATGATCCACCCACACAGACAGTGTGGTGAAGAAGGCACAACAGTGCCTCCTCAACCTCAGGAGGCTGAAGAAATTTGGCTTGGCACCTCAAACCCTCACACAATTTTACAGATGCGCAATTGAGCACCCTGTCTGGCTGTAACACCGCCTACAGCAACTGCACCGCCCACAACCACAGGGTTCTCCAGAGGGTGGTGCGGTCTGCCAAACGCATCACCGAGGGAAAGCTATTTGCCCTCCAGGACACCTACAGCACCCGATGTCATAGGAAGGCCAAAAAGATCACCAAGGACAACAACCACCCGAGCCACTGCCTGTTCACTCCGCTATAATCCAGAAGGTGTCAGTACAGGTGCATCAAAGCTGGGACCGAGAGACTGAAAAACAGCTTCTATCTCAAGGCCATCAGACTGTTAAATAGCCATCACTAGCAACTTAGTAGCTGCTGCCCTATGTACATAGACTTGAAATCACAGGTCACTTTAATAATGGAACACTAGTCACTTTAATAATGTTTACATATTTTGCATTACTCATCTCATGTATATACTGTATTCTATACTATTCCACTGTATCTTAGTCTATGCCGCTCTGACATTGCTCGTCCATATATTTATATATTCTCAATTCCATTCCTTTACTTTAGATTGTGTGTATTGTTAGATATTGCTTGTTAGATAATACTGCACTGTTGGAGCTAGAAACACAATAATTTCGCTACACCCGCAATATCATCTGATAAACACGTGTATGTGACAAATACAATTTGATTTAAGTTGATTTATGCTTTGTCTGAGTGCAGACTCAACCCACTGGGCAAAAACAAGTTGAATCAACGTTGTTTCCACGTCATTTCAACCCCCAAAATCAATATGACAACGTTGAATCAACGTGGAAAACTGATTGGGTTTGCAAGAAGTCCTCAACTTAAGGGCATTTTGTCTTTTTTTTCCACCCAACTTTGAACCTAAATCCAATGACATGGTGACGTTTTTTGGTTGATTTCACGTTGCATTCGCGTCAGTTGAAAACTCAACCAAATGTTAAGTCAAAACTAGACGTTGAACTGACGTCTGTGCCCAGTGGGAAGTAGTGTGGCGAGAAACAATGTTAAAGGAAGTGCCCCCTTCTTCTTTGGATACGCACACAGTCCTCACTCACTTGTGTTTGACAGTGCTCTCAAACAGCCCTCTCGTTTTACCTTTTTTAGTGTTGCACACCATCCAAATGGCTCACATACAGCCGAATTTAATGTTATTACCATTACAAGCCCATAATGTTTCCCATTTTGAATTCAAGATTTAAACCCGTGATTCACAACACAATGATGGAAATGTACATGTTAGAAGCTGCCTTGAGAATAACTCTCATACTCAAACCTTTACGTCTTTGACAGGGCAAATCCATTTGTTCACCTCTCTCCGGTCTACAGTGCCATATAAGGCAAGGTATCAGGAATGCTTTGGTTCTCTTAACTCACTTACTAGCCAAAATGTAGAACATTCAACATTCATTTTTGCGAGTTTATTCCTTTCGGGGGACTTTGGCGGGTAGGGTAGCGGCCTTATCCTCTCCGGTATGACATCATACGTTCGGGCAGAGAGCTTGTCAACCAACGGAATTGCAGGAAAACAGAAGACACATCTAGACAGCTGGCGTAGCGGCGACTCCGGCTCGAGTAGCCGCTCGCAGGGCCCACGGGAACTGGAGGTGGAGGGGGGGGGCTGCAATCTAAAAATAGCAACTATCACATACTTGTTTGATTGTGAGAAGGAAGAGGCCTTTATGGGATCAGGTTCCTGTTTACGTTGGCTTGGATTTGAATCAACGGTCTAAGTCTTTGTCCTGCGAAAATCTATCTCTTGTGGCTTTCAGCCCGCCATGACTTCATGATGTGGTTGTTGTTTAAAGGGATAGTTCACCCGCCAAAATAATTTGCCAGGTAAACAAAACCAAAGCATGGATCGCTGTCTTACATTGTCCATAGACTGGGTTATGAATTGTCAATGTCATTTTGTAATTTGGGTGAACTATCCCTTGTGTCAGTTGACAGTCGTGGCAAATTATTGCTTGTTAATTCACTGTACCAATTAAGTGCCAGCTGACTGAAGGACGCCTTCATTTCTGGACAAGAGGGTTTGTTGAGGGCTTTCTGTGTCCCAATTTGCATCTCCCTCTTCACCCCCCCCCCCCCCCCTCTTGGAAGGCCCATAACAGACCAACGGTAATGCCGGTCATTTGACACGTATCAATACATTTATTGTTAAGTCGATAATAGCTCGATGTCCTGCTTACGGGAATTTGCTTATTAGACATCGCAAATAGGCTCGTCTTTGTGCATGTTCAAGGCTGTAAATATGCCCCGAGCCATGGCAGTCTCAGGGCTATACATGGCTATGGTAGCAACCGTGCCTCTTTATAGGGTTACCCGAGATACCGACAGGTCTGTGTCAAGTACTCTGAGCACTTTTCACCATACACCCTTCAATGCCACTGCAAGATACAGCTTGCCATTGTGGGAAGCCAGGTTTTTTTTCTCTACATACTTTGTCTGGGGCTCCTATCAAACACATGCACATTCATACACACACAAACACACACACAGACACACAAACACAGAGTCATGAATCTCTTCATGAACAGAAATCCATTGTTATTGGAAAGAGTAACAAGGGGGGTGCCATGGCAACGGTGGTGACTGTCATCCCATTGGGAGTCACCATAAGTCAAGCGTACAGAACAGTACATACAGCCTTGGACAGAAAGAATGGAGTCGGTGGCAAAGGCTGGTTACAGTTCGCAATGGATTGTGTCTACAAAAGAGTTCTTGAGTGCATACGTAGCCCACCGTATTTGATACGGTATTGTATTTATACTACTTGTCCTCTATCTTTTGAAAATAGTCTTGCTTGGCCAAACTCATGGGCCTATGCCACCCTTGTGTTGTTAGACGCAGTGGGTGTGGGAGGAGAGTACACTACGGAAAGTAAAATGCCTCGGAGGGGAATGGAATGGAACACCTCATAGTATTCCTATGAATGTAACAGGAATGACTGGGAATAATTCATTACAGGTATCTGTGTTTACTCATTACAGTGGATGGTCTGTGTGTGTGTTTTTGGTTTTTACTATCCTTGTGGGGACCAGAAGTCCTCACAAGGATAGTAAAACAAGGACAATTCAGACAAGTGGGGACATTTTGCCGGTCCCCGAAAAGAAAAAGGCTATTTTAGGCTAAGAGGTTTAGGGTTAGGGTTACAATTAGGGTTGGCGTTAGGGGTTAAGGTTAGGGTAAATAGGATTTTGAATGGGAATCAATTGTTCGGTGTTCACAAGGATCGTGTGTGTGTGTGTGTGTGTGTGTGTGTGTGTGTGTGTGTGTGTGTGTGTGTGTGTGTGTGTGTGTGTGTGTGTGTGTGTGTGTGTGTGTGTGTGTGTGTAAGCCTACATTCTGGGCTCTGTAGTGTAGAAGAAAGTCCCTGAGATGCCTCTCTAACTCAAAACATTTGCTGATCGCCAAGTGTGACATATCATATTCATCTTCATTAAAAACTCCAACTCCAACCACAACGTATTCTGTTTTCTGTACTACTTCTCTTAGAGCCCCCAACACACACACACACACACACACACACACACACACACACACACACACACACACACACACACACACACACACACACACACACACATGCTATCAATGTTTCTGCTACTTTGGGTGCATGAATACTGGGTACAGTAAAATTGCTTTTTTGAGCATTCCATTAGTAGACTATTTGGAGGTGTGTATGTGAAAACAGAAAAGAGAACAGCATACTTTACCGTTCCTTCGGGAAATGTGGTTTGTAACATACACGGAAAGCTAGGTGGGGTTGGTAGGGGTGTGGAGAGGTGGGAGTTAGGGTGGAGGGGGAGTAGGAGAGATGTAGGTGGGTTTGGAGTTAAGGTGGAGGGAGGACTGGAGGGGGGTAGGAGGGAGGGGTGATAGTTTGTGGTGTAGAGGGAGTAGGAGAGAGGACGGTGGGATGGGAGTTAGGGTGGAGTGATGGTAGTGGAGGTGAGAGAGCAGAGCTGGGGATGCCGATGGTATGAATCAGCTGTCTAAATATGTGCTGCTCTGGATCAAAACACACACCCGCATCACGCACTCCTTACACAAAGAAGATGGACCCTCGCTCTCTCTCTCTCACCAGAGAAAGCTGGTGGGAGGTGCTATAGGAGGACAGGCTCATTGTAATGGCTGGATTGGAATTTAAGGAAAGGAGTTTAACACGTTGTTTCCGTGTGTTTGATGTGTTTGGTACCATTCCATCGATTCCATTCCAGCCAATACAATGAGCCCATCCTCCTATAGCTCCTCCCACCAGCCTTCTCTGACACACACACACATATTTCTCATTTTAGAAGGCTCATAGCAAGACTAGCTTTACGCTTACCATTTGATCCGTTTCAAATTAAACAAATGATTTATGGTCCTGATTGAGAAATGATCCAATCATCAAATTAGAAACCAAAAAGTCGTCCTGTGAGTCAACCTACAGGAATGTAGTATTCTTCTCTGCAGTACAACAGTCTCATCTGTGGTGGATTAAATGTTCCTGTGTCGCCCTTATTTACCTCTTTTTTTCCCCCCTGTCATGCTACTCTCTCTCTTCCCTATTTATCTCCCTATCACACTCCCCTCTCTCTTTCTGTCTCCCTCTCTAACCCCCTTCCCCATCACTCACTCACTCACTCACTCACTCACTCACTCACTCACTCACTCCCTCCCTCCCTCTCATGGAGTTGTCACATTCCAGTGACATTTCACTGAAGTGTAGCCCCATTCCGAGCGCCTCTCTGAGGGGAACACAGCAACACGTACATTCAGTCAGCTGTCCAAGCCCAGTCCGATACATCGGACAGATTAAACAGGGTCTGCTGACTTACAGTAAATGTACATAAATGACATGCGCGCACACACAAGACAGCTGTTCCTGCTAATAGAGCGTTGGGAGCCGTCAATATCGCTGATGCGCTGACCGAGCTTACACAGATTAGTGGAGCAGGTTGAGAGCTTCAAGTTCCTTTGGTGTCCACATCACCAACAAACTATCATGCTCCAAGCACAAGAAGACAGTCGTGAAGAGGACACGACCAAACCTATTCCCCCTCAGGAGACTGAAAAGATTTGGCATGGGTCCTCAGATCCTCAAAAGGTTCTACAGCTGCACCATTGAGAGCATCCTGACTGGTTGCATCACTGCCTGGTGTGGCAACAGCTCGGCCTCCAACCGCAAGGCGCTACATAGGGTAGTGCGTACTGCCCAGTACATCACTGGGGCCAAGCTTCCTGCCATCCAAGACCTCTATAACAGGCTGTGTCAGAGGAAGACCCTAAAAATGGTCAAACACTCCAGCCACCCTAGTCATAGACTGTTCTCTCTGCTACCGCACGGCAAGCGGTACCGGAGCGCCAAGTCTAGGTCCAAGAGGCTTCTAAACAGCTTCTACCCCCAAGCCATAAGACTCCTGAACATCTAATCAAATGTCCACCGAGACTATTTGCATCCCCCCGATTTTACACCGCTGCTACTCTCTGTTGTTATCATCTATGCATAGTCACTTGAATAACTCTACCGACAAGTACATATTACTAACCGGTGCCACCACACATTGACTCTGTATTGGTACCCCACTGTATATAGTCTCGCTATTGTTATTTTACTACTGCTCTTTAATTACTTTTTACTTTTATTTCTTATTCTTTTTTGTTTTTAAACTGCATTGTTGGTTAGGGGCTCATAAGTAAGCATTTCACTGTTGTATTTGGCGCATGTGACTAATAAAATTTGATTTGATTTAATTAGGGTCCACTCACTCCCCCTACTTACTTTAGATTAACCTAGTTTAGCCTAATTTAGCATACCAATGGCTTCTCATATTAGCTTAGCCTAGCGTTAGCCTAGCGTTAGCTTCTCCGGTTCAACCACAGAAGATAGAGGGCTTTAGCTGGGCCGGGAGTCGTGACTTCACTTGTGGTAGCCTGGGGGCCCCCGGAGGGAGTGGGCTGGTGGGGGCGCTGACTACAGGGTTAACAGGCACTTGCAAAGGGAAGATAAATACCAGTGCTCCTGCCGACTACAAAGCCATCCCAGCTGTGCCCTCAACCTTCTACCTTCCCTTCAGGATGAGTTACTGCGTGTTTTTACTACAGTATTAGAGGAGGGCCGCGGCTCGGTAGGGTTTCCTATGGGCTTGGATGAGAGTTAGGTTCTCTCCTCTGAAAAAAAAAAACAATTATATCAGGAACGACTGATACATGTTTTTGGCGTGACATCATAATTGGAGTTAGTTCTTAGAACGAGGCTCGAAAAGAACATTGGAAAGATGCACAGAAACCCCAAAGTGTATGTACATTTTTATCCATTAACAGGAGACATGTTTCTGATAGGTACCAGTATCTTGTTGACTCCTGGATTGCGTTCCAAATGGCACCCTATTCGCTATGGGCCCTGGTTAAGAGTACTGTACTACATAGGGAACAGGTTGCCATTTGGGACGCAGCCTTAGTGTTGTGTAAGAATAGGCCTCCCCACGCTATATTCTATGTCCCTAGCTTGACCTCTACATCACTGATACACACAGTACCACTCACTGGCTGGAACGAATAAACAAAGCCCAAAGAACCACACCCTGTGTATCAATCACCGGGAAGGGTTGAAACCCCCCCCCCATACTTCACCTAGTGGACTCTCCCTCATAGTGAAAGTGTACACATCTTGCCATCGCAACCACCTGACGCTATTTGGCAGGGTGAGATAGAAAGGTATCACCAACAGTATCCTTCCTTCCAGATTGCCTACAAATGGAATGCTCCAAAATCGCTAACAGTAAACTCCCCTCCAAATAGCCTAAAAATGGAATGCTCCAAAAAGCTATTATCTGAGTACTCTATCCAGTATTCATGCACCCAAAGTAGCAAAAACATTGATAGCATTCATGGATGTTTGTGTGTGTGTGTGTAGGGGGGGTTGACCTTGGTGGCTCTAAGAGAAGTAGCACAAAGCAGAATACGTTGTGGTTGTTGTTTTACATTAAGATGAATATGATGACATGTCACACTTGGCTGTGATGTTTTGAGTTAGATAGGGATCTCAGGGAGTCTCTTCTACACCACAGAGCCCAGAATGTATTCTTACACACACATACAAACACACAAATACAAACACAAACACACAAACAAACCGGGGCAGCAGGTAGGCTAGTGGTTAGAGCGTTGGGCCAGTAACTGAAAGGTTGATCAAATCCCCAAGCAGACAAGGTAAAAATCTGCCGTTCTGCCCCTGAACAAGGCAGTTAACCCACTGTTCTCCGGTATGCCGTCATTGTTAGTAAGAATTTGACTTAGTGTAATAAATGTTACATTGAAAAGATAATATTTCTCATTTTAGAAGGCTCATAGCAAGACTAGCTTTACGCCTGCCATTTGACCCGTTTCTAATTAAACAAATGATTTATGGTACTGATTGAGAAATAATCCAATCATCAAATTAGAACCAAAAAGTCGTCCTATGAGTCAACCTACAGGAATGTAGTATTCTTCTCTGCAGTACAACAGTCTCATCTGTGGTGGATTAAATGTTCCTGTGTTGCCAGTGTATCTCTCAACATAATAGAGGAGAAAGAGTTTTGTGTGCTCTTGTGTATCATATGTATGGTATGCCTGCCTTGTTTGGGTATGATTTGATTTGAATAATTTTTGTAATTAAAATAAGACTTGTACAAATGGGAGAGTGGACAGCTCTTTGGTGTGTGTGTGTGTGTGTGTGTGTGTGTGTGTGTGTGTGTGTGTGTGTGTGTCTGTGTCTGTGTCTGTGTGTCTGTGGGCGAGCGCACACACAGACAAAAACATTTTCTCATAGTCGGGCAAAGGGGGAAGGGAACAGAGCAAGAAAAAGAAGGGAGAGAGAGAGAGAGAGAAGGGAAGGGTGGGGGGGGGGGGGTCTGCCCAAGCTGTACTCGAGTCAGTCAGGAGGATGGAAACTCTGAATGTTCTCACACTGCTGTGCAAAGCTGCAAGCCATTACACATTATACCGTGGCCCGGGCTAAAAAAAGACTGTGTGGCGCTCCCGAGCTCACTGCGAAACTACAAAGTGTCTTTTCAAATGAAACATCTGGAAGTCGAGTGTGCTTGTGTTATTTTCCATCCTTGTTTAAAAAAAAAAGAAAAAAAAAGAATGGCTTATAGATTCCTTATGACCGAAGAAGTGAGCTGTATCCAGATGTGAAGCCATGTATGTTTTAACTCTGTAGGGTGTCAAATAGGATCAAAGGCAGAGATTTGTCGGTAGTGGACATTAGTAAGGACGACCCTACTTCTACCATAGGGTGTGGCACATGGCATGATATAATCCAGTATCACCCAAGGTATACCAAAACAATGAAACATATATTGCATAGAAATATGACACAGTGGAACATATTAATAAATGTATGTGGCACTGGTTAA
Organism: Salvelinus fontinalis; assembly: GCF_029448725.1. NCBI lineage: Eukaryota > Metazoa > Chordata > Actinopteri > Salmoniformes > Salmonidae > Salvelinus > Salvelinus fontinalis. Next base: position 44,381,663 of record NC_074665.1, on the reverse strand, counting down.
ACTTCTTTTTGAAGTTCAAGTTAAAACTCTCAATTTTTTTTCCCTACTTGATGGATTGCTTTCATGGGGCAAGTGTGTCCTACAAACATAGTGATGTGTGATGTGAAATATACTTATCTATGAGTGGCATGTTTGACTTTGGAGTACATCCATATTAAAGAACAAGCGGTCATTTGGGCACTTGCCAATGATGCCTTGAGGTGAGCCACACCCCAAACTTCTCTCCCTCGCCAGTACACACTCAGCCGGGTAATATGCAAACTATCATCTGCAAAAAATATCTGTCAATTGAGCATGAACCTTTTCACGAAGTTCAACTTGTTTTTCTGTTTGCCAACCACCCCCAGTCCAGTACCCTCATGATAGTCCCCAATCCTCACCCATCACGGTGTCAAGCGTGCGTGCCGTGCCCCAATTCCCCCCCTCAACCAACTCACACACCACCCCACACACCTCCCCTCCACCGACACACATATCCACACACACACACACACCCTCACCCTCACCCCACCACCCACCCACCCACACACCTCCATCCCATCCCCACTCCACACCCAAGGACATTCACCCAACGCTCACCTGGTAGATCATGACTTTGAAGTTGCGTCTCTTCAGCAGCTCGTTCTCGTTGCTCTCCAGCCTCTTGATCTGACCCCCTTGCTTCTCCAGGTTGGCGCGCACTGTCTTCACATTGACGCTCACCTTGCGCACCTTCTCCAGCATCTTGTTGACTGAGTTGGACGTGGTGCTGTGGCTCTTGGACAGTTTGGTGAGCTCGCCCTGGATTCCCGTCACTGACCGCTCCATGTCCTGCTGCCGAGCCTCCAGGCCACTCTGCGTCTGTTGGATCTGGTCCACCGCCCCGATGATCTTGTCCAACAGAGCCAAGACCATAACGCCGTTCTCCTGGGTGCCCACTTTATCCTTTTCCTTTTCCTCCTGGTCGCCCTCGGACACGGCGAGCGCCACCAAGGAACGCTCCTTGGCGGCACCAAAGTCTTCGTCATCCGACGGTGGCAGGTTGACTTCGTCGTCGGAGATCTCGGTGAGGGTCTGCTGCTGCTCCTGCAGCTCCAGGTGCAGGCTGGATGTTTCCACTTCCATGACTTTCTGGATTGTTTTCTGGATGAAGACCTGAAAATAAGTCAAAGGACTGTGTATTCAAATGAATTAGACGCTGGAAAGAGATGCTTTCTCTATTGTTTTTTACTTCACTCAAATTCCTTGGGTGTCAGTTCAGTATTTGCTGCTTTCTGTCCCCTGACTCACACACTTCTCTGTTTGCTCTGCCCTTCTGTGGTCGCGTACACTTCTCTCCTGTCTTTCTCTCAAACTCTCAAACTCTTGCTCTCAAACACACAAGCAGGCTCTCTCTCTCTCTCTTCCCTATGTTCCTAATCCTTGGACAAAGTCCAGTCTACAGGGAAGAAGTCTGCTTTGAAAGTAACCGTAGGAGCGCTGGGATGTGAATGACACTCTTCCCGGAGAAACCCTTCCAGTCAAAGCAGAGCCAGCAGCTTTTTTCCTCTCCGGACCCCTTTTTCCTGGGACTCTCCCCTTTCCCCTCCTCTCCTCTCCCGTTCCTGGCCCCTCCTCTCTGTCCGTGAGACTCCACCTCAGCCGTGTGGGGAAACCCAGCCCCCACCTCCCCCAGACCCAGACGGCCCATCCCTCTGGGCCCCATCCCTCTCTCTCCAGCATGGTTGGAATAGTTAGAGTGGAGCTGTAGACTGGCCGTCACATGCAAGCTCCGGCACAGCAACAGGAGGAACGTGAGGTAGGAGTTTTCATAATAGAATACCGTTCAAAAGTTTGGGGTCACATTGAAATGTCCTTGTTTTTCATAGAAAAGCACATGTTTTTGTCTATTAAAATAACATAAAATTGATCAGAAATACAGTGTAGACATTGTTCATGTTGTAAATGACTACAGTAGCTGGAAATGTATAATGATTTATAATGGAATATCTACGTAGGCGTACGGAGGCCCATTATCAGCAACCATCACTCCTGTGTTCCAATGGCACGTTGTGTTAGCTAATCCAACTTTATCATTTTAAAAGGCTAATTGATCATTAGAAAACCCTTTTGCAATTATGTTAGCACAGCTGAAAACTGTTTTTCTGATTAAAGAAGAAATACAACTGGCCTTCTTTAGACTAGTTGAGTATCTGGAGCATCAGCAGTTGTGGGTTCGATTACAGGCTCAAAATGGCCAGAAACAAAGAACCTTATATATAATATCAAATATCACAAAAATGTAAAACAAGATTCTCTGGTCTGATGAAACCAAGATTGAACTCTTTGGCCTTAATGCCAATCAATCAATCAATCAATCAATCAAGTTTATTTTATATAGCCCTTCGTACATCAGCTAATGTCTCGAAGTGCTGTACAGAGACCCAGCCTAAAACCCCAAACAGCTAGAATGCAGGTGTAGAAGCACGGTGGCTAGGAAAAACTCCCTAGAAAGGCCAAAACCTAGGAAGAAACCTAGAGAGGAACCAGGCTATGAGGGGTGGCCAGTCCTCTTCTGGCTGTGCCGGGTGGAGATTATAACAGAACTATGCCAAGATGTTCAAAAATGTTCATAAGTGACAAGCATGGTCAAATAATAATCATGAATAATATTCAGTTGGCTTTTCATAGCCGATCATTAAGAGTTGAAAAACAACAGGTCTGGGACAGGTGGTGGTTCCATAACCGCAGGCAGAACAGCAGCAAGGCCAGGCGGACTGGGGACAGCAAGGAGCCACCACGCCCGGCAGTCCCGACGTATGGTCCCAGGGCTCAGGTCCTCCGAGAGAAAGAAAGAGAGAAGGAGAAAATTAGAGAGAGCCAAGATTTTCAAAATGTTCATAAATGACAAGCATGGTCAAATAATAATCAGGAATAAATCTATTGGCTTTTCATAGCCAATCATTAAGAGTTGAAAACAGCAGGTCTGGGACAGGTAGGGGTTCCGTAACCGCAGGCAGAACCGTTGAAACTGGAATAGCAGCAAGGCCAGGCGGACTGGGGGCAGCAGGGAGTCGTCATGCCCGGTAGTCCTGACGTATGGTCCTAGGGCTCAGGTTCTCAGAGAGAGAAAGAAAGAGAGAACGAGAGAATTAGAGAAAGCATACTTAAATTCAAACAGGACACTGGATAAGACAGGAGAAGTACTCCAGGTATAACCAACTGACCCTAGCCCCCCGACAAAAACTACTGCAGCATAAATACTGGAGGCTGAGACAGGAGCGGTCAGGAGACACTGTGGCCCCATCCGAAGATACCCCCGGACAGGGCCAAATAGGAAGGATATAACCCCACCCACTTTGCCAAAGCACAGCCCCCGCACCACTGGAGGGATATCTTCAACCACCAACTTATAATCCTGAGACAAGGCCGAGTATAGCCAACAAAGATCTCCACCACAGCACAAACCAAGGGGGGGCGCCAACCCAGACAGGAAGATCACGTCAGTAACTCAACCCACTCAAGTGACGCACCCCTCCCAGGGACGGCATGAAAGAGCACCAGTAAGCCAGTGACTCAGCCCCTGTAACAGGGTTAGAGGCAGAGAATCCCAGTGGAGAGAGGGGAACCGGCCAGGCAGAGACAGCAAGGGCGGTTCGTTGCTCCAGAGCCTTTCCGTTCACCTTCACACTCCTGGGCCAGACTACACTCAATCATATGACCTACTGAAGAGATAAGTCTTCAGTAAAGACTTAAAGGTTGAGACCGAGTCTGTGTCTCTCACATGGGTAGGCAGACTGTTCCATAAAAATGGAGATCTATAGGAGAAAGCCCTGCCTCCCGCTGTTTGCTTAGAAATTCTAGGGACAATTAGGAGGTCTGCGTCTTGTGACCGTAGCGTACGTATTGGTATGTACGGCAGGACCAACTCGGAAAGATAGGTAGGAGCAAGCCCATGTAACGCTTTATAGGTTAACAGTAAAACCTTGAAATCAGCCCTTGCCTTAACAGGAAGCCAGTGTAGGGAAGCTAGCACTGGAGTAATATGATCAAATTTCTTGGTTCTAGTCAGGATTCTAGCAGCCGTATTTAGCACTAACTGAAGTTTATTTAGTGCTTTATCCGGGTAGCCGGAAAGTAGAGCATTGCAGTAGTCTAACCTAGAAGTAACAAATGCATGGATTAATTTTTCTGCATCATTTTTGGACAGAAAATTTCTGATTTTTGCAATGTTACGTAGATGGAAAAAAGCTGTCCTTGAAAGTCTTGATATGTTCGTCAAAAGAGAGATCAGGGTCAAGAGTAACGCCGAGGTCCTTCACAGTTTTATTTGAGACGACTTTACAACCATCAAGATGAATTGTCAGATTTAACAGAAGATCTCTTTGTTTCTTGGGACCTAGAACAAGCATCTCTGTTTTGTCCGAGTTTAAAAGTAGAAAGTTTTCAGCCATCCACTTCCTTATGTCTGAAACACAGGCTTCTAGCAAGGGCAATTTTGGGGCTTCACCATGTTTCATTGAAATGTACAGCTGTGTGTCATCCGCATAGCAGTGAAAGTTAACATTATGTTTTCGAATAACATCCCCAAGAGGTAAAATATATAGTGAAAACAATAGTGGTCCTAAAACGGAACCTTGAGGAACACCGAAATGCACAGTTGATTTGTCAGAGGACAAACCATTCACAGAGACAAACTGATATCTTTCCGACAGGTAAGATCTAAACCAGGCCAGAACTGGTCCGTGTAGACCAATTTGGGTTTCCAGTCTCTCCAAAAGAATGTGGTGATCGATGGTGTCAAAGGCAGCACTAAGGTCTAGTAGCACGAGGACAGATGCAGAGCCTCGGTCTGACGCCACCAAAAGGTAATTTACCACCTTCACAAGTGCAGTCTCAGTGCTATGATGGGGTCTAAAACCAGACTGAAGCATTTCGTATACATTGTTTGTCTTCAGAAAGGCAGTGAGTTGCTGCGCAACAGCTTTTTCAAAAATTTTTGAGAGGAATGGAAGATTCGATATAGGCCGATAGTTTTTTATATTTTCCGGGTCAAGGTTTGGCTTTTTCAAGAGAGGCTTTATCACTGCCACTTTTAGTGAGTTTGGTACACATCCGGTGGATAGAGAGCTGTTTATTATGTTCAACATAGGAGGGCCAAGCACAGGAAGCAGCTCTTTCAGCAGTTTAGTAGGAATAGGATCCAGTATGCAGCTTGAAGGTTTAGAGGCCATGATTATTTTCATCATTGTGTCAAGAGATATAGTACTAAAACACTTAAGTGTCTCTCCCGATCCCAGGCCTTGGCAGAGCTGTGCAGATCCAGGACAGCTAAGCCCTGGAGGAATACGCAGATTCAAAGAGGAGTCCGTAATTTGCTTTCTAATGGTCATGATCTTTTCCTCAAAGAAGTTCATGAATTTATTAGTGCTGAAGTGAAAGCCATCCTCTCTTGGGGAATGCTGCTTTTTAGTTAGCTTTGCAACAGTATCAAAAATAAATTTTGGATTGTTCTTATTTTCCTTGATTAAGTTGGAAAAGTAGGATGATCGAGCAGCAGTGAGGGCTCTTCGGTACTGCACGGTACTGTCTTTCCAAGCTAGTCGGAAGACTTCCAGTTTGGTGTGGCGCCATTTCCGTTCCAATTTCCTGGAAGCTTGCTTCAAAGCTCGGGTATTTTCTGTATACCAGGGAGCTAGTTTCTTATGACAAATGTTTTTCGTTTTTAGGGGTGCAACTGCATCTAGGGTATTGCGCAAGGTTAAATTGAGTTCCTCAGTTAAGTGGTTAACTGATTTTTGTCCTCCGACGTCCTTGGGTAGGCAGAAGGAGTCTGGAAGGGCATCAAGGAATTTTTGTGTTGTCTGAGAATTTATAGCACGACTTTTGATACTCCTTGGTTGGGGTCTGAGCAGATTATTTGTTGCGATTGCAAACGTAATAAAATGGTGGTCCGATAGTCCAGGATTATGTGGGAAAACATTAAGATCTACAACATTTATTCCATGGGACAAAACTAGGTCCAGAGTATGACTGTGGCAGTGAGTAGGTCCAGAGACATGTTGGACAAAACCCACTGAGTCGATGATGGCTCCGAAAGACTTTTGGAGTGGGTCTGTGGACTTCTCCATATGAATATTAAAATCACCAAAAATTAGAATATGATCTGCTATGACTACAAGGTCTGATAGGAATTCAGGGAACTCAGAGAGGAACGCTGTATATGGCCCAGGAGGCCTGTAAACAGTAGCTAGAAAAAGTGATTGAGTAGGCTGCATAGATTTCATGACTAGAAGCTCAAAAGACGAAAACGTCATTTTTTTTTTTGTAAATTGAAATTTGCTATCATAAATGTTAGCAACACCTCCGCCTTTGCGGGATGCACGGGGGATATGGTCACTAGTGTAACCAGGAGGTGAGGCCTCATTTAACACAGTAAATTCATCAGGCTTAAGCCATGTTTCAGTCAGGCCAATCACATCAAGATTATGATCAGTGATTAGTTCATTGACTATGACTGCCTTTGAAGTGAGGGATCTAACATTAAGTAACCCTATTTTGAGATGTGAGGTATCATGATCTCTTTCAATAATGGCAGGAATGGAGGAGGTCTTTATCCTAATAAGATTGGTAAGGCGAACACCGCCATGTTTAGTTTTGCCCAACCTAGGTCGAGGCACAGACACAGTCTCAATGGGTATGGGTATGGCTGAGCTGACTACACTGACTGTGCTATTGGCAGACTCCACTAAGCTGGCAGGTTGGCTAACAGCCTGCTGCCTGGCCTGCACCCTATTTCATTGTGGGGCTAAAGGAGTTAGAGCCCTATCTATGTTGGTAGATAAGATGAGAGCACCCCTCCAGCTAGGATGGAGTCCGTCACTCCTCAGCAGGTCAGGCTTGGTCCTGTTTGTGGGTGAGTCCCAGAAAGAGGGCCAATTATCTACAAATTCTATCTTTTGGGAGGGGCAGAAAACAGTTTTCAACCAGCGATTGAGTGCTGAGACTCTGCTGTAGAGCTCATCACTCCCCCTAACTGGGAGAGGGCCAGAGACAATTACTCGATGCCGACACATCTTTCTAGCTGATTTACACGCTGAAGCTATGTTGCACTTGGTGACCTCTGACTGTTTCATCCTAACATCGTTGGTGCCGACGTGGATAACAATATCTCTATACTCTCTACACTCGCCAGATTTAGCTTTAGCCAGCACCATCTTTAGATTAGCCTTAACATCGGTAGCCCTGCCCCCTGGTAAACAGTGTATGGTCGCTGGGTGATTCGTTTTAAGTCTAATACTGCGGGTAATGGAGTCGCCAATGACTAGGGTTTTCAATTTGTCAGAGCTAATGGTTGGAGCCTTCGACGTCTCAGACCCCGTAGCGGGAGGAGTAGAGACAAGAGAAGACTCAGCCTCAGACTCCGACTCGCTACATAATTGGGAAAACCGGTTGAAAGTTTCTGTCGGCTGAATGAGCGACACCAGTTGAGCATTCCTACAGCATTTCCCTCCAGAAGCCATGAGAAAGTTGTCCGGCTGCGGGGACTGTGCGGGGGGTGTTTATACTAACGTTACTATCTGTACTTACTGGTGGCACAGACGCTGTTTCTTCCTTTCCTACACTGAAATTACCCTTGCCTAACGATTGCGTCTGAAGCTGGGCTTGCAGCACAGCTATTCTCGCCGTAAGGTGATCGTTCTCCTGTATATTATGAGTACAGCGACTGCAATTGGAAGACATCATGTTAATGTTACTACTTAGCTTCGGCTGTTGAAGGTGCTGACGAACCATGTCCAGATAAAGCGTCCGGAGTGAAAAGGTTGAATGAGGGGAAAAAAAGTTGCGATGGAAAAACAAAAAATATAAACGGTACTTAAAAACAAAAACAAAACGTAAAGTTGGCAGCTAACGAAGTAAAGTTGGCAGCAAAACGCACAGCAAAACAGCTAAACGCACAGCAACAAAATGCCAAGCGCCACGTCTGGAGGAAACCAGGCACCATCCCTATGGTGAAGCATGGGGGTGGCATTATCATGCTGTGGGGATGTTTTTCAGTGGCAGGTACTGGGAGACTAGTCAGGTTTGAGGGAAAGATGAATGGAACAAAATATAGAAATATCCTTGATGAAAACCTGCTCCAGAGTGCTCAGGACCTCAGACTGGGGCGAAGGTTCACCTTCCAACAGGACAACGACCCTAAGCACACAGCCAAGACAATTTAAGAGTGGCTTCGGGACAAGTCTTTGAAAGCCCTTGAGTGGACCAACCAGAGGCAGAACTTGAACCCGATCTAACATTTCTGGAGAGACTTGAAAATATCTGTGCAGTGACGCTCCCCATCCAACCTGACACAGCTTGAGAGGTTCTGCAGAGAAGAATGGGAGAAGCTCCCCAAATACAGGTGTGCCAAGCTTGTAGCGTCATACCCAAGAAGACACGAGGCTGTACTTGCTGCCAAATGTGCTTCAACAAAGTACTGAGTAAATGGTCTGAATACTTATGTAAATTTGATATTTCAGTTTTAAATTTGCTAACATTTCTAAAAACCTGTTTTTTCTTTGTCATGATGGGGTATTGTGTGTAGATGAATTAGGAAATAATACAATTTAATCAATTTTAGAATAAGGCTGTAACGTAACAAAATGTGGAAAAAGTCAAGGGGTCTGAATACTTTCCGAATGCGCTGTATATGCTGTATATAAACTGCTCAAAAAAATAAAGGGAACACTTAAACAACACAATGTAACTCCAAGTCAATCACACTTCTGTGAAATCAAACTGTCCACTTAGGAAGCAAGACTGATTGACAATAAATGTCACATGCTGTTGTGCAAATGGAATAGACAACAGGTGGAAATTATAGGCAATTAGCAAGACACCCCCAATAAAGGAGTGGTTCTGCAGGTGGTGACCACAGACCACTTCTCAGTTCCTATGCTTCCTGGCTGATGTTTTGGTCACTTTTGAATGCTGGCGGTGCTTTCACTCTAGTGGTAGCATGAGACGGAGTCTACAACCCACACAAGTGGCTCAGGTAGTGCAGCTCATCCAGGATGGCACATCAATGCGAGCTGTGGCAAGAAGGTTTGCTGTGTCTGTCAGCGTAGTGTCCAGAGCATGGAGGTGCTACCAGGAGACAGGCCAGTACATCAGGAGACGTGGAGGAGGCCGTAGGAGGGCAACAACCCAGCAGCAGGACCGCTACCTCCTCCTTTGTGCAAGGAGGATCAGGAGGAGCACTTCCAGAGCCCTGCAAAATGACCTCCAGCAGGCCACAAATGTGCATGTGTCTGCTCAAACGGTCAGAAACAGACTCCATGAGGGTGGTATGAGGGCCCAACGTCCACAGGTGGGGGTTGTGCTTACAACCCAACACCGTGCAGGACATTTGGCATTTGCCAGAGAACACCAAGATTGGCAAATTCGCCATTGGCGCCCTGTGCTCTTCACAGATGAAAGCAGGTTCACACTGAGCACGTGACAGACGTGACAGAGTCTGGAGACGCCGTGGAGAACGTTCTGCTGCCTGCAACATCCTCCAGCATGACCGGTTTGGCGGTGGGTCAGTCATGGTGTGGGGTGGCATTTCTTTGGGGGGCCGCACAGCCCTCCATGTGCTCGCCAGAGGTAGCCTGACTGCCATTAGGTACCGAGATGAGATCCTCAGACCCCTTGTGAGACCATATGCTGGTGCGGTTGGCCCTGGGTTCCTCATAATTTGCAAATAAATTCATTAAAAATCCTACAATGTGATATTCTGGATTTTTTTTCTAATTTTGTCTGTCATAGTTGAAGTGTACCTATGATGAAAATTACAGGCCTCTCTCATCTTTTTAAGTGGGAGAACTTGCACAATTGGTGGCTGACTAAATGCTTTTTTGCCCCACTGTATACAGTGTAGTAAGATTAGGGAGGTAAGGCAATAAATAGGCCATAGTGGCAAAATAATTACAGTTTAGCATTAACACTGGAGTGATAGATGTGTAGAAGATGAATGTGCAAGTAGAGATACTGGGGTGCAAAGGAGCAAAACATAAATATGGGGATGAGGTAGTTGGGTGGGCTATTTACAGATAGACTGTGAATAGGTGCAATGATCGTTAAGCTGCTCTGACAGCTGATGCTTAAAGTTAGTGAGAGATATAAGACTCCAGCTTCAGTGATTTTTACAATTCTATCCTGTCATTGGCAGCAGAGAACTGGAAGGAAAGGCGGCCAAAGGAAGAGTTGGCTTTGGGAATGACCAGTGAAATATACCTGCTGGAGCACGTGCTAAGTGTGGGTGCTGCTATGGTGACCAGTGAGCTGAGATAAGGTGGGGCTTTACCTAGCAAAGACTTATAGATGACCTGGAGCCAGTGGGTTTGGCGACGAATATGAAGCGAGGGCCAGCCAACGAGAGCATACAGGTCGCAGTGGTGGGCAGTATATTGGGCTTTGGTGACAAAGCGGATGGCACTGTGATAGACTACATCCAATTTGCTGAGTAGAGTGTTGGAGGCTATTTTGTAAATGACATCGCCGAAGTCAAGGATCGGTAGGATAGTCAGTTTTACAAGGGTATGTTTGGCAGCATGAGTGAAGGATGCTTTGTTGCGAAATAGGAAGCCGATTCTAGATTTAACATTGGATTGGAGATGCTTAATGTGAGTATTTGTAGTTGTCCACATATTCTAAGTCAGAACCGTCTAGAGTAGTGATGCTAGACGAGCGGGCGGGTGCGGGCAGCGATTGGTTGAAGAGCATGCATTTAGTTTTACTTGTATTTAAGAGCAGTTGGAGGCCACTGAAGGAGTGTTGTATGGCATTGAGGCTCGTCTGGCGGTTTGTTAACACAGTGTCCAAAGATGGGACAGAAGTATACAGAACGGTGACGTCTGCGTAGAGGTGGATCAGAGAATCACCAGCAGCAGACATCTTTGAAGTATACAGAGAAAAAAGCCAGCCTGGGAATTGAACCCTGTGGCACCCCTATAGAGACTGCCAGAGGTCTGGACAACAGGCCCTCCGATTCGACACACTGAACTCTATCTGAAAAGTAGTTGGTGAACCAGGCGAGGCAGTCATTTGAGAAACCAAGACTGTTGAGTCTGCAGATAAGAATTCGGTGATTGACAGAGTCGAAAGCCTTGGCCAGGTCGATGAAGAAGGCTACACAGTATTGTCTTTTATTGATGCCGGTTATGATGTCGTTTAGGACCTTGAGTGTGGCTAAGGTGCACCCTTGACTAGCTCGGAAAACAGATTTCATAGCGGAGAAGGTACGGTGGGATTCGAAATGGTCGGTGATCTGTTTGTTAACTTGGCTTTCGAAGACCTTAGAAAGGCAGGTTAGGATAGATATAGGTCTGTAACAGCTTGGGTCTAGAGTGTGTCCCCCTTTGAAGAGGGGGATGACCCCGGCAGCTTTCCAATCTTTGGGGATCTCAGACGATACGAAGGAGAGGTTGAACAGGCTAGTAATCGAGGATGCAAAAATTGCTGCGGATAATTTTAGAGAGGGTCCAGATTGTCTAGCCCAGCTGATTTGTAGGGGTCCAGATTTTGCAACTCTTTCAGAACATCAGCTAACTGGATTTGGGTGAAGAAGAAGTGGGGGAGGCTTGGGCAAGTTGCTGTGGGGGGTGCAGAGCTATTGACCGGGGTAGGGGTAGCCAGGTGGAAAGCATGGCTAGCCGTAGAAAAATGCTTATTGAAATTCTGTAATACAGATGATTGGTGACGATGACATCCAGACAAGCATTATACTCCAATGTTTACTTCAACATATTGTGAAATAAACATATAAACAACATTTTGCTGGAGGGTAAATGGAGATTTGGGACCTTTCCCCCACAGCATCCTTCCCCCACGCGTTTCCATGGCATTTCCATTGTTCTGGTCAGGTTCCATTGGCCTCTTTACCGCATCTAGAATTAAGAATACTTGAGTATTCTAATTCCTAATTCTATGAGCCCAACAAAGTGAGCTATGATTTCATTGATCAGTGCACCTTGAACATTCCGTTTGAACTATTTGATGGCTGACCACTGAAAATATAACAGCACCTCCGAAACAATGTAGAAAGTGGTATCAAAGCAACTGGCTTGCAATGGAGCCTCCGGAAAGTTATGAGGAATTACTGCAGGAATACATGAAACTGAGGGAGGAGAAGGAGCAGATGAACCAAGTGATCATCTGGATGACGAAGAGAAATAGTCAACTAGAGAATTTGTGCTCACAACATGGCCTCAGTACGGATACTTCAGTTCAGCAGGAAGCTAGGTTTACCCCGCATCCGCCCTCCAGACTCCCTGTGCCCCCCACAGCAGGCCTCAGGGTGAGCAAGGTGTGGCTAGAGAACTCAAGTAAGACCAAGATGGCCTCCATGATAGAGAAGGTAGATAAGGGGACTTTGAATCAGGTTATTTTGTATTGCAATATGTGTTTATTGGAGAACAGTATGCAAAATTACAGATATCACATGACATGTAACAGTGTTCACCTGTTTCCTCCAGGTGACTTTGAATCCATTTCAGGAGAAGAAGAGGTGCGAAGTAGTGGAGGCGAAACAGCAAGGAGGGTTACAGCAGTCGACGAGCAAGGCCGACTGCAATCGGAAAGAGTGTGATATCTGTGGCCGGCGCTTTCATCCTGACCGTCTGGAGAAACACAGCCTGATATGTGCCAAGGTCGCCTCCGAGAGCAAAAGACGTGGGGTCTACGACTCCTTCAAGCACCGGTACAAGGGCACCAACCTGGACAGCTTCATCAAGCGATCTATTGATCCATGATTCATGTGATGTGGTGTGTTGCCTGTCCTCCAAGCCTATAGGCTCTCCTGACTATGACAAAGTTTAAAACTCTTCTCCTACTAGAGAAACCTTTTTATTTTCACTTAAATAAAAAGTATATGTGAATTGTTTGGATCTATCAGTGTATTTCAAGAGAAAGATATACTGATGTGTTCCCATCACAGTCCATTGGTGCATTTACACTGTAAATATGTCCAATGGTGGAAAATGTACCGGTTTTTGGGGATCTGGGTTGAGCAGGCATAGGCAAACACAAATGGCCATTTTCAAAGATTTATTCTTAAGGTATGGTTTTGTCCATAAATCATTGCAATTAAGTTCCAAACATCAACCCACATCTATATCCAATCCATATTCAGTTCTGCATACTTTGCTTTCCATTTATCTTTTACTTTAAAAACCAAGTTAATTAAAATCACAAACATACAAACCAAATAGAAAACACAGGAAGTGGCAAAGGAAGTGGCACAGGAAGTGACGCAGCCCAGCAGGCAGGTGTCCATTTTCTTCAAAAGAAGGAGTGGATACTGTGTTTTGACCCTTACCGTACTGCAGAGAAAACTCTCAACAGTACATCATTCTTTTTAAGCATAGCAGCACTTCAACATTGAACATTTCTACAGATACGATCTATAAGTTTTTCTTATGTGTGTAGAGATGATAAACGATGACTAACAAGGCCTTACTATTTTAATTGCCTTTTTAAATGCCCACACCAGTAGAAATCAACTTTTTTTTCTCTCGAGCTGACAGACGATGGCCAGAGCATATGATGATGCACAAGGATTTAAGTCAATAATTCATTGATTTGGTCAAAGTATGATACAGTTGAAGTCGGAAATTTACATACATCTTAGCCAAATAGATTTATACTCAGTTTTTCACAATTCCTGACATTTAATCCTAGTAAAAAGTCCCTGTCTTAGGTCAGTTAGGATAACCACTTTATTTTAAGAATGTGAAATGTCAGAATAATAGAAGAGAGAATTATTTATTTCAGCTTTTCTTTCTTTCATCACATTCCCAGTGGGTCAGAAGTTTACATACACTCAATTAGTATTTGGTAGCGTTGCCTTTAAATTGTTTCACTTGGGTCAAACGTTTCGGGTAGCTTTCCACAAGCTTCCCACAATAAGTTCACCCATGAATGTGTGGACATGCACGCCTCCAACTCAATCATCAAGTTTGCAGACGACCGTACAGTGGTAGGCTTGATTACCAACAACAACGAGACGGCCTACAGGGAGGAGGTGAGGGCCCTCGGAGTGTGGTGCCAGGAAAATAACCTCACACTCAAAGTCAACAAAACAAAGGAGATGATCGTGGACTTCAGGAAGCAGGAGAGGGAGCTCCCCCCCATCCACATCGATGGGACAGTAGTGGAGAAGGTGGAAAGTTTTAAGTTCCTTGGCGTACCCATCACGGACAAACTGAAATGGTCCACCCACACAGACAGCGTGGTGAAGAAGGTGCAACAGCGCCTCTTCAACCTCAGGAGGCTGAAGAAATGTGGCTTGTCACGGGCTGTATCACCGCCTGATACGGCAACTGCTCCGCCCACAACCGTAAGGCTTTACAGAGGGTAGTGAGGTCTGCTCAACGCATCACCGGGGCCAAACTACCTGCCCTCCAGGACACCTGGAAAAAGGCCAAAATGATCATCAAGGACAACAACCACCCGAGCCACTGCCTGTTCACCCCGCTATCATCCAGAAGGCGAGGTCAGTACAGGTGCATCAAAGCTGGGACAGAGAAACTGAAAAACAGCTTCTATCTCAAGGCAATCAGACTGTTTAACAGCCTTCACTAACATTGAGTGGCTGCTGCCAACATACTGACTCAAATCTCTAGCCACTTTAATAATTAAAAATTGGATGTAATAAATGTATCACTAGTCACTTTAAACAATGCCACTTTATGTAATGTTTACATACCCTACATTACTCATCTCATATGTGTATACTGTACTCTATACCATCTACTGCATCTTGCCTATGCCACACAGCCATCGTTCATCCTTATATTTATATGTACATATTCTTAATCATTCCTTTACACTTGTGTGTATAAGGTAGTTGTTGTGAAATTGTTAGATGACTTGTTAGATATTACTGTACGGTCAGAAGTAAAAGCACAAGAATTTCACTACACTCGCATTAACATCTGCTAACCATGTGTGTTACCAATACAATTTGATTTGGTTGGGTAGGATGGTCGGAGGGTGTAACCGTGGGGCTATAGAGGCTTGAAAGCGCAACCGGCTTGACATTCATCAGTCATTCAAATTAATTTCAAAATATGTCATCTAAATGTATTCCTAAATAAATGGTATTGGCTACCATTTGAATGACAGATTTTAATTAATGACATCAAATGGATATCAAAGAGTGCATTTAGTCCATCCATAGATATTTGTATATATGGTTGCGGCAATTGCCTACAGTCATTACATAATATAAATACCCATTGTAATAGCTCAACTAACGTGTGGCTGACGTCGAAAGCCACACTAATCGCACAGCCTTGCAGCATCCCAACTCATCACATGACCATCCCCCAGCAGATGGTTTGCGTGACGTCACATTGATTCGTGAGAAGAGCGCCTTTCGTTCGACCTGGAGGAATTCTGAAGGATTTTATCACAAGTAAGCTAATTCATAACTGATTAAATCTATATATGTAAATGTGAATTTTACAAACAGAACGGTGTCAAACAGAAATGCATTTTTTTATGGTGAATTTGAACGTGCTTGTCATCTTGCGCGAGTCCTCACCTTGAGAACATTTCCTCTCTGGTCCATGCACTTCAGCTGATGATTCGATGCGGCTTGGTTCTGCCATACGCTGTTAGGTGTTGTTTAAAATAATAGTGATAGACCTACTGTACTCTATGTCATCCCTAATCAAATGGAAGAAATTGCAAATAATGTCAGTCGACCATTAATCGACGATGTTAGAATCATTCTGTATTTGCATTAGGCCGTAGGCCTAATAACCATAGACCTTCGGTCAAAATATAACCGTTTGTGATAAAAACGAAATTCATTATCTATTCATAATACTCAAATGTTTATTTCAGTGACCATCAAACAGAGGTGCTATCTATTTATTTCGTCGTCATTTTGGTTGAAATATGGCTATAGCTGGTCATTTCAAGCAATATTTTAGACATGTGTCCTCATAATTTTCAATTCGCCTACATAATTGTTAGAAAGACGTATATAAATTCATCAATAATATTCCTATGATTATTCCCCGTGTTCCCCGTTGCCTTCATCATATTATGAAAGATGCTCAATAGACTAGCCTACAGCTGCAGCATCATAATGGCGTCCTTGAGATGAAGGACAGTGCGGCAGAGAAAACGACATCTCTTTCTGAAATTGATAGAATATTTGATATTTTAACGATTGAACGTAATATGCTTTATGTTATTTAGAATATTTTAGAAATGTATTAGAACATACCTAACCTATATGAATTATGTTCGGGTTGACTACCTGGGCAGCGGATATATGTTTATGATAGCATTCCATTGGACACGGACAGTTAATCCTCATATCCGTGTTGACTGATCATGATGACAGTCCTTTCACATCTGGAAAGAAAAAGGAAGCCATAGAATTAGAAGAATGACATACAGTACCAGTCAAACGTTTGGACACTGTACTTCTGACCAATTTGATGATATTTTAATGGTAAAAAAAAAGCTTTTCTTTCAAAAACAAGGACATTTCTAAGTGACCCCAAACTTTTGAATGGTAGTCCAAATGCTAGACCTACTGTTCTTGAACTGTTCAAGCTAGAGACACACCAACCCAACTTTGTTCAGGCTAACTATCTATCCGTCCGCCCGTCTGTCCTAGTCATTTTGCCCTTCATTTTGCCAACAGGGGTATTTTTTTTTTACCTTAAAGGGGTGAGTGTGTCAAGTGGTCACCATGGGGGAACTGTTCAGGAGCGAGGAGATGACGCTTGCCCAGCTCTTCCTCCAGTCTGAGGCAGCCTATTGCTGTGTCAGCGAGCTGGGAGAACTGGGAATGGTTCAGTTCCGCGATGTAAGTAACATACCAGTCATCTATCTATATAAAAACAAATATTTCACCTTTATTTAATTAAACAGGAAGTCCGATTGAGGTCAGAATGCCTCTTTCCCAAGGTAGACCTGGCCAAGAAGGGCAACTTTGACACCTGTTTCTGTTTGAATTTTTTAGCTCAATCCAGACGTGAATGTGTTCCAGAGGAAGTTTGTGAATGAAGTGAGGAGGTGTGAGGAGATGGACAGGAAACTAAGTGAGTGATTTCACAATATGTTGAATGAATAAATGAATACATTTTATTTGACATATTTAATATACGTATAGAGATATGTCAGCCAAGTGAGCCAACAATACATCCAATGTTTTTTAGAATTAAGAACACAGTAAGTGTTAAACAATAAAGACATTTCCATTGTGGTCCTCCCTATTTCTAGGTGGGTAACAGAATGAACAGCTTGGGCAAAACATAGCAGGGACAGTTCATATAATATCACATTAAGTATATGTTTGGACACTGTACTTCAATGTAAGATTTTTTTTTTCTCTACACAAATTCCCATCAAGACCAAAAATCTTACAAATACAGTGCATTCGGAAAGTATTCAGATCCCTTGACTTTTTCCACATTTTGTTACATTACAGCCTTGGATTGAATCGTTTTTTTCTCGCATCAATCTACAGTTGTGGCCAAAATTTTTGACAATGACACAAATATTAATTTCCACAAAGTTTGCTGCTTCAGTGTCTTTGGATATTTTTGTCAGATGTTACTATGGAATACTGAAGTATAATTACAAGCATTTCGTAAGTGTCAAAGGCTTTTATTGACAATTACATGAAGTTGATGCAAAGAGTCAATATTTGCAGTGTTGACCCTTCTTTTTCAAGACCTCTGCAATCCGCCCTGGCATGCTGTCAATTAACTTCTGGGCCACATCCTGACTGATGGCAGCCCATTCTTGCATAATCAATGCTTGGAGTTTGTCAGAATTTGGGAGTTTTTGTTTGTCCACCCGCCTCTTGAGGATTGACCACAAGTTCTCAATAGGATTAAGGTCTGGGGAGTTTCCTTGCCATGGAAGCAAAATATCGATGTTTTGTTCCCCGAGCCACTTAGTTATCACTTTTGCCTTATGGCAAGGTGCTCCATCATGCTGGAAAAGGCATTGTTCGTCACCAAACTGTTCCTGGATGGTTGGGAAAAGTTGCTCTCGTGGGATGTGTTGGTACCATTCTTTATTCATGGCTGTGTTATTATGCAAAATTGTGAGTGAGCCCACTCCCTTGGCTGAGAAGCAACCCCACACATGAATGGTCTCAGGATGCTTTACTGTTGGCATGACACAGGACTGATGGTAGCGCTCACCTTGTCTTCTCTGGACAAGCTTCTTTCCGGATGCCCCAAACAATCGGAAAGGGGATTCATTAGAGAAAATGACTTTACCCCAGTCCTCAGCAGTCCAATCCCTGTACCTTTTGCAGAATATCAGTCTGTCCCTGATGTTTTTCCTGGAGAGAAGTGGCTTCTTTGCTGCCCTTCTTGACACCAGGCCATCCTCCAAAAGTCTTCGCCTCACTGTGCGTGCAAATGCACTCACACCTGCCTGCTGCCATTCCTGAGAAAGCTCTCAGATCCCCGAACCCGCAGCTGAATCAACTTTAGGAGACAGTCCTGGTGCTTGCTAGACTTTCTTGGGTGCCTTGAAGCCTTCTTCACAACAATTGAACCGCTCTCCTTGAAGTTCTTGATGATCCGATAAATGGTTGATTTAGGTGCAATCTTACTGGCAGCAATATCCTTGCCTGTGAAGCCCTTTTTGTGCAAAGCAATGATGACGGCACGTGTTTCCTTGCAGGTAACCATGATTGACAGAGGAAGAACAAGGATTCCAAGCACCACCCTCCTTTTGAAGCGTCCAGTCTGTTATTCGAACTCAATCAGCATGACAGAGTGATCTCCAGCCTTGACCTCGTCAACACTCACACCTGTGTTAACAAGAGAATCACTGACATGATGTCAGCTGGTCCTTTTGTGGCAGGGCTGAAATGCAGTGTAAATGTTTTTGGGGGATTCAGTTCATTTGCATGGCAAAGAGGGACTTTGCAATTAATTGCAATTCATCTGATCACTCTTCATAACATTCTGGAGTATATGCAAATTGCCATCATACAAACTGAGGCAGCAGACTTTGTGAAAATTAATATTTGTGTCATTCTCAAAACTTTTGGCCACGACTGTACACCCAATACCCCATAATGATAAAGAAAAAATCTTTTTTTTAGAGGAAAAATGCACATTTATTAAAAAAAATGAAAACGGAAATATAAATTTTACATAAGTATTCTGACCCTTTACTGAGTTGAAGCACCTTTGGCAGTGATTACAGCCTCGAGTCTTCTTGGGTATGACTCTACAAGCTTGGCTGTAATGACTACGCAGGGAGAAAAAGGTGTAGATTCACACGCAGAGATGTTTATTTCACCTTCGCAGAAGGCAGTAATCGTGGTCACAGGCAGGCAATGGTCATACACAGGTAGGCAAACAGGCAGGTGATTCAAAACTAGGACTGAAGGCTATAGCTGGTTCTCACAAATGAGCTAGGAATAGGCTTAGTAGAGTCAAAACGAACAATACCTCTCAAAGGCACAAACAGAATGAACTGAACTAAATAAGGAGCTGATGAGACCGGGTGAGTAACTAACACAGGAGGTGAGTAACTAACACAGGTGAAATCAATGAACAAAAAATGAACGACAGGGCTACGTTCAAAACACAAAGAAACAGAAAACAAGGTTGACTTAAGAAAATAAATAAAGAACCTTACATTGGCACACCTGTATTTGTGGAGTTTCTCCCATTCTTCTCTGCAGATCCTCTCAAGCTCTGTTGGGTTGGATGGGGAGCGTCGTTGCACAGCTATTTTCAGGTCTCTCCAGAGATGTTCGATCTGGTTTAAGTCCGGCCTCTGGCTGGGCCACTTAAGGACATTCAGAGACTTGTCCCGAAGCCACTCCTGCCTTATCTTGGCTGTGTGCTTAGGGTCGTTATCCTGTTGGAAGGTACTTTGCTTCATTCATCTTTCCCACGATCCTGACTAGTCTCCCAGTCCCTCCGCTGAAACACATCCCCACAGCATGATTCTGCCACCATCATGCTTCACCGTAGGAATGGTGCCAGGTTTCCTCCAGATGTGATTCTTGGCATTCAGGTCAAAGAGTTCAATATTGGTTTTATCAGACCAGAGAATCTTGTTCATCATGGTCTGAGAGTCCTTTAGGTGCCTTTTGGCAAACTACAAGTGGGCTGTCATGTGCCTTTTACTGAGGAGTGGCTTCCGTCTGGCCACTCTACCATAAAGGCCTGATTGGTGGAGTGCTGCAGAGATGGTTGTCCTTCTGGAAGGTTCTCCCATCTCCACAGAGGAACTCTGTAGCTCTATCAGAGTGACCGTCAGACATTTTTTGGTACCCTTCCCCATATCTGTGCCTCGACACAATCCTGTCTCAGTGCTCTACGGACAATTCATTCAACCTCAAGGCTTGGTTTTGCTCTGACATGCACTGTCAGCTGTGGGACTTTATATAAACAGGTGTGTGCCTTTACAAATCATGTCCAATCAATTGAATTTACCACGTGGACTCCAATCAGGTTGTAGAAACATCTCAAGGATGATCAATAGAAATAGGATGCACCTGAGCTCAATTTCAAGTCTTATAGCAAAGGGTCTGAATACTTATGTAAATAAGGTATTTCAGTTTTTTTGTTTTTGTATAAATGTGCAAACATTTCTTAATCAATCAATCAATTTTATTTATAAAGCCCTTCTTACATCAGCTGATGTCACAAAGTGCTGTACAGAAACCCAGCCTAAAACCCCAAACAGCAAGCAATGCAGGTGTAGAAGCACGGTGGCTAGGAAAAACTCCCTAGAAAGGCCAGAACCTAGGAAGAAACCTAGAGAGGAACCAGGCTATGAGGGGTGGCCAGTCCTCTTCTGGCTGTGCCGGATGGAGATTATAACAGAACATGGCCAAGATGTTCAAATGTTCATAGATGACCAGCAGGGTCAAATAAAAATAATCACAGTGGTTGTCGAGGGTGCAACAGGTCAGCACCTCAGGAGTAAATGTCAGTTGGCTTTTCATAGCCGATCATTAAGAGTATCTCTACCGCTCCTGCTGTCTCTAGAGAGGTGAAAACAGCAGGTCTGGGACATGTAGCACGTCCGGTGAACAGAGACTTAAAACCTGTTTTCGCTTTGTCGTGATGGGGTATTGTGTGTAGATTGATGAGGGAAAAATATACTTTTAGCAATTTTAGAATACGTCTGTAACGTAACAAAATGTGGATAAAGTCAAGGGGTCTGAATACTTTCCGAATTCACTGTACATTTTGATATAGTATTGCTAAGAATACCACTCACAGAATGGCACACAGATGTCTATTTCTCCCACAATGCAGAAACTCAATGGCTTGGTCTCAGATCTGTTTGTGCTTCTGCCTATTACATACATTGCCATTGTCAAGCAATTTGGCATGACAATTCCATAAGGAGTTGATCAGAAAGAGAGATCAGAAAGAGACTGGCAACCAGGGTAGAAACTCGCACATGTATTGAATATTACCTGGTGTTTTGCTTTCCAGGGTTTGTCGAGAAGGAGATTAAAAAAGCCAACATCCCAACTGTGGATACAGGAGAGAACCCCGAAGTCCCCTTCCCTAGGGATATGATTGACCTGGAGGTATCTATCCTTGTTTAATCCTGTACGTCAGTAATAGGAAATTATGAATGTCATTGACATCAACCCAAATGTAGCACAACACAATTTCACGGATCATTTAATCATCTTTTTTTGCCTTACACTACTACTCCATTTACGGAAAAACCACATGACCTTCACGTGATCACATGTGACGTGTTCTAAAACGTCTTATGTGAAGTTAATGTAATAACAGGTGGCAACATTTAAAGCAACGTGAAAACGTGATTTTCCACATGTGAAATCATGTGTTTTTTATGTAAGGGCCTATCTGACAGTGAAGTGGAACTGTGCAGCAGTTCACCTGCTCTAGCCAATACCCATGATGACACTTTACTGGACATTGGACATGGTTATAGGATATAGGTAGGACTCATGTTAGGGCCATGACTGCTTGTTATGGAGCTGAATAGACTATCCCTTCCATAGAAATAAAATGGGTATCCTCATTCAAATCAATGGGTCTGTAATGGGTGTACCGGCAGCCATTTTAAAAGTGTACCAATGGGAGTAAAGCAGGAAGTAAAGGCTATGTCCGTTCTAGTGATTCTATTTCTATGACCCCTTCTACCATTTTCGAATCACGCCCCATCCCATCTAAATACCAATCTCATTGGTTGTCTCTGTTTGATTGACAGGCCACGTTTGAGAAGCTGGAGAACGAGCTGAAGGAGATCAACACCAACCAGGAAGCCCTGAAGAAGAACTTCCTGGAGCTGACTGAGCTCAAGCACATCCTGCGACGTACCCAGCAGTTCTTTGATGAGGTCAGCGAGTACCTCAACTCCAATATTTTGTGCACGTTCCAGGCGGACTACATTGCAGATGCATGCCAGATCTCACAATGCCTGGACAGGTTTTTAACATATCAGTTTCCCACATCATATGATATAGCAATTTGATGACCGACTGCTCAGTTAATGACATGGCACACAACCATTGATTGATGCAATGCAACGTCTGCAATGAAGTTCACCTGGAACGCAACCTCTGTTTTGCTCAATCCCAAATGGACCCCTACCTCCACAGACACCAGGGTTGGGGTCAATTCAATTCAGTCAATTCTGGAAATGAGAAAATTTGACCTAATTCGTAGTAGGATTATTCTCAAAGTAGTAATTACTAGCTACACTACATGACCAAAAGTATGTGGACACCTGCTCATCGAACATCTCATTCCAAAATCATGGGAATTAATATGAAGTTGGTCCCCCCTTTGCTGCTATAACAGCCTCCACTCTTCTGGGAAGGCTTTCAACTAGATGTTGGAACATTGCTGCGGGGACTTGCTTCCATTTAGCTACAAGAGCATTAGTGAGGTCGGGCACTGATGTTGGCCAATTAGGCAAGGCTCGCAGACGGCGTTCCAATTCATCCCAAAGGTGTTCGAAGGGGTTAAGGTCAGGGCTCGGTGCAGGCCAGTCAAGTTCTTCCACACCGATATCAACAAACATTTTCTTTATGGACCTCGCTTTGTGCACAGGGGAATTGTCATGCTGAAACAGAAAAGGGCCTTCCCCAAACTGTTGCCACAAAGTTGGAAGCACAGAATCATCTAGAATGTCATTGTATGCTGTAGCGTTAAGATTTCCCTTTACAGGAAATAAGGGGCCTAGCCCGAACCATGAAAAACAGCCCCAGACTATTATTTATCCTCCACCAAACTTTATAGTTGGCCCTATCCATTTGGCATGTAGTGTTCTACTGGCATCCGCCAAACCAAGATTCATCCGTCAGAATGCCAGATGGTGAAGCGTGATTCATCCCTTCAGAGAACTCGTTTCCACTGCTCCAGAGTCCAATGGTGGCAAGCTTTACACGACTCCAGCCGACGCTTGGCGTTGTGCATGGTGATCTTAGGCTTGTGTGCGGCTGCTTGGCCATGGAAACCTATTTCATAAAGCTCCCGATGAACAGTTTAGTGCTGACGTTGCTTCCAGAGGTAGTTTGGAACTCGGTAGTGAATGTTGCAACCGAGGACAGACGATTTTTACGCACTTCAGCACTCTGCGGTCCCGTTCATGTGTTGAGCATGTATTGCCTACCAATTTGTGGCTGAGCTGTTGTTGCTCCTAGATGTTTCCACTTCACAATAACAGCACTTACAGTTGACTGGGGCAGCTCTAGCAGGGCAGAAATTTGTCGAATTGACTTGTTGGAAAGGTGGCATCCTATGACAGCGCCACATTGAAAGTCACTGAGCTCTTCAATAAGGCTATTCTACTGCCAATATTTGTCTATGGAGATGTCATGACTGTGTGCTTGATTTTATACACCTGTCAGCAACGGGTGTGGCTGAAATAGCCGAATCCACTAATTTGAAGAGATGTCCACATACTCTTGTATATATAGTGTATCTTAACAATGTGGTTGCTGGTTTGTGAAGCCAGACTAAATTGCATCTTCCTCCTATCTCCATCATCATCATCACCATCATCATCTTCCTTACGTTCTACAGATGGAGGACCCCGCCCTGATGGAAGAATCATCAGCCCTAATGGAGGGTAACGAGGGGGGCCGGGGAGCACCGCTCCGACTGGGGTGAGACACACACACACACACAATCACACACACACACCGTACAGCAGTTTTCCCAAAGAAACTTCCAGGCCCTCGGGCACTGAAATTGTCAATTGAAATCCATAGAAAACAACGTTTGTTAGGCTTGGGTCTAACAGAGTTAGGTGGCTCGCCCTGGTTGAAAAATGGTAGGGGAAACACTGGTGTTCTAGGAGATGTACTTTCAACATACAATACATTAGAGTACGCCCTATAGGGCACTTGAGCTGTACATTGAATGCAATCAGCTGTACAATACACACACCATTGCATGCTGTAATATTATTTTGTAGCCCAAGGAAAAATATATTCTAGCTGTCGTGGGGATCATTTAACTCATAGATGTCCAAGTCACCTCTTTTTGGCCTATAGGCATATACAGGCAATTTAAATGAAAGATGGTAGTGGATGGTGTATAAAAAAACTACTGGCCTCTTAATAGGGACTGATTTCAATTAACTTTGAGCCAGGCATTGATCCATGCTTGATAATGTCACATGGAACATCAGAACTCTTTTGGACACTGAGGATAATAGCAATAGACCCCATCGGAGAACAGCTTTGATTGCTGCAGAACTAAGGCGCTATGACATTGACATTGCTGCCCTGAGTGAGACCAGGTTCCTGGATGAAGGTCCCCTGAAAGAGGAGGGAGAAGGCTACACCTTCTTCTGGAAAGGTTACCCTCCGGGTGGACAACATCAGCACGGTGCGGGACTGGCAATTAAGAACAGCCTTCTACCCAGCCTCACCGAAACACCTGTCGGCATAAGTGAAAGACTCATGTCTCTCCATATCCCCTTAGCCAAGATGTGTTATGCTACTCTTCTCAGTGCATAGGCACCAACGTTACCATCTGAAAATGAGGCAAAGGACTGCTTCTACCAGTCACTAGATAAGGCCTTTCACCGCATGCCCAGGAATGACAAGATGTTTATGCTGGGTGACTTCAACGCTAGGGTGGGACAGAAAAACAGGATATGGAGCGGAGTGGTGGGTAGGCATTGTGTTGGCCAGTTCAATGAGAACGGCATGATACTGCTAACTCTATGTGCCGAGCATGATCTCATTGTCACTAACACCTTGTTCCAGCAGAAGAACAAATATAAAACATCATGGATGCACCAACGCTCCAAACACTGACACCTGGTCGACTATGTCATAGTGAGACGTTGTGACACTAATGACATCCTGCTGACACATGCAGAATGCTGGACAGATCACCATATGATACTGGCTAAACTCCAAGTGAGAATACTCCCCCCCCCCCCAACGCCTGCAGAAGTCCAGTAAGAGGCGTCTGCACTATATCCGGCTTGAGAAAGCAGCAGTAAGGGTCGAGTTCCGCCGCTCTCTCGCTGGAAAAATTACATGCACAATTTCTACAACTCAACTAAAGCTATCTATGGCCCGAGAAGTCGCTACATCAACCCCATGAACACAGCTGAGGGTCTGACTCATGAAGGACCAAAACTAGATACTGATGAGGTGGGCTGACCACTTTGAAGCACTACTCAATCAGCACTCTCCTACAGACCACTCCATCCTGGAAGAACTGCCTGTCCGTCCACCCATTCAAGACCTCAATCCTTTGCCAACCTTCCAAGAGGTGTTATCAGCTATCCGTTTCCTCAAGAACAACAAGACTCCTGGTGCTGACAGCATCCCGGCAGAGCTACTTAAGAGATCGTCCGCCAACAGCAGTGGGATGAAAACATTGTCACCATCTATAAGAACAAGGGTGACAAGTCCATCTGCGGCAACAGCCGGGGGATATCCCTTCTGGCTGTTGCCACAAAGGTGACATTACACAAGCTGGTGAACAACATGCCAGAGTCACAATGCAACTTCAGAAAGAACAGGAGTACGGTTGACATGATATTCACGGTACGGCAACTCTAGGAGAAGTGCCGTGAACAACATCAGAACCATGGCCTTTGTCGACCTCTCTAAGGCCTTCAACATTGTGAGCAGGGAACTACTATGGGACATTCTACTCAAATGTGTCTGTCCAGACAAATTTGTCAACATCCTTTGCCAGTTCCTTGATGAGATGATGGCTCGGGTGGCCATAGGAGGGCAGGAGTCCGTGCCCTTTGGAGTAAGCATCGGTGTGAGGCAGGGGTGTGTGCTGGCACCGGTACTCTTTAACATCTTCCTCCTATGTGTCACACAGCTTCTCCACATGGAGCTTGAGGACAGCAGCAGCGTTTTGGTGGACTTCAGGCTGGATGGAAACCTATTCAACATCAGGACGCTCCAAGCATCCACCAAAGATTTGACGGAGCAGGTTCTTGAGCTGCAGTATCCCGATCACTGTGCTCTTGTGGCCCACACTCCGGAAGACCTCCAGTCCGTCCTCGTAGCGGCTGTGAGGGTCTATAGCAGGATGGTACTGTCTTTCAACACCACCAAGACAGAGGTGGTCTGCCAATGGAGATCCAGCCCTCCACCCACCATGCCTGTCTTCACCATTGAACACAAATCACTGGCAATAGTCCCGCCCTTCAAATAGCTGGGCAGCATCCTCTCTGAGGACTTCAGCAACGACCTCAAAATTCTAATTAGGGTCAAGCAAGCATCAGCTTCCTTCGGAAAACTCAGACGCAGGGTCTTCCAAAACAGGGATCTCCATTTCCACACCGAAGACGCCGTTTATCAAGCCGTCTGCATCACCACACTTCTTTACAGCTGTGAAGCCTGGGTCACTTAATCGCCACAACAAGCAGCTTGAGCGATTCCGCATAAGATGCCTGCCGCGCATCCTGGGAATCACCTTGCGCAACCGTGTGCCCCATACAGAAATATAGTTGCAAAGACCAACTGCAAGAGTATGGAGGCTTGGGAATGTCATGAGAATGTCTCAGGATCGCATGCTGCGGAAGATGCTGTATGGCCAGCTACATCTTGGCCTGCGGTCTATATTGGGGCAGAAGAAGCGCTACAAGGACCAGCTAAAAACGTTGCTGGTCCTAGAGGACCTAGAGGATGCTGCTGCCGACCGTTCCACCTTGCGGCAGCTCTGCCAGAGCGGTGTACAGAGGTGGGAGGAGAGGAGCACAAAGAGACAGCAAAAACAGCTCAGGAGACATACAACCATGCCTGCCCCCGCCAACACAGACTGCATATGCCCCACCTACAATAAAGTTTGTGGATCTCGGATTGGACTCTACTGTCACCAAAGAATTCACTGTTAACTCAGAAGGGGAAGTCATCATCAGATACGATGGACTACCTTAAGCAAGTAAGTGCGCGTGCGTGTCAGTAGGTCAATGGCAGCATATGAAGCTGCCACACCAACAAAGCAGGAAAATTGACACATTATGACCTATAGTCACAGTGACAGAACAGCAAACAAGTTGGGCTCATCCACCCGTCAACACATTTGTTTTGCACTGTTCCCATTAGCGCCTATTGTGTCTATTAGCCGTAGACGTACTGGAGTTAATGGGGTTGAATGCTATTAGGCTGGTCCCAGATCAGTTTGTTCTGTAACAACTCAAATGGTTGTTGTTATGCCAAAAGGACAAACAGATCTGGGACCAGGCTATGTCAGGAGAAATGTCACGACAACCCAGAGGGATCATGTACAGTGCATTTGATTGGCCAGACCCTGAAATATTTTAATCTGTCCCGAGCAGGTTTGTTGCTGGGGTGATCAGCCGGGAGAGGATCCCTACCTTTGAGAGGATGCTGTGGAGAGTGTGTCGCGGCAACGTCTTTTTACGTCAGGCAGAAATCGAGGACCCCCTGGAGGACCCCGCCACGGTCTGTCAAAAACGTTTTTTATATCTTAATTCATATTAAATAAATAAAAATTGTATGTGTGTTTTGTCTTGTATGTTTGTTCTTATTCTCTACTGTCTTTCGATTCTTTGTGTATGTATTTTTTTATGTTATGTATACACACCTGTCTGTGATCTGAGCACCTAACAGGAAAAATATTATTAAGTATAAAAAGTTGGTAAAATTATTTTTCTTTGACACACCAATAAAGATGAAAAATACAGAAACATATACACACCCAAGTTTGTGCAAACTAACACCCAATGAGCCAGGGCAAAAAAAAATGGAAATCTGCGAGGTTCAATAATTTGTTCCAATGACAGTCACTGCTTGATTGGTGAGATGATTGACTCTTTCTCTCTTACAGGGCGACCAAGTCCACAAGTCAGTCTTCATCATCTTTTTCCAAGGCGATCAGCTGAAGAACAGAGTCAAGAAGATATGTGAGGGGTACGTTACTACCACTAGTCAGTACCCAGTTCGTCCATTAATTTAGCATTTGAGTGCTGTCAGAAATGTAGATATATGAGTTCCCGAGACAGAAAAAAACACTAGAACGACGCCTTAAAGTCGGGAAATTTGGACCAGAGCGATGATACCCGAGTTTATCAGTTTTGACGTTTCATATCTGATCACGGATCATTGATTTAAATGGGAATGTCTGTTTTCTAGTAATTCTAATTCTATGGTTACCTACAGTATAATTGTAAGTCAGTATGCAAACTGTTGGTTGTGTGTACCAGGTTCCGGGCCTCCCTCTACCCCTGCCCCGAGACTCCCCAGGAAAGGAAGGAGATGGCTGCTGGGGTCAACACCCGTATTGACGACCTCCAGATGGTATGCAAGACAATGAACACAGTAAAATAGTGTCACTTAACCGTTTACTGCAGTGGGCAAAATCAGGGACACAGTGTTTTTTGGTTGTCAAACAAATCTACTTTGAAACAAAGGTATACACCTCACACACATGGTTATGGGCTTAAAAAAACAAAGACACCTGTACCATGTCAGATATAGAGTTGAAAATGTATTCAATGTTGGGTTTGTTCCCAATATTACACTTTATGTACATCACAAAAGACTGAAATATAACAAAATTGTTTGACATAGAAACAATGATGAGGCTTATTAATACCATTCCACCCATGAGGCCATTAGAGGGAGTTTGGGTAATTTGATGCTACATGTATCCTAATATGAACACCGTACCCAGTGGTAGGCAACTAGATTCAGCAGGGGGACAATTTTTGGCTGAGCTGATGGTTGAGGTTCGCAACATAACAATAATTTCCTACCTTATTTACATTGAGACACGATTACATATCTATTATTTTATTCGTGGGATTATTTGGGAATAGAATTCCTAAATTCAACTCATTTTTAGTTGGTGATTTTACCGTTTTCTTTGACCCAAAAGTAAAATCACAATATTATTTTTTTACCCGTGAGACATTTTTTTTTACCTCTACGGAATCGGTGTCCCTCCACAGGGACGGTTGAGGTAACATGCGCTAATGTGATTAGCATGAAGCTGTAAGTAACAAGAAAATTTCCCAGCATGTAGACATGTCTTATATGGGCAGAATGCTTAAATTATTGTTAATCTAACTGCACTGTCCAATTTACAGTAGCTATTACAGTGAAAAAATGCTACCATGCTATTGTTTGAGGAGAGTGCACAACAACAAAAACTTTTATCACTGCAACTGGTTTGATACATTCACCTCTGAAGGTAAATAATGTACTTACATTCAGTAATATTGCTTTGATTTGTCATTCTGAGGGTTCCAGAGATAAAATGTAGCATAGTTTTGTTTGATAAAATCATATTCAAATGTAGGAACACGGTTCTAAAGTTTGAACCCCTGCTGTTTATGGGAGGAAGGGGGGGGGGGGGGGTCAATGTAGATAGTCCAGGAGGTCCAGGTGGCCATTTGATTCATTATTCAGCAGCCTTATGGCTTGGGGG
Source organism: Salvelinus fontinalis (assembly GCF_029448725.1). Lineage (NCBI taxonomy): Eukaryota > Metazoa > Chordata > Actinopteri > Salmoniformes > Salmonidae > Salvelinus > Salvelinus fontinalis. Next base: position 44,351,793 of record NC_074665.1, on the reverse strand, counting down.
TAGAAGCTGATAAGGAGCCTTTTGGACCTAGACTTGGCGCTCCGGTACCGCTCTCCGTGCTGTAGCAGAGAGAACAGTCTTCGACTTGGGTAACTAGAGTCTTTGACAATTTTTTGGGCCTTCCTCTGACACCGCCTAGTATATAGGTCCGGGATGGCAGGAAGCTTGGTCCCAGTGATGTACAGGGCCGTACGCACTACCTTCTGTAGCACCTTACGGTCGAATGCCGAGCAGTTGCCATTCCAGGCGGTGATGCAACTGGTCAGGATACTCTCGATGGTGCATCTGTATAACTTTTTGAGGTTCTGGGGACCCATGCCATATCTTTTCAGTGTCCTAAGGGGTAAAAGGTGTTGTCGTGCACTCTTCACAACTGTCTTGCTGTGTTTGGACCATGATAGTTTGTTGGTGATGTGGACACCAAGGAACTTGAAACTCTCGACCCGCTCAACTACAGCCCTGTCGATGTTAATGGGGGCCTGTTCGGCCCACCTTTTCCTGTAGTCTATGATCAGCTCCTTTGTCTTGCTCACATTGAAGGAGAGGTTGTTGTCCTGGCACCACGCTGCATGCTCTGAGTACACGTCCTGGTAATCCGTCTGTGCAGTCCATGCATGCTTCAGTGTTGCTTGCCTCGAAGCGAGCATAAAAGGCATTTAGCTCGTCTGGTAGGCTCGCAACACTGGACAGCTCATGGCTGGGTTTTCCTTTGTAGTCCGTAATAGTTTGCAAGCCCTGAGCGTTAGAGCCGGTGTAGTAAGATTCAATCTTTGTCCTGTATTGACGCTTTGCCTATTTGGTGGTTCGTCTGAGTGCATAGTGGGATTTCTTATAAGCGTCCAGATTAGTGTCCCGCTCCTTGAAAGCGTCAGTTCTAGCCTTTAGCTCGGTGCGGATGTTGCCTGTAATCCATAGCTTCTGGTTGGGATATGTATGTTCGGTCACTGTGGGGACGACGACGTCAACGCACTTATTGACGAAGCCGATGAGGTGGTATATTCTTCAATGCTATTGGATGAATCCCGGAACATATTCCAGTCAGTGCTAGCAAAACAGTCCTGTAGCATAGCATCCATGTCATCTGACCACTTCCGTATTGAGCAAGTCACTGGTACTTCCTGCTTTAGTTTTTGCTTGTAAGCAGGAATCAGGAGGATAGAATTATGGTCAGATTTGCCAAATGGAGGGTGAGGGAGAGCTTTGTATGCATCTCTGTGTGTGGAGTAAAGGTGGCCTAGAGTTTTTTTCCTTTGGTTGCACATGTGACATGCTGGTAGAAATGAGGTAAAACGGATTTAAGTTTGCCTGCATTAAAGTCCCCGGCCACTAGGAGTGCCGCTTCTGCATGAGCATTTTCTTGTTTGCTTATGGCCTTATACAGCTCGTTGAGTGCAGTCTTAGTGCCTGCATCGGTTTGTGGTGGTAAATAGACGGCAAGAATAATATAGATGAAAACTCACTTGGTAGATAGTGTAGTAGAGGAAAACCTGTTTCAGTCTGCTTTCCAACATTGACCTTTCAGCAGGACAATAACCTAAAACACAAGGCCAAATATACACTGGAGTTGCTTACCAAGACGACATTGAATGTTTCTGAGTGGCCTAGTTACAGTTTTGACTCAAATCTCCTTTAAAATCTATGGCAAGACTGGAAAATGGCTGTCTAGCAACAATCAACAACCAACTAGACAGCGCTTGAAGAATTTTAAAAGTATAATATGCAGAAAATTTACTAACATTTCGAAAAACATGTTTTCACTTTGTCGTTATGGGGTATTGTGTCTAGATGGGTGAGAAAAATAATCTATTTAATCCATTTTGAATTCCGGAGGTAACACAACAAAATGTGGAATAAGTCAATGTGTGAATAGTTTCTGAAGGCACTGTATGATCGGATGATTGGAATTCCATGCAATCAGGGCCCATGAACAGCTAACCATACAATGACTGTGTCCCAAATTGTTTGTTCCTAGACGTCTGCATATCAAATAACCACATCATATGATATAGCAATACGATAGTCGATGGTGTGACGGCGAATAACTATTGGTTGATGCGATGCAACGTCTTTCAGGTAGGAACGCCCCCCTTCACTGTTGCCAGTGAGGAAGTTACCCAGTTACCCCTTGTTCTGTTCTCAGGCTTGCATTTGCCAATACATCATTCTTGTTACTGTCACGCCCTGACCTTAGATTGCTTTGTATGTTTCTATTTTTTGTTTGGTCAGGGTGTGATGTGGGTGGGCATTCTATGTTTGTATGTCTATCTTTTCTATTTCTATTGTGTTTGGCCTGGTATGGTTCCCAATCAGAGGCAGCTGTCAATCGTTGTCTCTGATTGAGAACCATACTTAGGTAGCCTGTTTTCCCTCTTTGGTTGTGGGTGGTTATTTTCTGTTTAGTGTTTGTCGTCACCTTACAGAACTGTTCGTTTGTCAAGTGTTTCGGATTTTATTAAAAGTAACATGAACACTTCCCACGCTGCACCTTGGTCCTCTTCTCCTTCTCCCGACGACGTTCGTTACAGTTACACAGGGCTTTTGTGTTTGTTATGTGACAGTGTTGCAAGCTAATCAACCAAATATGCAATGGCAATCATAAATTGTCCCAGAAAGCATGACAGGATGTGTGTGCTTGTGTTACACAGTCCCTTGATACTGTTGGTTTAAGTCACACAATGTTCTCGATGTGGGGATGTGCACATGTGCAGTATCTCAGTACTAATCGGTAGAGGTCTTTCGCCTCGTATAACAATAATTGTGTTGAACTCAATCCTTGTAAAAAAAAGAATGTGGTTCTGCTTGAAAGGGAAGACTCCCTCTGTCCTCCTCTAAGCCTGCCCTCCAGTGGAGTCACCGTGCGCAAGTTTTTAAAAATAAATAAAATCATAGTGGCCGTGCCCGAAATCTGTTTTTCCTACTACTTACTAAAACGACATACTGTTTAGTCAAAATTAATACAGTAAGCAACAAATATCAACATACTAGGCTCACCCTTCCTAAGAATGCGTCGTCTAATGTGCAATTGCATTGATACCCGCTATTTGTTCATTTGGTTACAGCGTGTCCCCTTATCTCATTATCAGCTGACTATCAGCTGTTGTCAAACACATGTGCCTGGAAAGTCGATTCTATTCCTCAAAAGTGTGCAGCGAATTCTACTAGATGAAAAGCCGAAGTGAGTATAACATCCTGACATTTAAGCATACTCGATTTTGGAAATGTCATATACTATAAAACGTAATATTTTCGCATACCTAAAATGGGTATGGGTATTTGGACACGGTCTATGTCTGAACCAACTGAGGCCTGAAGACTTGCGTTAGCTCCCCCGAGATAATACCTACTACCTAGGCTTAGATAACACCATCTTGTTGTCTGTGCAGGTCCTAAACCAGATGGACATTTTTCATAATTTAATCATTAGTTTGCACCAACGACCTGAAGACTTGCGTTAGCTCCCCCGAAATAATACCTAGGCTTTAGCTCAGCGAGCTAACAAAACCCTATTTTCTCCCGTGCAGGTGCTGAACCAGACAGAGGACCACAGACAGAGGGTGCTCCAGGCTGCAGCCAAGACCATGAGGGTGTGGTTCATCAAGGTGAGGAAGATGAAGGCCATTTACCACACGCTGAACCTGTGCAACATCGACGTCACCCAGAAGTGCCTGATCGCCGAGGTGTGGTGCCCTGTATCCGACCTGGACTCCATCCAGTTCGCCCTGCGCCGAGGAACGGTGAGTCGGGTCTGCAAATCAGAAGGATTAGAGCTCCAAGGCAGGAAGCTCCCTTTAGTTCATTACCTCACTTCCTGTTGTTGTTTTGATGCTGAAAATGTGGAATTTAATACAAGATGACGCTATAGTATGAAGTACTTTGCATTCTGTATAAACACCATCGAATTTGTGTTGAATAGAAATACTTGGAATTGAACAGAAATCATAATTAAGGGAGAAATGATACTGCTAGATATCAAATACATACAGAATATCATTATGCAATCTGTTTTGCCAGGCAAACTAAACCAACTGCACACACAATTTTCATTGGAAGGTCTATGGAACGTACTCTTTCTGTGCACTGTTCTTATCTAAAGTTAAATGAAATGACAGGAATAGGCAAACGTTGATGTAATGTTATCATGTAGTGAAATACAACAATGATTCTGCCCAGTCTTTGGTCTGCAGAACTGACCTGGTGTATGTTCCTTCTCCCATTACTCATTGGTCTAAGTGATGTGGCTACCTCCTCACTGAGTCATCTGAAAATATGAAAATTGTGTTTAATTGGCATTTGTCAGGTAATTCTGGTGTAGGGTGAAGTTTCCCCTAGATGCTGATCTTGGGTCAGATTTGCATTTTCCTCACTAATGATTAAGGTTAGGATTGGGGGAGGGGAAGCTGATCCTAGAGTTGCACCTAGGGCAAACTTTACCCCGTAGCGGTGACTCATTGGCTTGGTGTGTTTTACAGGAGAGGAGTGGCTCCACAGTGCCCTCCATTCTCAACAGGATGACCACCAAGCAGACTCCGCCCACCTTCAACAAGACCAATAAGTTCACCTCTGGATTCCAGAACATCGTGGACGCCTACGGGATCGGAAATTACCGGGAGATCAACCCAGGTGACATACAAGTCTACACTGTGTGCCTCTGTGTTGTTGCTGTTGTGTCTATGTATGCTGTTGTGTCTTTGTGTGTTGTTTTGTCTGTCTGTTTTGTTGTGTCTACATAACTGTTATGTCTCTGTGTGTTTTGTGTCTTGTGTTGCTTTGTCTCGTCTTGTTTTGTCTCTTGTGTTGTTGTGTCTTTCTCTGTATCTTGTTGTTGTTTTCCCCCATGCCATTGTGTTGTACTGTCCACTGCGATGTGTCTTACTGTGTGCTCTTTCCTACAGCACCGTACACCATCATCACTTTCCCTTTCCTGTTTGCGGTCATGTTCGGGGACATGGGTCACGGTGTGCTGATGACCTGCGCCGCTCTCTACCTGGTCATCCGAGAGAGCCGCATCCTCTCCCAGAAGACTGACAACGAGGTACGTCCCACCGAGAGCGCCGATGACGTTGTGTGCTTCCGATTAATATCTCCTTTCTCCTGAAGTGTGCACTCGTTCACTACTTCTCACAAACCTAAAAGCATTGGCTTGAGGGAGGAAGGGGCCAGAGGGAGTTTCCACCATGTTTCTTATACCACTTAGTTCCTTTAAAGTCAGTGAAGGGATGTGAGCAAGTGCACACTTTGGGAGGAAGGAGATAATTAGGCCAATGTATTGTAGATTTAATTTGGCAAACTACCCTCTCTTGTACAGTAGGCTACATAACTTGGGGCAATTTAAGTAATGTTTTAGTGTTTGATGTAGTTGAGTGTTGAATGATGGCTGGTACAGGCAATGACGTATGCAGACCTTCTTTACCCGGTGAGGCCTGGGTCGTGTTCATTAGGGTGCGCAACGGAAAACATTTCCCAACATTTTGCGAAGGGAAACGAAAATGAGTGTTTCTTATTGGACTGGTCTACGTGGTCCCTCTCTGTTTCAGTCCGTTTTTTTCCTTTCTGTGCCAATGAACATGACCCAGGCCAGTGCTCCAATGTGTGTTCATACTCTCCCTGCCCTGGCAGATGTTCAACATGGTATTCGCTGGACGCTACATCATCCTGCTGATGGGAATCTTCTCTGTCTACACCGGTATCATCTACAACGATTGCTTTTCCAAATCCCTCAACATGTTTGGCTCCGGTTGGAGTGTCCGGCCCATGTTCAGCCCCAAGGGAGCCAACTGGACGTAAGTTATCCGTCACTCAACTGTCCAACCTATAAATCCACCAATAACCAACCAATCACTCACGCGACTGCGCGACAGCCAATTGGGAGAAGGCAGTTCTTGGTAACAAGCTTTGACATTAGATAACAACAAAAAGATACACCCACCACGGGAGATTTCAACAGCTTGATTGCTGTTTAACATATTGTTCAAAAACATTACTCAAACTTTCATACCGGTTAATGTAGTAGCAGGGTCGTTCCACGAAAAGAGTCCTTTTTGTGTAGTATAACTTGGTGAAAACATTTGAATTCACCTAATTTTAACATTCTGTCATGGCGAGCGGATTTTAAACTCGTCTGAAGTCGATAACACTGATGTGCCAACTTCTGTCTGTAGCGTCGGAACCGTTTGAGATACAAACTAATATGACCCCACTATGGAAAGGGGAGACATTGCTCCGTTTTGCTCTATGACCCCCACAAGTGTCATGGGACTCGTCTGACGGTAACCCATACAAACAAATGGAAGTATGGAGGTGGTTTTGTGGCAACAAAAATAAGGGGTTAAATATGTGTCCAAAAAAACAAAAATAGTCCCTGAGCTTTCTTATATCGCCTAGATATAGGATAGACACTTCAAAACCTTATTCCTTATGATTTATTTATTTTAACTGTCTTTTTTGCCATTTATGAATGTGTAATTCAATGCATTTCTAGGCGCTGTAGTATTAAAGGCCAAGTTCAAAATTGTATCATATATTTTTGTTGTTGTTGTATTTTACCCTAATTTTCTCCCCGATTTCGATCTTGTCTCATCGCTGCAACTCCTCAACGGGCTCAGGAGGCGAAGGTTAAGTCATGCGTCCTCCGAAACATGACCCGCCAAACCGCGTTTCTTTACACCCACCCGCCTTAATCCGGAAGCCAGCCGCACCAATGTGTCGGAGGAAACACTGTTCAACTGACAACGAGGTCAGCCTGCAGGCGGCCCACCACAAGGATTCGCTAGAGCGCGATGAGCCCAGAAAATCCCTCCCGGCCAAACCCTCCCCTAACCTGGATGACGCTGGGCCATTTGTGCTTCGCCCTGTGGGACTCCCGATCACAGCCGGTTGTGATACGTCTTGGGATCAAACCCAGGTCTGTAGTGACTCCTCTAGCACTGCGAAGCACTGCTTTAGACCGCTACGCCACTCGGGAGGCCATCAAATAATGTTTTAATATACATTTTTAATACCTAAAGGGGTCTTAAAATTCCAAATCAAATTGCTAAATGATCCATAGTATGACCATCTTAAAATAATTCCATATGTTAGCTTAGTACCCCCAACGGAGTTTAAAATCTTCAGAGAAGTCACAGTGAGTATACAGAGGGACATGTCAAAATGCTGAATTTTTACAGTTTAGCAAGTCTTTATTTATTTATATACAAAATCTGATTTATTGAATGTTCCATCTGGGGTATATTACAGGGCACTTCATTTATTATACCAGGCTTTTAAAATCCAATATTGGTGCACTTTCCAGCAATGCATACTAGAAACCCTTTATGTATACTGTATGTCAATGATAGCAACGGCCTGCAAATTGTTCACTTCAATTGTCTATAATATATCTAGGTTTGAAACTCTCAATGAAAATAAGGTGCTGCAGCTGGACCCAGCCGTGCCAGGTGTCTTCAATGGCCCCTATCCACTGGGTATAGACCCGGTAAGTCTGTCTGTCCAGTCTGTCTGTCTGTCTGTTATGTTGTCCTTCCCTCTGTTTCTCTGTGTCTGTCTCTCTGTCTATCTATCTGCACTTTCCGGGAGTCATCTCTACAATGAGAGGTCTTTATCTCCGCCTCTTCTTTGTGATCTTCAGATCTGGAACATTGCCACCAACAAGTTGACCTTCCTTAACTCCTTCAAGATGAAGATGTCTGTGATCCTAGGAGTGATCCACATGATGTTTGGCGTCTCTCTCAGCCTGTTCAACCACCTGTACGTACCCCTCTGTGTTTAACGCTGTGTGTGTGTCTGTATGTCCGTTTTGACCTTTGACCTGTAAACCAGAGCGCCAAAGACAAAGGTCCATTCATGAAAACGCAATGGTCAATAATGTCATTCTCTTCTCCGCTTCTCATATCTTCTGTTCTCTTACTGTGGGCCAGGTACTTCAAGAAGCCTCTGAACATCTTCCTAGGCTTCATCCCTGAGATTGTCTTCATGGCCAGCCTGTTCGGCTACCTCATCATCCTGGTCTTCTACAAGTGGACGGCCTACGACGCTTTCACCTCCAAGGACGCGCCCAGCCTCCTCATTGCCTTCATCAACATGTGTCTCTTCAACTACGGCGACGTCACCAATAAGCCTCTCTACCGGGGACAGGTGTGACCGGGGGACCCTTCCCTCCCTCCCTCCATCCCTCGGGTCTCTCCTAACTACTCTGGTTCCTTTGCTGCCCAGTGGCATATGGGGCTGCATCTCAATAGTGACTCAAAAAGTGACTTCATTTCCTCGTCTTCTTTCCTTTGTCTGCTCCCATCAGAAAGAACTTAACAGATGAGAAGATAGACCCTTGAGGTGTGCCTGTTACGACCCTTTCAGCTTTTCAACTCTTTTACCCCCCCCCCCCCCCCCCCCCCTCTCTCTCGCTCAGACCAGTGCAATCAAAGGAACGGGAAAGGAGGTCACTATTTTAGGCTATTGGGGCGCAGCCAGGGTTCCGGAGAGCAAGTTAGCATATGTCGCTGATAAGGCTCCATGTCCCCAATATATTGTCTGTTAACGTTCTCTCTGTTTTGGATCTATAGATGGGGATCCAGATTGTTTTGGTGCTGATTGCCCTTGCATGTGTTCCCTGTATGCTGATAGTGAAAACTATGGTGCTTCGGCGCCAGCACCTGTGGAAAAAGCACCTGGTATGTTCATCAGATCTAACCTTTAACCTTTACGACTCTTGTTGATTACCTGTTTTTGAGAACCTGTTGTTTTCTTTCGCTTTTTTTGTGGCCTTTCGTTTCTATCGACTGTATGTTTTATTTCTGTAATGTCGTGCTTGGTTGTGTTTTGCCATACAATGATGCTTAAAGCATGCCTTGGAAAATCTGTGAAGTAAAACAAGTATATTTACTTTGCTATATTTTGATAAAAGATTACAAAGAGATTAGAAATACTTCAGCTGCATGTAAAAAATATTTATTTGGTTATTTGATTATCACAAGGCTAGCTTTGCTTGTTTGGCATATTAGTGGCACCTAACAAGTCTCCAATTTGTACAATATTCCCCATAATTTTAAATATTTAACATATATTTTCCATGTCTTTTTTTCCATATATTTTACATGTATTTTGCATACATGATTAACATTTTTACATGTATTTTACATATATTTAACATATTTTTTTATACCGATCTGCTTGTTGGGTGCCCCCCTAAGTGCCAAACGCAAACATAACACCCCAAGGCGTGCTTTAAGCCAGACACAGATCTTGTGGCTTTTGTATCTAGTCACAGAAGAGGGAAGAATGCCCTGCAGAGAATCTAGAGCAATCTTTAGAGCAAACAGGCGTGTCCTCATCAACCGGACTCACCCAACAGGGCACACAGAAATTCGGAGGGGTGCGGGTGGGCAACGGGCCCACGGAGGACGAAGCTGGTATCATGGACCATGACGCGCTCTCACAGCACTCTGAGGACGGAGACGAGGTAAGCCAAGGGGTTTTAACTGACTACGTACCTTTCTGACATTTTGGCTCGGAAGTACCATCATTTCAGACTGAAAGATAATCACATTTTTTCTGAGCTGGATATCTATCATCTGGTTTTCTCTCAGCTTAGAATAGAATCTAATCTCTTCCCATGTCGGACCTTTCTTCCTTCTGCCATTCTAAAACATGTATTATTACCTCATTAGAAAGCACTTTGTTCCCCTCTCATTTGAAATCATCCCGTTCTTTACCACATCATTTTTGACCTCTCGTTCATAGCTACAGTATAGATCTTCCTCTGGATCTTTCTCTCAAACCATTTGAAACCCTTTAAAGGAATGAGTCTGTGGACCTTTACGGAATTTGTGGTATGTTTGTAGACTACAGCACATACTGCCTCACTCTATTCCTTATGCAGCAGCAATGACTTGCTATAACCTGTCACAGCTACATAAAACCCATTAATGTACCCTCACTACGTAGTTTCATTACATCATCTTCCTCTTAGACGCGTGTTTCAAATAGCAGCGCTGCTTTCTGTGTGTTATTGAGTGAAGGAGGGGAGGGATGTGGGTACAAGTGAGGGCAGGGGGGATGGAATGGAAGAGATAAGAAAGGGATTTTCTGTTTCACAGTGGGTTCAGAAAAGTAAACAGTGAGGTGAGTTTGCATGAGAACCAGCCTCAGTGAGTCATTGCATGAGGGAATGGAATTTGGAAAATATTGTTTTCTGAGTCAGAGGTTCTGGGGTTTTTCATGTAGGCCTAATGTTACATTATATATCCTGGTAAGAGGTTTGTTTTTACAGAAAAAGTGTACTTGATAGTCCAATAAGAGTATACTTTGATGATTTCTTATGAAAAGGTTTGTATGTTTACAAATAAATTGCTGGCTTGTTTTGTAATACAAACTACGACTACTATGAAATGTGATCACGTACTGTGTCTAAGATGATATAATTTCATTGTGGGTGTTGGGAGCATCTTTTAAAATAATGATTCACTGGAAGCCCAACCAGACATTCTCTGGCACCTCTTCCGAAAGTTTAAACATTTAGCAAAATGCTGGATTAACTAAAAGTGTTATTATGTTGTCGCAAAGAGCCATAGAATGCTATGTAATGCATGCAATGCATGCTATAAAAAAAAATTGTGATCATTTTTGCCATCATGGTAGTCATATAACAAATTTCCTCCATGAACCCTGCCACTAACCTTTGACCTCTGCTTACTTTCAAGCATGCAGAGGAGGAACCGGTAAGAGCCAGGCCGTGCATCCCGGCATGCTGTGCGTCTGCCTGTCCCCAATGACAGTATTCTGCGGCCTGTCTGTTTACCCAACCTGCCTACCTACCCACTCTGTCAACCGCCCAAGAATGACGTGTGTGTGTGCATCAAATCAAATCAAAGTTTATTTGTCACGTGCGCCGAATACAACAGGTGTAGACCTTACAGTGAAAGACTTACTTACAGGCTCTAACCAATAGTGCAAAAAAGGTATTAGGTGAACAATAGGTAAGTAAAGAAATAAAAACAACAGTGAAAAACAGTAGCGAGGCTATAAAAGTAGCGAGGCTATAAAAGTAGCTAGGCTACATACAGACAACGGTTAGTCAGGCTGATTGAGGTAGTATGTACATGTAGATATGGTTAAAGTGACTACGCATATATGATGAACAGAGAGTAGCAGTAGCGTAAAGAGGGGTTGGTGGGTGGCGGGACAGTGTGTGTGTGTGTGTGTGTGTGTGTGTGTGTGTGTGTGTGTGTGTGTGTGTGTGTGTGTGTGTGTGTGTGTGTGTGTGTGTGTGTGTGTGTGTGTGTGTGTGTGTGTGTGTGTGTGTGTGTGTGTGTAGCAAGGCAAGTCTATCAAAAACCAGTTTTGACTGGATTCCCTTTCATTAACTGACATTTAGCCATACCATCTGATTGCTCACTTTTTATTTTTTTCCTGCATCTCTTTTCTCACCAATCCTCAGTCCATCCATCCCAACCAATGTGCATTGAGATATCAAAAAGGCATGATTTTGTTGTTGCTGTAATGTTTTGCTATTGATATCTGGATGTTGGATGAAAACCATTATCCGAGCTATTCAGCTTCCTACATTTGCCATTGCAACATGTACTGTGCAGTAGTGTTGTTTTTCTTAGCGAATCACGTTGGAAGCCCTTTTCAAGTAGAACAATGAGAGCCAGCGCTGGCTTTTCCGTGAACTGTGAGCGGATCGAAGGACAAAAGAGAGGGATGGAAAAAGGAAGCCTGGCCCTTGCCAAGCTAAACTGAATGATTTTGATTCTCATGTTTTTCACATCTCATACGCAAGGGAAGAAAGCCACATTACCGGTAGTTGTGGATAGATTAGATAAAGCAACCTCTTGAGGTACAATTCACTCCGTATGGAATTACAGCATACTTACAGTCAACTGTTAAGTGAATTTGAACAGCACCAGCCAGAGTCATGTTCAGTAGGGCACACTGTAACAAAACCTTTTTGCAATGGAAAAGAGTCTGTGTTTTTATCAGACAAGCGCAGGTGGTACCTCCCTGTTTCTTTCCTTTTTACTCTCTTTCAAATCGTTTTTGTTGTTGTTTTGTTCATACTGACCATGACCATAGCCTAGGTCTGTGTAGCTTCCAGTGGAATGTAGACATCTAGTTTCCAGCGGAATGGCAGTAGGTCTTAGTGTACATGTTGTTCCAATGGAAGGAGCATTGATCTTAGAATACATCCCTGATGCGCACCTCCTCTCTCTGCAGTTTGACTTTGGAGACGTGGCAGTCCACCAGGCCATCCACACCATAGAATACTGCCTGGGCTGCATCTCCAACACTGCCTCCTACCTGCGACTCTGGGCCCTCAGTCTGGCCCATGCACGTGAGTGTTACCCACACACTGCACACACACACTACACACAGGTGAATATACTGTGCACGTGCATGTAACTACTTACTCTCCACCTAGAAATGCGTGCGTGCGCACACACAAAGAATAGACATGCACTCATAACACAAGCATAATGCACATGCAATACTGTTCTTTTCTATCGCTCACTTACTCAATCATGCACATACTACATGGCAAGAGGGTTGACACTAATTGGTGGATAACGACCTACTGGTAGAATGAACGCCTTACAACTCTCTCTTCTCACCTCCCTATCTCCCGTCTGTCTCTTTCTACCTCTCTTTCCCCTTTCTATCTTTCTTTTGTCTTTCCTTCTTTCTCTCTCTCTGTCCACAGAGCTGTCGGAGGTGCTTTGGACCATGGTGATGCACCTGGGCCTATCCTCCAGGAGCGGTGGCGGCTTCTTTGGCCTGTCAATCATCTTCGCGGCTTTCGCCATGCTCACCGTGTGCATCCTGCTCATCATGGAAGGCCTGTCCGCCTTCCTGCATGCGCTCCGTCTCCACTGGTGAGTCTCAAACACGCACGTACACTCTACACAGTGCCTTCCGAAAGTATTCTTACCCTTTCACTTATTCCACATTTTTATTGTGTTACAGCCTGAATTCAAAATGGATTAAATCGGGGGGGTTTCTCTCACACCCATCTACACATAATACCCCATAATGACAAAGTGAAAACTTGATTTTAGAAATTTTTGCAAATTGATTGAAAATGCGATACAGAAATATTCACACCCCTGAGTCAATAGTTTGTAGAAGCAATACTTTGTAGCGTCTTTCTGGGTGCGTCTCTAAGAACTTTCCACACCTGCTCATTATTCTTTTCAGAATTCTTCAAGCTCTGTCATATTGGTTGTTGATCATTGCGAGACAACAATTTTTTCAGGTTTTGACACAGATTTTCAAGTAGATTTAAATCAAAACTGTAACTCAGCCACTCATGAACATTCACTGTCTTCTTCATAAGCAACTCCAGTGTAGATTTGGCCTTGTGTTTTAGGTTATTGTCCTTATGAAAGGTTAATTCATTTCTCAGTGTCTGGTGGAAAACAGACTGAACCAAGTTTTCCTCTAGGATTTTGCCTGTGCTTCACTTCATTCCATTTATTTTTTATCCTGAAACACTCACCAGTCCTAAACGATTACAAGCATACCGATAACATGATGCAGCCACCAGTATGCTTGAAAATATGGAGATTGGTACTCAGTAATGTATCCTATTGGATTTCCCCCAAACATAACACTTTGTATTCAGGACAAAAAGTTAATTGCTTTGCCACATTTTTTGCAGTATTACTTTAGTGCCTTGTTGCAAACAGGATGCATATTTAGGAATATTTTATTCAGTAAAAGCTTTCTTCTTTTCACTCTGTCATTTTGGTTAGAGTTGTGGAGTAACTACAATGTTGTTGATCCATCCTCAGTTTCCTCCTATCACAGCCATTCAACTCTGTAACTGTTTTAAAGTCAACTTTGGCCTCATGGAGAAATCCCTGAGCGGTTTCCTTCCTCTCCGGCAACTGAGTTAGGAACGACGCCTGTATCTTTGTAGTGACTAGGTGTACTGATACACCATCCAAAGTGTAATTAATAACTTCACCATGCTCAAAAAGGATATTCAATGACTGTCTTTTTTTTACCCATCTACTAATAGGTGCCCTTCTTTTGCGAAAACCTCCCTGGTCTTTGTGGTCGAATCTGTATTTGAAATTCACTCCTCTGCTGAGGGACTTTACAGATACTTGTATGTGTGGTGTACAGAGATGATGTACACACACACACACACACACACATCACACACACACACACGTGTACACACACATGTACAGTATACACACGCACACAGACACCCACACACACACACATCACACACACACGTGTACATACACACACATACAGTATACACACGCACAGAGACACCCACACACACACACACACACGTGTACACACACACACACGTACAGTATACACACGCACACAGACACCCACACACATCACACACACACACGTGTACACACACACACGTACGGTATACACACACACACACACGTACAGTATACACACGCACAGACACCCACACACACACACACATCACACACACACGTGTACATACACACACATACAGTATACACACGCACAGAGACACCCACACACATCACACACACACACGTGTACACACACACACACACGTACAGTATACACACGCACACAGACACCCACACACATCACACACACACACGTGTACACATGCACGCGTACAATATACACACGCACACACACACACACACACATCACACATCACACGTGTACACACACACACATACAGTATACACACGCACACAGACACCCACACACACACACACACATTACACACACACACATGTGTACACACACACTTACAGTCCACACACACACACACACACACACACATACGATGACAGACTCTGTATACCGTATCCATGGCCCTGCGCAACCTCCAAATTGATTCCGTTCACGTAGTGACTTGTGTTGCCTCCTCACTTGTAATCCCTTGGGATCTGCTCATCTGTTTTCGTGTAAACTCACAGGCGAGCACACATGGTCGGGAGGTGGAGTGGAGTGTGGAATGCGATGGGTAAAGACTCACGGAGTGAATCCAGTGCCTTAGCAGATGGGAGTGTGCCACTGACTGATTATCCAGTTCACAGCCCCCACAGTCTATCTTGTCTGCATCCCAAATGGCACCCTATTCCCTACATAATCCACTATTTTTTACCAAGGCCCATATGTAGGGAATAGGGTACCATTTGGGATGCACCCTAACTGTCCAGTCTTCATGCGATACTCCATTTTTCACTTTCTCCGAAGTGTCCTTTTCCCACTGAGTTTTCCAGTTCTATAGGTCATATGGAAAAATAGCTCTGCGCAGTGTAACCAAATAGACAGATACAGGCGAGAGGCTATCTTTTTAGGAATTGAAAAACGAAATAAACAAAAAACTCACTGTCATTCTTTTTTACTTTGTTAGTGGTCTATCTTTCTTAGGTAAAGGTTTTTGGCATGTTATGTACAGAGTTGAGTTTATTTTCTTAAAACCTTCCTCATCTGGCACTGGCTATTAAGCACTAATGACCATCTTACCTCATGGTTGTGAAATGAGGTATAGGAGAGTGTGTTTTTGTTGGATGCCAGTATGAGCCTAATGCCTTACGCCTGCCCTCCTGCGCTTGTACTGTAGTCTGTCAGTGTTGGAATGGTACAGTGCCGTACCGCTCTCTCTCCCAAACACCAGTCAGTCTGTCAGCTCCTCAAAATGGCCTCCAGGGAAATGCTATGTAGACCACCTCACATAAATAATGGGTGCATTCAAAATGGCAACCTAATTCCTATAGTGCACTACTATTAGGCCCAGTGCAGAAAAAGTTTTGTTTTTCTGTGTTTTGTATCATATTGTACAACAGCTGATGAAAAAAAATGTATATATATGTTTTAAATGAAACTGAAAACTATCTGTTATTGGCAGAGAGGTTTGGAAATCTTTCTTATTGGTCTATTAACTAATAGGGCCCATAGGTCTCTGGTCAAAAATGGTGCACTATATAAGGTAAAGGATGCCATTTGGGACACTATATAAGGTATAGGATGCCATTTGGGACACTATATAAGGTATAGGATGCCATTTGGGACACTATATAAGGTATAGGATGCCATTTGGGACACAACCCAGAAAGAGTGACTATACCAGAGCCTGACCTTGTTCGTTTAACTCTGAAGTTTCTCACTTTTGGCTTTCGGGAACTTGACTGAACATGTAAACATTGACGTGAACTTCTAAATTGTTCAGCAGAGGAGGATCGAAAAATTGCGTTTTTGGGGTGCACAGAGACCAGAGTCATTATGTAAAGGTGGTCAGTGCACGTCACATTGGTCTGGGTTTACCGATGATTCTGACAATAACGTCCATAGCCTATATCATTCGAAGCCTATATCATTCGAAGCCTATATCATTCGAAGCCTATATCTTTCGAAGCCTATATCTTTCGAAGCCTATATCATTCGAAGCCTATATCATTCGAAGCATGCACCATTGATGTTTCTGGTCCTGGTGCCATATGAAAAATACCACAAACCTCTAAGATGATCTCATTTGAGAATAAATATAATCTCTCATAATGAATTTCATTTTAATATCTGGTTGGGTTGGTGACAGTTACAGTGTAGACGAGGACGGGAATGTTAAGACGTGAAGGGTTTTGTCTGGCTCTGGATGCGGTGCTTATTTCGTCCGTATTTGGTCACCCACCGCTCTGATACGACGTTCCATTCCAGGACGTTGCCCCCTAGGCGGCAGGTAACCTAGCGGTTCGAGAGGCGAGACAGCAACAGGAAGGTGAGAGCTGGCAACAGGAAGGTTGCTGTTATCAAATCCTAGATGCCATTGCCTGCCGTTGAGCAAAACATTTAACTCCCCACAACAACAGCTCCCTGGGGACCCAGTGTGGCAGCCCCTCGCACCTCTCCAAAACCTGCCTATGTACAGTGCTTTTAGAAAGTATTTACACCCCTTGTCTTTTTCCACATTTTGTTGTGTTACAAAGTGGAATTAATATGAATTTAATTGTAACATTTTTGTCAACGATTGCCGCCAAATACTCTGTCATGTCAAAGTGGAGGAAAAATTTTCTATATTTTTGTTAATTCATGGAATATAAAACACTATCTTGATAAGATAAGTATTCAACCCCCTGAGTCAAAACATGTTAGAATCACCTTTGGGAGCAATTACAGCTGTGAGTCTTTCTGGGTAAGTCTCTAAGAGCTTTGCACACCTGGATTGTGCAATATTTACCCATTATTCTTTAAAACATTTGTCAAGCTCTGTCAAGTTGGTTGTTGATCATTGCCATTTGCCAGAGATTTTCAAGACAATTTAAGTTCAAAACTGTAACTAGGTCACTCAGGAACATTCAATGTCGTCTTGGTAAACAACTCCAGTGTATATTTGGCCTTGAGGTTTAGGGATATTCAATGTCTGCTCTTGTAGAAAAATCTCCCTGGTCTTTGTGGTGGTATCTGTGCTTAAAATTCACTGCTCGACTTTAAGGACCTTACAGATAATTGTATGTGTGGGGTACAGAGTGGGTGTAGTCATTTAAAAATCATGTTAACACTATTATTGCAAACAGAGTTAAGTCCATGCAACTTATTATGTGACTTGTTAAGTACATTTTTACTCCTCAACTTATTTAGGCTTGCCATAACAAAATAATTGAATACATATTGACTCAATACATTTCAGCTTTTCATTTTTAATTTGTAAACATTTCTAAAAACATAATTCCACTTTGACATTATGCGGTATTGTGTGTAAGTGACAAAGAATCTCAATTGAATTGGTTTTAAATTCAGTCTGTAACACAACAAAATGTGGAAAAAGTCAAGGGGTATGAATACTTTCTGAAGGCACTGTATGAGTACTTCATGTACAGTATGTGTATGTACAGAGCATTCGAAAAGTATTCAGACCTCTTTACCCTTTCCACATTTTGTTACTTTACAGCCTTATTCTAAAATTGATTAAATAGTTTTTTTTCTCATCAATCTACACACAATACCCTACAATAACAAAGCAATAACCGTTTTTCACATTTACATAAGTATTCAGACCCTTTACTCAGTACTTTGTTGAAGCACATTTGGCTGCGATTACAGCAAAGATACAGAGGAGATAAGTCTGGTAAGACGAGGGGCAGTGGTGTGTGTCTCTTTGTCAATAACAGCTGATGCGCAATGTCTAATATTAAAGAAGTCTAGAGGTATTGCTCGCCTGAGGTAGAGTACCTTATGATAAGCTGTAGACCACACTATCTCTCAAGAGAGTTCTCATCTATATTATTCATAGCCGTCTATTTACCACCACAAACCGATGCTGGCACTAAGACCGCACTCAACGAGCTGTATAAGGCCATAAGCAAACAAGAAAATGCTCACCCAGAAGTGGCGGTCCTAGTGGCCGGGTACTTCATTGCAGGCAAACTTAAAACTGTTTTACCTACCTACTACCAGCATGCCACATGTGCAACCAGAGGAAAAAAACTCTACACCACCTTACCTCCACACACAGAGACGCATACAAAGCTCTCCCTCGCCCTCCATTTGGCAAATCTGACCATAATTCTATCTTTCTGATTCCTGCTTTCAATCAAAAACTAAAGCAGGAAGTACCAGTGACTCGCTCAATACGGAAGTGGTCAGATGACATGGATGCTACGCTACAGGACGGTTTTGCTAGCACAGACTGGAATATGTTTCCCGGGATTCATCCAATGTCATTGAGGAGTATACCACTCATCGGCTTCGTCAATCGTCCCAACAGTGACCGAACATACATATCCCAACCAGAAGCTATGGATTACAGGCAACATCCGCATCGACCTAAAGGCTAGAGCTGCCACTTTCAAGGAGCGGGACACTAATCCGGACGTTAATAAGACTTCAGACGAACCATCAAACAGGCAAAGCGTCAATACAGGATTAAGATGTAATCCTACTACACCGGCTCTGACGCTCGTCGGATGTGGCAGGGCTTGAAAACTATTTTGGACTACAAAGAGAAACCGAGACGTGAGCTGCCCAGTGACACGAGCCTACCAGACGAGCTAAATGCCTTTTATGCTCACTTCGAGGCAAGCAACATTGAAGCATGTATGAGAGCACCAGCTGTTCCGGACGACTGTGTGATGGTAGCCGATGTGAGCAAGACCTTTAAACAGGTCAACATTCACAAAGCCGAGGGGCCAGACGGATTACCAGGACATGTACTCAAAGCATGGGTGGACCAACTGGCAAGTGTCTTCACTGATATTTTCAACCTCTCCCTGACCGAGTCTGTAATACCTACATGTTTCAAGCAGAACACCATAAATATAAACATAAACACCCCAAGGAAGCGAAGGTAACCTGCCTAAATGATTATCGCCCCGTAGCACTCACGTCGGTAGCCATGAAGTGCTTTGAAAGGCTGGTCATGGCTCACATCAACAGCATCATCCCGGATACCCTAGACCCACTCCCATTCACATACCGCCCCAACAGATCCACAGATGACGCAATCTCAATCGCGCTCCACATTGCCCTTTCCCACCTAGACAAAAGGAACACCTATGTGAGAATGCTGTTCATTGACTACAGCTCAGCGTTCAACACCATCGTGCCCACAAAGCTCATCACTAAGCTAAAAACCCTGGTACGAAACACCTCCCTCTGCAACTGGATCCTGGACTTCCTGACGTGCTGATCCTTAACACTTGGGCCCCTCAGGGGTGTGTGCTCAGTCCCCTCCTGTAATCCCTGTTCACCCACGACTGCATGGCCAAACACGACTCCAACACCATCATTAAGTTTGCTGATGACACAACAGTGGTTGGCCTGATCACCGACACCAATGAGACAGCCTATAGGGAGGAGGTCAGAGACCTGGCAGTGTGGTGCCAGGACAACAACCTCTCCCTCAATGTGAGCAAGACAAAGGAGCTGATTGTGGACTACAGGAAAAGGCGGGACGAACAGGCCCCCATTCACATTGACGGAGCTGTAGTGGAGCAGGTCAAGAATTTCAAGTTCCTTGGTGTCCACATCACTAAAGAACTATCATTGTCAAAAACACAGCAACACAGTCGTGAAGAGGGCACAACAACACCTTTGCCCCCTCAGGAGACAGAAAATATTTGGCATGGGTCCCCAGATCCTCAAGAAGTTCTACAGCTGCACCATTGAGAGCAGTTACAGGGGATAGTGCGTACGGCCCAGTACATCACTGGGGCCAAGCTTCCTGCCATCCAGGACCTATATACTAGGCGGTGTCAGAGGAAAGCCCCAAAAATGGTCAAAGACTCCAGTCACCCAAGTCATAGACTGTTCTCTCTGCTATCGCACGTCAAGCGGTACCGGAGCGCCAAGTCTAGGACCAAAAGGCTCCTTAATAGCTTCTACCCCCAAGCCATAAGACTGCTGAACAATTAATAAAATGGCCACCCAGACTATTTACATTGCCCCCCCCCCCCCCCCTCCATTTGTGTTTACACTGCTGCAACTCACCTGTACCCCCGCACACTGATTCGGAACCGGTATCCCCTGTATATAGCCTAGTTATTGTTATTGTATTGTGCTACTTTTTAATTATTTTTTACTTTAGTTTATTTTGTAAATATTTTCTAACCCTTCCTTGAACTGCACTGTTGGTTAAGGGTTTGTAAGTAAGCATTTCACAGTAAGGTCTACACCTGTTGTATTCGGCGCATGTTACAAATAAAGTTTGATTTAATTAGATTTTTCTTTGTCACCTCCCTGACCAATGCCCTTCTGCTCCGATTGCTCAATTTGGCCAGGGGGCCAGCTCTAGGAAAAGTCTTGGTTGTTCCAAACTTCTTCCATTTGGAGATGGAGGCTACTGTGTTCTTGGGGACCTTCAATGCTGCAGAAATGTTTTGGTACCCTTCCCCAGATCTGTACCTCGACACAATCCTGTCTCTGAGCTCTACGGACAATTCCGTAGAATTGAGCTCAATTTCGAGTCTCATAGCAAAGGGCATGAATACTTATGTAAATAAGCTATTTCAGATTTTTATTTTTAGTAAATTTGAAAACATTTCTAAAAACCTGTTTTCGCTCTGTCATTATGGGGTATTGTGCGTAGATTGATGAGGGAAACCATTTTTTGTAATCCATTTTTAGAAAAAGGCTGTAACGTAACAAAATGTGGAAAAAGGGTTAAAAGCGGAAGTACGATTTCAGTTGGACCTTGTGTGCAATTGATTATAATTATCTTAATCCATCTGCCCTTGCTTACTCCCTTGGCAGATTTGATAGAACTGCATGTGGGAAATCAGTATGATGGAAACTAGCTATTGCTTCCTTCCACCCATCCATGTATCTCAGATCTGCCAGAGGAGTGGACGAGGACAGAGTAGAGAGGAAATGAAGTGCAGCCTCAGTCACTGGCAAGAGACTGGCACCCCCCGCCCCCCCCCCCCCCCCCTTTCCCCACTCCCACCCCCTCTTTGGGGAAAGGGATGATCGACAAGTGGCTAGCTACATGTAGTTTAGCAGTATAATATATCAGGTTATTTAATGCAAATGGAAGGGTTCCACTTTTTAAAAAGCCATTTTATCCTTTTCTTAATGTAAATAATGTTGGATAAGCACAAAAAAGTTGGCTTCTCACCAGTTGTCAGCAAGTGGATGATGCTGTGTATGTTGCTTTCAGCCAGTTGAATAGATATTCAGCGACTGTCGGTGGGACGATCCACCTTGAAAGCGAAGTAGTGACAGCATTTATTTTTCTCTGCAGTTATTCCACGATTTAAAAGGTTTCTTCTTTAAGGTTTGTTCTCATTCAGAGAGGAGAGGGTGTTACTGCCAAGCATCTGGCCTCGTAACTGAGGAAGGAACATGCTGCTTGTTAAAGCCCGAAATGTGGTATAATGGTGCCGATCAAAGACCGTCCAAGTTTATTTGAGGCGTTTTGACTCATGTCCAGGAAATGTTGGACGAAGTATCGTAATTGACTATGATAATTTGTAATTGGTCTTGACATTCGAGAGGCAACCATTTCTTTGTCTTGTGTCGTGGCGGCTGGCTCGAGGCCTCGTCCCAAAACTCTATTGACCTGTTCAATAAACCACTGATCTTTTGAGGTCCTTTTTGTCTCTTTTTTTTAGGGTGGAGTTCCAGAATAAGTTCTACACGGGGCAGGGCTTCAAGTTCGTCCCCTTCTCCTTCGAGAGCATCCTGGAGGGGCGATTTGACGAGTAAACCAGCTCGGCCACATCCCTGACAAATCCCAGATCCCTCTATAAACGTTTCTGCACGAACCCCCAAACTGCAGCTCTCTTACCCCCTCTAGGAGCCATGTTGTGACTTGTCGGTTCGTGAGTTGTGTATCTATGCTCCTCTTTGCTCCACTCCAGCCTTGCAATGTTGTGAAGTGTTGTTGTTGTTTTTCCATTTTCAAGAAACTCCCTCCTTCCTTCCGTGATGCCATAAGAAGTCGCTGCATATTGTGTGTGTGTCGCGTTTCACCCATGAGCTTATCAGTTGCTCTTCATTCATATGAAAGATGGTCGTGGAGGTTTTATTCTATGGCATCCTATGGAATACTATGGCATCCTATGGCATTCCCTCAATGTGACTGGTGTAAAATGTTCTGGTATATCTATTCAGAGAGAATGTCCCCTGTGTGTTGTGGCTCTCCCTGTGTGTATTGTTTTGTGCAGTATGATCTAGCTATTAGCGTGACCGTGGCAAGAGGAAATCATTACAGGTGCTTCCTGCTAAGGATATGACCAAATTGAGATGGGGAGATTATGGGGACATGTTCAGGAGCAGTTTCATTTGACTGTATTTTCTGAACCCGCTCCGTTGAGGAGCAGGCAGAGCGATATTTAAATCAAAACATAAAATGCATTTCTATTAGTTACTGTACTATACTAATTGACTTGCCCCTAACTTGTAGCTACAGTATGAGGATACACTGTATTGTTGTTTATGATACTGTAGTACTTACACATATATTATTTTAAATGCTGTATTTATAGTAGCCTATTTTACCCTCAAACTCATGTGATGAAAACAACACTCTCTTTGGTTCATATCGGTGGTTGTGTGTGATGTGGGCTTTCAAGTAATGAAACATATCTATCAAAATACACACATGAAGTCCTCTCGAGTACAATCCTATGGTTTGTAGTCATCGACAAATATTGATTTTGTATTATTTTCGTTCTGTGAATACATATTTGAACTGGTTGTCAATGTGGTCATTTGAATTGTTGTGTTGTGTTCATAGTACGTGTGTGCGTGTGTGCATGCCTGCAGAAGGATTGGCCTATTTAAAACAAAGTCCTGTTGTTAACGGTCAAATTTACTCTGCAGTGTAACATGTGCTCTGTCAGTTGATGTGTGTACATGATATTAGTCAGATGTGTTTGTGAAGCTAACTATTAAAACAAAGTGTTTGGGGAATGGCCCTAGAGTCCTCACTTTCATATTGTGATTGTTATTCATTGTTTACAGTAACTATAGTTTTTCAGAGGTACTGTATACCCATCAGCTTTATACTCTACACAAATTACAACATTACATATTGGTTTTCTTACCCTGTAAGCAGTCTATGGAAGGTAAGACAGGAATCCATGCTTTGATTTTGTGTACTTGTCTACTGTCTCCAAATGCTAACTTTTTAGCATAGACTGCTTACAGGGTAAGGAAACCGATATGTAATTGTGTAATTTGGGTCAACTATCCATTTAACAGTCATCGATACCTCAAATTCCCATGGTCAAGCACATACTTCCATCCACCATCATCATCCCTGGATTTCTGAACTCACTTCTTAGGGTTCCTGGTTTTTTGATTCCCTGGTCTATTGCTGAATACTTCAGTAATTGATTTCCATGTATGAAGGTAAAGCCCTCAGATTTTACAGGCCTCCTTTGTTTGAAACAAGAGGAACAACATCAACATGGCCCTGAATACACAAAATGGGAGCTCCTCTGCCAAGCCATCCCACCCACTTCCCAATCCCCCCCTTCCATATGGCCTCAGAAGCCTGTGGAAACAAACAACCTGTTAGGACAATGCATCGTTATAATGGGAACTCCAGGCTAACCTCTCGTGCCTCTTCCTGATCAAATCCAGGCATACAACGGCTATACTCAGTAGGCGGTCCGCGTTCCGCATCCGGACACAGAACGGGGTCAATACAGACCGCGGGTCTTGACAAAAAGGAACTAAATCACAACTGAAGTAGACTGTTTTTGGAATGACGTTGGACTAGACTAATTAGCCTAATTGTCCCTCTTTTCATAGGCTAATTAGTCTAGAGGCCTTCGAGGATGTTTTATGTACGACCTGGTTGCTGGGGGACATGAGTGTATTACCAGCTGGGCCCAGACGATAGTGGAGATCCATAGCGCCCACTAGTGGCTGCCCAGGCTAGCATGAGGCACTTGGCAACAATCCACTGCAAAAGGAAATGTGCCAGGGTGCACTCCCGCATTTCCCCGCCCGCAATTTCGGGCGTGCCTGCATGTGGGCATTCCTGCATCTGCAGGAACCCCTTTTTATAATTTTATTGGTCCATTTTTAAGCTATGACTCCGGCACAGGAGGGAGGCTGGGGCGATCCAGTACAGTAGGTGGCAGTAATGCAAATAATGTTGGATTCCAACTGCCGATAAACCCCACAGAAGAAGAAGAAACGTCAGGGGGCGACAACAATAGCTAGCTATAGCTGGTACACGGGGCGGGGACGACCGGTAGACAATGTCTTTCACGCACGCCTGTCGGGCACTGTTTTACCCTAGTTCTGTTAACGATGGTGAGGGCAGGTGAGAGCGAAGGACACACTGTCTACCTTCCGCTAGCTAGGCAGGAGGACTCCAGTAGAAATTAGGTTGGGGGCGAAAATTGCATAATACTTTTATTTCCCTTTTGACCCACATTCCAAAGTGTCACACAAGCATGAAGATGTCGTGCTCAAGGGGGGGCGTTCATGCAGGACCAATGGGGTGCTTGATGGGGAGGTGTTCCTGCAGATGCAAGAACGCCACCCACGCGGTAGCGCCCGAATTGTGGGTTGCAGTTGCACACTATTAGCTGGTTTCCGCCAAATGGATAGCAAGCACGCTCGCGGCCATCAGCTCTTTGAGTTTTCTGACGTGATGGCCAGAGAAGCATGAAGGAGATTAAAATATATATATTTAACCTTTATTTAACTAGGCAAGTCATAATGAATCGTGAGTAATAAAACAGGCAAACACCCGAGACAATTATTTAGCAAAGAAATGCTGCCAGAGGTAACACAAGAGGGAGCTCAACCCTTCAGTCGATGAGTAACTGACCAACAACCACCATAGATATGACTGCACTTTTGGACTGGGGATACCCCAAGCCCACTCCCGCCCTCTATAAACTTGGCAGACTTCATTTCCCTTTCAAAGCATACAAATTCCTATGGAGATTGGTACAAGTCCCGAGCCTTCTGGAACGTGGAAGCACTATTTATATTTGAATGAAAATCCGATAGGCATAGGCATGTCCAAGAGAACGTCTTAATTATCCATTTTAAAGGAAAGAGGAGAAACGTCTGGTCTCCGCTAAAGCATTATTTGTATCATTTTTTATTTTATAATTGCGAGAACAGGCCTTTTGTCCTGTCAATAGCCTTATGAATTGTAATATTTATACGGTAGCAATGTATCTAGCCTAAATGTGTCTCTAATTGCCATCAAAAAACAAATTCTATAGAGGGAGCTATGTAACAGCTAAATAATTGAGATTAAACAATCGTTTTTATCCCCTTGGGGGATCCCTTGTCTTAACATGCACCCTCTGTTGAAGACCCAATCAAATGTGAATTGGTCAAAAATGATTGTACTCTGAGTAGCACAGAGCCACAGACAGAGTAGCACAGTCAAAGTGGGGGGGGGGGGGGGGGTTCATTGTTGGACGTAAAAGGGACAAATCAAAATTTACTGGGGGAGAGGGGCTGGTCCAACTCAAGGTGTCATAACAAAAAAATGCGCCCCCCTCCCCAAAGTTAAAAATATTTCACATGACCCTTCCCTTATACTGTAAAATAATTTGAACACCGTCCACCCTCATAAAATTAACTCAAAATAATGTTTTACGACCACAAATAACTGTGTTTATATATGTGGATATCGACTTTGCCACTTCAGTATGCTTTTGTGGCATAGTCAATACCACACAGGGCTACGGGCCAGATGGTTGAGGGTTCGCCGACCACCAAAGACGAGCTCACTCTCCCTGCCTGTTTCATTACACTACGCAGAGCCGGCTGCAGACAATGATCAGCTAGGGGGAAATCAGATTTTCAACATTTTGATGCCATATTTATTATAATATAAAATATATGCAACAAATTTTCCAACAACAGGTTTCGGTGCGAAAGCACCACACAACCAATAAACAAAACATACCAGCTTCGGGCACTTCAATATCATGGTGTGCGTTTTCAACAACACAATAAATAGACCATGTCAATTTTGACAAACAGGAAATGCATCCCTCCCTACCTTGCATGCTTACCCAGTATCGAAGGCTGGGCTTGACAATCTCCGGTTGTCATGAAACTTTTTGGTGTTTTGTAACAGTTTTGTCTCTTTGATATTCTTCAATGGACCGCTGTACACTTTGGATTAATTGATCAATAAAAAAATACATATATACAGTAGACGTACAAAAGGAGGGTAATTAGTACATTTTTTATCTGAATATTTTGTATAAAGATAAGCATTATATTTTTAGATTATAGGAGTAACTTTAGTAGGCCTGAAATAGTCTTAAATAGTTCAACTGTCGGAGTCAGTTCATATCATAGTCCTGCAGTAGCTAAAGCTTAATAATAGCTACACCGTACAAAACCTTCACAGACGTTTCTACACATTAATAAGGGTAATTTCAAAAGTAAGTCCAGCTGTTGTTTATAGGGAAGACATGAGCAGAAGAGCAAATGTATACCAGGGAAAAAATTCGCTACCCTCCCACAAGCAATAACAAAAGTCCCATATTTTGGACCGCCCCTCCCCGCAGTAAATTTCGATCTGTCCCTAAGTGATTCTAATTTTGGAAATCTTTTTAGAAGTTCCCGTGAATAATAGAGAGACGTGATCGTATACAACTGCAGGCAAGCTTTGAGTTATGTTTTAGTCCAGTATTATATACAATGCATTCGGAAAGTATTCAGACCCCTTTACCTTTTCCACATTTTCTTAAGTTACAGCCTTATTCTAAAATCGATTAAATATATATTTTTCCTCTTCAATCTACACACAATACCCCATAATCACTAAGCAAAGCTGTTTTTTTTCTAAATGTTTACTAATTTATTAAATGGCTGCGATCCCGTTAACGGGATTGATATGAAAACAGCCAGTGAAAGTGCAGGGCGCCAAATTCAAACAACAGAAATCTCATAATTAAAATTCCTCAAACATACAAGTATCTTATAGCATTTTAAAGGTAATCTTGTTGTTAATCCCACCACCGTGTCCGATTTCAAAAAGGCTTTACAGCGAAAGCACCACAAACGATTATGTTAGGTCACCGCCAAGTCACAGAAAAACACAGCCATTTTCCCAGCCAAAGACAGGAGTCATAAAAAGCAGAAATAGAGATAGAATGAATCACTAACCTTTGATGATCTTCATCAGATGACACTCATAGGACTTTATGTTACACAATACATGTATGTTTTGTTCGGTAAAGTTCATATTTATATAAAAAAATCTCAGTATACATTGGCGCGTTATGTTCAGTAGTTCCAAAAACATCCGGTGATTTTGTAGAGAGCCACATCAATTTCCAGAAATACTCATAATAAACGTTGATCAAAGATACAAGTGTTACACATGGAATTTTAGATCCACTTCTCCTTAACGCAACCGCTGTGTCAGATAAAAAATAAAAAAAAGCTTTATGGAAAAAGCAAACCATGCAATAATCTGGGTACGGCGCTCAGAGCCCAATCAAGACAAAAAGATATCCGCCATATTGTGCAGTCAACAGAAGTCAGAAATAATATTATAAACATTCACTTACTTTTGATGATCTATATCAGAATGCACTTCCAGGAATCCCAGTTCCACAATAAATGTTTGTTTTGTTCAATAATGTCCATCATTTATGTCCAAATAGCTACTTTTGTTAGCGCGCTTTGTAAACAAATCCAAAGTCACGAAGCGCGTTCACTAGGAGCAGACGAAATGTCAAAAAGTTCCGTTACAGTCCGTAGAAACATGTCAAACGATGTGTAAAATCCATCTTTAGGATGTTTTTAACATAAATCTTCAATAATGTTCCAACCGGAAAATTACTTTGTCTTCAGAAAAGCAAATGTAACAGAGCTCGCTCTCACATGAACGAGCGTCACGAGCTCAAAGCATTCTGCCAGACCTCTGACTCATTCCCCTCTCATTCGGCCCCACTTCACAGTAGAAGTCTCATTTAAGTTTCTAAAGGCGGTTGACATCTAGTGGAAGCCTTAGGAAGTGCAACATGACCAATATCCCACTGTATCTTCAATAGGGGCTGAGTTGAAAATCGACCAACCTCAGATTTCCCACTTCCTGGTTGGATTTTTTCTCAGGTTTTTGCCTGCCATATGAGTTCTGTTATACTCACAGACATCATTCAAACAGTTTTAGAAACTTCAGAGTGTTTACTATCCAAATATACGAATGATGTGCATATATTAGCAACTGGGACTGAGGAGCAGGCAGTTTACTCTGGGCACCTCTCGGCACCTTATTCATCCAAGCTACTCAATACTGCCCCCAGCCATAAGAAGTTAAACATTTTAAACAGAAGTACCTTATTTACATAAGTATTCAGACCCTTTGCTATGAGACTCAAAATTGAGCTCGGGTACATCCTGTTTCCATTGACCATCCTTGAGATGTTTCTACTTGATTGCAGTCCACCTTTTGGTCAATTCAATTGTTTGGACATGATTTGGAAAGGCACACACATGTCTATATAAGGTCCCACAGTTGACAGTGCATGTCAGAGCAAAAGCCATGAGTTTGAAGGAATTGTCCATAGAGCTCTGAGACAGGATTGTGTCGAGGCAGAGATCTGGGGAAGGACACCAACACATTTCTACAGCTTTGAAGGTGCCCAAGAACACAGTGGCCGCAAACTGAGCAATCGGGGGAGAATGGTCTTGGTCAGGGAGGTGGTCACTCTGAAGGAGCTCCAGAGTTCCTCTGTGGAGATGGAAGAATCTTTCAGAAGGACAACCATCTCTGCAACACTCCACCAATCAGGCCTTTATGGTAGAGTGGCCAGACAGAAGTCACTCCTTAGTAAAAGTCACATGACAACCCGCTTGGAGTTTGCCAAAAGCCACCTAAAGACTCTCAGACCATGAGAAACAAGATTCGCTGGTCTGATGAAACCAAGATTGAACTCTTTGGCCTGAATACCAAGCGTCACTTCTGGAGGAAACCTGCTACCATCCCTTTGGTGAAGCATGGTGGTGGCAGCATCATGCTGTGGGGATGTTTTTCAGAGGCAGGGACTGGGAGACTCGCCAGGATCAAGAGAAAGATGAACGGTGTAGAATAATGAGAGATCCTTGATGAAAACCTGCTCCAGAGCGCTCACCTTCTAACCTTGAGTGACTTGAACCAGATTGAACATCTGAAGAGACCTGAAAATAGCTGTCCAGTGACGCTCCCCATCCAACCTGACAGAGCTTGAGAGGATCTCAGAGAAGAATGGGAGAAAAAAACACCAACCGCAGAATATTTATAGAGTGAGTAGAGTGACTTTGAAATTGTTGTCTGAAGCACGAGCATGATTTTTTATCTGTCTTTCAATGTGTGTGAAAACTGTTTCAGCTGTTTCAACATTATTATTTGCTATAATATGATTTTCTTTGTTCCTGAGTATTTACTGAATAACCTCTTCTAAGTAGAAAATGTAATATTCCCTTGATGCATTGTTTCATATAATCCAATACAAATGCATATCCAAAAGATTGTCCTGAAATTTGAGCTGTGGTTACATCTTCTTATCCTCATGTCCCTTATTTTTAACTAGGCAAGTCAGTTAAGAACAAATTCTTATTTACAATGACAGCCTAGGAACAGTGAGTTAACTGCCTTGTTCAGGGACAGAACGACAGACTTTTACTTGTCAGCTCGGGGATTCGATGTAGAAACCTTGCGGCTACTGGCCCAACGCTCTAACCACTAGGCTACCTGCCACCCCTTACATAAATTTGTGAGTGAGATTTCATTTTGTTCATTAGCTGAATCTAAATTCTCAACTTTATCTTAAATCTACTACTATTTGTATAGTACACTTTCAGTAAAAAAGGTTCCTTAAAGAACAAAAATGGTTCTATCGCTTGCTTCATATATTGAACACCTTAGAGTTCTATACAGAACTCTTTTATATGTTTTTTTTATCAGAAACCTAAAGGTTCTTCTTCACTTAACCAAAATTGTTGCATATAGATAGAACCCTGCATGGTGCCATTTATGAATTATGGCTACTAATATTAAATATAATTGAATAAACAATTAAATAATGGACAGAAGAATTCCACTATAGTTTTTAGAATTTATTGTCATTATATGCAAACATAGTTTGGAAAATATGCACTGTTGGCCATGGACGCATCTCTTTGTTTGAATGATGGCCCATGTCAACTCTGGCTGACTTTACAGTGTAATAAAATATAACTTTGTCCATTAGTTACAGTGAACAACAAAAACGTGTATCCTGCTCTTAACACCCCCCAAAATACACTCAAAACCATACTGTATGTACACTGAACAAAAATATAAATGCAACATGTAAATTGTTGGTCCCATGTTTCATGAGCTGAAATAAAAGATCCCAGAAATGTTTCTTATGCACAAAAATGTTATTTCTCTCAAATTTTGTGCACAAATTTGTTTACATCCCTGTTAGTGAGCATTTCTCCTTTGCCAAGATAATCCATCCACCTGACAGGTGTGGCATATCAAGAAGCTGATTAAACAGCATGATCATTACACAGGTGAAACTTGTACCGGGGACAATAAAAGGCCACTCTAAAATGTGCAGTTTTGTCACACAACACAAAGCCACAGATGTCTCAAGTTTTGAGGGAGCGTGGAATTGTCATGCTGACTGCAGGAATGTCCACCACAGCTGTTGCCAGATAATTTTATGTTAATTTCTCTACCATAAGCAGCCTCCAATGTCGTTTTAGAGAATTTGGCAGTACGTCCAACCGGCCTCACAATCGCAGACCATGTGTAACCACGACAGCCCAGGACCTCCACATCCGGCTTCTTCACCTGCGGGATCGTCTGAGACCAGCCACCTGGACAGCTGGTGAAACTGAGGAGTATTTCTGTCTGTAATAAAGCCCTTTTCCTTTTATGGGGAAAAACCAATTCTGATTGGCTGGGCCTGGCTCTCGAGTAGGCCAGGCTCTCAAGTGGGTGGTCCCCACCCTCCCAGGCCCAGCCATGGCCGTGCCCCTGCCCAGTCATGTGAAATCCGTAGATTAAGGCAAAATGTATTTATTTAAATGTAGGATTTCCTTATATGAACTGTAACTCAGTAAAATCGTTGAACTTGTTGCATGCGGCATTTATATTTTCGTTCAGTAGCTAGGTGTAGTGTTGATTATACGCAAAGGCTGTAATATAATAAGAAATCGTGATGACAATATTGTCTCTTACTACTTCATAGTAAATGCACATATGCGTGTCTGAGTCTAAGATATGTGTATGCGTAATGGTTAATAAATGCCTGGTATCTAACATGTGCCGATCAGCCTTTCACTACGTAATACATAATTATACTCAAGACATTAAATTCTAAATCAAATCAAAGTTTATTGGTCGTATGCACAGATTTGCAGATGTTATCGCAGGTGCGGCGAAATGCTTGTGTTTCTAGCTCCAACAGTGCAGTAATACCTAGTAACACAAAACAATACACACATAATCCAAAAAGTCAAAATTTATTAATTAATAAATATCAGAACGAGCAAACTCAAGAGTCTGGGATATATATATATATACATTCCAAAACATTATGGAGTGAAATGGAGCAGTTTAGTTATGATACAGCAGATGGCAGTGGTGAGCCATCCCACCACCCAAGTAGTATTTGGATATGGTTACGTGACTTGGGTTTGTATGATGAAGGCAGGAGAGTGGATCTCGCCATGTTGTCATCAGTGGAGGCTCCTCAGAGGAGGACGGGGAGGACCATCCTCCTCACTGAAATCATAAAAATATAATTTAAAACATGTAAAAGTTATCCTTTTTAGATAAAACTATACTAAATATAATCATGCCACCAAATAATTGATTAAAACACACAATTTGCAAAGGTCTACAGTAGCCTCAACAGCACTCTGTAGGGTAGCACCATGGTGTAGCCGAAGGACAGCTAGCTTCCGTCCTCCTCTGGTTACATTGACTTCAATACAAAACCTAGGAGGCTCATGGTTCTCACTCACTTCTATAGACTTACACAGTAATTATGACAACTTCCGAGGACGTCCTCCAACCTATCAGAGCTCTTGCAGCATGAACTGACATGTTGTCCACCCAATCAATGGATCAGAAAATGAATCTAGTAATGAAAGCAGCTTGCTAGCACTGCAGGGCATAAAATGTAGTGAGTAGTTGACTCAAAGAGAGGGAAAAACAATAATTGAACAATTTTGAACTCATGAATTTACTCCAAAATGAAGGAGAAGCAAGAGAGAAATATATAGAGAGCTTGTCATTTTTATTAACTTTCAGTTTCACTTCATTAGCTAGTAATGCAGCTAGCTAGTTTAGCCTACTGAAACACCCTGCTCAAACAGAGGGATGCTATGTTAGCTAGCTGGCTATGACTGTCCACCACAACACTGGAACTCTTCCAAGTCAAGGTAAGCTTTTGTTTTTACTAATTTATTGCCACCTGGCCCGCCGATGTAACTGCTTACTGACTGTACACTAATGTTACTGCATGATTGCAACGGGTTTACTAGCGCATTAGTTATATTAGCAATGTTGACTAGGACGTTACTTTAGCTAATATGGTGACAACGATGTAGGCTGTGGCTTGGAAAGTTTTTTTTAGCCTGGTCACATACAGCTGATGTGTTGTGCATTGAATTCCACACGCGAAGGGAAAGGGAGAGAGGACGAGAGCGCAAAGATGCGAGAATGAGTACAACTTGGCTGTGTTCACACGTGATCAGGGGTGTATTCATTCCGCCTATTCTGTTGAAAAACATTTCTTAAATGGAAGCAAACTGAACAAAACAGGGATAAACATGAATTTGTCCAATAGAAACTCTCGTCTGCAACTGTTGGACTAATGATTACATCCTATATCAGCTAGCTGCAGGCAAGAGTGTGCAAGGCGGTATTGAATGTCACTGTCTGTGCTAGAGGTCGACCAATTATGATTTTTCAACGCCACCGATTATTGGAGGGCAAAAAAGCCGATACCGATTAATCAGCCGATTAAAAATATGTATTTATATATATCATACACACACACACATTTTTGTAATAATGACAATTGCAACAATACTGAATGAACAATGAACACTTATTTTAACTTAATATAATACATAAATAAAATCAATTTAGTTTCAAATAACATGAGAACATATGTTAAAACGAACCACCAGCTTTCATGGGTCTTCAATATTCCCAGTTAAGTTTTAGGTTGTAGTGCAGAAAGCAGAGCTTGTCTGCATGGTCCCCTGTCAGTCTGCTCCTCCGCGAAACACAGACCTAATTTGAAGTAGATCAAGACATTCTCTATGGAAGACATGAACGGTAAAATAACGAAGAAACCCCTTTCAAGTTCAGCCGCAAGTTATTACAGGAATTATAACGCGTCAACTATTTCTCTCTAAACCATATACCTTTGACTAATCCGGAAACTATCACCTCGAAAACAAAACGTTTATTCCGTTCCGTATTTTATCTAACGGGTGGCATCCATGAGTCTAAATATTCCTGTTACATTGCACAACCTTCAATGTTATGTCATAATTACGTAAAATTCTGGCAAATTAGTTCGCAAAGAGCCAGGCGGCCCAAACTGTTGCATATACCCTGACTCTGCGTGCAATGAACGCAAGAGAAATGACACAATTTCACCTGGTTAATATTGCCTGCTTACCTGGATTTCTTTTAGCTAAATATGCAGGTTTAAAAATATATACTTGTTTATTGATTTTAAGAAAGGCATTGATGTTTATGGTTAAGTACACATTGGAGCAATGACAGTCATTGATTGATTGTTTTTTATAAGATAAGTGTAATGTTAGCTGGCAACTTACCTTAGCTTACTGCATTCGCGTAACAGGCAGGCTCCTCGTGGAGTGCAATGTAATCAGGTTTTAGAGCATTGGACTAGTTAACTGTAAGGTTGTAAGATTGGATCCCCCGAAGCTGACAAGGTTAAAAATCTGTACTTTTATTAGTCCTTTGTCAAAGATCATTCTGCATTTTTGACAATTTACTATGTACAGTAATAAAGGAATAACACTTCGAGATATTAGCTGATGTACGAAGGGCTATATAAAATAAACTTGATGTGACGTAGGCTATGCAATAACTTTGTAATATTTGAAAAAAGCTTATTTGTGGAAATCACATGCATGTGCGCAAAAGATGAGCAGACCCATGCAGTAGTTTGACTTTTGTCAAGGACACTTGAAAACATGTTCGGTCACAACAGGCGAAACATTGGCCATGATTTCAGGGCTTATGTTACGCTACTTATTGCACAGATGTACACTGACTATACAAAACATTAGGAACACCTTCCTAATATTAATTAGCACTCAGAACGGCCTCATTTCGGGGGGTGGGGGGATGGATCTGCAAGCTGACTAAAGCGTTCGACAGGGATGCTGGACCATGTTGACTCCAATGCTTCCTACAGTTTTGTCAAGTTGGCTGGATGCCCTTTGGGTGGTGGACCTTTCTTGATACACATGGTAAACAGTTGAGCATGAAAAACATGTTCTACCATGCCATGGCACACATACACAATCCATGTCTAAATTGTCTCAAGGCTATAAAATCCTTCTTTAACCTGTCTCCTCCCCTTCAGCTACACTTATTGAAGTGGATTTAACAGATACCATCAATAAGGGACCATAGCTTTCATCTGGATTCACCTGGTCAGTCTATCTATGTCATGGAAAGAGCAGGTGTTCCTAATGTTTTGTACACTCAGTGTATAGTTGCAGTCTCCACCCACATTCTGAAATTGTCCTGCCCAGTTGAATCAATGGAATGTGATACAAAACAAGGGAACGGTGTGCTTTATGACCATGCGGGCGCCACCGAGCGGCCGGGTAGGCTGTTTGGAGTGTTTATCCGACTGGATAAAAAAATGTAAACACTTCTAAAACCAAAGTTGCGCCCCTGTATAGGGGACATGAGGAGTAGGCTACCAATATGGCGGACGGTGGCTTTCGAACAAATTGTAGTCTCATCAAGTTATTTAAAATACATTACACAAATTATATTATAATTATCTTGATATTTAAGATGACATGTTTGTATGAAATATAATCCTATATTCTTACAATAAGTCTCTTTTTTTAGATCAATTACCAGACTACGAGCTATAGGCCTATAAGGAGCGGGGGTAGAGAACCTAGACGCAGCTGTCTGGAATCAAAGGTTGACACGGTAACATGAGATCAACTGATCTGCTGGTTTATTCTTGTGGGTTTTTAGTTGCAGGAAAGTTGTTTCAACACGATGGTGCATGAACTCCAGCGCTAATACAGAGCTGCATGTGGTTCTGCCTGGTAGTTGCATTTGGCCAGCAAAGTCCATCTCTGTTTACACAACGACCTGGAAAAATGTCAATAAAGACATTTTGCTTTTTCAGTTTCATTCTCCTCTGAAAAGAACACTTTACACTATTCAGAGGCCATCTGCATACAAACGCTAAATGAAAGACAGACAAACATTTATGAGAAACGATTGAAACTTTATTGCACTATTCTTTTCTATTAATTGAATACTCAGGAACATAAAAAATATGGGATATTGATTTGTTACAGAGCTTTTAAAAGTGAAAGCTGCTATGAACATAAAATGTATTATGATTACTGTCATCATCATTTGTAACACATTATCAATACCTGGTACAAATGCATTGCTCTTGGTTGGCTAACAGTTATAGTCACTCATCTCCTTGAACACCCCTCCCCTAGTAGTGAACTCCAATGCTCTCCAGTTGAGAATATTTCCTGTAGTAAAGTTTTTCCCCTGCATATACAATTTGATTTGGCAAGGAGAGATGACACTATCCCAGAAGTGTACATCAGTAACGTCCCCCACAAAGGATTGTGATGCTACAAAACCTCCACCATAACTGCCTTGGTTTTGACCTAAGATTATACTTGGTTTTCCATTTATAGGGCCATTTGGCTTAAGAATCTTTGATGCACTTCGTCTCCCATTCGCCCACATCTGGGTGAGACCAGTTTTAGAGTCCCAGGTGCCACAAAAAGAGATCCATGCATTTCTATTTTCTGGCAAACCGGTAATAGTAACAGAATTTCCTCTGATATTCAGTTTATACCCACCCTTTGATTGCAGACACAGATTGATATCTTTGGAATCAGAGGGGGTTGCTAGAGAAAATAGGGACTGGTCTCGTTGTACGTCAGTGAAGAACCTCTGACACATGGTCATAGCAGTAACAGGTTTCAAGACGTTGCCAGAGAGTTTTACAAACGAGTCGCTTGTCTCGACGGGGATGATGAACTTTTTCCCTGAGAGATCTGTATGGGTTAAAAATGAGAGAAGGAGAAAAGCTCACCAACAGAAATGTAACAGAAATCAACTTGACCTAGTATGGCTTGATGTACAGTATGATGAAAATAAAGAGCTTTGCTTAGTTATTTCGCCACAGATCAGTTTAACAATATTTGCAATGCAACATGATCGGAAGAGAAGTTGCGGACACTCAATGACAGCAGATATTTGCACAGTTAAGTCCATGTGGGGCCAGATCTACTAAATGGTTAAAATTACAACTGAAAACTTGAGAGATCATTCACCTTGATGTTCACCATAACAACCATAGATCAGAAACAGCAGAAACAGCAGCTTCTCCGCCCACTTTAGTACACTGTAAAAAGAGAACAAAATATACTGAAATCTGTTGCCTGTTAAACCTGCCTTCAAGAACCATTCTGAGTGCTTTGTACACAAACAAACAGTGCTAAATGTTGCCGATCTGCATAATCAATTGAAAAACGATTATATTTTAGTAAAGTCCTTAAAATTACCTTTCCATGTCTTCTTGTTTAAAAGCCTTGATTAAGCAAATGTCCAGGATACCAGTTTTACTCGAGCTCTCTTCTGCGTCTTTGTCTTCTAATGTAAAAGTCATAGACTTTTAAAGGGGAAGGGGTGGATCTACTATGAACCAATGGTGAAGAGCGGCAGATAAATACACTCTCCTCCTCTGGTCGCCATGTTTTACCAGTGAGTATAAGTGGGTCATTCAAATCAAAGCTGCAGATCATTCATCTTTGCACACAGTATATTCCGAGACACAAACTCAGTACCCTCTCTACAGAGAAACAACTAGAACCTATTAGAAGCTTTGTCAATCCCACTGACACAGAAAATGGTGACAGTAACCTACTTCAGGGCTATGTCCGAATTAATCTTATCTTACAATTACATGACCAAAAGTAAGAGTATGTGGACACCTGCTCGTCAAACATCTCATTCCAAAATCATGGGCATTAATATGGAGTTGGTCCCCCCTTTTCTGCTATAACAGCCTCCCATCTTCTGGGAAGTCTTTCCACTAGATGTTGGAACATTGGAAGCAAGTCCCTGCAGCATTCAGCCACAAAAGCATTAGTGAGGTCGAGGTGATGTCTGCAGTCTGCGTTCCAATTCATCTCAAAGGTGTTCGATGGGTTGAGGTCAGGGCTCTATGCAGGCCAGTCAAGTTCTTACACACCAATCTTGACAAACCATTTCTGTATGGACCTCGCTTCGTGCACGGGGGAATTGTCATGCTGAAACAGGAAAGGGCCTTCCTCAAACTGTTGCCACAAAGTTGGAATCATAGAATTGTCTAGAATGTAATTGTATGCTGTAGCGTTAAGATTTCCCTCCACTGGAACGAAGGGGCCTAGCCCGAACCACAGCCCCAGACCATTATTGCTCCTACATTAAACTTTACAGTTGGCACTATGCAATCGGGCAGGTAACGTTCTCCTGGAATCCGCTAAACCCAGATTCGTCTGTCGGACTGCCAGATGGTGAAGCGTGATTCCTCACTCCAGAGGAATCATGCTTTATAAATCCAATCAAATGGATTTATAAAGCCCTTTTTACATCAACCGATGTCACAATGTGCTATACAGAAACCCAGCCTAAAACCCCAAACAGCAAGCAATGCAGATTTAGAAGCACGGTGGCTAGGAAAAACTCCCTAGAAAGGCAGGAACCTAGGAAGAAACCTAGAGAGGAACCAGGCTCTGAGGGGTGGCCAGTACTCTTATGGCTGTGCCGGGTGGAGATTATAACAGTACATGGCCAAGATGTTCAAATGTTCATGGACGACCAGCAGGGTCAAATAATAATAATCACAGTGGTTGTAAAGGGTGCAACAGAGGGTGCAACAGGTCAGCACCTCAGGAGTAAATTATTATCAGGGTTCCATCGCCGCAAGCAGAACAGCTGAAACTGGAGCAGCAGCACGACCAGGTGGACTGGGGACAGCAAAGAGTCATCAGGCCAGGTAGTCCTGATGCATGGTCCCAGGGCTCAGGGGAGGGAGAGGGAGAGAGAGAATTAGAGGGAGCATACTTACATTCACACAGGACACCGGATAATACAGAAGAATTACACCAGATATAACAGACTGACCCTAGCCCCCCGACACATAAGCTATTGCAGCATAGATACTGGAGGCTGAGACAGGAGGGGTCGGGAGACACTGTGGCCCCATCCGTCAATACCCACGGACAGGGTCAACCAGGCAGGATATGACCCCAGCCAGTTTGCCAAAGCACAGCCCTCACACCACTAGAGGGATATCAGCAAACCACCAATTTACGGAAAGCAGAGCATTGCAGTAGTCTAAAGCACGTATTAGCTTTTCTGCATCATTTTTGGACAAAAAGTTTCCGATTTTTTAAATGTTACGAAGATGGAAAAAAGCTGTTCTTGAAATATTCTTGATATGTTCGTCAAATATGATAAGTTCATCAGGGTCCAGAGTAACGCCCGAGGTCCATTGATGGGCATAGCAGTTAAGATCAGCTCCTGGCCCCGCATCAAAGATAATGGTTGGTCACACACAAACACACACACACATTATCAATGGTGGTTATGATTAGCCTGGTGGAACCAACCTGATCGCTGCGTTCACCTTTCTATTTCACTTCAGATATCATAAAATGTCAAGTGAAAAAGAAGCGATCAGTTCCACCAGACTAGGTTATGCCCTGGACATTATATGCATTTAAGAAGTAGAAAATAAGCAGCAAATAATGTCAGTTCACATAAATTATGTTTCACAATTGGGTTATCAAATGTGTCAAAGTAATGAAGTGGGTTATCTTCTGTATTAGCAAAAATGATGAGCCTGTGAAAGCTGTTGCTGCGGACATCTGAAGGTTGCTGGCCGGATACTTGCAAACATGTGGCTGACTGTTCCATTCATAGGAATGCTCACAGCGAGGGCATGTCTGCATGATGCTGATGAGGGCCCCCTTGCTGGTCTTCACTGCGCTACATGCGTGTCTGCAAACTGGACATCTCTCGAACAACTGCAGCAGGCAATCTTATGAAGTGGTGTTGACTGGGAGGGCTTGTGACAGGGTGATATAGACAGCCAAGTGGTAAATTGCATCTTCTTTTCTTCTAAATTAAGAAAAACGCTTTTTGCTAATGCACTTCACAACCAAAATGACTCTAATAGTTGTATTTGCTTGGCTGTGGAATTAGCCTACTAGTTTATCAAGGCAGGCATTTCACATAACACAGATTACCTGTCGTTGTTGATGAAGCTGTCTGTTTCATCAGGGTAGTAACTCAGGTCACTAACAGAGGCCTCATGATGGCGTGTCCTTTTTAAAGGAGTTGAGGGAGACTGGCAACAACAAAGGTGTCACAAGGGTACTTATGTTGCATGACACACTTTTATTCTGAAGTCTTGCCTGACAAGCTGTGAAAATAGCAAGTGAACAGTGAATGAAATCATTTTTGTTGGTTGCTAAACCATTGCAATCACATTGCTGGACATGTTATGATACCCACCTTTGGTAGTTCTAGTAGGTCCCGGTGTGATGAGATAACTTGATCCGGTGGAATACAGACGATAGGAGCGAATATTTCAGAGAGCGCTCCGTAAGCCACGCCCCAGTGGGCAGAGCTAGGCATTCTTCTTCGAAGAGGTTTACCGGCGGATGGCATGCAATAAATGTTGCATTACCGCCACCTACTAGACTGGAGTATAACGCCCTTATTCTTAGCTTTAAAAGAAAGAAAGAAATCAAACAAATACCCTACCATCTAACACTACACACACTGAAAAATAAAATCATAAATACCATACTCCACTATTTAAATCAATTTAGTCCTACTTCAGGCCAACAGCCTGAAAGGATGGGACACTACCACTTAAAACACTCTGTAACTCTTCTGATGTCAAGTCTCACACACCCAAATACCTCTCTGCAGCTGCCACAACACCTCTATTTTCTGCGACTTACGTTCCATCCCTGCAGTACAGTTGGTGACCATTGCTATAAATGCATTGCAGTTGTGTGTGGTGTTGTTGCCATTCAGCCTCATCTAGCGTTGGTATGGAATAACTGATAACTGACAAAGTACCTCAGTCTTGAGAAATCATTGGGGAAAGAAGTGACACTGCCAGTTTGCACAAATCTTTATTTGATTTGCTGTTATACAGACAGTATAAAAGCATACATTCAATCTAACAATGTCTTCATTGTGTTTTAATTTAAAATTAAAGCATAGTCTTCCTTTATTCACCATTTCAATAAGAAAAAGGGCAATACAAGTATTAATGGCCAGCAGGCTCAGACAATATCAATAATGACTATAGGGAAAGTACTCACACTTCAAGACCCTATGGACAGATGGCTTTTCATTAAGTCACATGGTACGTTTCTGGGGGAGTGGGTCAGTGACTTGAGGAGGAGAAAGAACAGGTGAGGGCAGCAACAAGCTGGTAGAGGGTGGCAAGGTGGGATTGGGCCAGGTACGTCCAGGTGTCAGGCCAGGGTGTCTTCAGTCACAGTCCAAGAGCCTCAGGCCTCAGGAGACCGAGAAAGAGAAAAGATGAGGGTTAGCGAGAGCATGTCTAAGACCATAGTACACCACATACACCTGGGGGGGTAGAGAATAATCCATAGTGTTGCTGTTGACACTGGATAATCTGACTAACACACACCTGTTTGACCTCACTGTGATACTGTAGTCCTACAGATGTTACTTTTCTGAGTCAATTCAGGTAGCACTTAATGTCCTGCATTTGTGTTAACCATGGTAACCAGCATTGTAAATAAAGAGATGTGCAGAAAGGAAATCAGCCTCTGGGTCTTTGGATCCTTTCCCCTTAATGTATTTTTCATGTTAGCCAGGGCCATTTTTTTAAAGAAACACAATTTATTTTAATCTCTAGTTGAGTAAGGTTTCTATTGCTTCAGTCCTTGTATATTTTTCAATTCTTGTTACCTGGTATATAAACAACAACAATGGAGAACCACAAGGAGAATAAGGTGAGGAAGCAGTCCATGTCAGCCAGGCCCATCTTTTTAAAGAAACACAATTCATTGCAATCTCTAGTTGAGTGTATATGAACAGATTCATATATATGAGACTTCATGTTGCTAAAATGCTGTCAGTTCCACTTTAAAATGCAACAATGTTTCACACACATTATTTTCAAAAATATGGCTAACACCAAGCGCCCTGTGTAACGGATGTGAAATGGCTAGCTAGTTAGCGGGTACGCGCTAGTAGAATTTCAATCAGTTACGTCACTTGCTCTGAGACTTTAAGTAGGGTTGCCCCTTGCTCTGCAAGGGCCTCGGCCTTTGTGGAGCGATGGGTAACGATGCTTCGTGGGCGACCGTTGTTGATGTGTGCAGAGGGTCCCTGGTTCGCGCCCGTGTCGGGGCGAGGGGACGACGTAAAGTTATACTGTTACATTGATGCTGTTGACCCGGATCACTGGTTGCTGCGGAAAAGGAGGAGGTTGAAAGGGGGGTGAGTGTAACGGATGTGAAATGGCTAGCTAGTTAGCGGGTACGCGCTAGTAGCATTTCAATCAGTTACGTCACTTGCTCTGAGACATTAAGCAGGGTTGCCCCTTGCTCTGCAAGGGCCGCGGCTTTTGTGGAGCGATGGGTAACGACGCTTCGTGGGTGACTGTTGTTGATGTGTGCAGAGGGTCCCTGGTTCGCGCCCGTGTCGGGGCGAGGGGACTACGTAAAGTTAAACTGTTACACCTGCATTAGAAATCACAGTTCCACTCACCAGATGATGATCATTTGAAACTTAACTTCTTGATTTAAAGTTGTTCTTGAAAAGGGAGAAGTTAACAAATTAGCAACAACATCCTCTTTGGTAACACCTGCTGCAGCAGCTGCAAACAACAAAAGCAAGCTAGCTAGACTGTGGGAAAACTACTCCTCCCTATTGCGCAGTGACCTGTTGGCCTTTAAGAAGGCAGAAGTGTCCATTTTTAAAATATTTAAAAAATATATTTTTTAGCGGCCTCATCCATTAACTCAAAATGTGATCAGTTGATTCCACTGTCACTCCAAAATGTTGTCCTAGTACAGTTCTTCTTCTGTGGAAGGTCTAAATCCTTCCCAATAATCTCGTCTCCCTAAGGAAACGAAATACATAATTAAATACTACATCCCCTGAAAATTTCCCCAGCAGTCCACCCTCTCATTACTCCTTAAATCTAACAACAATCGCTCCCTTTCCCTCACATATTTATGGCACTGAAATAAAACATGTTCCACTGTTTCCATCTCCTCCTGACAATGATGACACCTCTGTCGGATGTTTCCCCACCAATTTCACTGTACTATTGAGTCTTGTGTGTCTCAGTCTCCGGGCTACATTCCTTCCTTCTCTCTCGGCCTGAGGGCCTCCCTGCCCCCACCTTTTCCTGGATCTTATACAGGTGTCTTCCCTTTCTCTCCCTGTTCCACAACTCTTGACACTTGTTATCAAACACTGTTCTTATTAACCCCTTGGCTTTACTGGTTGATTGCAATCATGGTCTTGAATTAGACTGCTGGAGTACAAAGTGCTGGAGTACAGAGCCAAAACAACAACAAAAATGTCACTGTCCCAACAATTACCGAGGGCACTCTATGAATGCCACCAGGAGAAAGACAGAACCAACAAAAGCCAAACAGAAATATGCTGCTGAAATGAACAAGGAGGCAGTAAATTCAGACTGATCACTGTAATTTATACCATACACTTTGAATTTAAATAATGTTGAAGTACTAACTAACAATATGGTCCTCAATAAAATTGAAGGGACTTAAAACACTGTATAAGTTTTACTTGTGTATTTTGAAAATAAACTAAAATCTAAAATAAAGATGTCAATTTGTTGGTCTACATGCCATTTTAATAACAATGCAGCTATTGGAGTAAACCTATTTTGGGTAAAGACCAGTGTTGTGTTCCAGACCACCTAAAGCGAGACCAATTCAAGACCAAGAGCGGAAGGGGGGGGGGGGGGTAAGACCGAGTCAAGATCAAGACTGGGAAGGGGACAAGCGGTCAGAAAACGAGTCAAGACCGAGACCAGAAAAAAATTACAGGACTGAAATGATACAATGACTATGATGTTAAAGTGCCGACTGTCAGCTTTAATTTGAGGGTATTTTCATCCATATCGGGTGAACCGTTTAGACATTACAGCACTTTGTGTACATAGTCCCCCCATTTTAGGGGACCAAAAGTATTGGAACAAATTCACTTATGTGTATTAAAGTAGTCAAATGTAGTATTTGGTCCCATATTCATAGCATGCAATGATTACATACACTTTGTGACGCTACAAACTTGTTGGATGCATTTGCTGTTTGTTTTAGCTGTTTCAGATTATTTTGTGGCCAATAGAAATTAATAGTAAATAATGTATTGTGTCATTTT
Organism: Salvelinus fontinalis; assembly: GCF_029448725.1. Lineage (NCBI taxonomy): Eukaryota > Metazoa > Chordata > Actinopteri > Salmoniformes > Salmonidae > Salvelinus > Salvelinus fontinalis. The sequence continues at coordinate 44,307,692 of NC_074665.1, read as the reverse complement.
GGAGTCACTTTTATTGTAAATGAGAATATAATATTTTTTTCTAAACACTTCTACATTAATGTGGATGCTACCATGATTACAGATAGTCCTGAATGAATCGTGAATAATGAGTGAGAAAGTTACAGGCCCACAGATATCATACCTATATCATATTATATTTGTGCGTCTAACTTTCTCACTCATCATTATTCACTATCCGTAATCATGGCAGCATCCACATTAACGTATAAGTGTTTAGAAACATATTCTATTGTTAATTACAATAAAAGTAACTCCAAAATGACACAATATATTATACAGGCAAACATATTGACAAAAGTCACCTTGTCCTAGAGAGGTTTACACGGTTATCAACACGTCATTCCAGGGTAAGCTTACACGAAACACAGCTCTTATTTTAATTGTTTCTAAATTCCCCTATGGGAAAAAATGAATGATGGAAAAAACGATTGGAACCATTTCCTTGTTTGACTGCTAGGTTTTATGGGTATTATGACTCAGACTGCCAGCAGCATACCACCCTGCATCCCACTGCTAGCTTGTTTCTGAAGCTAAGCAGGGTTGGTCCTGGATGGGAGACCAGATGCTGCTAGAACTGGTGTTGGAGGCCCAGTAGGAGGCACCCTTTAATCTGATCTAAAAAAAATATCCCACTGCCCCAGGGCAATTGCCCTGTGTAGGATGCTGTCTTTCAGATGGGATGTTAAATGGGTGTCCTGACTCTCTGTGGACACTAAAGCTCCCATGGCACTTATTGTAAGTGGTGTCCTGGCTAAATTCCCCAGGTTGTTGCTGTAAATGAGAATGTGTTCTCAGTCAACTTACCTGGTAAAATAGGGGTTAAATAAAAATACTGTGGTGTGCTTCCCTGAACCAAGAACTTATCTGATTGGTAGAGTAGGCAGGCCTTATGACTTTGTGGCTGTGGTAACTTAAGATGACCGGTTAGCATACATATGGCTAATGTGTGCCAGGTTATCTGATGGGACCAGCTACAATGTACCGTTCTATCAAGCGCAAGTAAATCAACTATTTTAATTAGCTGATGCACATTTTGAGACCTGAGAAACTTAAATCTGTTTCTAGTGTTCGCAAGTATGGCCCCAATTGGTTTTGGTTAAAACATGTTCAAATGTTTTGTTTACTTAAAAATATGCTTAATTGTGACAAATGTTTTCTGCAATGAGATCAACCTGTGACTGAAATCATTCAAGCCTTTGTTGTGCAGTTAGTGATCTACTGTAAAAAGGGCTAGCTGGAGCTCGTCTGAACGGTCGGTTGTGAATGCCCTCACCCGTTAGTGCTTAATGCTGACATGTTTTGGTTCTGCCTACTATAGTGCTGTCCGGTCATATTCATGATGTTGAGGCCTATCACTGTACTCTTGATGGTCACCACCACACACATGAGCGCTGACAGAGCTTTTCCATTTGAAGATGTTCATATATTTGTGGTTCTGAAAAAGGGAGAGACAATGCAATCATCAGGAACAATTTACAAGATACTAAGAGATACATATATGCAACTGCTTTGCTTTATCTTGGCCAGGTCGCAATTGTAAATGAGAACGTGTTCTCAATTTGCCTACCTGGTTAAATAAAGGTGAAATAAATAAATCAAAAATCAAAAATAGACATGCAAAACTATAAATATATATCAGGATGTGTAAGCATATGCCCTGATAACAGCATATCAACAAATGCAATCCATTTACAGGCTAACACAGGGATATTCACACATAAGCAATTTAAACAGAGAGGGAGAGAGAACTAAGACTAGGGCTATTGATTTATGGCCCTCTCTGGCCTGGCTACAGCTCTTATGAGACCTTTAGTAAATGCGCATGTGCAGGGGCACGAGAGCGGCTACACATCACAGAAGTAGCACGTAAACAATATCACTATTGCTATATCCCTTAACAATGAGTATGCTAGTTGCACTCAATAAATACTCTTGTAGCAATGACTAAACAATACTAAATGGACGAGGTAGCATGCATGGGGTAAATACACCCAGACAGTGAACACGCATTAAAATTAAGTGTCGGGGCGGGCCCTGGAGTGCGTAAACGTCCTGATTGGTTGGAAGGGGCTGGTGAACGCGAATCATATTGAGAGGACCGTTTTTTATGTCCTCTCAATATGATTCGCGTTGTTATATATATATATATATATATATATATATATATATATATATATATATATATATATATATATATATATATATATATATATATATATATATATATATTTTTTTTAAATATTTTTTTTACATATAGGCCTACTGTAGGTCCAGCCTTAAACGCAAATAACATAATTTGTGACGTTTTGCTGAGGAATTGTCCTGTGCCTTTCTATACCCAAATACATCTAATCTAAAATAAAACTGCCACAGACTTTATCAGGTGACTATTTTTTCCCATGATTTTCCCATTTACTTACCAACCTCTCGACTGTGATTGGTTTAATACTTTGATTGACTCCAAAAAAAATCACACTCTGATTGGCACAGAGCATTTCTCAAAACGAAAACTTCCTGTTGCCTGAAAATTGACCAAACTCGTATTTTATAACACGGACGCATACGGCTCTTTCGCTTAAGTTGACTTTGTTCAAAATGAGATTTAAATGTATTTATAGCATTGTTTTACTCGCAGTAGTCTCAAATTTATCAGCACATTGTGAGTTTCAGACTCTCGCACATTTAAAACCGCAAGCCAACGACAAGACTCAGGGAAGAGCTGTAGTGGAACTTCTGAGACGTCTACTTGGAAACAGATCTCGTGAGTTCATAGTGTCCGTCAACAGAACTTTATCCAATGATAATTTGGAAGTGTGTGAGCTCCGGTCGGCGAAAAACAATAAAATCATAGCCACAGGCAGCACTGGGGTGGCAGTCGCCTCTGGGATTTACAACTACTTAAAATACTTCTGTAATTGTCACGTATCGTGGTCAGGTAATCAACTAAACATTCCTCGCCCTTTGCCGCAACTCACAGGCGTACTGCGCATCAGCACCCAACACAGGTAAGTGAACGAAACTTTATGCGGCGATGGTACAGTCCTCACAGGATGAAATAGGGCAACCTGGCCTCATAGACTAGACGTAACATAGTAAACACGAAACACTCAAATTAGACGTACCTAGTCAGTTGTACAACTGAATGCCTTCAACTGAAATGTGTCTTCTGCATTTAACCTAACCCTTCTGAATCAGAGTATGTTATGATTGGTATGGTTACACAAGAGAAATGGTTACTAACCCAAAGGTTGCAAGTTTGAAACTCATCACAGATATGTTTTGTTAATTATTAACTACTTATTACTTTTTAGCTACTTTGCAACTACTTAGCGTGTTAGCTAACCCTTCCCCTAACCTTAACCATTTTAGGTAACCCCAGAGGTGGGACCAAGTCATTGTTTTACAAGTCACAAGTAAGTCCCAAGTCAAGACAGGCAAGTCCGAGTCAAGTCTCGAGTCCAAAATTTTGACTTTCGAGTCCTATAATGTGCTCTTCACCAAATGAAATACCATTTCATATTTTGAACAAGAGTAATAGTTAGTATATTACATTTACACAAATCATGAATGCTCTTAAAAATATCTATATATTTTTTACTTTCCAAATAAATGTTATATTTCAATGGAAATACATAGGTAGCCATGAGAAAGACCCCCCCCCCCCCAATAGTAATCGACTATCAAGGATCGCTATTGGGCGATGTAGGCTTGTACACAATCGCCCAACCTTAACACACACACACTCTGTGTGGTTACAGTAGGCTAACGTATGTCAATGGTTTTAGAAACAACAGTAACATCAGGCAGGATTTAGGCTACCAACTGCCTAGCCAGTTGTAGCTCAATATTGGGTGCAAAGATCACGTTCCTGCACTGACTGACTGTGTGGAGACTCATTGATTTAATGTTATGTTAGCCTACATGATACACTAGTACAGTAATAAAATGTATAGCTGTTGGCTATATTAGCCACGACTTACCGTTCTTTGTGCAGCTTCAAATGTCGAACAAAGCTGGAAATTGTTGCGCCTCCATCTGTAATTTTCTTCCTGCATGTTTTGCAAGTTGCAATCCGTTTTGTGTTGATTCAGCGTCGTCTTTATATCCGAAAATAATAATTTTGGGTATCATCTTTACAAGGGCTCCATCTGAATTCACCGCCGATGTTCCTCTGCACTGCCACGCACAACTTTTTCTCACAACTTTTTCTCAGCAGGGACAATTTGATTGGCTGCTGTCCTATTCAAACTGTAATCCATTAAATGAAGATTTGATGCGCTGCACACTTTTTAATAGCATAATTTTAAATATTTGGGCTTGGGGAGGGTATCAAGTCAGGTCGAGTCATAAGGCTCAAGTCCAAGTCAAGTCACGAGTCATTGGTTTTCAAGTCAGTCGAGTTGCAAGTCATCATATTTGGGACTCGAGTCCACACCTCTGGCTAACACTAACCACAACCTTAATGCTTTAACCTAACTCCTAAACATAACCCTAACCCCTAACTAACGTTAGCCAGCTAGCTGATGTTATCCACCTAGCTAGAATTCGTATCATTTCATACGTTTGTTTCAACATATTGTACATTCTGCAAAATTATAACATATTGTATGTTTAGAAAATTCGCAACTAATAATATGAATTGTAAACCGCGACATCATATGAAATTGGTGATGGACATCCACAAATGATTACATACCATACATACGAAATGGAGTGTCTGGGATTTACGTACAGAATAATGTGAAATGCTTTGAGACCAGGTTGCAGCGGGATGTAACAATGTATGCAGAACTCAATGGCAAATTGTGCATTATCAATCTAATTTGCATCTTACAAAAATGTTTTGACTTTAACAAAATCTAATATCTCAAATAGGGCCTGTCTTTTATTGACTGGTTGGTATTGTCAATTTATGTTTAGAAGCTTGAAAAAGCTGCTCAGTTATGGAAATCTAGTACTACCACAAATATGAGAATGCTATGCAGGGCATACATACAGCCTTTAGAGCCATTGGCTTGTTATGGTCTCCTAGTGGGATCCTTTAGGAGCAATGAGCAAGTTACTTCATTCATAGACGCTAACTATCTTTAGTGCTTATTGATGAAGATATCTTCTTCCCGGGGGACTTTTGTTAAGAGCCCAGACGCTCAGTCCGAAGGTGAACACACATTGCTTGCGGTACAGTTTTTGGAAAGATAAGGAACCGCAAAGTATAGTAAATGTAAAATTAACAGTGTAATGTTTGGATTCAGTCTTGTCAGGTGAACTGTTGTCCTCACCTTTTTAGTTTAATGTTCCATAATCTCCAAACTATTCCCTTTTCATTGCTACCTGGTTATGCATATGTTTCCCAGATTTCTTCTGTTAGAAACATTTCAATTTTGCCATAGGCCGATTCTCACGAATGCAAGAGGTTTTAAGAGTACATTCTTGTGCCATTGGCTTGGGAGACCCGAGTTCGAGTCCCGCACGAAGCATTGCAATGTAGCCATTCGCTACATTGGAGTCAGAAGTGGGATATGGCTGCCATGAGGCCATCAGAAAAGCACGTACATGAGTGACTTGCTATTGTTAAGCATGGGGACACGCTCCTCCTGTATGTAGAGCAGTGGTGTGTATTCATTCATGGCTGCCAAGGGAAGCCAGGTATCTCCCCAAAAATTGACAATGAATAAAATAATTTGTCTTTAGTCTGTTTCCTAATTTTCCTTCAATTTGCAAGAGGCTGAATGTACAGTATCTCACTAGAGAAAGCATCTGAGATACTCTGTCTCAGTATTGTTCGGTCGATAGGCTGTTGGTTGACTAAGATCTTTTTTTAGTCAAGCAGTCTAAAATATATAGATTTTATGATATGAGACACCTGTCTGATTCACGCCTGTCTCAGTGGACTAATCGATTGTGGAGGCCACGGGGATGGCACACAAGTATCACATTTTCGCTAAATCCCATAATTTCTAATGTACAATGTTTGTTTTTGTTACGGTAATTTCTGTTAATGCATTCAATATATTATTATTGTTATTAGTCTTTTACCGTTCTCATTGTCGAAGTGGACAAGTTGTTTGTGGACCGCACAACCTAAGCTACACTTGTGAGGAACAAGTTTTGGTTTATTTCATTCCATTTAGGAGTCGATTTATTAATTATTGTTTGTTTGTAGCGCTCCTGTCAATGTTGAGTAAGGACGCGCACCTGATTATACATTAAAGTCGGCCTGGGCTACCTGGCCTGCGTGCAAATGTAGACCTACAGAAGTGCCCATTTGGGATTCTGATAGAATTTCTGATTGTCTTAACTCACCACCGCTGTGGAACTAATTATTAATTTTTTATTCACCTCAAACAGCAAGTAAACAAAGTCTGTTTTTACATCCATTGTGAATGACAATAGTTCCTCAACGTAGCCTATTTAAAAAATATTTGCAGCTCTCCTTCGATAACCACTCGGCATGAAAGGGGGGAAAAATGTAATTCTCTGCTCCAGTGGAAAGGTCGTAAAATAGGCCTAACTGATTACTTCTTATTAGGGATGCACAATATATCGGTGAACATATTGGAATCAGATGATATTAGCTAAAAATACCAACACCGGTATCGGCCCGATGTCTATTAACGCCGACGTGCAAAACTGATGTCAAAGTTGACGTGCATACCTATATAATGTAGATACATGACGTAATGACATCACGTAAAATGTTATGCAGCACAGCATTCCTAACCTAGCCCACAATATCTGCTGTGTGGATCGAGCAGTCAACAAGTCGAGCAGTCATTTGAAAGAGTAAGAATTTCAGCGAGACACCTCAAAGGCGAAATCCATTAACGCCAAGATAATGGCATTCATTGCCCTTGACAATCAACCGTTCTCTGTTGTGATGTTGGCTTTCACCGACTGTTCGAGCACCGGTACACATGTTGCTCTACCGGAGTTACACAGTAATAGCTTCACGACATACTATGGAACGCCGTTTTGGGGCTTTGCGTGTCAAAAAAGATGCATGTCAAATAACACTATTTGACGAGTCAAATAACAGTTCTATTATTGAATGTTGTGTGTTCTGAATGTGCACTTGCAAGCCAAGCGCCACCACTACTATCAGTAGCGCTGTCAAAGCTGTACAAAAAAGTCTGCAAACACAGGCCACGAACGATATGTTTACAATACCGTGTTGGTAATAAAGCATTATTTGTTTGACCGCAACTTCTGGGGTAGCTAGCTTTAGCTTGGTACCTAGCTAGCACCAATACAACCAGCCTGAAAACAATGACCAGTAGAAATTGCAGCCATTTTCATTATTCTTAGCAATGTTTTAGGAATCCTTGTGAGTAAGTATTAGCTAGGTAGCCACTTGTTTTCACCGATTGAAGTTCAGTTCATGGAAATAAATAGCTAGCCAGCTACTTAACCCTGTTTCCCAAAGCTAACTTTATAAGCAGCCAGCTAGCTTCATCTGGCTAGTGAGGCTTGACTGGGTTATGTGTTGTGAAGCTAGCCACAATAAGGATTAGCCACAATAGTGGAATTTGCTGTTTGCCTTCAAAAAATAAGTACCTCTTTGAAAGTGATGCAGAAGGTCACTGGTGGAATTGTAACCAATTGTGGCTCAATTCAGTTGTTTCAGAGTCCCGCAATAAGAGCTATGACGCCAATGTTCTCTGGGTGTCACTGAGTAGGTTGATACCCCATGTCATTGATCCACAATCCATAGGTAAGGCTGTCCAGTTAAATAAGTATGCCCCCAATGCAATTCTAAAGTATAATACAACTTGTGATTAAACAACCTCGTTTAGCGTGTTCTATTAAATTATGGCATAATTCTACTATTTGTATTCATTTGCAGCACTGTCAATGACATACTTTTATTTTGAAGGCTAACCGCAAATTCCACTATTGTGGCTAATCCTTATTGTGGCAAGCTTCACAGATGGGTCTAACCACCATTAATCAAATAAGAACGGTCTTATAAATTAGGGTTATTTTAGATAATGACACCTAGCTATATAGTTAGCTAGCTAACTATATAGCTACTGAAACAGATTGTCATTTTGCTATGTTTCGGGGGAAGAACATTGTTTGCATCCATGAGCTAGCTAGCTTTTTTGTTCGACAACTTTACCAGCGTCATAGCATACGTATTGATGAATCGTTGTGACATTGAAATATGAGTGATGGTGTAATCAATGTGTAATAACTACATAAAAAATGAATGAACGCGTTAAATTATGTGATGTGCAGTCATATTCAGGTCCTGATTGGTCAAAAACAAATAACACTATTTGACACGCAAAGACCCAAACTGAGTGCCATAGAGAGAAAGCCTGGTTGAGAATGAAACGACTGAACAAATGAACCACGAAACAGCACAGCAAGTAAGTGAAAGAAATAGGTTTTGATTGTTTTACTGGTAATGGGGACATACGTAAATGCCAAAAAAATGACTTTTTGGTCAGTGTTGTGCGTGTAACCTTTAGTTAACTAGGCAAGTCAGTTAAGAACAAATTCTTCTTTACAATGACTGCCTACCCCGGCCAAACCCGGACAATGCCGGGCCAATTGTGCGCTGCCCTATGGGACTCCCAATCACGGCCGGATGTGATACAGCCTGGATTCGAACCAGGGACTGTAGTGATGTCTCTTGCACTGAGATGCAGTGCCTTAGAACGCTGCATCCGTGTGTGTGTTAACTATATAACTGCACTAGAATGCTTAAAAGGCCACTAAAATGTTAAATATCGGTTATCGTTTATTTGGAAAGGAAAATATATATCGTATCGGCCAAAATGTAATATCGGTGCATCACTACTTCTTATTCCTTGCGCACATGTCCTACAGCTATGCCTGTCCGCAGGAAACTCTTGAGGGCCCAGAATATTTTATACAATGTTGCAAGTTTGCTAGATCAAGCTTCAGGCCTGACCAACATAAGAGTAGCCAATGTGATGTATAGGATATTTACATTTCATCAGGATATTTTCTACCTGCGGGCTGTAAGTTTTTATGTGTTGGCTCTATGTAGGCTATTTTTACATCGTTGGCAATGGCAATATAAGTTACTTTTAGAATTTTGATTAACCACATGATGATTTTGAGATACATAGACTTTATTATAAATTAAACTGTTCTACAAAAATGTGCCTATAAAAATCATAACTGGCACACAGATTGGTAGAAATGGTAAGATAAATTGGCACTCCAAATGGAAAAGGTGGCCGACCCTTGGTGTAGCCTATTTGGAACGTAACAGCAGTGGCATAACAGCAGAATCTGCAAAGGCCAGTAGTAGCGGGAGGAAGAGATTTGGTAACCGTTTTTTTTTTTTTTTTTTTACATTTTTTGTTAGTCTATCTTGATCTCTGGCTCCCTCCAGTCATTTGTGTCTTAATTATTTAATCAGTGTGCTTAAAGAATCAGAGAAGTTCAGTAGCCTACATATAGTTTATTTTATTAAAACACGTAGGGTGTGTCTATATAGGGAAAAATAAATAAAAAACAGACAGAGAAATCCGTACCATGGACAGATGTATCATATGTAGCTTACGTTGATTGGACTAAATAGTTTCTGGTATCTTAGTTGTGACTGTATTATACTAAGCATAGATGATTTGATGATGTTGAAATGGTGTTGGAATAGTGGAGGCAGCTCCTGTTTTCTTTGCGATTTTGCAACTCTGTGGTTCTAAATCAAAAGTTGTTTAGTAGTCCGAAAATGTCTCAAACATTAACTTGCTTGACCAGTCTGTCATGTAACTGTTTGTTTGTGGACTTCACCGGACAGATGTTGCTCTCCGATTTTGTGATGAAACAAAGTGTGGTTTTGTGGTTGAATTTATTCTGCCACTTTGTCTTCTTACTGTCTCGGCCGTAGGCCTATATATCATGGTGGCAAGGGATATGAACTAACAGGTTAAAGAGCAAACCATGTAATTATCACAACACTTTTTCCCTGGCTTGGCTTCCTCGTTGATTTTACTCATGCTCCGCTACAGACGGGGAGGATAGTGTAACGACCCCTGCCTACAGTGCCTTGCAAAAGTATTCATCCCCTTGGCATTTTTCCTATTGTTTTTCCTATTTTGTTGCATTACAACCTGTAATTTAAATTGATTTTTTTATTTGGATTTCATGTAATGGACATACACAAAATAGTCCAAATTGGTGAAGTGAAATGAAAACAATAACTTGTTTAAAAACATTCTAAAACACGGAAAAGTGGTGCATGCATATGTATTTGCTATGAAGCCCCTAACTAAGATCTGGTGCAACCAATTACCTTCAAAAGATTGCACACAGGTGGACTTTAAGTGTCACATGAGCTCAGTGTATATATACACCTGTTCTGAAATGCCCCAGTCTGCAACACCACTAAGCAAGGGGCACCATGAAGACCAAAGAGCTTTCCAAACAGGTCAGGGATGAAGTTGTGGAGCAGTACTGACCTGCCAAGAGAGGGCCACCCACCAAAGCCCACAGACCAGGCAAGGAGGACATTAATCAGAGAGTCAACAAAGAGACCCCTGAAGGAGCTGCAAAGCTCCACAGTGGAGATTGGAATATCTGTCCATAGGACCACTTATTAAATATTTTACCTTTTTATTTAACTAGGCAAGTCAGTTAAGAACAAATTCTTATTTACAATGACGGTCTAGGAACAGTGGGTTAACTGCCTTGTTCAGGGGCAGAATGACAGATTTTTTATCTTGTCAGCTCGGGGATTCGATCTAGCAACCTTTCGATTACTGTCCCAACGCTCTAACCACTAGGCTACCTGCCGCCACATCCACTTTAAGCCGTACACTCCACAGAGCTGGGCTTTACAGAAGAGTGGCCAGAAAAAAGCCATTGCTTCAAGAAAAAAAATAAGCAAACGCGTTTGGTGTTTGCCAAAAGGCATATGGGAGACTCCCCAAACATATGGAAGAAGGTACTCTGGTCAGATGAGACTAAAATTGAGCTTTTTGGCCATCAAGGAAAACGCTATGTCTGGCGCAAACCCAACACCTCCCATCACCCTGAGAACACCATCCCCACAGTGAAGCATGGTGGTGGCAGAATCAGGGACTGGGAAACGGGTCAGAATTGAAGGAATGAGGGATGGCTCTAAATACAGAGAAATTCTTGTGGGAAACCTGTTTCAGACTTACAGAGATTTGAGACTGGGATAGAGGTTCACCTTCCAGCAGGACAATAACCCTAAGCATACTGCTAAAGCAACACTCGAGTGGTTTAAGGGGAAACATTTTAAATGTCGTGGAATGGCCTAGTCTAAGCCCAGAGCTCAATCCAATTGAGAATCTGTGGTATGACTAAATATTGCTGTACACCAGCGGAACCCATCCAACTTGAAGGAGCTGGAGCAGTTTTGCCTTGAAGAATGGGCAAAAATCCCAGTGGCTAGATGTGCCAAGCTTATAGAGACATACACCAAGAGATTGCAGTTGTAATTGCTGCAAAAGGTGGCTCTACAAAGTATTGACTTTGGGGGGGTGAATAGTTATGCACTATCAAGTTTTCTGTTTTTTTATCTCGTTTATTTCACAGTAGAAAATATTTTGCATCTTCAAAGTGGTAGGCATGTTATGTAAATCAAATGATACAAACCCCTCAAAAAATACATTTTAATTCCAGGTTGTATGGCAACAAAATAGGAAAAATGCCAAGTGGTGTGAATACTTTCGCAAGCCACTGTATGTAGTCTTGTCACGATCAATGCTCGTTCATTAAATCGGCAGACAATAGCGGTGAATGTGGAAAGAAAAATATTGCACATTTATATTTGACCCTGCGTGTGAAATATGTGCGTAGTCTCTCTCGGAGTGTCAGCATTTGCATATGACCAGTTCAGTGTTCTGGGCTCTCTTTCGCTGCTTTATGGTACAGTGAAAATTGGGGTGAGGGGGGGGGGGGGGAAGAACAGAGCATTGTTACAATTGAGTTTTCCTTGTTTACCGTGAGGGCTGTAGACATTTGTGCTGTGGCTGGGCCCTTTTAAAGCGAAAATCAGTGGGACGTGAAGAATGGAGTGTTGTTACAATCGAGTTTAATTTGTTTATCGTGAGGGCTGTGGACATTTGTGCCCTTCAATTATCCATAGTGCATTAGTCGCACATCAGCTAACCCCAGCAATGTCATCATGTTAACAGTGGTTGGATTGTAAAGCGCATGGAAAGCATGGGGCCGTTCTTCCCATGACAGGACGTTAACGGTGAAGTGTAAGTCAATTATGATTTGGCTGAAATCAGATGTTGAGCTCGAGCTTGTTCCCGGCTGAAAGCTTTCATCCAATGGATCTACAGGATCTGTATGACAAACGCTGGTGTCAAGGTCAGCAGCAGGATTAGTCTGTAGAACATACACTAGTTAGTGATTAGCCAACATTTTACTACTTTGTCCCCATCAATACGCACTCAAAGTACTATATCCACCCACCTACCCCACTCGTGTCAATAGATCATGCATACTAACCTTCACACACACTACCCACACTGAACAAGCACCAGTCAGTCACCCTCACCATCTCCTCCTTACTAATCTTCTCCAATTTAGACTTCAAGCTTTGCATAAACAATCGACTAAGCAGCTACAAGACAGAGAACTACAGTAGACGTTGTAGCCTACTTATAACACACCATCTATTACCACAAGACACACACCATGTTTATGCCTTGCTCCAGTACACAGTGCATTCGGAAAGTATTCAGACCCCTTCACTTTTTCCACATTTTATTACGTTACAGCTTTATTCTAAAATTAATTAAATCGTTTTTTCCTCATCAATCTACACATAGTACCCAATACTGACAAAGCAAAAGCAGATTTTTTTTTAAATTTTAAAAATTAAATACATAAGTATTCAGACCCTTTACTCAGTATTTTGATGGAGCACCTTTGGCAGCGATTACAGCCTTGAGTCTTCTTGGGTATGACACTACAAGCTTGGCACACCTGTATTTGGGGAGTTTCTCCCATTTCTTCTCTGAATATCCTCTCAAGCTCGGTCAGGTTGGATGGGGAGCGTTGCTACACAGCTATTTTCAGGTCTCTCCAGAGATGTTCAAGTCCGGGCTGACTGGGTCACTCAAGGACATTGAGACTTGTCCCGAAGCCACTCCTGCATTGTCTTGGCTGTGTGCTTAGGGTCATTGTCCTGTAGGAAGGTGAACCTTTGCCCCAGTCGGAGGTCCTGAGCGCTCTGGAGCAGGTTTTCATCAAGGATCTCTCTGTACTTTGCTCCGTTAATCTTTCCCTCGATCCTGACTAGTCTCCCAGTTCCTGCCGCTGAAAAACATCCCCACAGCATGATGCTGCCACCATGCTTCACCGTAAGGATGGTGCCAGGTTTCCTCCAGACGTGACGCTTGGCATTCAGGCCAAAGAGTTCAATCTTGGTTTCATCAAACCAGAGAATCTTGTCAGTCCTTTAGGTGCCTTTTGGCAAATTCCAAGCCGGCTGTCATGTGCCTTTTACTGAGGAGTGGCTTCCGTCTGGCCACTACCATAAAGGCCTGATTGGTGGAGTGCTGCAGAGATGGTTTTCCTCATGGAAGGTTCTCCCATCTCCACAGAGGAGCTCTGTCAGTGACCATCGGGTTCTTGATCCCTGACCGAGGCCCTTCTCCCTCGATTGCTCAGTTTGGCCGGGCAGCCAGCTCTAGGAAGAGTCTTGCTGGTTCCAAACTTCTTCCATTTAAGAAAGATGGAGGCCACTGTGTTCTTGGGGACCTTCAATGCTGCAGAAATGTTTTTGTAATCATGTCTAATCAATTGAATTTACTACAAGTGGACTCCAAGTTGTAGAAGAAACATCTCAAGGATGATCAATGGAAAAAGGATGCACCTGAGCTCAATTCAAAAATAGCCTTCAGTATCTGGTGTGGCCACCATCTCCTCATGGACTGCACCAGATTTGCAAGTTCTTTCTGTGAGATGTTACCCCACCCTTCCACCAAGGCACCTGCAAGTTCCCTGACATTTCTGGGGAGAATGGCCCTAGCCCTCACCCTCCGATCCAACAGGTCCCAAATGTGCTCAATGGGATTGAGGACACGTTGTGTCCAGTGTAGCAACTAAACACCGATGTTTTCCCGACGTCCCAGTGTAGCTCCCTGGTAATGCCTTTCTTTTGTTTCTAGATTCAGGTACTATCAGAACGTATGCACTCAGAGCTACTCCACAGTGTGGTGGGACTGGCCACGATGGCAGAGAGAGATCGACTGGATGGCACTGAATGGCATCAATCTGCCTTTGGCATTTACTGGACAAGAGGCCTTGTGGCAAGAGGTAACGAGATCCCATAGTGTGTGTGTGTATATGCTGAGGTGAAGCAAACTGGAATGCATATTACAACTAATTTCCTACTAATAGGTGAGGGTAATGCCAGATAAAAGTGCAAAGTAATTTTTTGCTAACTTTTTCCTATTTAAACACACATGTTGTCTTAAAACCGTATTGTATTTTAGAACAACTCTGACATCTAGCTGTTTTTGATGGATTAGGTGTACCTTTCACTGGGGCTGAACCAGACTGAAATTGACCACTTCTTCACTGGCCCCGCCTTCCTAGCCTGGAACCGTATGGGGAACCTGTTCCAGTGGGGCGGACCCCTACCACAGTCCTGGCATGTGAAGCAGCTCTACCTTCAAGTACTAACATTTTGATTGGTCTCCATACACACATTGATTCCCCCCTGCATTTGGAATAATAATGATATACATGTTGTATATTTCTTCTGTACACCAGTTCAAGATTTTAGACCGAATGAGATCCTTTGGAATGCTGCCTGTCCTGCCGGCTTTCTCTGGGATTGTGCCTCAGGGCATAGTCAGGTATGACTGCTGATTCAAACCCGTTTCATCAATCCATGGCTTACGTTCTATTTTTTTGTTAGAATACAAAATAAATAGCCATTTGGCGGTATTTGAACCAGTTAAGATCAATGTGCTCGGCAACAATGTTTTCCTGGATTGTTCAGTCCTTGTTTGTTCCATTTCCCAGGCTCTTTCCGAAAGCCAACGTGACCAAACTGGGGCCCTGGAGCCATTTCAACTGCAGCTACTCCTGCGCATATACCCTGGACCCCCGTGACCCCCTCTTCCATTGGATCGGCTCCCTGTTCCTGTCCCAGCTGGTCAAGCAATTTGGCACAGACCACATCTACAACACAGACACCTTCAACGAGATGACGCCGACCTCCTCGGACCCCACCTACTTGTCCGCGGTCAGCCGCGCAGTCTTCGACACCATGACCTCTGGTGAGACGTGCATGCAGAGCGACGCAAAAAAACCCGCTGTCTGTAAATTAGCTGACACTAGCTTTGTTACCCTCTAATGTTGTTAAGTAGTTTTTCTTCCGGGAATTCCGGCCACAACAGTGAGCAGATATTAAAATGGCAGTATACATTGGGTCGTAATTACTGTAATTGTCCTACTTTCGTAACCCCAGGGTGCCCTTCCATAGTGCCACCTGTGGGGGGGTTGTACACAGACCCCTTGCCCATACTCCTAGCCATATCAAGAGCTCTGCCTTTCTTCTCTCTCACCCCAAAATCTTTTTTTGTCTCCAGTGGATCCCCAGGCCATTTGGCTGATGCAGGGCTGGCTCTTTGTGTTTGACACAGCATTCTGGAAGCCTGCCCAGATTCAGGCCCTTCTACACGGAGTGCCCATCGGTCGGATGATCGTGCTGGACTTGTTTGCGGAGTCCACGCCGGCTTTCTCCTTAACCAAGTCTTTCTATGGCCAGCCCTTCATATGGTGCATGCTTCACAACTTTGGCGGCAACAGTGGGCTCTTTGGCACAGTGGAGAGCATCAACTCAGGGCCGTTCGACGCGCTCGCCTTCCCCAACTCTACCCTGGTTGGGCTCGGGCTGGCGCCGGAGGGAATCGAGCAGAACCCTGTGGTGTACGAGCTGATGAGCGAGTTGGCGTGGCGCAAAGAGCCAGTCAACCTGGCGAAGTGGGTGTCACTGTATGCGGTTCGCCGCTACGGCAGCACCCACGAGAACCTGACGGCCGCCTGGAGACTGCTTTTTGGTAGCATTTACAACTGCACCGTGCCCCACTACAAGAACCACAACCACAGTCCGCTGGTGCACCGGCCCTCGCTGCACAAGACCACAGAGGTGTGGTACCAGCGGGCCGACCTGTACGAGGCCTGGAGGCTGTTGTACCAGTCGGCCTGGCCTCTCATGGCCCAAGAGACGTTCCGATACGACCTGGTGGACGTCACCCGGGAGGTTCTGCAGCTTCTCACCAACGACTACTACAGCGAGATCCGGGATGCCTTCCAGGCCCAGAAGCTTCCGGAACTCCTGACGGCGGGGGGTGTGCTGGTGTACGACCTCCTCCCCGAGCTGGAGCGCCTGCTGTCCAGCGACAGCCACTTCCTGCTGGGGACGTGGCTGGAGCAGGCACACTCCCTGGCCCTGGATGAGGCGGAGGCGCGGCTGTACGACATGAACGCCCGGAACCAGATCACCCTGTGGGGGCCCGAGGGCAACGTTCTGGACTATGCCAGCAAGGAGTGGGGTGGCCTGATGGAAGACTACTATTCCCAGCGATGGAGCCTGTTTGTCAACACCCTGGTGGAGTGCCTGGAGAGAGGCCGACCCTTCAAGCAAGATGCTTTCAACCAGGCCGTCTTCCAGGTGGAGAAGGGCTTTGTTTTCAACAAGCGGAAGTACCCCTCCAAACCACAGGGTGACACCTACGACATAGTCAGCAGAATCTTCCTCAAGTATTATCCACAGGCTTTGGAGAGACTAAAGTGAGCCTGTCTGTAATCTGCCGAAAGACTTATCTCCTTTCACAGCGAGAAGAATGTCTCCCCCCCTCAATCACTTTTATGTAGAATGTACTCAGAGGCTCAAAATACCCTTTTATTTTGTAAATAATTATATTGTGGATTGTTGAGATTACTAGAGCAGCATACAAATGTACATATTGAAGATGAAACATCCAAACATATGTTAAATGTGTAAGGAAAAAGAACAATAACAATAATGACATTAAATAGAGTTCAGCAAAATCACATATTTTGATATTTGTTTTCTTACCTTCGAAGCAGTCTATAGACAAGGAGTGACTGCAATCCACTATTCGGTTTTGTTGAACTACCACTGCCAACAAATGGTAAAATGTGCATTTTCAGAGCAAACACGAATGTAAGTCAATCACCCTTGTTTTAAATGTAATGCCCAAATGATCTCTTAAATGGATTGTGTTGCTCAATTGCTTTCCAATTACTTAGTTTAAAAATATATATATATATATATTTTTTTTAAGGCTGCTTTCAAGGTAAGGAAACTAATATTTAAATATATATTTCACTGTTAAGTAGCCTTGCTTGAGCCTTGGCATGCATTTCACTGACCACTCCCTAGGCCAAGTGCAGCTGTATTTGGCTCAATATCAAAATATTTCCGGGTAACAACTAAGTTGAGCAGTTTTACATTAACATTTTTTTTTTAAATAAACAAATAGCTTTTTAGCACAACTTTCTCAAGCAAGCATTTTGCTAGGACTGTCTGGGAGTGGAACGGGGAAGGGAACCAGAGCGGTGCACCAATCACAGTTAGGATTGTGGAAGGAAGCAGAGAGGCCTAATGGTAGGGATATGTAACTTGAAAACGAACTGTTATTTGCAGAGGTTTGGAAGTCTCTTTTATTATTGGTCTAATAACTTATTTCGCCTCGATGAGACGAGCCAGAACACGAGGCGAGCCACAACTCATACAAAACCTGCTGAATAGAATGTCCTGGGTTGTATTTTTCAACCAGCAACTACCGGGAAATAACACTCATCACATTTTGTTCACACTTTTACAGTGTTCTTTTCATCAGCCATTATACAAAAATTATACAGAACACAGGAAAATTTTGACTGCACTGGGCCTTAAACTTAATTACTATAACCGGCATAGATTAATATATGACTTAATTGCACCATTAATTAATACACTGAGTGTATAAAACATTAGGAAAACCTGCTCTTTCACATGTTCAGTCTGTCATGGAAAGAGCAGTGTTTTTAATGTTTTGTATACTAAATTTTATTATAGAGAGCAGTCCTTTCGGGGCCCAGATAATTTATTTATGAATCCCATCATTGGATGTTTCAGTAGTTGGGTTTCCCAAGGGACTCCATAGGCCAGCATTACTGACCTAAGTTATAAATAAACAAAAAAGGAATTGCCCGGTAATGTGAATGTATCTTTCGAATTTTGGAATGTTTTCAAATCATTACTGTTCATGATATCGATAAGGGTACGGATTCCACCTTTGGACTATTGGGGTGACACAAAAGGCCGTCGTCCAGATCGCAAGGCAATATTGTGGAATGTTGCCGTATGGGCATGCCGTTTTGATTCCTAGTTACATTTTTTTTTTGCGGAAGATAGAAATTGTGTGAGCAATAATGGGACCAAAGTGTAGTTTACATTGTTTAAGGGATATACAGTATCTGTGAAGACTACCTCTTCCAGGGCAATAGCAGACACCATATGTCTCTCTATACTCAGCCAGGGGGCAGAAGAATCATGTCTTAACCATTTTAGTATGTGACGAAATGCTAGTGCCTGGAAATACAATTGAAAGCTTGGCACGGATAGTCCTACGTCTTTCCTTATTTGTACCGCAATATGAATTTTATCCCAATAGACAGAAGGGGAGCCTTCTACTCCCAAATATTTTAAATGGGAACTATTGGGATTCCATACGTAGAGATGGAATCCGGACTGATTTTGATTAGATTAATTTTATAGCTTGAGCTCAATTTATCTTCATCTATGATCTTCGATGCGTTAGGGAGCAATCAGATGTGTACAAGTCTTTATAGAAGCGAGAGAATCTTGAATTAATTTGTGTTCTGATAGTAATTGCCGTGTTTCAGATTCAATAGTTGCTCATATCAGCCAGTTGATCGTTACTGCTTAGCTTTTTGGCCAGTAAACAACTGGGACGGTTACCATGGAAATAATGGTTGAGTCTTACTCTATGGACGGCAAATTCTGCTCTCTGTCTAATCAATAAGTTAAGTTCTGTCTTGACTTTGGAAAAATGGCTACCTGGTCTAAAGAGAGTATGTGGAGAACGCTCTAACACAGTTAAAGAAATCCAATTTCTAAATGTTAATTGTGATTTATTCGATCCAAATGCAGTTGCCTTATTTTTAATAAAACCTTTGGTGGCATTCCATAGAATCCAGGTGTCATAGACTGAATTTTTTTATTGGTCATTATGAATTAATATAATTGAATTTCAAATTGATCAAAGAATTCAGGATTTTGTAGTAAGAAACGTTGAAACGCCATCTTGTGGCTCTTTTAGGAGATTCTGAAGTTGGCAGTAGTAAGTGTGGTGGTCAGACATGCTCATATGTTGAATTTCTATTTTCTTAATTAAATAAAATACAGGTGTAGATAATGGTAGGAAATCGATTCGTGAGATTGATGTATGCCTGTTTGAGGAGAAAGTGTACTATTTTTCTTTAGGATTATGTGCTCGTCAGGCATCAATGAGGTTGTAATCAGAGAGTATATGCTTGAAAGCCTTGGTTGCATGTGGATTGTAGTTGGTCTTATTAGATTTCTCCCATGTCAAAAATGGCATTCATGTCTGTCCAAATAACCAGATGGAATTCAGTTAATTTTAACAATATGCTGTTCGGAGAAATAAAAAAATGTAGGATCATATGAATTGAGCGTACACGTGAATAAAGGCTATTTTCTTTCCATTATGAATATGTTTAAGGAAAGTGATTCCGCCTTCTTGGTCTTCGCCTTTATGCTCTGTGACTTACAATCTTGTTTACAATTAAACATTTGAGACATTCTAAGACATTTCATGTGGAAGCGGCTTTGCATGGCTTAACGACCTATAAAATCACTCTGGAGAAACTGAAAAGGGTCCATTTAAGAAATGTGTGCTTGCTTCAGCTGTAAAAAAAAAAAATGTAATGGTAGTGCGTTATGCTATACTGAACAAAAATATAAACACAACATGCAACAATTTAAAATACTTTATTGAGGTACAGTTCATAAGGAAATAAGTCAATTTAAATAAATTAGGGCTGACCCCAATTAGTCATTGTTTGATCGTTAGGCTGTTGGTCGCCCGAGATTTGTTTTAGTCGAGCAGTAACAAATATTTGCACCCATCTCAGTGAACTAATCCATTGCAGAGGCCTACACTAAAAGCCAATTTATGGTTGATCCAAAAATGTGGTAGGAGGGCGTGACACAATTGCTGAGCCTCCAGAGGCCAAAAACAAGCTCTGTTCCACATCGCCATGTGCCTCCCAAATTTTGTAACAATGCGGAGGGCTCTGTATAGCTCCACATTGACATGATTTGTTGCCGATCGGTGGCGGTGGTACATCCTGCATAAACACAAACTCACTTCCGTGACAACAGCTCTGCGACGCGCAAGAAGTATGAATGCCCTGACTTTTCTTTAGGCCAAATCACCATAAATGCTGCATAGCCAATTATTTTATAAAATTTGTATTTATTTAAGGCCAGACAATTGTTTCACTGTTTAATTGATTTCCCACCCCAGAAAAGTGAGGCGAGCGAGCAAAAAAAATATTTAAATTAATTAGGTGGATTTTAACTTAATATAATACATCAATAAAATCAATTTAGCAAATAAATAATGAAACATGTTCAATTTGGTTTAAATAATGCAAAAACAAAGTGTTGGGCAAGAAAGAAAAAGTGCAATATGTGCCATGTAAAAAAGCTAACGCTTAAGTTCCTTGCTCAGAACATGAGAACATATGAAAGCTGGTGGTTCCTTATAACATGAGTCTTCAATATTCCCAGGTAAGAAGTTTTAGGTTGTAGTTATTATAGGAATTATAGGACTATTTCTCTCTATACCATTTGTATTTCATATACCTTTGACTATTGGATGTTCTTATAGGCACTATAGTATTGCCAGTGTAACAGTATAGCTTCCGTCCCTCTCCTCGCCCCTACCTGGGCTCGAACCAGGAACACATCGAAAACAGCCACCCTCGAAGCATCGTTATCCATTGCTCTACAAATGCCACGGCCCTTGCTGAGCAAGGGGAACAACTACTTCAAGGTCTCAGAGCGAGTGCCGTCACCGATTGAAACGCTATTAGCGCGCACCCCGCTAACTAGCTAGCCATTTCACAACGGTTACAACAGCCTAATCTCGGGAGTTGATAGGCTTGAAGTCAGAAACAGCTCAATGCTTGAAGCACAACGAAGAGCTGCTGGCAAAACGCACATAAGTGCTGTTTGAATGAATGCTTACGAGCCTGCTGCCTACCACCGCTCAGTCAGACTGCTCTATCAAATATCAAATCATAGACTTAATTATAACATTATAACACACATAAATACGAGCCTTAGGTCATTAATATGGTCAAATCCGGAAACTATCATTTCGAGAACAAAACGATTATTCTTTCAATGAAATACGGAACCGTTCCGTATTTTATCTAACGGGTGGCATGCCTAAGTCAAAATATTGCTGTTACTTTGTACAACCTTCAATGTTATGTCATAATTATGTACAATTCTGGCAAATTAATTATGGTCTTTGTTAGGAATAAATGGTCTTCACACGGTTCGCAACGAGTCAGGTGGCCCAAACTGATGCATATACCCTGACTGCTTGCACGGAACGCAAGAGACGTGACACAATTTCCCTAGTTAAAGAAAGTCATGTTAGCAGGCAATATTAACTAAATATGCAGGTTTAAAAATATATACGTGTGTATTGATTTTAAAGAAAGGCATTGATGTTTATGGTTAGGTACACATTGGTGAAATGAGTGCTTTTTTCGCGAATGCGCTTGTAAAAATGCCGATAACCTATTGTTATGAACTTGAAATCGGCCCTAATTAATCGTCCATTCCGATTAATCGGTCGACCTCTAATTATGATTATTATTATTAATACGCAAATTAACATTAATGAACATTATTCACATAGGCTCTATAATAGAATACAATATTCTATCATATTAAAAAATGATTGAAGAAAGTTATGAATGTATTATCAGTTTATTAATCTACTTAATTGTATAGCCTAACAAATACAAGAATGATTGACAATAAATAATTGTAATCAAATTAAAATGTTGATTCATAATAATGAGTTCATTACCTGACTGCATCTCTATAGCCTAGGCGTTAACAAAATATTCATACAAATATAATTAGGCCTGTCATAAATCAAATGTATTTATAAAGCCCTGTACAGAAACCCAGTCTAAAACCCCAAACGTCAAGCAATGCAGGTGTAGAAGCACGGTGGCTAGGAAAATCTCCCTAGAAAGGCCAGAACCTAGGAAGAAACCTAGAGAGGAACCAGGCTATGAGGGTTGGCCAGTCCTCTTCTGGCTGTGCCGGGTGGAGATTATAACAGAACCTTTCCAAGATGTTCAAATGTTCATAGATGACCAGCAGGGTCAAATATTAATAATCACAGTGGTTGTCGAGGGTGCAACAGGTCAGCACCTCAGGAGTAAATGTCAGTTGGCTTTTCATAGCCGATCATTCAGAGTATCTCTACCGCTCCTGCTGTCTCTAGAGAGTTGAAAACAGCAGGTCTGGGACAGGTAGCACGTCTGGTGAACAGGTCAGGGTTCCATAGCCGCAGGCAGAACAGTTGAAACTGGAGCAGCAGCATGGCCAGGTGGACTGGAGACCGCAAGGAGTCATCAGGCCAGGTAGTCCTGATGCATGGTCCTAGGGCTCAGGTCCTACGAGAGAGAGAAAGAAAGAATTAGAGAAAGCATACTTAAATTCACACAGGACAGGATAAGACAGGAGAAATACTCCAGATATAACAGACTGACCCTAGCCCCCCGACACAAACTACTGCAGCATAAATACTTGAGGCTGAGACAGGAGGGGTCGGGAGACACTGTGGCCCCGTCTGACGATACCCCCGGACAGGGCCAAACAGGCAGGACATAACCCCACCCACTTTTCCAAAGCACAGCCCCCACACCACTAGAGGTCTTGTAGAAAGAGGGTCAATCAAGTTAGGTCTGCCAAATGTATTTTTTTCCCAACGCTATATTAATAAGTCCAGCCATAGAGTATAACCTTTAATCATGAAAACAAAAATTTTAACATGCACAATTAGAAGCATCAATCTATATAGAGCAAGCGTGACTAAATTCTAGCACAGTAACTTTGCTCACCGCATCCTCCTTCGATTGTCTCGCCTGGCTGCCACGAAAAGCCCCCACCTGCTGATCTACACGAAGTGTGTGCGTGCCACTGGCAATGTACTTTGCTGGACATGCTAGTGTAACCGATGTGAAATGGCTAGCTAGTTAGCGGGGTGTGTGCTAATAGCGTTTCAATCGGTGACGTCACTCACTCTGAGACCTTGAAGTAGTTGTTCCCCTTGTTCTGCAAGGGTCGAGGCATTTGTGGCGCGATGGGTAACGATGCTTCGAGGGTGGCTATGTGTGCAGAGGGTCCCTGGTTCGAGGAGAGGGACGGAAGCTATACTGTTACACTAGCTGTTCTCGGCGGCGCATCATCACCTCAAACGCATTCCGTCGTGGTATCGGTTGGCCTACTACTGGTAGTATCGGTAAAATGTAAGTTATGAATCGCAAATCACCATCAAGCTGACCCTTCGATTTCATCAATAATTTTGACTTCAATTTGGTTGGCCAAAATACTATCAGCTTGCACTGCGTCTTTGATGATGAATGCCCTGCTCTCTGGCCAGTCAATTGGTTAAATTACATTGTTGTTTCGTCTTAATCGCTTCTAATATAAATGATGCAATAACCATGAATTTATCCGACTATTTGTTTATAACCTGGACACATAAATAAATAGTAGGAATTTTCGCTGGCTTCAGCCATGAAGCCACGTGTGTTTCACTGGAACGTGATTTGGTCTCTTGGGCATCAACTTGGGAGAGCCTCAAGGGAGAGTGGACAGTCTATTATAAACAAAGAGCCGCATGTACTGGCCAAAAAAATAACACATCAGATTATTTTTTTCGGTGTGTGTAGAAAAGTGGGGCGGGGCATCCGTTAAACAGTAATTCAACTTTGTCCTTCCTAACCTTTATTTAACTTGCCAAACCCTAACCCGGACGACGCTGGGCCAATTGTGCGCAACCCTATGGGACTCCCAATCACGGCCGGTTGTGATACAGCCTGGAATCGAACCAGGGTCTGTAGTGACGCCTCTAGCACTGATATGCAGTGCCTTAGACTGCTGCGCCACTTGGGAGCCCAAAATGCAGACATCGGTTTGACCATGCACCCAAATGCACAATGCACTTCTCGTTCTCTCCCGCCAATTTGTGTACATTCATTGTTTCATAACTTGTGTGAATTGTTTCTCTTTTTATTGTTAGTGTATATCAATTCCCAATTACAAATAACCAGTAGTACATTTACTGTTAATTCCTAGAATTTCTAATCTACAATGTTTGTTACTTTGGATACGGTCATTTATTTTAATGCATTCAATATTATTATTCCAGTCTTCTCATTGTCGGAGTTGACACATTGTTTGCAGAGTGCACAACATATGCTACACTTGTGAGACTTGTCAATTTAGTCATTGTCTTATGTTTGGAGCGCTCCTGTCAAATGTTGAGTAAGAACGTGCACGCATAGAAGTAGGCCTATAGGCTACCTGGCCTGCGCACAAATGTAGGCATATAAGTGTTTAGGGATCCATTTAGGGATCTGATTAGTATTTCTGATTTGCTTAAAGCATCACCACTAATAACCTGTGGAGCTTCTCAAAGTAATGTTTTCTTCACCTCAAACAGCAAGCAAACAAAGTCTGTTTTTACATCCATTGAGAATGACAATAGTTCCTCAATGTATTTGAAAAATCTTTCCAGCTCTCATAACCACTTGGTGTGAAAGAGAAACGTGTCATGTTCTGAACCAATGGGAATGTCAAAATAGGCCTACCTGATTACTTCTTATCAGTGCTTGACTTGGACTGAAATAGGTTCCTGTACTCATTTTGGGTGCTGGTACCGTTTATATTTAGGTGCAGGAGCTCCACAATACTTTTGAGCTAATTATCCTTAAGAGGAACATGAGCTCAAGCAGTAGAAAATTTGAGGTGACGGTACTCACCTCTGGTGAGCTTCTTCTGCCCAAGTCCAGCAATGCTTCTTATCCCTTGTGAAATTAGCCTACAGCTGTGCCTGTCCCAAGCTCACTGGCACAGGAAACTGAGGGCCCAGAATATTTCATACAGTTTTGTAAGTTCGTTCACTAGTTTTGGACCGGACCCAAGTTAACAGCAGGAGGAGAATAGTTGGGTCAGTTTTTTTTTTTCTCTTCTGGTTATCTAGATCTCTGGTGCCCTCTTCAGGCATTTGTCTTATTTCATCAAACCGTAAGCTTTAAGCATCAGACAAGCTCAATGCATTTACAGTGCATTTGGAAAGTATTCAGACCCCTTGAATTTTTCCACATTTTTGCAATACCATGTTATTCTAAAATGATTTAATTGTTTTTTCCCCTTAATCTACACAAAATACCCCAATGACAAAACGTTTTTATTTTGCAAAGTTATTTAAAATTAAACTGATCACATTTACGTAAGTATTCAGACCCTTTACTCGGTACTTTGTTGAAGCACCCTTTGGCAGTGATTAGAGCCTCGAGTCTTCTTGGCTATGACGCTATAAGCTTGGCACACCTGTATTTGGGGAATTTTTCCCATTCTTCTCTGCAGATCCTCTCAAGCTCTGTCAGGTTGAATGGGGAGCGTCACTGCACAGCTATTTTCAGGTCTCTTCAGAGATGTTCGATCGTGTTCAAGTCCGGGCTCTGGCTAGTCCACTCAAGGATATTCAGAGACTGGTCCCGAAGCGACACTTGCATTGTCATGGCTGTGTGCTTAGGACAACGACCCTGTTGGAAGGTGAACCTTCGCCCCAGTCTGAGGTCCTGAGCGCTCTGGAGAAGGATCTCTCTGTACTTTAGTCAGGATTGAGGAAAAGATGAATGGATCAGTCTCCCAGGCCCTGCTGCTGAAAAACATCCCCACAGGGATGGTGCCAGGTTTCCTCCAGACGTGACGCTTGGCATTCAGGCCAAAGAGTTCAATCTTGGTTTCATCAGACCAGAGAATCTTGTTTCTCATTGTCTGAGAGTCCTTTAGGTGCCTTTTGGCAAACTCCAAACGGGCTGTCATGTCTTTTACTGAGGAGTTGCTTCCGTCTGGCCACTGTACCATAAAGACCTGATTGGTGGAGTGCTGCAGAGATGGTTGGCCTTCTGGAAGGCCTCTTCACAGAGGAACTCTGGAGCTCTGTCAGTGACCATAGGGTTCTTGGTCACCTCACTAACCAAGGCCCTTCTCTCCCGATTGCTCAGTTTGGCCATGCGGCCAGCTCTATGAAAAGCCTTGGTGGTTCCAAACTTCTTCCATTTAAGATTGATGGAGGCCACTGTTATTGGACGTTCAATGCTGCAGACATTTTTTTGGTACCCTTCCCCAGATCTGTGCCTCGGCACAATCCTGTCTTGGAGCTCTATGGACAATTTCTTCGACCTCATGGCTTGGTTTTTACCACAGGTGGACTCCGAGTTGTTGTAAAAACATCTCAAGGATGATCTATGGAAATTAGATGCACCTGATATCAATTTTGAATCTCATAGCAAAGGGTTTGAATAATTGTAAATCTTATTCATTTGCAAACATTTCTAAAAACATGTTTTCACTCTGAAATTGAGGTATTGGGTGTAGAATAAGAATTTTTTATTTTATTATTTTTTGCCTTTTTAGAATAAGGCTGTAACTTAACAAAATGTGGAAAAAGTCAAGGGGTCTGAATACTTTCAGGATGCACTGTAGTTGATTTTATTAAAACACATAGGGTGTGTCTATATATGAATAAAATACATGTTTGAACAAATCTTGGTCGACCGAACGTCATCTTTCTAAGATTTGTTTTAGTCAGGGGACAGCCCTAAATTAATTAGGCCCTAATCTATGGATTTCACGACTGAGCAGGGGCGCATCCATGGGTGGTCCTTGGAGGGTGTAGGCACACCCACTTGACAGCCAGGCCCAGCCAATCAGAATGAGTTTTTCCCCCCCACAAAAGTTTTATTTATTTATTACAGACAAATACTACTCAGTTCTTCTATTTGCTCTTCACTGTTTGTTCCCACAGGGGATTTCTTGCCAAGTTCCTTAGCTCAAACTATGAGACATAGGAGAAATCTCCAGTGGCCTCATTCATCAACCGTGCATACATTTCTTTAAGTGATAATGCCGGAGAAGCCGGTGTTTGGAGGATATATTGGCGCGGGTGTTAGGCCCAAGACGAAGTCGAAACCGTGCCAATATATAATAGACCATAGTCTGATGGTTATGTATATTTTGACAATCATTATCATCGCTAGCATAGCTGATGTTAGCCAGCTAGTTAGGGTAGCTAGCTATCTCAATACAACTAGGATTTGGCTTGGAAACACGAAAACATTTAAAAAGTAGGAAAATTATTCGTAAGAAAACCTTTTGTTGTGATGTCGCCAAATTGACTTTAGATGCAGTATAACTTTAGCCAGCTAACTAGGATTGAGGGGACCACTATATTTTAGCTAGCTATTAGCATTGCTAGCTTTTTTTTACGGACTTTGTTAGTAACTAATGTCAACATTTCCAAATCTCTAAAGTAAATTTTACAACATATGGGAATGTTGTTTCCTACTAGTTATTTGCATATTTTAGCAATGTCATTGTATTTCCATGCCACTAAGTTAGTGTAATTTAGATGAAACAGTCACATTAGCCTCTGAGGGTCAACCCATATCTAGGGCACAAATCAATATTGGATGCAGCAATGGTGGTACTAGCTAACTCATGTCTGACTACAACAGTGTAACTAGCAGCAGTAACTAGCAGCAACAAACTCAAACCAACCCAGGGCCATAGCAAAACATGTCACAGTTGGTTGCATAGTGTAACGGCATCACCGGTCTGAATCTAATCCGATCTCGAGCCAGTCGGTCTACATCTGTAAAGCATAGAATTAGCTTCCATATGAGATTACGTTATTTATCGAGCTTTGACAATCGTTGACCCTTTCTCTGTTAAACAAAGTGCACAATTGGGTGCCAGACTGATCCCTTAGCATGAACGGATGCCGGGACCTACCAGAAGGCGCAAAGGTGGGTATCATAACATTTTCAGCAATGTGATTGCAATGGTTAGGCGACCTCCAAAAATAATTGAATTCACTGTTTACTTGCTATTTTCACAGTGTGTCAAGGAAAGACCTCAGAATAAGTGTGTAATGTGACACAAGTACCCTTGTGACAACTTCGTTGTTGCCAGAGTATTCCTCGATTCCTATGAAAAATACACTCCAACACCGAGGCCTCTGACAGTGACCTGTTACTGCCCTGACGACACAGACGGCTTCATCAACAACAGGTAATGTGTGTTAAGTGAAAAGTTGTATTCAAAAATACCCTGCTTGATAAACTAGTCTAATTCCCCAGCCAAGCAGATATAACTTGGTTATGAAGTGAATTAGCAAAAGCTTTGTCCTTAGAACAAAATGCAATTTACTACTTGGCTGTCTATTATATCACCCTGTCACAGCCCCTCCAAGTCAATACCACCTCATAAGATTGCCTGCTGCAGATGTTCGAGAGATGTCCAGTTTGAGCCGAACATGTATAGAGTACACCAGCAAGGGGGCTCGCATCAGCATCATGCAGACATGAGTTAAATACATTTACATCATATACATTTAGTTAATATTATCTGTTTGGGCTTATTGCTGTCAATTTGCAGTCTACAATTTATTTGTAATATGCTACGGCCCCCTGTGCATTCTCTCAACAAAAAAATAAGTCCGGTGGCTGAATCTAGTTGATGATCCCTGAAAGGGCTGTTTATTCTACATGGACCCCTTACATTTGAAAGTGATCGAAACACTTCAGCAATTCATTATTTTCATATTACTCTGTAGGCTACTGACTTATTCAAAGCTTCCTCCGGCATCTCACCATATTAAGGAGGTTTCTTTGTTGTGATTGAGTGGCGGGAAAACAGCTGCGGGCATGCTTCTGAAAGATGGGTGTGTCTTGGTGGTGGCAAGGACACACCCACAAAACACCCAGATCAAACCCCACCCCCAAGCCAACTCACGTTTGGCTTCTGTCATGGCCGCCAGCATTTCCCCTGAGGACAACGAGGGCCATGCACTTACAGTCTCCAAGGAGGACGTGTGTAAGTCATTCAACCGTGTTAACCCTCGCAAAGCTGCCGGCTCAGACGGCATCCCTAGCCACACTCTCAGAGCATGTGCAGACCAGCTGGCTATTGTTTGACATTTTAAGTCCGGTATCCCCACTTGCTTCAATGTTCACTATCATCCTGTGCCCAAGAAAGGGAAAGGAACTGAATGACTACCGACCCGTAGCACTCGCTTCTGTCATCATGAAGTGCTTCTAGACGCTAGTCAAAGAGCATATCACCTACTCCCTCCCCAACACATTCAACCTTCTTCAATTCACCTGCCGCAGAAACTCTTCAACCTCAGGATGCTGATGAAATCCGGCCTGTCCCCGAGGGCCCGACAGCAGCACCATCGAGAGCATACTGTCAGGCTGCATCACAGCCTGGTATGGCAACTCCACATCCGCGGAGGGCAAGGCGCTACAGAGGGTGGTACCCTCATCCAAACGCACCATTGGGTGTACACTGCCTGCCCTCCAGGACACCTACAACACCAGGTGTCGCAGTAAGTCCAAGAAGATTATCAGTGACCCCAGCCACGGCCTGTTCTTCCCGTTTCCGTCACTCAGACGCTGGCAGTATAGGAGCATCATGGCAAAAACTGTAAGACTGGCCCATAGCTTCTACCCCCAGACCATCAGGCTGCTGAATAGTCACCACTTATCAGCTACCTGCTCCCCCCCGAAAAGAAACACAAAGATTATGATTGATCTAATAACATAATTTCCCAGTGTCGAATAATCAAGGAGGAAATACAGAGAAGGCTGTCATATATGGTCTAGGGCTGGGCAATATGGCCAAAAATATCTTATCTGGTATTTTTCAAATTTTTGGTGGTATTTTATGTTTTTTATTAATAAAAGTTCTACATTTGCTTTATATGAGTAGTGCGTGACCCTAGGGTGGCAACGCACAGAACTATATTATAAATTATTTCAATGGGTCTTCATTTGGATTGTTTAATACTGTTCAATTCAACTTCAACCTAAAATAATTAACTTAATTTCCATCAGTTTCTGTATTTTCTGCACTCATTTTAGATAATTTCTACACTGCTACGATATGGGCAAAAAAAAAATATAGTTTTTTTTTTAACCAAATGTTGCAATTGCGATTTAGATCAAAACACTTGCGTGAACCTTTGGAATCATAGAAATGGAATGTCTATTCTAATTCTATAGTTAGAATATAAATAATAGTGGGAACTTTGAATACAGTGTTTGACATGGCAAGGAATGAAAATGCCATGGACGAGTTATTGTGACAGGGTAGGAACCAAAGTGATGTTTAGTGTGTCCTAGGGGACCCTATTATAATTGGCAGCTTTACATCTGTATTCATGTAGCCAACATATTCATGCTTCACGAATTCCTCTTTGATTTAGAAGTTACTGTTGCACAAACAACATGCAGATTTAGGCCTCCAGCAGCACTGGTATCAGGCTGTATTAGCTAGCTATATTTGCTCTTACTCAGTACTTTTATTAGCTAGTTAGCTAGCCAGCTAACTAGTGATTAGCATTAGTGGCTAACACGAGTTAGCTTAACTTTGCAAGAAAAAACAAACTAGCTGCAGATGTAAGAGACACAAACTAATATTGTTAGTTAGGACAGATTTCACACTATATGCTTGTGGATTTATATTAAGAACAAAAGTGGAAACATCGTTGTCAACATTGTTGCATGTGCTGCACTGACCATGCAGACTGAACGAAAGTGTCTCGTAGTCAAGCAACAACAGATGCGTTTCTTGAGTGACAGGCGGTGGGACTAGGTCTGTATAGAAAGCCGCATGGGGGGAGAGAGAGAGCAGAGGGATGACTCACGTAGCGGCGTAAACTACAAATGGACGTTACACACGGTGTATCACATTTAACAAACCAAACATTCAAATACCGTTATAGAAGGTAAGGTAAAAACCCAAACCGGTCCGTGCATAAATAACGGTACATGGTAAAATACGGTATACGCCCTAGTCAGGTCCTCTACTCGACCTGTGTCAGTACCGTCTATTGGTGCAGTCAACTTTGTGTTGCAGCACATGGTATGAAGGTGTGTAAGACCCCAATCGTGGGCTATTTTGTTTTTCAGCTAAGTGTAAAGGTCTGTCCATTTTTCTTTTAGGCCTGGTCAGTATTCCGTTTCTCTGTGAGGAAGGCGTGCCTCTGAGTTCAGAGGCCGTTTCCTAAAGTTCTCTCTCAGTTCAGGACTGACAACTCTCATGCCTACACTTCTCTCTCCCTCTTGCAAGATGTCTCTTTCTCCTCAAAGTCAACTTAATTCTCCATTAGTCTGTGTCGTTGGGAAGCCGTAGCATGGCCCCGCCTGAACAGACCCTCTGTTTTTAGTCTATTCTTCTTCGACAGGTATTTTCCCAGTCTCCTGTCTATCTGTCTTACGGCTGAGTTTATCTCCATTTACAACTGTCAGGGAGCAGTTTTTATTACGGTGGGTGTGACTCTTACGATGGCCTCAGATCATGGGGGATGGAGTTGAAAATCAATACTTAATTGTTTGTCTGTGTTATGAAAGTTCTTGTGAGAAGGAGTTGGGTGTTTTCCTGTCCAACATCATGGGATGTTGAACACGGAAACCTTTATTAGACACACCACATGACCTCGGTCGTGTCTGCTGAGGGACAGATTTCACACTTTTCCTTTGAGCTGGTGTGACTGCTTCCTTTTGTTCATCCATCTTAGTGAACACTCTGTCAGCAATATCTCGGAAGAGCAGGAAGACAAGTCAGTTGTCTGTCTGATTCCATCTGCCTATAATTATTCCTGGTTGGCCAGAAACAACAGTCCCTTCCCTGATTCCTGAAAGGTTTATGACTCATGATATATGAGGGTGGAGGTGAACATGGAGAGAGATCACCCCGTCTCATGACAATCACACTATGGGAATGTGTTCCCATGACCCCTAGAGTTACAACACCTACTCAAACTACTCCCAGACAGTTTCAGAACAATTATTGCTTGAGAAATTGCTCTTTGCTGTGAAGCAATTTTTTTTTTAAATGGCTGATTTTGGCTGAAATAAGAAATGCAATGAAAATGTGAGATTTGTGTCTTGGATGGGTGCATTGGTGTAGCTTTTCTTGTGTGCATGTCGTTGCACGTGGGATACATTCAAACGTTCACTCTATTTTATTTTTTTATTTTCATTTCACCTGTATTTAACCAGGTAGGCCAGTTGAGAACAAGTTCTCATTTACAACTGCGACCTGGCCAAGATAAAGCAAAGCAGTGTGACAAAAACAACAGTTACACATGGGAAAAACAAAGGTACAGTCAATAACACAATAGAAAAAAGTCTGTGTGCAAATGTAGTAAGATTAGGGAGGTAATAAATAGGCCATAGTGGCGAAATAATTACAATTTAGCATTAACCCTGCAGTGATAGATGTGCAGATGATGATGTGCAAGTAGAGATACTGGGGTGCAAAAATAGATAACAATTTGGGGAATGTTGGGTGGGCTATTTACAGATGAGCTGTGTACAGGTGCAATGATCGGTAAGCTGCTCTGACAGCTGATGCTTAAAGTTAGTGAGGGAGATATGTCCCCAGCTTCAGTGATTTTTGCAATTCCTTCCAGTCATTGGCAGCAGAGAACTGGAAGGAAAGACAGCCAAAGGAGGAGTTGGCTTTGGGGGTGACCAGTGAAACATACCTGCTGGAGCGTGTGCTAACGGGGGGTGTTGCTATGGTGACCAGTGAGCTGAGATAAGGCGGGGCTTTACCTAGCAAATACTTATAGATGACCTGGAGCCAGTAGGTTTGGCGACGAATATGAAGCGAGGGCCTGCCAACGAGAGCATACAGGTCGCAGTGGTGGGTAGTATATGGGGCTTTGGTGACAAAACGGATGGCACTGTGATAGACTACATCCAATTTGCTAAGTAGAGTGTTGGAGGCTATTTTGTAAATGACATCGCCGAAGTCAAGGATCGGCAGGATAGTCAGTTTTACGAGAGTCTATATACAGATTACACACAAAAAATTATGTCAAAGTGGAAGAAAATGTTGGTAACTTCATTTTAAGGGGTCCTTATTACAGTGTAATTACTGTAATACACTAAGTATTGTAATAGACTGTAGTAATATGTAACTGGTGGTAATTTCAGTCTAAGTACAGGGGTGTAACAACAAATGCCTGTTACCATGCTGGTGGACAAGTTTCCAATTGCATCCCAATGCACTGTATTTCAGCCTGCACAAACCACGTGATCAGTGTTTAGCCAATTGAAAACCGACCAACTCATTGCCACAACTCAGCAATAAAGATCTGGAGTCTGATGCCCAGGCCCAATGGCAAAAACGGGTTAACAAATGGTTCACATAAAAAAAAACATACTTGTTGAATAATGTAATGGTGCATTTGACAATGGGTCAATTACTTTAACCCCTTTTTATTACATTAATAAACAGTTATGGTTGAAATTGTGCCATTCATGCTTGCCAAATTGTAAGCCTATTAAGCTTGGCTGAATAATGGTTTATAAATACACTTACTGGTCAACACAAACTTATTCCATTATGTAACCTTGCAAGGGTTTCAATGTTGAGGAACAGTCTCACTTTTGGATGGGATGCATTGGTGCAATTTATTTATCCACAACATGCTCGAAATAACGACGATCTCGAACGTGCCCGTATGTGTTGACACTGATGTCATGTAACAGTGCTCAAAAAACGAGGTTGAGAACAAGGTCAGTGTTCAGAAGATCGTTGCAAAAGAAACAATGTCAGAAACATCAACACAGGAGAGAACGTAAGTTTGTGCTTAACAAGTCACATAAAAAAAACAGAAATTGAATATCCCTTTGAGCATGGTAAATCATACTTGATGGTGTATCAATTGTCATGTCTGACCACGAGAATCCAAATAGGTCAGAGCAGGTTTGCAATGAAAAACTTCAATCAGACCCCCTCTCGGCCGTAGAGGGGGAAGGAAAGAACTAGTGGGGATTAACAACTCACGTCCTGTTGTAAATCAAGGGAAAAGATCCAGGCCTGTGCTCTCCAAATTCAACAAAAGAATGTGCTATGTCTCAACAGACCCTTTTCCCCCGCTGAAACGCTAACACGTTCAAAAGCGAATACTGGAACAATATTTCTAACGTAGAACGTGTGGAATGGTCAGAGGAGATCTATAGAACACTAATGATGTCATTAATCTTAGAAAGGAAATACTGTAACTTGGAAAGTATACCCACTACATAGATTAAGTTTCCATGCAATGGGTTGTGCATGTAATATGAAAAATGGTGTGTTTTTGTTATGAGGGATTTGATTTGAGAAGTTAAGAGAATAGAAAATATTATAGAATAGAAATATTCCAAAACATGCATCATGTTTGCAACAAGGCAATAAAGTAATACTGCAAAACATTTGGCTTAGCAATTAACTTTTTGTCCTGAATATAAAGGTTTATGTTTGGGGCAAAATCAATCCAACACATTACTGAGTTTCCACCAGACACTGGGAAATTAATTCACTGTTCAGCAGGACAATAACCTAAAACACAAGGCCAAATCTACACTGGAGTTGCTTACCAAGAAGACCGTTGGCCGACAGTGGCCGAGTTACAGATTTGACTTAACTACAGTACTTAAATCTATGGCAAGACCTGAAAATGATTGTCTAGCAATAATCAACAACCAATTTGACAGAGCTTGAAGAATTTTGAAGAGTAATGAGCAAATAAATATTGCACAATCCAGGTGTGGAAAGCGCTTAGAGACTTACCCAGAAAGCCTCACAGCTGTAATCACTGCCAAAGGTTGACTCAGAGGTGTGAATGCTTATGTAAATGAAATATTTCTGTATTTTATTTTTAATAAATTAGCAATTTCTAAATACATTTTCACTTTCTCATTATGGGGTATTGTGTGTAGATGCGTGAATTTTTTTTAAAATATATTTTGAATTCAGACTTTAACAAAATGTGGAAGAAATCAAAGGGTATGAATACTTTCTGAAGGCACAGTATATGCCAAACTACAGAAATCATGATGATGATAAGTTGAGGTAATGTAATGTATGCTAAATTGTCATACATTCTACCAGATTCCCAAAAGGTCTCAGACTCCAGGATGGGAAAATGCTTACAAGAAAGAATCAAATGAAGTCCGAGAAGAGACAGAGTTGTCGATTTCCATTGTTACTTGTAATGTTAAAGGGAAGAAAAAGACAATCCCATTTTTCTACATTAGTTAGCGATCTACGCTACTCCCCATACTATAGGCTACATATTTGAGTCACCAGTAAAAGTTTGTATTATGTTATTGAGTAGGCTTAAATCTTTGTTTAATCTAACAATAAAAATCCTTATTTTGTAAGAAATGTAAGTTATTTTTACATGTTGCTATAAAGTTGACCAAAGTAGAAACTCATCTTTTGGCTGTAGGTATCTTCACTTGGTAATGAGTAATATGTCATTATATAGTAATTGCTCATAGGCATAGCCACGGGAAGTAGGGGTGCTGAGGGTGCTGCTGCACCCCTGAAAAAACATATTTACATTTTATTAGAAAATATTTTCTCACAAGTTGTGCACTGAGCCTTTACTCTTCCTCTGAAAGCAGACTGATATAGCGTCTGTAGTGCATGCAAAAATCTTCCCGCGACTATGGTCATACGTAAATCTAAAGTTACACTTCACTTTAAATAGCTAAATCCTGTGTAACAACTGGCAACAACATTGTACATATGCAGATATGTACTCTGTGGTGTATTACAGTGGTTATTTTCTCACTTGGATGGTGTTTTCAGAAGCTGACAATTAGTCAGAATGGGTAATGTCCATTGTAGGTACACAATAATTACAAGTAAGGACACCTCAAGATGCACAGGGTTTAGCTAGTTAAAATGAAGTGTAACACCAAGTAATTACATTGTACTTATCCTCACTCGGATGACAAGGAGATTCAGGTTGTCATAATGAGTAATGTACACATGAATTATGTGTGTATATACAGTTAATTTGGAAAGTATTCAGACCCCTTGACTTTTTCCGCATTTTGTTTCATTACAGCCTTATTCTAAAAATATATAATTGAGGATAATCTACACACAATAACCCATAATGACAAAGCAAAAAGAGGTTAAGAAATGTTTGCAAATGTATTACAAAAAAAAGTATTCAGACAGTTTACTCAGTACTTTGTTGAAGCACCTTTGGCCACGATTACAGCATTGAGTCTTCTTGGGTATGACACTACAAACGTGGCACACCTGCATTTGGGGAGTTTCTCCCATTCTTCTCTGCAGATCCTCTGTAGCTCTGTCAGGTTGAATGGGGAGCATTGCTGCACGACGATTTTCAGGTCTCTCCAGAGATGGTCGATTGGGTTCAAGTCCGGGCTCCGGCTGGGCCACTAAAGGACATTCAGAGACTTGTCCTGAAGCCACTCCTGCATTGTCTTGGCTGTGTGCCTAGGTTTGTGGTCCTGTTCGGACGGTGAACCTTTGCCCCAGTCTGAGTTCCTGAGTGCTCTGGAGCAGGTTTTCCGCAAGGATCTTTCTGTACTTTGATCTGTTCATTTTTCCCTCTCCTGACCAGTCTCCCAGTCCCTGCCGCTTAAAAACATCCCCACGGCATGATGCTGCAACCACCATGCTTCACCGTAGGGATAGTGTCAAGTTTCCTCCAGACGTGACGCTTGCCATTCAGGCCAAAGAGTTAAATTTTAATTTCATCAGACCAGAGAATCTTGTTTCTCATGGTCTGAGAGTCTTTGGGTGCCTTTTCGTGTGCAAAGTATATGATTACTGTATGTGAGAGTCATTTCTGAATGTGACAATTGGGTGCACCTGAGCTCAATTTCGAGTTTCATAGCAAAGGGTCTGTATACTTATGTAAATACGGTATGATTTCACTTTGTCATTATGGGATATTGTATGTAGATTGCTGAGGATTTAACAAAATAATATATTTTAGAATATGGCTGTAACGTAACAAAGTGGGAAAAGTCAAGGGGTCTGAATACTTTCCGAAGGCACTAGGTAGGTAGGTATTATTGTTATTATTATTAGTAGTAGTAGAAGTAATAATTATTTTAACCTCAAAGTTATGGAATTTAGAATTGAATTGGAATTAAACTGTTTGGACTTTTTAAATTGTGATTGAATTGGAAAAACATTGAAACTTTTGAATTTAAATGAAATATTTTTACATTTCCCAGTTAATGGAACACAATTTACTATAAGATTTGTTTTTAATCATTTCAACGTGTATTCCTATTTCCAGTATCGCTTGGCTGTCTGAACAGTGCATTGATCAGCCTGAAAGCCTGAGGGAATTGAATATGTGGAATTGTTGGTGATAATATTGAATTGGGAACTGAAATCTTGGAATTCAATTTCAGAGGAATTTAATTCTCTAATACAAAAGACTGACCTGGAATTTAAATGGTATTTACAGGGAGATAATTGAATTAGAATTTAATTTGTGGAATTGACCCCAACCCAGGAAACTACAATGCTGTTGATCCACCCTCAGTTCTCCTATCACAGCAATTAAACTCTAACTGTTTTAACATCGCCATTAGCCTCATGGTGAAATCCCTGAGCAGTTTGCTTCCTCTCCGGCAACTCCGTTAGACAGGATGCCTGTATCGTTGTAGTGACTGGGTGTATTGATACACCATCCAAAGTGTAATTAATAACTTCACCATGCTCAAAGGGATATTCAATGTCTGTTTTATTTTTACCCATCTACCAATGGGTGCCCTTCTTTAAGAGGCATTTGAAAACCTCCCTGGTCTTTGTGGTTGAATCTGTGGTTGAAATTCACTGCTCAACTTAGGGACCTTACAATTATTTGTATGTGTGGGGTATATTGATGATGAATTGATGATCACGTTAAACACATTGCACAGTCAGTCCATGCAATTTATCTGACTTGTTAAGAGCATTTTTGCTCCTGAACTTATTTAGGCTTACCACAAATTGGTGAATATTTGACTCAAGACATTTCAGCTTTTCATTTTTAATTAATTTGTACATTTATGTGTAGGCCAGTGACACAATCTCGAATTAATGAATTACAATTTAGGCTGTAACAAAACAAAATGTGGAAAAAGTCTAGGGGCGTGAATACTTTCTGAAGGCACTGTGTTTTAACAGCTTGGATTTAAAGGTACAATGCAGCCCTTTTTGTCTCAAATTCAATTAAGTACCTTATTGTAATTATTTTTTATTAATGGTCAAAAATGACTTCGTATCAAAGGGCAATATCTTAAGCGAGAATTGTGCTAAGACTGTCTTGGAGTGGTCTAAGTGGGGAGGGGGAAAAATGTAATTAGCTGTTATTGGCAGAGGTTTGGAACTTTCTTATTGGTCTATTAACTAATTTACTGCATGGTGATATCACCATGGAAGGCGAAAACTCCATGCCACAGACAGGCTGAAATTACAAGTAATCTTTTCAAACAGCTTTTACAATAAAGAGCATTATCAACATTTTTGAGTGCACTCTGCCTTTAATGGTGAAAGCACCACCTTTGGCAGCTAATACAGCTGTGAATAAGATTCTACCAACTTTGCATAACTCGGAGTAACATATACCCATTGTTTGTTTTTTCAAAATTGATCAAGCTCAGTACATTTGGTTGGGAATCATTCATAGACAGCAATATTCAAACCTTATCACTGATTTTCAAGCAGATCTAAAGGCCCAGGTTGGTCAAAATTCAGCTTTGCCTGTGTTTTATTTAATTTTGTACAACAGCTGATAAAACTAGCACTGCAAAAGTGTGACATCAGTGTTATTTCCTGATAGTTGCTCGTTGAAAATACAATCTACACAGAACCTTGTAAATCAGCAGGTTTACATGGGCGGGAGTTTCAGATTTCCGTGGTGACATCACCATGCAGTACATTGGTTAATAGACCTATATCAAAGAGTTCCAAACCTCTCTGCCAATAACAGCTAGTTTTCAGTTTTCCCTTCCCCACTCAGACCACTTGCAGAAAGCCCTAGCAAAATCTTGCTTGAGGAAGTTTTTCTAAAAAGCTATTTTTGCCCATTTTTCATGGAAATCTATTGCAGTAAGGTATACTAATTGTTAACCAGAAATTATTTGCTGTTGATATAAAAACTGCTGCATTTGGGCCTTTAAGTCACTGAGACTGGGCTATTCAGGCTCAGTCAACTTGGAAAGCCATTCTGGTGTGTCTTTGGCATTAACATTTGGGCTTCCAAGTGGCGCAGCGGTCTAAGGCACTGCATCACAGTGCTAGAGGCGTCACTACAGACCCTGGTTCTATTCCAGGCTGTATCACATCTGGCCCTGATTGGGAGTCCCATAGAGCGGTGCATAATTGTCCCAGCGCCGTCCAGGGTAGCCTGTCATTGTAAATAAGAATTTGTTCTTAACTGACTTGCCTAGTTAAATAAAAAAACATTTGTGTAATTGCCCCACTGAAAATGTTTACTTTATCCCAGGGTTAGGTTTTCAGAAGACCTAATGTTTTACCTGGGCTTTGCTCCTTTTGATATTTATTTTGATCCTGACAAACTCCCCAATTCCTACCTGTGACAAGCATACCAATAACAGGATGCTGCCACCACAATACGTGAAAATACAGGGTCAACAACATTGCATTCACTCCATATTTACTGGCCTGTATGAAGAGGTGAAAAGAAGCCTGCGTTAAATAATCCACTCCAAAGCATCCATTATGTTTGCAATAGAGCCCCACAGTGGAGGTGTCATAATACCCATAAAACCTAGCGGTCAAACAGGGAAATGGTTCCAGTTCATTTTTCCCAAAGGGATTTTAGAAACACTAAGGCTTTTAGAAAGACATAAGGGCTATGTTTTGTGTAGGCTTACCCTTGCGTGACGTTTTGATAACCATGTAAATCTCTCTCGGACAAGGTGACTTATCAATATATTTGGCTCTATTTCCTCTGTTTCAAAAATCCTAATTCGCGTCAAATCCCTGCAAGCTCCTGCTCTAGCTGAGACCTTTTCTAACGGGTACCGTTAATTTATAATGTGCACAAGACAGTTCACAGAATTGTCCATGACATTTTTTTTGGACAGTTTATTCATAGTTAATCCAGTTTCTTACATTTGCCTTGATTCGGCAGTCTCGTCCAGATCATGGCATTTGTAGTTCTTTATGGCAGCCATTTTTGCAGCTAATTAGCATTTCATTTTTGGGGGGAGTAAATACAGACTATATTAATAAAAGTCACCTTGTCCTAGAGATTTACCTGGTTATCAAAATGTCACGCCAGGGCAAGCCTAAACAAAACAGAGACCTTACTTTAAGTGTTTCTAAAATCCTCAAATGGGAAAAATGAATGGTGGATAAACGATTGGAACCATTTCCCTGTTTGACCAATGGGTTTTATGGGTATTATGACTCATATTGTGGTACTCCAAGGGTTTAAGAAGGCTACTTCAAGACAACATGGTAAAGAAATTAACTTTCTGGACTTCAATTAGAAACTACAGGTTTGATTCAAATCGAATAGGCCTACAACAAACACAACACAGAGTGAAACCCTCTGTATTTTCAAGTATCAACAAGGTTCTATATCTTTGGTCAACGCTTTGTGTTAATGCACCAATTCACAAAGACAGGAACC
This sequence comes from Salvelinus fontinalis, assembly GCF_029448725.1. Classification (NCBI taxonomy): domain Eukaryota; kingdom Metazoa; phylum Chordata; class Actinopteri; order Salmoniformes; family Salmonidae; genus Salvelinus; species Salvelinus fontinalis. Next base: position 44,266,821 of record NC_074665.1, on the reverse strand, counting down.
ATATCAGGTGGTCTGTCTGGCATTTCATGGTCATGCTCCATCTACCCAATAGCAATTTACACCTCTGTGCCCATTGTCTTAAAATGCAAAGGTTAGAAACCAAAATGTTCTAGCTAGGTGAACAGAGGGGATGGTTGTTTAGCAACAACACCTACTGGTGCACAACTATGGGGCAAAATATCCCCAATGTTTATTGTAAACAAATACATTTGCACAATGGGCACTTGTCTCAAATACATCATTATAGTTATTGGTTAGCTAACTAGCCATTTTAAACCATATAGCATTGACATGAAATCAGTCAAAACACCTCAAGACATGTTATCAAGAACAAGATTAAATGAGCCACTAACATTCCCCACATGGCAGTTTCTTGTCATTCTTGCTAACAATCTGGCCATCTAGAATTCTTCTTCTTCGATTAGGTTTAACAGCAGGTTGGCATCCAATAAATGCTGCATTACCGCCACCTACTAGACTGAAGTATAACTCCCTTGTACTTTGCTTAATAAAAATAATAAAAAACACTACACACACTAAAAATAATAAATACTATACTCCACTATTTAAATCCATTTAGTCCTACTTCAGGCCAACAGCCTGAAAGGATGGGACACCACCACTTAAAACACCCTGTAACTCTTCTGATGTCAAGTCTCGCACACTCAAATACCTTTCTGCAACCTCTATTTTCTGCAACTAAATGCCAAAAAATCAATCTTACTGAAACATATCACTTGTTGGTTTATCCCTCTGTACTGGTACAGATCTACTACTCACACCACTCCTCTCAGGATCCCTCCCCCTTGACCCTCGCACTGAGATGCAGTGCCTTAGACCGCTGCTCCACTCGGGAGCTACCACGAAGCTTTCCTTTTTCAAACAAGCGCGCTCTCTTTCTCCCGGATTCATCGATTTCCTGGAGCGTGACGTCCCGGCCATCTAGAATCACAACAACAAACTGAATACTGCCCCATGGGAGCGCTTACATCGTTAGTCGACGCTTTACCGGACACAGACTAGCCTACAGGCTTTACTTTAACACAAAGTTTGCTCAAAATAATATCCTCTTACATAGGCTTCATTTTTTAAAACGGACGCGATGGAAGAAGAGGTAAGTTTGGCATGCCTGTTTCACCACTGCCCCTTTGCTTTGGTTAATGTCTGCTACAACTTTGAGGCAGGAGACACACTTCACGTGAAGCGCTTTTAGGATTTTGAGCGCGATAAAGGCTACTCGTGCTTTTTTAAATAAAATGCGTTCATGCTCATTAATCTATACATTTATCTACACAGCCTCATGGCAGGACATCAGTGAATAAATACCAACCGACGGAGTTGAAAGTCAAAGAAGAAGACCATGGCGATTTCAGTTATCAAAGTAAGAGTGGTGGCTGGGGAGTATTACTGGATAAGTGTTGTGGTACAAAAAAGTCCTCTACCTTTTTTCTTAATTTACTTTAGTTTATTCTGATGTGGAAGATGAATTATGGGACTGGTTAATTGCATTTTGATTACATAGAGAAAACAAATCCGTGAATATTGACATAATAAGTGGACCACGCGCTGAAAGTGACACACACACACACACTATTGCAGGGGTAGGCAATCCTGTTCCTGGAATGCCACAGGTACTGCTGGATTTTTTTCCAACTAGGCCCTGACCAGGGGTGCGTTCAGTTCGCTTGAATGTTTGCTACGTTGCGGAACGTTTTCTACTGAACGACACGTTTTCCCAAAACGTTCTTGAACAGACTTTGAGAAACGTTTGCTCCGTTCAGTGGTTGTGGCTTGAAACAACGAGTGACGTCTTTAAAGGGCAGGGGTGCATTTTGAACTCGCAACCCAGCCCTTCCCTGTTTTTCAACTGGTCGTTCAGTACAGCATGGCTTCTGTTCAGTTGAACATTCATTACGTTGTTATGTACTGAACGCAGCCCTGACCAACTGAGCTAAAAATGAACACACCTGGTCTTCCAGGTCAGTTAAATCAAAAACACGAAGTGCCTGCAGCACTCCAGGACCAGGGTTGCCTACGCCTGCACTATCTTCTTTCCCTCCCGTTGAAGTGTACATGTCTTTCTCCGAGAAGGGAATTCGAGAGCTACAGTACAAGGTTCAATCTGCAAAAAGATGATTCTGAGATAATTGGCTTTAAAGTTCCGAACCTTCATTGGTTTGAATGGTGTCAGCAACTTATATCTTGTATTCTTTTGAACTTAACATGAATTAGGGGTCTTAAGAGTACTAGTTAACTTCAGCTGGAGAATGATGTCTAAGGAGATGGAGATAATACCAGTCTGGATACATTGTCAAACTAAGAGCAACCATGTATGGCTTCAGACAGGAGATGCGTCCAACCATGTATACTAATAAGATAGTCTAGCTAGCTACATTTTCAGATATTACACGTTTCTAATTTTGACAGAAAGTGGTTTCATTTCAAGTGTACTGTTAGCTAGCTAACGTTAGCAGGCTGGGTTGCTAGCTAACGTTATGTGTATGATCTTATTCTTCGCATCTCAGACACATTTGCTTGACTAGTTATAGCCATAGAACTTGGTTGGTTAGCTACCTGCAGATTCATGCAGGGTAGTAATGTCATGAGTTGTGATTATGGTCCATTGTTTAGCTAGCTAGCTACGTGTCTTAACAAAAGACTCCACTCTAATTTTGACAAAGTATTTTCATTTCAAGTTAGTGTACTGTTAGCTAGCTGGCTGGCTGGCTCGCTAACTAACGTTACGTTATGCTTTGGATTCATTGTTTACCTAGCTAGCTATCTAGCTACATTTCTTAACAAAAGAAGCCCGTCTTAGTGTGCCAGAGCGCAGAATAACTGATGAATTTTTGAATGTTCAACACCCATTGAATAGTTGAATATGTCCGGTGTCAGTAAACGTCAGCAACAAAGTGTAATTCATTGTTGCCAGCAGCACAGTTAGTCACCAATGCTCTGGATAACATGAAAACAGCCTAACCAGCTCTGCTAGGGTGAGTAAAATGGCCACCGCCCCCACCTACCATATATTGATGGTAGGTGGGGGCGGGAATACTGCGCAGCCAATGCAGAAGTTGTATTGACCATGCAGCGCCTTTTACCCTGTAAGGTCCAGAGTAATGCTGGTTTTCTGTTCTACCAGATAATTAATTGTTCCCACCTGTTGTCCCAGGTCTAAATCAGTCCCCTACACTAACTTAAACCTAGGAATAAGGAGTCTAGAGCCCTGATTTGGATTGGTCACATGACAATTTATAATGTGGAGATTTACTAAGCTCTAGATGTCTAACTCAAGATCTTGTTTGTTTTTGTCAGGGCCAGGGCCAGGAGGGAGCCCAAACTCACACTCCGACAGTGGGAAGACTTCCTCGGAGTCAGGGGAATCAGACAGAGAGCTGCCCAAATCAGACAGACCGTATAACTGCTCTCTGTGCGGAAAGGGATTTGCTAGGTCAGACATCTTAACCATACACAAGAGAGTTCACACTTCAGAGAGGGTGCAGCGTCCCACCAAAGAGAAACTCTATCCCTGCTCTCAGTGCGGAAAGCGGTTCTCTCAATTGGGAAACCTCAAGTCGCATGAGAGCGCTGTGCATGCAGGAAAGAAGCCTTTCAACTGTCCTGAATGCGGAAAGGGGTTCTCACATTTTGGCAACATGCAAAAACACCAGCGGGTGCACACCGGAGAGAAACCATACAAGTGCCCTGATTGTGGGACAGGTTTTTCCAGATCACATCACCTTAAAACACATCAGCAAATTCATAAAGGGGAGAAGCCTCACTTATGCACTGAATGTGGGAAGGGTTTTGCTAGGGCAGACTCTTTAACGGCACATCAGCGAGTGCACAGGCTAGACAACAAGCCTTACGGCTGTTCTGACTGTGGCAAAGCCTTCTCTTCATTCGGAAACTTAACACAGCATCAGAGAATTCACACCGGAGAGAAACCATATCAGTGCGCTCAGTGTGAGAGAAGCTTTGCTTTTTCAACAGATTTGAAAAATCATCAGAGGAGACACACTGGAATGAAACCATACTATTGCTCGGACTGTGGGAGAAGTTTCACAACGGCATCTTCCCTAAAATCACACCAGAAAATACACAAATGATAAAAGTCATGGTCTCCGTGTGGTAGAAGTGTCTCTCTACATTGTCAAACACTAGCGAAATACTCAGCTGTCAAAATGCTGCTGATGGGGAAACCTTGAGGAGGCTCACATTTTTCTTAGGAATACTAGAGGCACAATATTCTCATATGGTTTAATCCTTTGTTTAAAAACAGCATGGAAATTTATGCCATCTTCAATGTTTTGTTTTTAATACAGGGATTTTGGTTAATTGGATGGTTATTTTTACACTGAAACTACCTGAATTGTTTATATCCAGAAATCTCTTCATGTTTGAATGTGTTTTACTAGATAGCTCCAGTTGTGTGTGAATTTTATTCTATATATGTTGATAATGACAAGCAAAAAAACATGACTATAGGGAACAAGAATCTCCTGCGAATTATGTTAACTTTTTGTTGTATAACCTGCATTTGTCATAAGAGGGTCAGGACACATTCCATTGCAATCACAAAACATATGCAATGTCATAAGTTATATTGACAATAAACTTTAGTTGCAAACTCATTTGAAGTGTTTATGCTTTAATTTAGTCCTCTGACTGTAGTTCAGTTGGTAGAGATAAGAGCGTCTGCTAAATGACATACTGACTGGCTGCATCACTGCTTGGTATGGCAATAGCACCCCCCTCGATCGCCTGGCGCTACAAAGGGTTGTGCGGACAGCTAAGTACGTCACTGGGGCTGAGCTCCCTGCCATCTAGGACCTTTATCAGGCGGTTGACTTGACACCTCATGCAGTTTGTGTTCTGATCATGGAATTCCGAACACCATGTGTCTACACCTACACAGTCGCCACATTAAAAAAAAACTGGGATACTCTGAAATATATACGAGGTTAAATCATGACATCAGTGATCTTTAAGTCGGAAAGTTGGAATTCTAGAAAGAGGCCAGAGTTCCCGAGTTGGAATTCCAAGTTTGATGACTGTTCAAATCGATTTCTCCCAGTCAGAGCTCAGGTGGCTGGTCTCAGATGAAACCGCAGGCGAAGAAGCCGGATGTGGAGGGCCTGGGCTGGTGTGGTTTCACGTGGTCTGCGGTTATGAGGCCGGTTGTACGTACTACCAAATTCTCTAAAATGACGTTGGAGGCGGCTTAATGTAAATAAATTAACATTCAATTTTCTGGCAACAGCTCTGGTGGATGTTCCTGCAGTCAGCCTGCCAATTGCATGCTCCCTCAACTTTTTATTTATTTTTAGTATGTAGAACAGTTTTAATATTTCAGATTGTGGCTTCGATCAGCGCAATTGTCTGCACTATTTCCAATCCCCCGTATATATTTTTTGTAAATATATATAGTACCAGTCAAAAGTTTGGCCACCCCTACTAATTTTAAGGGGTTTTCTTTATTTTTACCGTTTTATACATTGTAGAATAATAGTGAAGACATCCAAACTATGACATAACGCATATAGAATCATGTGGTAACCAAAAAAGTGTTTAACAAATCAAAATATATTTGAGATTCTTCATAGTAGCCACCCTTTGCCTTGATGACAGTTTTGCATACTCTTGGCATTCTCTCAACCAGCTTCATGAGGTACTCATCTGGAATGAATTCAATTAACAGGTATGCCTTGTTAGAAGTTAATTTCTGGAATTTCTTAATGTGTTTGAGCCAATCAGTTGTCAGATGACCTGGCCTCCACAATCACCTGACCTCAAACCAATTGAGATGGTTTGGAATGAGTTGGACCGCAGAGTGAAGGAAAAGCAGCCAACAAGTGCTCAGCATGTCGGAACTCCTTAAAGAATGTGGGAAAAGCATTGCAGGTGAAGCTGATTGAGAGAATGCCAGGAGTGTGAAAAGCTGTCAAGGCAAAGGGGGGCTCCTTTGAAGAATATAAAATGGATTTGGATTTGTTTAACACTATTATTCTACAATTTAGAAAATAGTAAAAATAAAGAAAATCCCTTGAATGAGTAGGTGTGTCCAAAATGTTGCCTGGTACTGTAAAAAACAAGTCACTAGGTGTAGGCAAGGCCATAAGCAAATATGTAACCTGGTATTATGACTAAAGAGTTCTCTAGTTTTTTTTCTCCCCAAATAGACTGGTATTTTCCTTTCCACGGTAGCAAGAGCTTATCTATTTTTGCCAACTTTCTATTAAAATGTATTGTAATGAGAATTTTCTTTTGAGATATGAATTCTGACTAGGCCTATGTCCACTTCACCGTCAGAATATTTTATTGGTAAACTACACGGAAATGTAGAAGTTTTTTTGTGATCCAATACGTAATTTGGTTGTAATAATAAATAGATATGCCGATAGTGGACAACTTTGTTTTACTCCTCTTGACAGTTTAAAACTTTCTGAGAAGTAGCCATGATTTACTATTTTACACCTAGGGTTACTATACATACAGTTGCAGTCAGAAGTTTACATACACCTTAGACAAATACATTTAAACTCAGTTTTTCACAATTCCTAGCATTTAATCCTTGTAAAATGTCCCTGTCTAGGTCAGTTAGGATCACCACTTTATTTTAACAATTTGAAATGTCAGAATAATAGTAGAGTGATTTATTTCAGCTTTTATTTCTTTCATCACATTCCCAGCGGGTCAGAAGTTTACATACACTCAATTAGTATTTGCTAGCATTGCCTTTAAATTGTTTAACTTGGGTCAAACATTTCGGGTAGCCTTCCACAAGCTTCCCACAATAAGTTGGGTGAATTTTGGCCCATTCCTCCTGACAGAGCTGGTGTAACTAAGTCAGGTTTGTAGGCCTCCTTGCTCGCACATGCTTTTTCAGTTCTGTCAACACATTTTCCATGGGATTGAGGTCAGGGCTTTGTGATGGCCACTCCAATACCTTGATTTTGTTGTCCTTAAGCCATTTTGCCACAACGTTGGAAGTATGCTTGGAGTCATTGTCCAATTGGAAGACCGATTTGCGACCAAGCTTTAACTTCCTGACTGATGTCTTGAGATGTTGCTTCAATATATCTGCCTACTTTTCCTTTCCTCATGATGCCATCTAGTTTGTGAAGTGCACCAGTCCCTCCTGCAGCAAAGCACCCCCACAACATGATGCTGCCACCCCCGTGCTTCACGGTTGGGATGGTGGTGTTCGGCTTGCAAGCCTCCCCCTTTTTCCTCCAAAACATAACGATGGTCATTATGGCCAACAGTTATATTTGTGTTTCATCAGACCAGAGGACATTTCTCCAAAACGTACAATCTTTGTCCCCATGTGCAGTTGTAAACCGTAGTCTGGCTTTTTTATGTCAGTTTTGGAGCAGTGGCTTCCTTGCTGAGCAGCCTTTCAGGTTATGTCGGTATAGGACTCGTTTTACTGTGAATATAGATACTTTTGTACCCGTTTCGTCCAACATCTTCACAAGGTCATTTGCTGTTGTTCTGGTATTGATTTGAACTTTTCGCACCAAAGTACGTTCATCTCTAGGAGACAGAACACGTCTCCTTCCTGAGAGGTATGACGGCTACCTGGTCCCATGGTGTTTATACTTGCGTACTATTGTTTGTACAGATGAACGTGGTACCTTCAGGCGTTTGGAAATTGCTCCCAAGGATGAACCAGAATTGTGGAGGTCTACAATTTTTTTTCTGAGGTCTTGGCTGATTTCTTTTGATTTTCCCATGATGTCAAGCAAAGAGGCACTGAGTTTGAAGGTAGGCCTTGAAATACAGTCGTGGCCAAAAGTTTTGAATGACACAAATATACATTTTCACAAAATCTGCTGCCTCAGTTTGTATGATGGCAATTTGCATATACTCCAGAATGTTATGAAGAGTGATCAGATGAATTGCAATTACATGTTAGGTGGATGGATTATCTTGGCAAAGGAGAGATGCACACTAACAGGGATGTAAACAAATTTGTGCAAAACATTTGAGAGAAACTTTTTGTGCATATTGGAAATTAATGGGATCTTTTATTTCTGCTCATGAAACATGGGACTAACACTTTACGTTTATAGTGTTGTTCAGCATACGTTTAAGAATGTTCAAACTAGTTTTCATTTGGAAGGTAAATAAAGTGTTTTTATCAAAGCAATCACTTTTGCATGTGTAACAGTTTAACTTTAGTCCGTTCCCTCCCTCCAACCCGGGCGAACCAGGGACCCTCTGCACACATCAACAACAGTCACCCACGAAGCATCGTTACCCATCGCTCCACAAAAGCCGCTGCCCTTGCAGAGCAAGGGGAACCACTACTTCAAGGTCTCAGAGCAAGTGACGTCACCGATTGAAAGGCTATTAGCGCGCACCACCGCTAACTAGCTATCCATTTCACATCCGTTACACTCACCCCCCTTTCGACCTCCTCCTTTTCCGCAGCAACCAGTGATCCGGGTCAACAGCATCAACGTAACAGTTTGACTTTAGTCCGTCGCCTCGCCCCGACCAGGCGCGAACAAGGGACCCTCTGCAGACATCAACAACAGTCACCCACGAAGCATCGTTACCCATCGCTCCACAAAAGCCACGGCCCTTGCAGAGCAAGGGGAACCACCACTTCAAAGTCTCAGAGCAAGTGACGTCCCCGATTTGAAAGGCTATTAGCGCGCACCACCGCTAACTAGCTAGCCATTTAACATCCGTTAAACATGTTAAAACATAAATTCTACTCATTACTCCACGTGCTTAACCTATGTCACTTTTGTTTTCAGAACAGAGCACCGGGTTCACGAGGCAGCCCAGTTCCAAAACTAATGCAATCAACGCCAACACTTTGACTTGGTCCAGGTCTTAGCCATTAATAGAATCTCCTCTATGCTAGGTGTAGCTAACAGTGTTCAGCCAATTAGGTGACCCTTAACAAAGAGTCATGCCCTGGCCCATTTGTACAATGTGCAGTGTTTGGCTGAACGCCATATGCAACCTCCTGGCACTAGCATGATGGTGGTAACTGTTTTATTAAGATTGTCGGCATACAATGTGCGTCCAGATGATAATGGACCCGTCAAAAGACAGGTAAATAGCGACCACTAGCGGCTGGCCAGGCTGTGTTGTTTGGTCCTCCCTTTAGGATTTGTAAAAGCTGGTTATTAGGCTACAGATTACATACATTATGGTGAACTTCACAGCGGGGTGAAAGTGCATGGTGATGATCTTGATGCTCATTTCCAATAAATGTATTTCCTATAAGCAGTTTTCTTAAATAATTTCTTATAAAATAAACTGAAAACATATCAGCTAACCACGATATGGCAATCAGAAGCCGACTATGCAGTTGATGATGGGGCGCACAACCAGGTTGACGCAATGCAACGTCTTCAATCTACTGGATGTTTAATTCTGTATCGATCAGCCGTGTAAAATGGCGCCGGAAGAAATGGCAGCAGTTTTATGGGTGCCTAACCAATTGTGCAAAATAAAATTGCGTTATTTTTAACTTATTTTGTACATAGTGTTTCTGCCACCGTATTTTACTGCAAAAAAAAGCTTCTGGATATCAGGACAGCGATCACTCACCTAGGATTCGACTGAAACATTTTTCTTCAACAAGCAGGAAGCACAGGATATAATGTGAACCACCGACAAGGCCGACATCCCCGTTACTGGCAAGAGAAAGAGCCGCAGGTACAGAGGACACAGAGCTGGGTGCCTCATAAGAATCCGGAGAAGGCGAGAGGGAAAGCTGCCATTACCGTCAATATTAGCCAATTTACAGTCATTGGACAATAAATTAAATGAGGTACGATCACGAATATCCTACCAATGTGACATAAAAAACTGTAACATCTTATGTTTCACGGAATCGTGGCTGAATGATGACATGAATATTCAGCTAGCAGGATATACGCTGCACTGGCTACATAGAACAGCACACTCCGGTAAGACGAGGGGGGGCGGTCTGTGCATATTTGTAAACAGCTTGAGCACGAAATCTAAAGAAGTCTTTAGATTTTAGAGTATAGTAAGTAGAGAGTATCTTATGATATGAACTGCAGAGCACACTATTTGCCAAGAGAGTTTATCTATACTTTTCATGGCTGTTTATTTACCACCACAGATGGACGCTGGCACTAAGACCACACTCAGTCAACTGTAATAAGGAAATAAGAAAACAGGAAACTGCTCAACCAGAGGCGGCGCTCCTAGTGGCTGGAGACTTCAATGCAGGGAATCTTAAAACAGTTTTACCTCATTTCTATCAACATGTTAAATGCGCAACCAGAGGTAAAACAAAATCTAGATCACCTGTACTCCACACACAGAGACGCGTGCAAAGCTCTCCCTCACCCTCCATTTGGTAAATCTGACCACAATTCTATCCTCCTGATTCCTGCTTACAAGCAAAAATTAAAGCAGGAAACACCAGTGACTCAGTCTATAAAAAAGTGGTCAGATGAAGCAGATGCTAAGCTATAGGACTGTTTTGCTAGCACAGACTGGAATATGTTCCGGGATTCTTCCGATTGCATTGAGGAGTACACCACAAGTCACTGGCTTTATCAAAAATTGCATCGAGGACATCGTCCCCACAGTGACTGTACGTACACACCCCAACCGGAAGCCATGGATTACAGGCAACATTTGCACTGAGCTAAAGGGTAGAGCTGCCACTTTCAAGGTGCGAGACTCTAACCCGGAAGTTTATAAAAAATCCTGCTATGCCCTCCGACAAACCACCTAACGGGCAAAGCACCAATACAGGGCTAAGATTGAATCGTACTACACCGGCTCTGACGCTCTTCTTATGTGGCAGGGCTTGCAAACTATTACAGACTATAAAGGGAAGCACAGCCACGAGCTGCCCTGTGACACAAGCTCGTCTGGTAGGCTAAATCCCTTTTATGCTCGCTTCGAAGCAAGCAACACTGAGGCATGCATGAGAGCATCAGCTGTTCCGGACGACTGTGTGATCACGCTCTCCGTAGCCGATGTGAGTAAGACTTTTTTAAACAGGTCACATTCACAAGGCCGCGGGGCCAGACGGATTACCAGGACGTGTGCGCCGGGCATGTGTTGACCAACTGGCAGGTTTATTCACTGATTTTCAGCTTGTCACTGTCTGAGTCTGTAATACCAACATATTTCAAGCAGACCACCATAGTCCCTGTGCCCAAGAACACTAAGGCTACCTGCCTAAATGACTACAAACCTGTAGCACTCATGTCCATAGCCATGAAGTGCTTTGAAAGGCTGGTAATGGCTCACATCAACACCATTATCCCAGAAACCCTAGACCCACTCCAATTTGCATACCGCCCAAACAGATCCACAGATGATGCAATCTCTATTGCACTCCACACGGCACTTTCCCACCTGGACAAAAGGAACACCTACCTGAGAATGCTATTCATTGACTACAGCTCAGCGTTCAACACCATAGTACCCTCAATGCTCATCACTAAGCTAAGGATCCTGGGACTAAACACCTCCCTCTGCAATTGGATACTGGACTTCCTGATGGGCCGCGCCCAGGTGGTGAGGGTAGGTAGCAACACATCTGCCACGCTGATCCTCAACATTGGAGCCCCTCAGGGGTGCGTGCTCAGTCCCCTCCTGTACTCCCTCTTCACCCACGACTGCATGGCCAGGTATGACTCCAACACCATTATTAACTCCAACACCATTATTAAGTTTGCAGACGACACAACAGTGGTAGGACTGATCACCGACAATGACAAGACAGCATATAGGGAGGAGGTCGGAGACCTGGCCAGGTGGTGCCAGAATAACAACCTATCCCTCAACGTAACCAATACTAAGGAGATGATTGTGGACTACAGGAAAAGGAGGACTGAGCACGCCCCCATTCTCATCGAAGGGGCTGTAGTGGAGCAGGTTGAGAACTTCAAGTTCCTTGGTGTCCACATCACCAACAAACTAACATGGTCCAAACACACCAACACAGTCGTGAAGAGGGGACGACAAAGCCTATTCCCCCTCAGGAAACTAAACAGATTTGTCATGGGTCCTCGGATCTTCAAAAGTTTCTACAGCTGCAACATCGAGAGCATCCTGACTGGTTGCATCACTGCCTAGTACGGCAACTTCTCGGCCTCCGACCGCAAGGCACTACAGAGGGTAGTGTGTATGGTGTCAGAGGAAGGCCCTAAAAATTGTCAAAGACCCCACCCCAGTCATAGACTGTTCTCTCTACTACCGTATGGCAAGCGGTAATGGAGTGCCAAGTCTAGGACTAAAAGGCTTCTCAACAGCTTTTACCCCCAAGCCATAAGACTCCTGAACATGTAATCAAATGGCTACCCGGACTATTTACATTGTGCCCCCCCCCCCCCCCCGTTTACGCTGCTGCTACTCTCTGTTTATCATATATGCATAGCCACTAACTATACATTCATGTACATACTACCTCAATTAGCCCGACTAACCAGTGCCTGTATATAGCCCAGGGCCTGTATATAGCCTCGCTACTGTTATAGCCTCGCCACTGTATATAGCCTCGCTACTGTTATTATTTACTGTCTTTTTACTGTTTTTTATTTCCTTACTTATCTATTGTTCACCTAATAACAATTTTTTTACTTAAATTGCACTGATGGTTAGTAAGCATTTCACTGTAAGGTGAAACGTAACAAATAAACTTTGATTTGATCTGTTATCTTTGTACAATGTAAAGGCCATGATTTCTCATCTGCAGCAGAAATAAGGACTGAGACAGGTGAGATGAGTGCGTATAAAGCTTCTCAGAGCGGTAGTGCTGATCTAGGCTCAGGTTCTACCTTTGTTCAATATGACTTAAGGTCAAACTGATCCTAGATCTGCACTCCTACTCGTAGATGCTTTGTGATTACGGGCCTGGTGCAACTTATAAATGTTGAACTGAAGTTTGGACACTGATCTGTTATAAAAGAAACATTATAGTCTATGATGGTGGGAATCGCAACATGACTGGGTTTGAGGTTCATTACAAAGTGCATTGCTGAGATGCCAAGCAGGTTTTACAGGTGGTCGGCCTACTGTGCATTTCCTGTCTGTGATTGTATTCTTTCTTTCTCCAGAGTGGTGCAGCGGTATAAGGCACTGCATCTCAGTGCTAGAGGTGTCACTACAGATCCTGGTTCGATTGCAGGCTGTATCACAACCAGCCATGATTGGGAGTCCCATAGGGCGGCACACAATTGGCCCAGCGTCGTCCAGGTTAGGGTTTGTCCGGGGTAGTCCGTCATTGTAAATAAGAATTTGTTCTTGACTGACTTGCCTGGTTAAATGACACTCCTGTGTGATGCTATAAAATAGGTAGCCTACAAATTAAAAAAAAAAATGGTATAATATAAATTATATAATAAAATGGAACCAGATTTATTCTATCAATAGCAGAAATGTTGATTTAAGTTCGTATTTCACAAATAGCACCAACATATCAATAGTGACCTCTGTCGGCTGATTATGAAATGGAAATGAATAGCTAGATATTTTCGCTGACTACATTACCCAGATGTCCCCAAATCCATTAATCAACCAATGAATGTTGTCCATGTGCAACCGGTAGCTGGCTAGGTCAAATGGGCATGTCTCTATCGAAAGAATAATAACAATATTGGACAGTGGTACAACAACGTAGTTAGCCATTGGGAATAGCCATTTACAGACGAGATTTAAACTTAACTTACGTTACCTTGCTACAGCATTTGCACAAGGTAAAGTAACTATTGTCACTCTTCATGTTGTTATTTCTACGCACGAACGCAGTAGCTAGCTTGCTCGGTATTAGTCAGCTAACGTTAGCGACATACTTCAATGATAGCTATGGGTTGTGTATGTCATGGTAGTAAATTCAATGTGTAGTCTTCTGACAATATTCCGGGGTGTACGTCGTTGCCAAGTAAAACTCCACTCTAATGGAAACTAACTAGCTACTTCACAACGCGGAGTTGAGGTTGACTTGTTGGCTCTCCGGGGAGTTGCAAATGTCTTGATCATAACCAACTAACGTGAACGTAGCTAGCTAGTTCACGTTAGCTACTTGGCTATCCAGCTAGCTGCAAGTACCAGAAACTAACTAACTTTACTTGTTTTTGTTATTAAGTAGCAAAGCTAACTAAACACATTTTCTCGAATGTTCCTATTTCATTAACGAAGGTCAATGTGTCTTATAGTTAACTTAGCTAGCTATAGTAATAAGAAATCATTCGTCTTCATCTGTTTGTTTAGTCGTTATTGATTTACCAGACGTAGCTACCTACGGTTTACTCCTTGGTAAAAGGCCAGGGTGACAGCTTTCCCTTAAATAGGTCGTTATCAATAAAACGCCTCACGATATCTCTCAATATTGGCCACAATTAATTGGATATTTGAGTGATATAAAAGTGTATATACCTGACAGATATGAGTGGTTTAGGTTAATTTCCCATCCTTTATTTAAAAAATACATTAGGTCTACTTACCAATATGTTTAACCAATTGTGCGAAGTTTCTACCAGTAGATATAATTGCAAAGTAGAAACTACTTTGCAATTTCTACCGATAGAAACTTTTCACAGTTGGTTGAACATATTGGTAAGTAGACCTAAAGTACTTTTTTCCTCCAACGTAACTTTAAGCCTACCCAGCTTAGTTACCCAACATGATCCCCTTTTCATTGTTTTAAAGTGTTTAATCAAGATTGCAGCTGACAGACATGATAGGATATGTGTCAAATTTTCTAGCAGTATATAAGGGATAGCTTGTTATATAGACGTTATCTTTCAGGGGATAAATTAGATGGCTATATTTGCTCGCCATCTATAGTGCTCAAGACAGTAGTCCGATTTACAACTTTACCAGGAGGAGGATTTACCCATGTAAAGCTCTTTCCAAAAGCTTAATCTCTGAAGCAAGCTAAATGACACATGTTTGCTTAGCTAGCTAGGTACAGCACATGCCAATAGGTAAGGGTAGCCTATCCAATCTGAAAATATATGATCAATTGATGTTTACTGATCATGAACAGCATGCAGTTTCTTGCTGTATAACGCTGATGATATAGTTAAATGTGGAACAATAGGAAATGTGTAGTTCTGACTATGCTCTTCAAGAGGTGATGATATTAAAGCCACATAGATAACATTTGTTTAGCAAACCCTTGAAAACGGCATGTAGTTGTCAACTCTTCATTGACCTGTCAAAGGCTTTCTATACTGTTGATCACTCCCTGCTAATTCAGAGGCTTTTCTCAATTGGCCTCGACCAGGCTGCATGTAACTGGTTTAAAAATTACTTGACAGATAGAACTCAATGTGTATCTACTGATGGTGTTAAATCAGGTTTCCTGAATATTACGAAAGGTGTCCCACAGGGGTCGATTCTAAGTATATGTTCTCAAGAGTGCATAAAAATAACTCTGATTTAAGTATATGTACTTTGAAAGGTGTCCATATTAGTACCAACATATACTTTGAAAGGTGTCCAGCCCTGCTTACAGATATCTGGATAGATAAAAAAAGAACTCCTTGATAAAATAAAGGTTAAATAAATACAAATTTCAGCGGCGCTGGGGGTCTCCTTGCTCCCCAGCAGCCAAATCGAACGCTCTGCACGGTTTTGTGACTTTTTATTGATAACGACCTTTAGCTTAGGTAACTTATACCTATTAATTAGTTTTCTCAATGTTTTTTGTAATGGTGTGACCCTGCCTTTTGCTCTACCCCAGACATTGTGCCAAGTGTGTGTCCCTGCTCCTGTGACACATCTGGCCAACATGTCCATGTTCAGCACGGGCATCCTGGTGCTCACCTCTCCCCTCCACACCCTCCCCCTGCGCATTGCCCCTGTACTCAGCTCGGCTGCCCAGGTGGTGGAGCGCACCCTCTACGTCCATCTCCATCCAGGCCTGAACCTGGGTGTTGGCGGGGGCCAGCCCAGGCCCGTCTTCATCCCGCCCGTGGTGGATCTGTCCAGCCTTATCACTGGGCTCTACAGCAATGCTGCCAATGTGTGCGGCCACCTGGACGTACGAGTGCTCCTCACCAACGTCCGCGCCCATCCCAACAATGCCTCCAGCCCAGAGACAGGTGGGACAGGGGTAGCAGGTAACCCCTTCCCTTCCCCACAGCCCCTCTCCCACTCCCCCGAGGTGGTGCTAACAGACTTCGCCCTGCAGGACCCAGGCCAGTCCCCGCTGGTGGCCCAGTGTCTGCAGAGGTACACGGGCTACTGTTACGTCTGCACGCCCGGCTTGGCCTCGGTGCTGCTCCACCCGCAGCTGCAGAAGCTGGAGGAAGAGGTAGAGAAGGAGGGCCAAAAGGACGACTGGGATAGTAGGTCGGAGCGCATGGAGACTTACAGTGAGGTGGTTGTAGGGGGAACGTTCGACCGCCTCCACGGGGCGCACAAGACGCTGCTGAACATCTCTTGCCTCTTGGCGAACAAGCGGTTCCTTATCGGGGTGTGTGACCAAGAACTTCTAAAAAGTAAGTGGAATGATGAGAAAGAACAATGGTGCTGTGTAACCAAGTTTCTTTGGGCATTATTAGGTCACCTTGTCTTCTATCCATACACAAGGTATTGTGTTCCTTACTCCATAATGGGCTATATCATCTGATCTGGATTGGCATTTTTAAAAGGACTTTGGAATTCACTGTGCTCCAGGGTTTTTTTTCTGGATCAAAAAGGGTTTCAGGTGGTGCAACATTTGAGGTCCCCCATCTTGACAATGTAGAGACATTTTTGAATATTTAAGGCAATTTCCTGTTATTCAAATTCTTGGAGCTGAGAGAAAATAGTGCCGTTTTAAAGTTAATTTCCTATGCATTTTGCCATGGCTAATTCTGTGTTTTGCTCAAACATAATAACAAAATCAATACTGCTAAATTCATTGTTTTTTGGTATTTTAAATTCTCCCCGGTTGTCTAGTTTTTATTTTGGGGATTGTTCATTCTCATAGATGATATTATTGAAAAACATAGAGATCCATTATCTTTTCTAAATATTTTATCGGTTTTTAGTCATTTTAAGTTAACACTGAAAGCGTTTTCCCACCATAAATGTATAAAGTTTTTTTTATTATATATATTTTTTTACTGTTTGGATTTAGGAGACCCGAAAAAAATGCTTTGGCGGCCTGCCCAAGGATTACAATGGCAGAAAATTCCCTGCACTCAACCTTGACATTGAAGAGTGTGGATTTACGGATACGTTTGCACAATAGCGGAATAAAACGTTTGATGTCCCATACCCTGCCATTTTCCTTGCCTCTTATTCTTCGTTCTCTTCTTCCTCTTTCTCCACCTTCTTTTTTTTCTCCACCCTCTTTTTCTTATCTTTCTCTGCCTGTCCTCAGAGAAGGTGCTAAAGGAGCTAATCGAACCATATGCTTTGCGGGTGCAGCGGCTCCATGAGTTCCTGCAGGACGTCAAGCCCTCGCTGCAGTACGAGATCGTGCCCCTTTCGGACCCCTTTGGACCCTCCGTTATTGATGCCCAGCTGCAATGCATTGTGGTTAGCGAGGAGACCCGCAGGGGAGGCGAGGCTGTGAACAAGAAGCGCCTCGAAAACGTAAGTGCGTTGGGTTTAAATGGTCTTCTCTTGCCAAACTGCGCATGTGCAGGCTGTCAAATCAAAAGCACTCCTTCGATATAATTTAAAACATTTTAGTTTGTCACTTTCAGAGGTTGGAGTTATAACAACTAAAGATATTGGTTCAAATCCAGGTTGTGACTTTAGATTGAGACAATTAACAAACTACTAAGGAAGAATTCTTCACTTCTCTCATTGACTTCTCAAACCCCAAAATCAGGCCTGGTCTGTTTCGTAAGCGTTCCCGGAAGTCTCGTGATGTTGTGTGTCTGGGTTTAGAAACATACAGTACAATTTGAACAAGCTTCAATGGTGTTTAATAGCTGGCAAAGACAATCCTAGTGTTTTGAGTGGGCCTCTTGATACAGCACAGGCTGAGGGATGGCTGGCTATGTATTGTTTGTGTTACGTCTGGCTGAACATAGCCTATATATTGTCTTTGTTATGTCTGGTGTCTTGTCATCAACTGTCTGCCCTATTAGGGTCTTCCAGGACTGGTACTGCACGAGATCCAGCTGCTGAAGGATGCCCACCACACTGAGATGGAGGAGGAGAAGATCAGCTCCTCCAGCCTCCGCTCACGCCTCCTGGGGACCCTCCTCACAGACCCAAAAGTACACACATTCCCCCTCTTCCCTTCCAGCCTGCTCATGGGTGTCACACATAACATACTAATTTCTACTTGGTATTTGAGACAGAAAGAGATTTTGTGTACCCCTAAGTAGTTTCAGTCGCTGACACCGGCAAAAGATGGGGCTAATTTCAGTATTTTTGATCTCTATGCAAATAACAGGGACTGTGTCCCAAATGGCATCTTATTACCCAAGTGGCACCTTATTCCCCATTTCAGGGCTACCCAACTGGCGGGATGAATTTCACCCTCAGGTGGCTTTATTTGGCTCCCCAATTTTCATTTTTGGACATAAAAGACCAGGAAATCAGCCTCTAAGTGATTTTAATTTTGGAAGTCTGTTCCCACGTATTTCCATGCATAATAGAGAGACATGTCATCGTGGACAAATGTAAGCAAGATCTGAAATGTATTGTTTTAGTAAAATATCTGTTTGTGCTGCTTGCGGTCTATTTTCAGTTTAATAATTATCTGTAATCATGTTCCAGCCCCCCGATCATCCACTCAAGAAAAAAATCGACCAGCGGCTTAATTTAGTTGGTGATCCCTGCCCTATATAGTGCACTTATTTTGACTAGGGCTCTGGTCAAAAGTAGTGCACCATATAGGAAAAAAGGGGGCCATTAGGGACGTAGACAGGGCTTTTTCAGAACAACTGATAGTTACTCCAGCAAGGTTACCAGGGTAGAGAAGGCTATATTCAGGGACTCTGTTTCTCCTCAAGCAGAAGAAACATGCTATTCATCCAGCCTCGCTAACCGCAAATGATCTTTCAGTGGCAATTGCAGTCCCACAATAGACTACTATTCACTAATTGCCAGCGAGTGCTTTGTCAAGCACGTTGTTGGGATGCATCAGGTATCACAAGACCTGATTTTTCACAATTCAGTTTCTCTTTATCTCATTGTAGTCTAATTGGACCTCAGCCTTAAGTTAGTATATGATTTGAATTATGTGTATAGTCAGTATCGTAGATATATGATATGTCAGACATTTAGTGTGATTATTTACCACTTACACACAAGCCCCCATATGACTGCCAATGCATTTTGATGCCCCGTTCACCTTTACCCCTCTTGCCTATCCCCTGTGAAGCAGAACAAGTCCCATCTCCCCCTGGTGCCCTATGTGATTGGCCTGACCGGGAGCAGTGGCAGCGGGAAGAGCTCCATTGCCCAGCAGTTGGAGGCCATGGGTGCGGTCCGCATCGACAGCGACCAGCTGGGCCACGAGACCTACCAGCCGGGGGAAGTTGCCTACAACAGGGTGCTGGAGGAGTTTGGATCAGGTGCGGGTGGGTCTTCCGTCCACATAGCTGACAGAAGCTGTCGTCACATTCTTTATAGTGGAGAATTGATTTAACATATATAATGTAAGGCTTTAACCAAAGCATCTGTTTCAATGAATGACTCTTATCATTTGCAGATCTTATTAACGAGGACAAAACTATCAACAGACGCGCACTAGGCAGGAAAGTTTTTGGAAACAAGGTAATGTTTGTGTATGGCATGTGTGAAATACAGCCCAATAATATTTGAGAACATTATATTTTATATTTTATACAAATGGCAAGGGATGTAAAAAAAAAAAAAAAAAGGGTTTATTTAGTTGTATTTAGCATTTTCTTTTCAAATATCAATGGAATGGACTATATCAGCAGAGATATAGTGCCTTCAGAAATTATTCACACCCCTTGACGTGTCAAAGCTTAACTTTGTGTCACTTGCCAAGACTACCCCATTATGTCAAAGTGAAATTATGTTTTTATACATTTTTATAAATTAATTAAAGATGAAAAGCTGAAATGTCTTGAGTCAATAAGTATTGCACCGCTTTATGGCAAGCCTAAATAAGTTCAGGAGCAAACATTTGCTTAACAGGTCACAAAAGTTGCATTTGCTGTGTACTTAGGGTCGTTCTCCTGTTGAAAGGTGAACCTTCGCCCCAGTCTGAGGTCCTGAGCGCTCTGGAGCAGGTTTTCGTGAAGGATTTCTCTGTACTTAGCTAGCAAATATATTATTTTAGAATAAGGCTGTAACGTAACAAAATGTTGAAAAAGTCAAGGGGTCTAAATACTTTTCAAATGCACTGTATTTGATCCATTTTGAATTCAGGCTGCAACACACAACATACGGAAGAAGTCAAGGGGTATGCATACTTTCTAAAGGCACTTTGTGGGCTTCTTTCCCAAAACATCGGGCCTGAAAATGTGTTGTCAGTTTGGCTCTGTGACTTAATGGCATAGGCTTCTGTTAATCATTATATCAACTGATATCCTCAAACTATGCAAAATCAAATCAAATCAAATAAAATTTTATTAGTCACATACACATGGTTAGCAGATGTACACATGGTTAGCAGATGTTAATGCGAGTGTAGCGAAATGCTTGTGCTTCTAGTTCCGACAATGCAGTAATAACAACAAGTAATCTAACCTAACAATTCCGCAACTACTACCTTATACACGCAAGTGTAAAGGGATAAAGAATATGTACATAAAGATATATGAATGAGTGATGGTACAGAACGGCATAGGCAAGGTGCAGTACATGGTATAGAGTACGGTATATACCTATGAGATGAGTACTGTAGGGTATGTAAACATAAAGTGGCATAGTTTAAAGTGGCTAGTGGTCCATGTGTTACATAAGATGGCAAGATGCAGTAGATGATATAGAGTACAGTATATACATATACATAAGAGATGTGTAATGTAGGGTATGTAAACATTATGCTTGTATGCTTTTATGATATGTTATCTGTACTTGTTTTGTCTTGTAACATTTTTGATATTTTTATTTTATGCACATTAAGGTTACACTTGTGTAATGAAAGTGCTTTACAAATGTAATAAATTAGTATTACTATTGTTGCAGGAGAGGTTGAAAGCCCTCACTGACATTGTGTGGCCGGAGATAGCTCTACTCGTCAAGGAAAGGATCCAACAGGCCCGAGAGGAAGGTATGTTGCTGATTTGATACGTGTCAAAGTTGTGTTTGTGTGTGTCAGTGTTTGTGTGCGTTCACCTGTGTGTACAGACAGTGGGCTTGTGTTCCCCTGTAGCTCAGTTGGTAGAGCATGGCGCTTGCAACGCCAGAATAGTGGGTTCTGAACATAAAATGTATATACGCATGACTAAGTCGCTTTGAATAAAAGTGTCTTCTAAATGGCATGTATTATTAGTATTCTATTACTCCCCCTAGGTAAACAGGTGTGTGTGGTGGACGCGGCTGTGCTGCTGGAGGCCGGCTGGACGGACATCGTGCACGAGGTCTGGGTCGCCGTCATTCCTGAGGAAGAGGTAACCCACATCTGTGCTTTAAAACGTCTGAGAATAACCTCATAGATAACTGCGCAAAGGGCACTCTTTCATTTTGATGCCTTACACAACCTGGAATTTAGGCATAGGGTTTCTCTTAACTCCTCAAAACAACCTTGTCCTCAATGTCAAAGTTAAAACATACCAGAACATTTTGAATTGAAAATAATAAATAAAATTGTACTTAAACAGTGGTAGTTCAATTCCATGATCATTTTACATTTTAGTAATTTAGCATATGCTCTTATCACAGTAACAGTAAGTAGACCCTTGCATAACATATAATGCTAAAAGACAAAACACTGATCCAGGCACTTTATTTGTTTTATTATCCACCCCAACGCCCCTAACCCCCAGGCGGTGTCTCGGATCACGGCGAGGGACGGCGTCAGCCAAGAGGATGCTGTGCGGCGGCTGCAGAGCCAGTGGCCCAACACGCAACAGGTGGAGCAGGCCAACGTGGTGCTCTGCACTCTGTGGGAGCCCGAGATCACCCAGAAACAGGTAAGGAAGGAAGGGATAGGGAGACGAGGTTCTTGTTCATTAGGAACCAAAAGGAAGAAAACAAGGAGGGGCTGGTCCATTTTCCCATCGCAAAACATTTTGTTACGCTATTCCCTAATGAACATGACCCAGGGCGAAGCCAGACACACTGATGGGGGAAAATGGCTTGATAAAGCACATTTTAAAAGTCCTGAAACTTTTACCATCCACACATAAAGGCTTCTTGCATTTTTATAGGAACAATCATTTTTATATATCTTAGACTGCGTCCAGATTCTCCACCCTTCTAAAGTGGGCACGCCACTTGCACACTTCCAATCATGGATTAAAAAGTATTGGATTGGTGTAAACATTGGCTGGAGAGAGTTTCCACTAAAGCTTACCGTATGCCTCCCAGTCAAAACAGTTTGAACAGTTATGACTAAATTCTGTGACTTTTTGGTGTTCGGCATTTTTTTTTTTTTTCCCCAGCTGTTCGAGCACACAAATGTATTGAGGCAAGCCCAAGTTCGATACCCTAAGTCTACATCCCTTCGTCGGTGATTGGTCGACAGTAGTGTTTCTTCAATTAAGTGTTAGTTGTCATTCAACAACAGACAACTAGTTTTCATGCACATTTTTTTACCTTAAAAATACTACACTTAGATGTAAAATTGCGGCTAAGACCTCGGTAGAAAAATTTATGACGAGTTCTTGATTTATCTTTAGATTGATTCAGACTATTTTGAGGAAGTGTTACTGTATGTTGTTGCTACGGCGTCTCGAGGGGAAAAACTGTAATTTTGCCGCTCTTTTCTTGTTTTTCAAGCAAATCTCTTTTTAAGGCAGGATGCGAGGCACTGATGCTCGCTTCGCGTAGCCGAGTTCTGCTTGGAGAAAACCGAACATAGTATGCGGACGCCTTTATTGTATGTATTTTTTGTTGTTTTCCATGATTGGGAGAAACAGTTTTTTTTTTTTTTTTTTGCTGTTTAGTTCTGCTATCTGTAAAGAAATTGTCTGTCTAGGTTGTTCCTGCTTCTACGATTGGATAGAACAAAGCTGTATCTCCATTCGCTTGATAATTTTATTGGTCGCTCTTCCATATTATGCTCCGATCACTTTGATTTTTACTGACTGCTGCTACTATGATAAATCAGCAAGCTATCAATGTGGATAATATCTAACAAGCGGAGGGAGGGTAGGAAAAAAGATGAAAGGCTGACGCACGTTCTCACGGGTTAAAGTTCTCCGTCACTGCGACAGATTTCTGTCAATGATTTTGTGTTTTTACATTATTGAAAAAGATTGGAATTGGTCAAACTTGCAGTTTAAGGTACAAAATTATCCTCTTTCCTTAAAAGCATTATGGTCATGCCATTTTTACATGGGAGGTTAACTTGGCCCTGCAGACAATCGATCTGAGATCGAGATGGGACATTTAATTTGTGTTTTTTTTTATTATTGTTTTGCTTTAACCCCTGCGTTCTGACTGAGTGACAGCAAACGCATCTACCCGCTGCAAGTTTGAGAACACACGCAAGTTCGCTGCTCCTGATCTGCAGCTTTCTTGGTTTATATGAAGGTGCAGGGAGACTATTAGGTATTGCAAACCTCTATTTAGGCATTTCAAAACAGTTTTTCCAATTACGAGTATCATCCCTGTGAATTAACGGATACAAATAAGAGTATGGCAAGCTCAGCACACCCCTAGTTTCCACCATTGTTAAATCCATGACAGGAAGTGTGGAAGTGCACACTTTGGGAAAAGTGAAGAATCTGGACGCAGCTTACACATTAACGTTTAACAACCAAGTATTTTCATGATATGGCTTTCAGGGAGGATATAGATACCAGTCAATGCATTGCATAAACAAACCCTTTGTCACGTCTTCCTCTGCATTTAAATCCCAGGTACGGAAGGCCTGGGATCTTCTTCAGAAGCGGATCCAACAGAGTCGGGAAGGAGCCAAGCCACCGTCCTGAGTCAGACCTCCGCGCGCACACACACACACCCCAACAGTGAACTGCACACATACCGACTGTAAGCCCTGCAAGGGACGAGGGTGGCTCCAAAACAGCCAGGGTGGAATCATGTTAGGGACGCGTCTGCCTTAAAAAGAGTGCCACAGCGGTTGCTTTGGTGTGCCTGCAAAAGACGCTGGAGCCATACCGGTGAACATTAGAAACAGTTTCAATTGAAACAGTTTCTCCGTCTCAATGCGCATCAGCCAATTAAAATGAATAGAACGCTACAATGTAACTGGTCCCATCAGATAACCTGGCACACCTTAGCCCTATGCTAACCTCACCAGATGACTGATTATTTCCTGGAACAAAATCCCTCATCAGCCTATCAAAGATCTTTTAGACTTTATTTCCACCAGCCAATAGACATGTTGGTTGTTTAGCAACAAAACCGACAAGTACGGGGCAGAACTTAGATTGTTGACATGTAAACTAATTTTGTCTCCAATATTTATTGAAATACATTTGCACAACTTTGATCCATATTAGAATAGACGTGACATCAGTCAACACCTCAAAACAAGACATTGTATCAAGAACAAGATAAAACTAGCTGAAACGAGCCACCTACAATTCCCCACATGGCAGCTTCTTGTCATTGTTGCTAGATATCTGGCCATCCAGAATCACAACAACACCGACTTCTGCCCCATTGAAGTGTGTGTGCGTTGTTTTCGTGACGTTGTAAGATAACCCGTCTTTGGCATTTCTTAAAATAGGTCAACCCATGTCACTAAAGGGATATTTTAAACCTACAAATTTCAGGTTTACTTTTGTTCCCGTTGGTCTGTAACAATGTTGTGTGCCAATATTGCAATGATGCATCCTTGACTAGGCTACTTGTACTAACGTTAGACAAAATGTTCACGTTTTCACATATGACAAAATCCCAAATTTGTCCTGTCCATTTCAAACACATTCATGAGCTTTCACAACAGTAAAGATGTAGGAGGATTATACAACATGTACGTTTATATTCATATATCGTTAAAAAAAATAATAATAATAATAATAAAGACACTATGACTATTTGGTGGTGTGATCTTCTAAGGCTGTAAGCCCAGAGACTGCAAGGTATGAAGGCAATGAGGTCGAATCCCCCTCGGGGCAAGGTTCTAATTTAAGGGAAAAAACGCTCCACTGTTGGGCCTCGAGTCAAGTATATGTGACAAAGTAGATTTATAAAAATGAATATAAAATATAATCAATAGGTTAGCTTTTCAAACTGCGTGCCCGGGGACTGGGAGCGCGCACAGTGTAGGCTACCTGTGAATTCGTTATCTGATCACTTTTTTTTATTTCGTGTGTGTGTAAATTCACTAGATATATTCACTGCAGTATTAAGCCTAGCATTCGAGCTAATGAATTATGTCCTAATATCCATACACTTATAACTTAGGCTACACATTTCGAGCCTGTCTGTGTTCGTGGTTTTGTTTTCGCAATTACGCACCTGGCATCTTCGCTGGCTCGGCTATTCGTCTTAAATCGTGTGGATTTCCAGGTAAAGCCAAATTACAATTGCTTGTTGGAAACTTATTTTGACTTTATATTATTTAATAATAGCCTATTGGAGGAGATGCGCTCTTGCTTGCTGAATTAAAAAAATATATATAAGATAATGTATGCACTCACTACTTTAAGTCGCTCTGCATAAGAGCGTCTGCTAAAATGTAAATGTAAAATAGGCTACAGCTTTAAGAACTGGCTGGGAGTTGGAAAGGCGAGAGAGACATTTGTGTCAGAAGAAGCCCATATTTTCCTGTAGTATCTTAGCACCGATACATCCTGACAAAATACAACTTATGAGTGGCTTGCTAATGTACTTTTCTGGACCTTCTAAACTCTAGAATATACCCATAACTGTTCCAAAGGGTTGCATAATCAGGCCTAGGTCGTATGCAGTTATTTCGGCTAAAACTAAACAGGACATTTGAGCGGTTATTCAAATTTGATCTATAGACCACAGTTGTTTACTCACTTGATAACAATAATACATTCATCATTGCTTCGTGTTGTAGCTTGGGTAGAATCGTTAGGGGATCTTTGAGCAACGACGCAAGCAATGACATGCTGTAGAAAATATGCAGGCTAAACGGTGTTTGCTGTTGAATTGGTACATTTCTAAATACACTTTTTTATATTTTTCAATGCATGTACAATTAAGTATTATTTGCGGTTGTCGCTATGACATTAAACACACTCTAAAAGCACCGAATTGTCTTATGACCTTATTAATATGTCTACAGCGTGCAGTAGGATGTGTTGATCAGACGATTGACAGGTGTGCTGTAGAACGATAAACAATGAACCTTTCCTCTAGTGTGGATGCTTGCGAACGTGAGTTCGAGTCCGGACCCGCGATACATCTTGAAAATAACAACATTGCCGCAATACTGCCATCTGTAGGATGATAACGAGGGACTTTGTTAAGGACGCTCTTATGGAAAAGTATTCGTTCACATCCATCTAGGTAAACATTTGCAATTGGCTGATGCAGAATTTGTTCCAGGAAATAAATACTGTCATCTGGTGTACCAAGTTATCTGATGCGACCAGCAATAATGTAATGTTCTGTCATCTACGATTTTAATTGGCTGATGTAAATTTTGATGCGGAGAATCTGTTTCTAATGTTCGTAAGTATGGCCTCTGTGTGTCTGTCTGGTCGACTTTTCACACTCGTTTAAAAATAGTTGTTTCTTTGTTAATTGGGTGGATATAGTGGGAGACTAAACATGGCCAGAGAATTAGGACTCGATTTCAATCCGTATCGCAGAAGATAATGGGGTATAACGCAACTTAAAGGTCATTTCCGATTGTGCCGACATATGCAGCGTTTACCGTGAAGGCAGTCTCTGCGAACGCAGGAAAAAACATTGCCTTTAAATTTGATTTGCGCTATACCGCAGATCTTCCGTGATATGGATTGAATCGAGCTCTTAATGTTGCTACTTAGTGAATAAGTTTGTGAAGATTTGCTGTTTTTTAGATATTAACGAACAAATAAAAGTCCCTCACGACCTGGTTTTATATGGATGTTTAAATCGGACATCAGACAATCCTTGGTATAATATACTCTAAAGACCAAACTGTACTGTAAATACGAATGTTTCAGACACGAGAATGCATAAATCGAGTCAAATAGTGGTGGGCATTTTGACTACGCTTTCTTTTGTAGGGCTTAGGGTCAATCAAGTATTTGTTAATATAGCTTTAAGTTAAAAAAAAAAAAGTGTTGAAGAGTATAGTGAAAAATAATGTTTGGGATGTTTATAAGGAGTTGTGGAATAAAAATGTAGGAGTAATTTTGTGCTGTTTGTAGATTGAGAAAAGATGGATGAAACATGATACAGATTTAACAACATGACACTCTTGTTGGCTATACAGGACAAACAGATCTGGGACCAGTTTAGGAGTGCGTAGATACAGTGCCTTCAAAGTATTCATACCCCTCGACTTATTCCAGATCTTGTGTTAGCTGGTTGAGAGAATGCCTAGAGTGTGCAAAGCTGTCATCAAGGCAAAGTGTTGCTACTTTGAAGAATCTCAAATATAAAAAATATCTTGATTTGTTTAACCCATATAGAATCATGTAGTAACCAAAAAAATTGTAATTTCATAGTTGTGATGTCTTCACTATTATTCTACAATGTAGAAAATATTAAAAATAAAAAGAAACTTGAATGAGTAGGTGTCCAAACTTTTGACTGTTACTGTAAGTATTAACACCACTGAGTCAATATATGTTAGAATCACCTTTGGCAGAGATTACAGCTGTGAGTTCTGGGTAAGTCTCTTAAGTGCTTTTCACACCCAGATTGTCCAACATTTCCCTTTTTTTCCCTTTTTTTTTTATTCTTCAAGCTCTGTCAAATTGGTTGTTGATCATTGCTAGACAACCATTTTCATGTCATGCCACATATTTTCAAGTAGATAAGTCAAAACTGTAACTTGGCCACTCGGGAACATTCACTTTCTTCTTGGTAAGCCACTCCAGTATAGATTTGGCCTTACGTTTTAGATTATTACTGCTGAAAGGTGAATTAATCTCCCAGTGTATGGTGGAAAGCAGACTGAACCAGGTTTTATTCTAGAATTTTGCCTGCTTAGCCCCATTCAGTTTCTTTTTTATTCTGAAAAACTCCCCAGTTTAATTATTACAAGCATACCCATAACATGATGCAGCCAACACAATGCTTGAAAATATGGGAAGTGGTACTCATATGTTGGGCAAATCCAATACTACTAACACTTTCTATTCAGGACAAAAAGTGAATTGCATTGCCGTGTTTTTTTGTTGCAGTATTACTTTAGTAACTTGTTGAATGTTTTTGAATATTTTTATTCTGTACAGCCTTTCTTTTTTTTTTTCATTGTCAATAAGGTTAGTATTTCGGAGTAACTACAATGTTGTTGATCCATCCTCAGTTTATCTTATCGCAGCCATTATTTTATAACTGTTTTTAAACTATTGGCCTCGTGGTGAAATCCCTGAGTGGTTTCCTTCCTCTCCGGCAACTTAGTTAGGAAGGACACCTGTATCTTTGTAGTGACTGGGTGTATTGATACACCATCCAAAGGGATATTCAATGTCTGCTTTTCTTTTTAACCCATCTACCGATAGGTGTCATTTGCCAGGCATTGGAAAACCTTCCTGATCTTTGGTTGAATCTGTTTGAAATACACTGCTTGACTGAGGAACCGTACAAAGATACGGTAGTCATTCAAAAATCATGTTAAACACTATAATTGCACACAGTGAGAGTCCATAAAACTTGTGACTTGTTAAACAAAGTTTTATTCCTGAACTTATTTAGGCTTGCTATAACGAAGGGTTTAATACTTAAGACATTTCAGCTTTTCATTCATTTGTTAACATTTATAAAAACATAATTCCACTAACATTATGGGGTATTTTGAAAGAAATAAACATTCAATACATTTTAAATTCGTGCTGTATCAAAATGTGGGAAAAGTCAAGGGGTTTGGTTTAGCATTGTACTTTGCTGGTATTGAAAGTTAGTGTATCAAATGAAGTGTCAGAACTGAATCAAAGTGAATGGAAAGTGGTGCGTTTTGAACTTTCTACACCCTCCTTGTGCTTCTAGCTGCGAGAGGCACCATTGAGGAACAGTTTACTGTCTGGAAGTCATGACAAAAGTCAACATGCAATAGTGAATTTACCCATCCTTGTGCACTTGTCATTTCTTAGTTTGCCCTTGCTATACATTTAGCCTTACTGTTACATTTTTAGACCTCAGTTCAGCCCATTGTGTATTCTATTGTTTTTGAGCCACCCTTGACATCCATGGACATTTTAACAATGACCGTATTGCAAGTCTAAAGTGGCCTTCTCATCTCTCCTACATCTTGCAATGACCGGAAGTCATAGGAGATGGGAAAGAAACATGACCGACCGTGCTTCTACACCTGCATTGCTTGCTGTTTGGGGTTTTAGGCTGGGTTTCTGTACAGCACTTTGAGTACAGCACTCTAGATCAGCTGATGTACGAAGGGCTATATAAATAAATTTGATTTTATATGAGTGGTCAATCTATCCCAGGGTCAAAAAACTGAAAAAGCAACAACAAAGAAATGGCATGTAAACAGGTACTCTCTGTACAGTGTCCTAATGAACACCCTTGAATTTGCTTTCACTGGTTCAGTTCTTCCACCTCAGAGCAGTTCACAACAATTCTACATTTTAGACCAAGGTCACCTTCTAGATTGCGTTGTAGTTCAATTGCTAATTAAACTATATTTTGCAGTAGCTTGGTAGTAGTTAAGCTAAATTAAAATCTTGATAGTGGTTTCAGCAGTTAATTACTTTTTTTTGCCATTTAGCTAACTACTACACACTTTATTTTGCTAAAATATGGGTGAAGTAGGCAATTTCCTTTTCGACATCAGACCTGTCCAATTCTCACTTGACACATTGTGTAATTTGTCCTATTAAGCACAAAAACATTCTATTAACACGAGTGATCGGTTCTTGAAATTTGTAGCGTAACTTCTTCCAGTGTGAAGTAATTGATAGTTTGGTAAACTATCTTTTCAGAGTAGCTTCCCCAACATTGATTGTAGGCTACATCCCGATTCCGCACCCTTCTCCCAAAGTGTGCACTTCCACACTTCCCGTTATGGATTCAAAACATTGGATTGGTGTTATCATCGGCTACTAGGGAGTTTCCGCCATTGTTAAATCCATAACGTAAAGTGCACACTTTGGAGAAATAGGTGGAGATTAGAGATCCAGATGTTGTTTTGTGTTTTCAGGCTACAGTTCCACGGTAAGTTTGGCCGAGCACAGCGCCTCCCCTAGGTCGTTGGTGGCTCTGCACTTGTAAACCCCAGAGTCGGCAGGTCCCAGGTCAGTCAGGACCAGCTCACACATGCCGTCGTACTCCACGGTGACCCGCGACGACGACTCCACAGGCTCCTCATCCTTAAACCACACCACCTCCGGCTCCGGATAGCCTGTGACGGGGAGAGACCAGGGTTAAAATTACGAGTGAAAGGGCGAGAAGGGTTGAAATGTTAAGCAACAGGGCGAGACAATTTTTCAAAGGGCAAGTGACGGGGATAGGGTTAAAATGGTGAGTGACGGGTTCGAAATGACGAGCGACGGAATACTAAGGTTACAATAACAAGCAACTTGAGACCATGGTTAAAAGTAAACTTTAGAAGTTTACAAGGGTCACCCTGAGCACACCCTGGCGACAGTGCTCTCATTGATCGTGTGTAGCAAATGGGTTTTGAGGTCAAATCTAATTGAAGTCGCTCAAATTGGAATGATTTGAATTTAAAATTCCAAATGGAAACACTTTTGAAAATAGCTTCTCCTTTTCCATTGATTGAGAAGTCATTGGAAATGAATTTTTTTTTCAATTATTGAATGTTTACTTCCTGAATTGACTTCAATTTGAATTGGTCCCAACCACTGCTCTTGATTAAGCTTCCAACCAAACGTACCCTGGACACGGCAGGCCAGGCGGGCGGTAGATCCACGCGGCTGGCTGGTGTCCCTTAGGACCTGCTGGAAGCGGGGTTCGCTCTGCAGCTCCTGATCCAGGGTTTGAATGGCCTGCTCTGCTGCCGGGCTCCAGCTAGCCTCTGGGTGGGGGGAGTAGAGAGGGAAAATAATACTGTCATCTCGAACAAAGGTTAATAAACAGGAGCGTACCACTTTTCAGAAGTTGATTTAACATTAAAAAGGCAAAACACTGACATTGAGCCCTGGATGGTCAATGGATATGTCTCTTACCCTCCCCAGGGCTGCCAGGAGAGTCAGATCCGTTGGTAAGGTTTGCCATCCTCTGCAGTGCCAGGACAGCCTTGCCTGTTTTCTATAGTTATGGAGAGGGATATAAAACACCACATACATCACTGAGAACCAGGCATCTGCCATTTGAATCAATGAGATGCTATTAACGGACCCCTTGTTGGTTCATTCACTGAGTTCGCCTGCTGGCCCAGTCTGTGCTTTAGCTCACTCCTCTCTGTTCATAGTCGTGCCAAAGATGTTTGTATGGCTGGACATGATAACAATTGAAGAGTTGGCTTTAGCACATACCATATGGGGCCAGGGATGTGTTCATTAGGACAGAAAATGTTTGAAATGGAATGTGATGTAGAATTAATTTGTGTAAGGTAATATACCTTCCATCTGCGCTTGGCCAAGAAACGTCGAATCTTGTCCTTCTTGAGGACCTTGGTGGGCCGGCGGACCAGAAGGGTAAAAGAGGCCATCCAGGGGTGGGCCAGGGCCTCGTCACACAACAGCCTACACCTGAAGACGGGGTCAGGGTTTGGGGAGGGGCAAGAGCACACCATTATAACATTTCTTGCTTGGTTTCACACTCAGTTGCAAGCACAACACAGAATAACCTGCTCCAACTCCAGTAGTATATTGTTAGCCATTTCTTTGGATTTATACTCCACTATATTTACTAAATAGAGGTGACTATCTGTGACTTCACCACACGCCGCAGGTCTCCACACATAATTTGGGTGCATGTCAGAGGTCGTAACTAAGCAAGTGTCAGTAACGTTTCGCTAAGGAGAATATTTTGGTGGAGTTTAAATCTAGCCTGACAGACTAAACATGCAGGCACGCATGTACACGTGTCCCAAGTGCAGAAGACAATATGGATGCCAGCAAGCAGCCATCCAGTCAACCAACATCTTGACAGTAGGACACACAAACCTTGTGTCCTTCTTGAGCAGAGAGGTGATGAAGTCTTTAGCCTGGTCCGAGATGTCCTCGAAGCTTTCCTGGTCAAACTCATAGCAGGCGGCCGTCACCAGGCTCAGGGTCTCTGCGTCACTGTTACCTTGGAAGGGCAACTCACCGCTCAGTCTGGGAGGCAGCAGAGAAGCAGGGTCACATTGCCCATTGTTTGTGTTTATTGAACCATTCGACAGTTTCTATGGGGCACTGTTATATTTTTATAGCCAGCAGATGGAAGTAAAGGCAAGCTTTACACCCATTGCCACAAGATAACTTACGCTTGACCATGTTCAATGAGGCACAATGTTGCAAACTGTCTGAAATAAATATATGGTGTACAACAGCCATGTATGTCTCTGTGACATGTAGAGTCAGAAAAAAACTGCTCTATTCATGGTATTTCTATCTGAAACATTTAGCATGTTGCAACCCAGACATTCTTTTTCTACAGTGCACCCTACTGAACACCGGACCCTGGTGTACTTGAATAGAAGCAAGTCGGTGGGCCTGTTCATAACTCACAAGATGAAACAGATGACTCCGATGCTCCACATGTCAGTGGCCAACCCCACCGGCTCGTAGCTGATCACCTCAGGGGCCACAAAATCAGGCGTCCCATGCATCACCATCAGTGGAGTACCAGGCTCTGTATTGGAGAGGAAAACAGTTGAAAAGCATGCCGGTCAAGGTTATTACATTGATACCGGCCACATTCCAGGTTCTCTTTATTGCAGTCTCAGGAGACTGCTGTGTGTTAATGTGGTATTGTGAGATCTGGTCAGTTGCGCAGCAAGCCTGTAATAAAAATGACCTGTAACGTGCCCATTGTGTTCAAGATTTTTCATCCATCTCTGTACAGAGCGGATCAAATCACAATGGAACAAACTCGAAGTGAATTTCACATCTAAATACAGTATACTTTACAGTAACACAATAAAATACATAGACAATAATACATAAAAGGATTGCAGCAAAGTTTTAAGAGTTATGCTATCCAAATGCCAGCAGCATACCACCCTGCATACCACTACTGGCTTGCTTCTGAAGCTAAGCAGGGTTGGTCCTGGTCAGTCCCTGGATGGGAGACCAGATGCTGCTGGAAGTGGTGTTGGAGGGCCAGTAGGAGGCACTCTTTCCTCTGGTCTAAAAAATACCCCAATGCCCCAGGGCAGTGATTGGGGACACTGCGCTGTGTAGGGTGCCGTCTTTCGGATGGGACGTTAAACGGGTGTCCTGACTCTCTGAGGTCATTAAAGATCCCATGGCACTTATCGTAAGAGTAGGGGTGTTAACCCCGGTGTCCTGGCTAAATTCCCAATCTGGCCCTCAAACCATCATGGTCACCTAATAATCCCCAGTTTACAATTGGCTCATTCATCCCCCTCCTCTCCCCTGTAACTATTCCCCAGGTCGTTGCTGCAAATGAGAACGTGTTCTCAGTCAACTTACCTGGTAAAATAACGGTAAATAAATGTCCAATAGTCAAATACAAAAATAGAAATGGGTAGTGGATATCAGAATGGAACAACGAAAAAGGGTAGTTGGTACTGGATAGCAGGTAGTGTAGGGTCCATGCATGCATCTGCTGACAAGCGATGCTAGCCAGTGCAGCTGCAGGATATGTGGACTACCCTTTCCTGTTTACTAACCTCTGTCCCCCTGCTGATAGTGTGTGCCCAGCAGAGTATGTGAGCGAGGAGCGGAGCGGGCCCAATTTGACTGGAGCGTGGAGCGAGATGACCAAAGGCTGGTGCATAGGCCTTCTTTCCCTCTCCAGTAGCCTCACTTCACAACTGAGCTCAGGGCATGCCCGCCCCAGCATGCATTTGTAGTCTACTTGTGT
The DNA here is from genome assembly GCF_029448725.1 of Salvelinus fontinalis. Classification (NCBI taxonomy): domain Eukaryota; kingdom Metazoa; phylum Chordata; class Actinopteri; order Salmoniformes; family Salmonidae; genus Salvelinus; species Salvelinus fontinalis. The sequence goes on along the minus strand of NC_074665.1, from coordinate 44,232,714 downwards.
GCTGCTAATAGCCGCTTGCTTTAGCTACTGTCATGGAGTTTCATAAAGAAATGGATAAAAACACACAGATGCAAAATCAAGGTGACTTACAAAAATGAGGACCAAGAGCAAGAGAGTGAGTGCGGTGCGGGTCTGTGCCCAAACAGTTCGAGCTTCTACTTTTAAACATCCACCTTTCCAGAAATAAGTCTCTCACTGTTGCTGCTTGTTATAGACCCCCCTCAGCCCCCAGCTGTGCCCTGAACACCTTATGTGAATTGATTTCCCCCCATCTATCTACTGTTATGTAACCTAAACTGGGATGTGCTTAACACCCCAAACGTCTTACAATCTAAGATAGATGCCTTCAATCTCACACAAATTATCAAGGAACCTACCAGGTGCAACCCTAAATCCGTAAACATGGGCACCCTCATAGATATCATCCTGACCAACTTGCCCTCTAAATTCACCTCTGCTGTCTTCAACCAGGATCTCAGAGATCACTGCCTCATTGCCTGCGTCCGTAATGGGTCCGCGGTCAAACGGCCACCCCTCATCACTGTCAACCGCTCCCTAAAATACTTCAACGAGCATGCCTTTCTAATCGACTGACCTGGCCCGGGTATCCTGGAAGGATATTGACATCACCCTGTCAGTACAGGATGCCTGGTCGTTCTTTAAAAGTGCTTTCCTCTCCATCTTAAATAAGCATGCCCCATTAAAAAAAGAAAAAAAAAAGAAGAACAGATATAGCCCCTGGTTCACTCCTGACCTGACTGCTCCTGACCAGCACAAAAACATCCTGTGGCGTACTGCATTAGCATCGAATAGCCCCCTCAATATGCAACTTTTCAGGGAAGTCAGGAACCAATATACACAGTCAGTATGGAAAGCAAAGGCTAACAATTTCAAACAGAAATTTGCATCCTGTAGCACTAATTCCACAAAGTTTTGGGACACTGTAAAGTCCATGGAGAATAAGAACATCCCCTCCCAGCTGCCCACTGCACTGAGGCTAGGAAACACTGTCACCACCGATAAATCTACGATAATCGAGAATTTCAATAAGCATTTTTCAACGCCCGGCCACCCCTGGCTACCCCTACCCCAGCCAACAGCTCTGCACCCCCTGCAGCAACTTGCTCAAGCCCCCCCCCCCCCCACCCCCCCCCCCTCGCTTCTCCAACCAAATCCAGATAGCTGATGTTCTGAAAGAGCTGCAAAATCTGGACCCCTACAAATCAGCTGGGCTAGACAATCTGGACCCTCTCTTTCTAAAAATGTCCGCCGCAATTTTTGCAACCCCTATTACTAGCCTGTTCAACCTCTCTTTCGTATCGTCTGAGATCCCTAAAGATTGGAAAGCTGCCGCGGTCATCCCCCTCTTCAAAGGGGGAGACACTCTAGACCCAAACTGTTACACACCTATATCCATCCTGCCCGGCCTTTCTAAAGTCTTCGAAAGCCAAGTTTAGAAACAGATCACCGACCATTTAGAATCCCACAGTACCTTCTCCGCTATGCAATCTCGTTTCCGAGCTGGTCATGGGTGCACATCAGCCACGCTCAAGGTCCTAAAATATATAGCCGCCATCGATAAAAGACATTACTGTGTAGCCGTCTTCATCAACCTGGCCAAGGCTTTCGACTCTGTCAGTCACCGCATTCTTATCGGCAGACTCAATAGCCTTGGTTTCTCAAATGACTGCCTCACCTGGTTCACCAACTACTTCTCAGAGTTCAGTGTTTCAAATCGGAGTGCCTGTTGTCCGGATCTCTGGCAGTCTCTATGGGGGTGCCACAGTGTTCAATTCTCGGGTCGACTCTTTTCTCTGTATACTTCAATGATGTCCCTCTTGCTGCTGGTGATTCTCTGATCCACCTCTACGCAGACGACACCATTCTGTATACATCTGGCCCTTCTTTGGACACTGTGCTAACAAACCTCCAAACGAGCTTCAATGCCATACAACACTCCTTCCGCGGCCTCCAACTTCTCTTAAATGCTAGTAAAACTAAATGCATGCTCTTCAACCGATCTCTGCCTGCACCCGCCCGCCCGACTAGCATCACTACTTTGGACGGTTCTGTCTTAGAATATGTGGACAACTACAAATACCTACAGTTGCAGTCGGAAGTTTACATACACTTAGGTTGGAGTCATTAAAACAAATTTTTCAACCACTCCACAAATTTCTTGTCCTAACCGACTTGCCAAAACTATAGTTTGTTAACATCTACTTTGTACATGACACAAGTCATTTTTCCAACAATTGTTTACAGACAAATTATTTCACTTATAAATGTATCACAATTCCAGTGGGTCAGAAGTTTACATACACTAAGTTGACTGTGCCTTTAAACAGCTTGGAAAATTCCAGAAAATGATGTCATGGCTTTAGAAGCTTCTGATAGGCTAATTGACATCATTTGAGTCAGTTGGAGGTGTACCTGTGGATGTATTTCAAGGCCTACCTTCAAACTCAGTGCCTCTTTGCTTGACATCATGGGAAACTCAAAAGATATCAGCCAAGACCTCAGAAAACAAATGTAGACCTCCACAAGTCTGGTTCATCCCTGGGAGCAATTTCCAAACACCTGAAGGTACCACGTTCATCTGTACAAACAATAGTACGCAAGTATAAACACCATGGAACCACGCAGCCGTCATACCGCTCAGGAAGGAGACGTCTTCTGTCTCCTAGAGATGAACGTACTTTGGTGCGAAAATTGCAAATCAATCCCAGAACAACAGCAAAGGACCTTGTGAAGATGCTGGAGGAAACAGGTACAAGACTGTACAAGACTGTCTATATCCACAGTAAAACGAGTCCTATATCGACATAACCTGAAAGGCCGCTCAGCAAGGAAGAAGCCACTGCTCCAAAACCTCCATAAAAAGCCAGACTACGGTTTGCAACTGCACATGGGGACAAAGATCGTACTTTTGGAGAAATGTCCTCTGGTCTGATGAAACAAAAATAGAACTGTTTGGCCATAATGACTATTGTTATGTTTGGAGGAAAAAGGAGGAGGCTTGCAAGCTGAAGAACACCATTCCAACTGTGAAGCATTTTTATTTTATTTATTATTATTTATTTTTTTTACCGTTATTTTACCAGGTAAGTTGACTGAGAACACGTTCTCATTTGCAGCAACGACCTGGGGAATAGTTACAGGGGAGAGGAGGGGGATGAATGAGCCAATTGTAAACTGGGGATTATTAGGTGACCATGATGGTTTGAGGGCCAGATTGGGAATTTAGCCAGGACACCGGGGTTAACACCCCTACTCTTACGATAAGTGCCATGGGATCTTTAATGACCTCAGAGAGTCAGGACACCCGTTTAACGTCCCATCTGAAAGACGGCACCCTACACACAGGGCAGTGTCCCCAATCACTGCCCTGGGGCATTGGGATATTTTATTAGACCAGAGGAAAGAGTGCCTCCTACTGGCCCTCCAATACCACTTCCAGCAGCAGCTGGTCTCCCATCCAGGGACTGACCAGGACCAACCCTGCTTAGCTTCAGAAGCAAGCCAGCAGTGGTATGCAGGGTGGTATGGCAGCATCATGTTGTGGGGGTGCTTTGCTGCAGGAGGGACTGGTGCACTTCACAAAATAGATGGCATCATGAGCTTGGAAAATGATGTGGATATATTGAATCAACATCTCAAGACATCAGTCAGGAAGTTAAAGCTCAGTCGCAAATGGGTCTTCCAAATGGACAATGACCCCAAGCATACTTCCAAAGTTGTGGCATAATGGCTTAAGGACAACAAAGTCAAGGTATTGGAGTGGCCATCACAAAGCCCTGACCTCAATCCCATAGAAAATGTGTGGGCAGAACTGAAAAAGCGTGTGCGAGCAAGGAGGCCTACAAACCTAACTCAGTTACACCAGCTCTGTCAGGAGGAATGGGCCAAAATTCAACTAACTTATTGTGGGAAGCTTGTGGAAGGCTACCCAACACGTTTGACCCAAGTTAAACAATTTAAAGGCAATGCTATCAAATACTAATTGAGTGTATGTTAAGTTCTGACCCACTGGGAATTTGATGAAAGAAATAAAAGCTGAAATAAATCATTCTCTCTGCTATTATTCGGACATTTCACATTCTTAAAATAAAGTGGTGATCCTAACTGACCTAAGACAGGACATTTTTACTAGGATTAAATGTCAGTGCCGAAGTGGTGTGCAAGCACCGTTCCATGAGCGAGGATAAGGATTTCCAACCGCTCAACTCTGCTCACATGCTCTGGTGCCGAGTGGAGGCTGATGGAAGGAGCTATAGAAGGACGGGCTCATTGAATGGAATAAATGGAGTGCATCGAACACAAACTTATGGAAACCACATTTTACGCATTTCCATTCATTCCATTCCAGCCATTACAATGAGTCTGTCATATAGCTCCTCCCACCAGCCTCCTCTGCGCGTGTCCATTTCATGGGCAAGCTGTTGTCAAAAAATTGCTGTCCAGCTATTTTACAAATCTAGATACAGTACATTCGGAAAGCATTCAGACCCCTTCACTTTTTCCACATTTTGTTACATTACAGCCTTGTTCTATCATGGTTTAAATGAAACAATTGTTCCTCAATCCACACACAATACCCCATAATGAAAACAGAGTGAGAGCAAACTGAAAACAGGTTTTGGGGAATGTTTGCAAATTTATTACAAATAAAAACAGAAAAACTTCATTTACATAAGTACTCAGACCCTTTGCTATGAGTCTCAAAATTGAGCTCAGGTGCATCCTGTATCCATTGATCATCCTTGAGCTGTTTCTACAAATCTATCTGTGGTAAATTTAATTGATTGGACATGATTTGGAGAGGCACACACCTGTCTATGTAAAGGTCCCACAGTTGACAGTGCGTGTCAGAGCAAAAACCAAGTCACGAGGTCGAAGGAATTGACCATAGAGCTCCGAGACAGGATTGTGTCGAGGCACAGATCTGGGGAAGGGTACCAAACAATGTCTGCAACATTGACGGTCCCCAAGAACACAGTGGTCTCCATTCTTAAATTGAATAAGTTTAGAACCACCGAGACTCTTCTATGTGCAGTTTCCTTCCTCTCTGGCAACTGAGTTAGGAAGGATGCCTGTATGTTTGTAGTGACTGGGTGTATTGACACACCATCCAAAGTGTAATTAATAACTTCATCATGCTCAATGTCATATTTTGTATTTTTTACCCATCTACCAATATGTGCCCTTCTTTGCAAGGCATTGGAAAACCTGGTTAAATCTGTGGTTGAAATGCACTGCTCGACTGAGGGACCAAATTTTTACTCCTGCACTTACTTAGGCTTGCCATTAGAAAGGGGTTGAATACTTATTGACTCAAGACATTTCAGCTTTTCATTTTTAATGACACTGAACAAATATAAATGCAACATGGAACAATTTTAAAGATTTTACTGAGTTACAGTTCATATAAGGAAATCAGTCAATTGAAATACATTTATTAGGCCCTAATCTATGGATTTCACATGACTGGGAATATAGATATGCATCTGATGGTCACAGATATGTTAAAAATGTAGGGGCGTCAGTATCTGGTGTGGCCTGTGGAATGTTGTCCCACTCCTCTTCAATGGCTGTGTGAAGTTGCTGGATATTGGCGCGAACTGGAACACGCTGTCGTACATGTTGATCCAGAGCATCCCAAACATGCTCAATTGGTGACATGTCTGGTAAGTATGCAGGCCATGGAAGAACTATGACATTTTCAGCATGCGACAGATCTTTGCGACATGGGGCTGTGCATTGCTGAAACATGAGGTGATGGATGAAGGGCACGACAATTGGCCTCAGGATCTCGTCACGGTATCTCTTTGCATTCCAATTGACATTTATAAAATGTAATTGCGTTCGTTGTCTGTAGTTTATGCCTGCCCATGCCATAACCCCACCATGGGGCACTCTTTTCACAATGTTGACATCAGCAAACCGCTCGCCCACACGTCTGTCATCTGCCCGGTACAGTTGAAAGAGCACACTTCTCCAGCGTGCCAGTGGACATTGAAGGTGAGCATTTGCCCATTCAAGTCAGTTACAATGCCGAACTGCAGTCAGGTCAAGACCCTAGTGAGGACGACGAGCACGCAGATGAGCTTCCCTGAGGCTATTTCTGACAGCTTGTGCAGAAATTCTTCAGTTGTGCAAACCCCAAGTTTCATCAGCTGTCCGGGTGGCTGGTCTCAGATGATCCCGCTGATGAAGAAGCCGGATGTGGAGTTCCTGGGCTGGTATGGTTACATGTGGTCTGCGGTTATGAGGTCGGTTAGACGTACTGCCAAATTCTCTAAAACAACGTTGGAAGCGGCTTATGGTAGAGAAACAAACATTCAATTCTCTGGCAACATCTCTAGTGGGCATTCCTTCAGTTAGCATGCCAGTTGAACGCTCCCTCAAATCTTGATACATCTGTGGCATTGTGTTGTGTGGCAAAACTGCACATTTTAGAGTGACCTTTTATTGTCCTCACTGCAAGGTGCACCTGTGTAATGATTAAGTTGTTTAACCATTTCGTGATATGCCACACCTGTCAGGTGGGTGGAATATCTTGGCAAAGGAGAAATGCTCACTAACAGGGACGTTAACAAATTGTGCACAAAAAAAGAAATACGCTTTTTGTGCATATGGAACCTTTCTGGGAAGTTTTATTTCAGCTCATGAAACATGGGACCAACACTGTACATGTGATGTTTATATTTTGGTTTAGTGTCATTTTTTAAAACATAATTCCACTTTGACATTATGGGGTATTGTATGTAGGCCAGTGACAAAAAACACCATGTAATCCATTTTAAATTCAGACGGTAAGACAACAAAATATGGAAAAAGTCAAGGGGTGTGATACTTCCTGAAGGCACTGTAGGTCTGTTCTGCGCAATATTTATTTTGACCTGATTCTGAACCTTTTACAACGTTGTGCCCACAACATTGTGCCCTACTGCACATGGCCCTTGTATCTGCAGGACACTATGAAGACCCTTTTTACACTACTGGGTTGAGCTCAGCCAAGCTGTACTGTGCAAACAAAATATCTGAGCCAGGAAAGTAGCAAAATAATGTTCGGGTCAGCACGATAGTTTGAAAACACTATTAGTCTCTACTCCAAACACACTCACCCAGCTTGGCTGCCAGGCCAAAGTCGATGATCTTAATCCGCGTGCCCGTGGTGTCCACACACACAATGTTTTCTGGCTTGAGGTCCAAGTGGACAATGTTCTGCCGGTGGATGTACTGCATGCCCTCCAGGAGCTGTTGCATGTAGCGTGCGCTGGTAGGCTCCGTGTGCTCAAAGTTGTCGTCCACGATGCGCTCAAACAGTTCCCCGCCGGCAATGCTAGAGATATAGAAGGTATAAGGAAGACCAAGGTCCTCATGTCAAACCAATCCATAGATCCTGTAGCTCTAGAGGATTGCATAGGCCTCAATGATACAAGCCCGTTATTAGACTGATCCCTTGCATATGCACGTTCAATGTAAACAATGTAGATCTCTCAACAGCCGTGCAGCCTGGTCCCAGATCGGTTTGTGTGGTTTTGCCAAGTCCAATCTTGGCAATGACAACAACCATAGGAGATCTAGGTACCAGGCTACAAGCAGTGGCCCTCAATCCTATCTCCAGGAAAGTGCAGAAGAGAAGAAAAACACACTATAAACATGCACACATATTGACATGCACACATTATATTGGAATGTAAACTCAGTAAAGACATCAATGTAATTGTACTCCTAGAATAATCTTAATGACTGGAACTGGCTGTGCTTACTACTCCATCACCATGATGATTTCGGAGCGGGTGTCATAGGCCCCGAGGCACTGCACCAGCTTGGGGTGGTGGAGATAGTTCATCAGCTCGATCTCCCTGCGCGCCAAAGCCTTCGCCTTGGAGCTATGGGCCCGGTAGAACTTCCCTGCACACACCTGACCTGTCTCCTTGTGACTCAGCCTGAACACCTGGCCAAACTTCCCCCTGTTGAGGTTCCAATAGGCAGTTAGCGGGGTTGTGTTCATTAGGACACACAGTAGCAAAACGTTTTCAAGTGTCTTAAAATGTGTCGCCACAGAAAATGAAAATCGACAAGTTCATGGTCATATTCACAAGACACCAAACAGAAGAAAACTAAACAAAACTGGGAGGGAATACCTGAACTTGTCCAATGAGAACACTCATTGTCGCTTTTCGTTTGCTATGATGAGCACAAATTAATACAACCCAGATAGTACTTCAGTTTCGGACAGTTTTGTTCCGTTTCATGCCAACTGAACACAACCCAGTTCAGCAACGAGTCAATATACTGAGTGAGTGACCATCTAATGCTTACACTCCCAGCTTCTCATGCACATTGTAATGATCCTTGACTTTGTGCGTGGTGTCAATGGTGACAGTCACATACGATTGGGATTCCTCTTTTGTCTCTCCTTAAAAAGCACAGAATCAAGATTAGTCAACAAGAACTACTGTACAGTATATGTGTAGTTGAATTCAACAGAATGTAGATACGAGACATTAAAAGGAAAAACCAATAGACAGAGACAACCAATCAGATCAACAACTGTTTTAAGATCTAAACTTGTAGTAATCATCGAAGTCACTGTTTGGTGAAAATCAATATCCACCAACCTCTGGTGTCCATCTTGACACAGTCCGACACCTCACTCGGCTCACTGACACCTGCCAAATTGTAGGCCCGAACGCGAAAGCGGTACTCCCCCAGGGGCTCCAGGACCGAGCGGATCCGGTATGAGGTGTTCTTGCAACGGGTCGTCACCTCAGTCCAGTCCTCAGGCTTCTCAGTGCCTTCTCGTCTCACCTCCACCGCGTAGCCTGTGACGGCAGTGCCCCCGTCGTAGCTGGGCCCCGACCATGACAGGACCAGGGAGCAGGAGGAGAGCTGGGAGACCATGGGACTAGATGCCGGAGGGTGAGGCCGGTCTGAGAAGACAGGGAGACAAACACAGAGCCTGTGAGATTACATTTGCTTCCTTTTGAAAGCACTGATCTGACATGCCTGGTGTGGTGGATTTGGATTCCTAAGGAAGGATGCCATTTGAAAGCATTGGAACAGGATCCAAGGTAGATGTGGTATAGAATTGGAACAGGGCCCAAATTAGATGTGGTTTCCTAATACTTTACTTAACTCATTAGTTCAGTCATGTTAGAGCAGTGATGATACCTCAATGTAGGAAAGAAGGCAGGAAGCCATTTAAAACTATTGGAAGAGGGCCCATGGTCAACTTTAGATGGAAGCAATTGAGCTCCGAGAGACCAAATGCATAACTCTTTTGACGTAGTCGAGGTCAGCAGCTGTGAACTTTTCCTGCTTCACCCTGAACAAGACTGGTCAAGATGAAGACACATTCCCCGAACTGTAGGGTTCGTTGACATTGAGTTTACTAGCAGGACTATTCTTGGAATTGTTACGTGCGAGTAACCATCTCGTCTTGCTCTGTGGCTCTCCAGGAGCAGAATCGAGGCTCATTGGTATTATGTTGTGGTCATGCAATCTATCAGCAATAATTGTCAATTGGGATAAGGCAGGATCGCATTCATTAGTGTACACTGTAGCAAAATGTTTTGCAACAAAAAACTAAAACAGAGAGGGACAGAGAGTGACTAGCTGGATTTCAGCAAGTCCCTCTCTGTTTCAGTACATTTTCTTTCATTTGGTGCCTAGTGAATATGATCCTAGTTTATTGAACGGTTGAAACTTTAGTGATCATGAACACGCCCCAGGATACTCACCGATAACATTGAGGGTGACTGTGTGCTGAGCCAAGCCCCTGCGATTCCGCACCAATATAGTGTATGTACCCGCATCGTCCGGACAAGCCTGAGATATCTCCACACTGCTGTCAGTGTCACTGCTCTCTACACGAGTCCTCGGCCTGCCTGCAACCACCTGCATAGAGGGAGAAGAGACAGAATAAACCTATTCTTGGACTAAAATGTACTTGAGATTGGTGTCCAGGACTAGACTTAATCCGGTAAACTGGTCCCAGATGTTTTGAGAAGTAAAACATTTAACTTAATCTGTGAAAAGTTGTACATTTATTTAAAGTATCAACAATAGATATGATAAAGCCATACAGCCTTATTTCTGACCCCAAGCCAATTCAACCCAGACCTGCTCTCTGTTGTAGATCCAGCAGGAAGCCACAGGAACACTGCAGCTCCTGAAGGCACAGTGGAGTCTGGCCTGCCCTCCCACCCGCACCTCCAGCTGCTCTTGGGGGTCAAGAAACTCCAGCAGGGGACCTGGAAGAGGCAGAGACAACGAGTGGTTAACATCACATCACTGAGCTCAACTCTTTTTGCAAAGCATGCAAACTGCCGGTTTGAAGCATATTTCAAGTTGGGTAAAGTTTGACTTGCTCTTGGTACTTTAAGTGTTCAATGAAACACATGCGAATAGGAGGGCCTTTGTCTTGATACTTGTTATTCTAAATCTGAGTGGAGGACAAGCAGTTGTTAATGGACCAACTCACCCTTTTCAGTGGAGACTCGTTTTTTTGAGGTGATATCTGAAAAGAAAAGTGTCACATTACATAGGTGATTGACTATGGGAAGATAGCAATTCATATTATAACTTTTTTTATAGGGGGGGGGGGTGGAAGATCCCAATTGCCTACTTCTCGCATCCTCTCTCCTGTCTCATCGTCTCCTTCTTTGGGATTTGGTTGGCGGATCACATCCAAATTTTAGGTGCACACATCTAGGGCTGTTACGGTGACTTATTACTGTCACACCGGTGGTCATGACAGCAGTCGAATTCCACGTGACCGTTTAGTCACAGTAACTAGGCTTCACCAAGCGCTGATGCTACTGATGGTCATTAGTAGCCTACCAAACTTGCTATCTGCCTGGTACTCAGCACTCTATTGTCCCTCTCATCACTCTGACATCAATGCAAATGTAAATTGAACATCTCACTGGACACGTTGCGCAGCAATTCAATAGGCTATGCAATTGTGTGAGAAAACAGACTGAAGGGCCTCTATTAAAAAGAGGAACCCATCAGCTTTTTATAAGCTAGGCCTACTATATTTATTTCACAACTTTCCTAATATTAAGCACATTGCTTCTCTTTACAACAGGAGTATAGCCTACCTGGATGGCATGAAAATGAACCATGGGAAAAGCGTCCTCTATTCACTATTTAAGTGCATAGATGAAGTAAAAATGTTTCTCCTGCCCCTGTTTCGAGACAGGTCCATGATAATGGTCCATTCTAAATCAAAACTAATTTCACACACATATTATTTAGTATATGTAAAGACCAGATTACATCAAGAATAGTCTGATGGGTGACAATATTAGCCTCTCACTTGCGAATCAAATCAAATGTCATTTGTCACATGCGCCGAATACAACCTTACAGTGAAATGCTTACTTACAAGCCCTTAACCAACAATGCAGTTTTAAGAAGAAAAAAAAGTAAAAGTAGGTGTTCCTTTTGTCCAGGTGGGAAAAGGCAGTGTGGAGTGCAATAGAGATTGCATCATCTGTGGATCTGTTGGGGCGGTATGCAAATTGGAGTGGATCTAGAGTTTCTGGGATAATGGTGTTTATGTGAGCCGTGACCAGCCTTTCAAAGCACTTCAAGGCTACAGACGTGATTGCTACGTGTCGGTAGTCATTTAGGCAGGTTACCTTGATGTTCTTGTGCACAGGGACTATGGTGGTCTGCTCGAAACATGTTGGTATTACAGACTTGGTCAGGGACAGGTTGAAAATGTCAGTGAAGACACCTGCCAGTTGGTCAGCGCATGCTCAGAGCACACATCCTGGTAATCCGTCTGGCCCTGCGGCCTTGTGAATGTTGACCTGTTTGAAGGTCTTACATCGGCTACAGAGAGCGTGATCACACAGTCGTCTGGAACAGCTGATGCTCTCATGCATGCTTCAGTGTTGCTTGCTTCGAAGCGAGCATAGAAGTTATTTAGCTCGCCTGGTAGGCTCGTGTCACTGGGCAGCTCTGGGCAGCACTGGGCAGCTCAGCACTGTGCTTACCATTGTAGTCCATAAAAGTTTGCAAACCCTGCCATATCCGACGAGCGTCGGAGCCGGTATAGTACGATTCAATCTTAGCCCTGTATTGACGCTTTGCCTGTTTGACTGTTCGTCTGAGGGCATAGCGGGATTTCTTATAAGCGTCCAGATTAGTGTCCCGCTCCTTGAAAGCGGCAGCTCTAGCCTTTAGCTCAGTGCGGATGTTGTCTGTTTTCCATGGCTTCTGGTTGGGATATGTTGGGATATGCCAGTGACTGATGTGGTGTACGCCTCAATGCTATCGGAAGATTCCCAGAACATATTCCAGTCTGTGCTAGCAAAACAATCCTGTAGCATCTACATCATCTGACCACTTCCTTATTGAGTGAGTCACTGGTACTTCCTGCTTTAGTTTTTGCTTGTAAGCAGGAATCAGGAGGATAGAGTCATGGTCAGATTTGCCAAATGGAGAGCAAGGGAGAGCTTTGTACGCGTCTCTGTGTGTGGAGTAAAGGTGGTCTAGAGTTTTTTTCCCCTCTGGTTGCACATTTAACATGCTGGTAGAAATTAGGTCAAACAGATTTAAGTTTCCCTGCATTAAAGTCCGCGGCCACTAGGAGCGCCACCTCTGGATGAGCATTTTCTTGTTTGCTTATGGCCTTATACAGCTCGTTGAGTGCCGTCTTAGTGCTCAGCTTAAAGCACGAAACAGCGCATGCTTTTTATCCCAAATTTTTCAAATCAAAGTCACACACCCATGTAGCCTAGCCCGTAGGCCTATATTTTTTGATAAAGTTTGTATTTGTTATTTATTTTTATTTTACCTTTACCACGTCAGTTAAGAACAAATTCTTATTTTCAATGACGGCCTCGGAACAGTGGGTTAACTGCCTTGTTCAGGGGCAGAACGACAGATGTTTACCTTGTCAGCTCGGGGATTCGGGATTCGATCTTGCAACCTTTCGGTTACAAGGCCAAGTCTAACCACTAGGCTACCTGCTGGCCCGTATCACATCTAAAGTGGCTAATCAACTTCTTAAAATGAAGGACATTAATCCGTTTTACAACGGGTGTAGAGCCTAACCGCCATACATACACAACGCATGAATTTCAAGTTTGGGGAAGATCATTTTCACCATAAAAATGCACCTTTATAATAAAAGCATTATATGCATAATCACATTTGTGGTCACTTTTGAGAATGGTGTTTACCTGCAAATGGAACATTTGCGCTTATAGCCTACTGCCCTGTGTGCATTGCTGTGCTTATAATGTGAAAAAATTGCCTAATAGTTTATCAACATTTTAAGCTAAACGTTCTTATCTGTTGCCTCAGCCTCATTGCTTAGAAGGTTTTTTGATGCCAGTGATTGTATCAATTTAGGATCTATCCAGTGGCGATTTTAGCATGTCCATTTTGATGGGGCCAACTCACCCCAAAAATTGTGATGAATGCCATCAAAGCCGCTACACAACAGTAAACAATACATTAATTGCACTATCAAGGTGACAAACGGTGCCCACAAACTGTTAGGGCCTACATAAAGTCCCAACAGCAGTCTCAACACCTTACCACTGCTACACCTGGCTATCAGCTGAGCCTTGTCTGGCAGCGAAACAATTCATTCAGCCTCATTTACTGCCTTTAAAAAAACATAGCGGATATGGCTGACTTGCTTAAACAAATATGTGTTTTAATGATAATTGAGATGTACAAACTATGGCTTAAGGGGACGACGAGTGGATAAGAGGCAATCCGTAATTTTGATTAAGACATTAATGAGCGAGCTAGGACAGACATGGTCAATATAACTATTTGTTCAGCACTTTTTAAATGTACAACAACAGAATTCTGAACGTGGGCCGTTCTTACAGTATTCTCCCTGTACACCAAGTCAGAACCGTAGGATAAATAAAGGGGGCATATAAGCAGACAATGAAAGCTTTTAAAATATTTGATGATGACATTTCTCTAAAATAGGCTATAGGCTAAATGTGCACCACCAAGTCAGAACAGTAGGTGAAATTAAGAGGTGAAAATATACCTGGTATAAAGGATTTGGAGACAGGTGCAGGAATACATCATCTGGGTTTTTAATACACCCAAAATAAACACATATACTAAACACTGGGATGTACCCAAACAAAAGAGCGCGGGTAAACCTCGTAGAACGACACGGGAGGAGACCCGTAATACACAATGCACAAAAGACGCAGCACAGGCTGAGACACCGCATACTGTAGGTACTCACATGACCAATGGTCAGAACAGTAGGCTAAGTTATGAGGGGAAAAGGCACCAAATTATTAGGGTGACTAATTTGGCTACTAACGGCTTACTACACAACATACACTTAGTATTACTTTCTTAGCTGCAGTATACATATCTCCCTGGCATATTACATAATTTATGCAGCAGCATACAAGACATTTTTTTGTACAGTCGGAGCTTGTCGGAGCTTGTTTTCCCCCCCCCGAGTTCCCAGTTGTCTTGTCTTGAACTCACTGAAGTCAGAGATTTCCCAGTTCCGAGTTTCCAGTCATTTTGAACGCGGCAGAAGATTTAAATATAAGGCAGCTTTGCTGGCTTGAACCTCTGTGTTATTTATTTTACCTCAATATTTTGGCAATAGGCTCATGCATTCAACATGTAATACTTATAACTGGAAATATTAGAAAATGTTATAAGTGGTTCAGTTGTATAGATACACAAATGCCTTTGAATATGTTGATATTGTCAAATCAACAAAACAAAAAAGAGCCTTCTGGCCATACAGCAAGGTAGGATAATAACAACAAACATCCAGAACTAGTCTAGGGGCTTGCTTACCTCGAGAGTCAGGCAAACACCTCTGAATCATATGCTAATTAGGTTTCGGATGATCAGTGAGGGTCAGTTGCTTGTTCTTCAGGGCAAAGAGTTCAATCACTGAGATTCACATAGGACCAATGCCCCAAAACGTCCACATAACTACAAAATGATGACTAAAATAATTACTACCATTGCTACGATAAAGCACTATGCTATTTTTAAAGAAGGTCTGAGTCCCGTTCTTCAAGATCCAGAAATATTTGATTGATGACAACAGTAAACTATTTAAAATAGTTCAAACTGAGTCCTTACCTGTTGATATGGTTCTCTGCTTGCTGCTACCCCCCTGAGCAGTGTCCCTGTCCTCCAGCTCATTCTTGATCCCCTTCAACACACACTGAGGGGCGGCAGGCTTAAAATTCATCCGAAAAGTGGACACGAAAGTCTTCTTGGGGCTCATGCTGGCCTTGTCCATCTTTGCCAGGTGAAAATGGCCAAATCTGAAGAGGCAACCATTCAATGTTAAGCAGACACGACAAGGTTTCCAATTCGCTGTCTGTCAACGACCCCTTTTTCGCCCTCTCCTCTTATTGGCTGTCTCCTTTTATTTCTTCTTGATTTCTCTCTCGCTCACACTCTTATCTCTTTCACTTTCCATCTCTCTGCAAAGCAATGTGTCAAACTCTCATATGTTCCCTTTGGTTCACAATTCACACCTCATCTGGCATTGCTTTCACACTGGCTACAGCCACTAGCTAGCTCTCTACCTCACCACAGGAAATCACTATGTTTATCAGGTTCAATTATATGGCTGGCCAGTGGCCCGCCCCCCCCCCCCCCCCCCCCCCACCCCCACAACACAACAGACAGAGAGAGAACATACTCACACACACACACACACACTCACGAACACACACAACAAAAACAAAGAGAGATACAGAGAGATAGAGAAAGAGAGACATGGAGAGAAATGAACAGAGAGAGTTCACCTACTTGGTTATGTCCTTCACCAAACACAGTCACCAAACGCCTCTGCTAAGCACACCTAGCCAACTGTCACAATAAATCACATACACGCAGAACACACACCACAAACAAAAAACAGCCTCGTCGTTCTCCTCTGTGGCATGTTTGTTTGGCAATCTCTACGCCACTAATGACATCACAGGAATCTAGGAGAGCAAGTAGGACAGCTTTTATATTTGTCTAACCCACTGTGTCAAACCACACTACAAATAATCATCTCCAATCTAGCTGAATGAATCTTACAGTTAGGGATTTCTCACAGAGATAGAATGTTGTGGATAGAATAGGTGATATACGTTCACTTGCATATGTTCACTTGCTTTTGGAAATCCCATGCAGGCTTGCTGTTTCTGAGAGTGTCTTGTTGTGTCTGTCATTCAAGGTGTGTTCCATGGTTCCAGGGTTTACAGCAGTTTCGCCAGATTGGGCGGTTTTACAAACAACTGGGAAGTTTTACAAGCATTTGTTTTGTCATTGGGCTGGCAAAAGTGTAACTTTTTTGTGCATTGGGCAGGAAAGTGTCAATAGTATCTGGCAACGCTGGTTCACAGTTGTAGTACAGAATGTCTCTCTGCCTGCTAGCTGTGGCCATTGCTAGGCCCATCTTCTCTCATGCATATGTAAAGGACTGTGTGAAGAAGCTGACTCGCCACTCTCACCATTGGAAGACACATTTTTTACTTCCCCTTATAAATGGTTTGGAGCGTTCATATTTTATATTTAGTTTATGTGACAAAACAAGCAGGTATAGTGTAGAGAATCATTGTACAATCAAAATTGCTCTGAAATATCTTTTACATAACCAAAAATATTTTATTTTCAGCTCTTTGAAGCTGGTGTACAAAACCGAAAGTATAAGCCAAAACTAAATTAAAGAACAGGGAGCATAGAAATACTGCCCATAGAAGAGATCTAACAATTTTTAGATGTTAAATGAGAATTACAGATCTATAACACACATTTCAATGTGAATTTGGTCAGCTTGCCCGAAAACATTTTGCCACTTTAATGTTTGGTCAAGTCACATTTTGGCCATTTCAGTTTCATATTTGAATGCGGTAATTTAGGTCTACCCATTTGCAATCCTCCAAGTCCATGTGATGTGCAGGTGCAAATGGACACTCGCTACACCGATGAGAAATATATTTCACCTTTCTTTGTAGTCCCATGTATGTCATTCATGTGTAATGGGAGCGTGCGCTGGTGCGCGGCTCATTAGTAATACGCCTACATTTTTCAGCCTGTTGACCTACAGAGCTATTATGAAGCGTATATTCCTTTATTAAGTGTTCCTGTTTTGAGATTGAGCCAGGAATGTTTAAAATGTCTACTTAGCCGGGATATGTACATTTGGGTGAATAGAGCTCCATGGGGTATGGTCATCTGTATATATGTACCTGTTTCAACAGTGTTCTTTAGTTATCCTCTAGCTCATGTATGTGAGCTATGTGGAGAGGCTGTCCATAGCCTGAAGGTACTGTATACCCCAACTTGCTGTAGTTGGTTTGGCAATGCAGGCCTGATTGAGTTTTAGGTTTTGATATCAGATTATCAAAACAAATTATATGAGAGTCAGATTCATGTCAGGCCCGCTGATTAGGCAGGATTAGGCGGCCGCCTGTGGCGGCAGATTGACGAGGGCGGCCTTTCCTGAGCTAAACTGACCCAACATGCACCTCCAACAACATGTAAAACCTCACAATTCAATTTCTCTCAACCAGAGGCATAAGGGATTTTTAGTTAGGTGAGTGTTGATGCCGCCCGGTGATAAGCAGTGCCCACTTTGTAAAAGGCAGGGGCGCCTCTCCAGGGCGCTGTCAGAGAAACACATCTCTGCGGCGCTCCACCAACGTTCTGTCAAAAACATTATCTAACGTAATTCATGTAGCAGATGGAGGATATGGTAGAAAGAGTATGTGGCCTTTTCTGTAGCCTACAGGCTGGAGATAAAATGTATGACAATGTAATGTATAAGGGCACAAGGCGAGAGCCAGATGCAGACACAGCGGGCAGATAGTTAGGAGTCTTAGATGTTTATTAATCCAAAAAGGGATAGGTAAGAGAATGGTCGTGTACAGGCAAAAGGTCAAAACCAGTTCAGAGTTCAGTAGGTACCGAAGGGCAGGCAGGCTCGAGGTCAGGGCAGGTGGGAATGGAGTCCAGAAAACAGGCAAGGGTCAAAACCGAGAGGATTAGCAAAGAGAAGAGGAAAAAGGAGTACAGGAAAAAACACGCTGGTTGACTTGACAAACATACAGGACAAACTTGCACAGAGAGACAGGAAACACAGGGATAAATACATTGGGGAAAATAAGTGACACCTGGAGGGGGTGGAGACAATCACAAGGACAGGTGAAACAGATCAGGGTGTGACAGTAATGAGACGGATACTTTTTAAATCATGCAGGTTTCTTCGATCAAATAGCCTAACCTAAATTGCGACCAATCAAATAAAAAAATGCATTGTTATGTTAACAACATATCCTAAAAACAGGACAGGTCAAAGTAAAATGGACAATATGGAATGGACAATCACAACTGTTGTCACCCCATTGTCATGATTAGTGGTTTCAAGTTTGTACCCGTCAGTTTTTGACAAGCTGATCATAGCGAAGAAGAAAATTCAAAACAAATGCAATCTGAAAAGCATAATAGAATATTGCACCATATCAAAGAAAAATAAATAACAATTTGCAAAACTGCCACATCCCACAAATTGAAATAAATGTAAAAAAGAAGGATGCTATTACACATTTGCATTTAAAGTATAACTTTTTTAATGTACATAAACGTATGTATATAAATGTATATAAAGTGCATATAAATGTAACAATTCAAAACGAATACAATCTGAACAACATAATAATAGAATATTGCACCATATCAAAGATAAATAAAAAACAATGATGCAAAACTGCGGCATCCCACTTTAAACATTAAACTGGTCCCTCTTCTCTCTCTTCTTTATTGCCATGTTATAACCAGCAGCATACAGCAATGCTGACCATATTTTGCTTTTATGAAAGATTTGCATTCAGAAATGCAAGCTGCCTCACTTTCGAGGGGCTGATGCGGTTTCTTCTCTCAGTAATTATTTGTCCCGTTTTCGAGAAGACCCTCATTGATGGAACGGATGTGGCCACTATGCAGAGTCTCCCTGTTATGACTTTAGTACGCCGTGGGTAGACAGAGGCCTTGTTCTTCCACCAGCTCAGAGGATCTGCAGATCTTTAGAGTAGGGGCTCCTCCATATAGGATCGGACCTCCATTATGGCATCTGCTGAGGGAATCCTTCGTACTGCATCCCCAGTTGCTCTCTCGTCAAACAGCATCCAAACAGCAGACGTTTGTGGCACTACTGCTGGTGCTTCTGCTCCATCTGATCCCTCTTCTTCCTGTTGCCCTGGTGCCTGAGCCAGCTGACTGCTGGGGCTGTCCCTCCCTGCTGCTGAGGTTATTATTTTAAGAACCTCATCAATCGCTCTGGCATCACTGAAGGCTAACTTCTTAAACCTGGGGTCAAGTGCAGCGGTTTCTGATAGCACGTGATTATATTCCATTCTGTGGAACTTTCTGTCCATTGATGAACATAGTGTCCATCAACTCTGTCACATGTCCTGTGGTTACGTTTGCTTCTCTCTGGCGGCTGTCTGTGATTCGATGCAGACCCTTACACAGGAGTATCATTTTTAAGGCTGTCACATAGCTGAAAAGAGAGAACAGTAACTTATTAGTTCAGGTTCATGTTTTGTCTACTGATACTACATTCTCATCTACTGCTCATATACATATATAATACTGGATTAAATAATGATGTAGTAATAACTGCTTACTGTACCTCTCTCCACTGATCTCCACAGTGACCTGCTCGAAGCGTTCCAGGACTCTGCACACCTCCTCCACCACCTCCCATTCCTCTTGGGTCAGAGCATCAACAGGTGCATTGACAATGGCCAGGGTAGAGATGATGGCATCCTTTGTCTCAAGAAACCGCTTCAACATATAAAATTTAGAATTCCACCTTGTAGTGCAGTTTTGTTTAGGCCTCAGCTCAGGCATCCCCATCTGGCGTTGTGTAGACTTTAGTTTTTCAGCACCTACTGTGCTCCTGTGGAAGTATTCCACAGCTGCTTTCACTTTGTCCACAGTGGGCTTCATCGCCTTCAGAGCATCTCTTATAATCAGGTTGATTGTGTGGGCAAGACATGGATGATGGGTCCATTTTAACATTTTCATGGCTTTGGTTATGTTAGCTGCATTGTCACTAACACAACAGACCACTTTTCCACCTACTTGCCATTCTCTGGCCACTCTCAACAGTTCCTCTGCCAAGTTCTCTGAGGTGTGTCTGTCACTGAACTCAAAGCAGTCCAGAAGACAGCTAGACATAAAAAAAAATCTTCAATAAAGTGACATGTAACCGACATGTAAGAAGTGGTTACCCTTGATGTCCAGCAGTCAGTGGTAAGGCAAACTGCAGTAGCTTTTTGGACTCTTTACCGCACTGAAGCCTGTGAGCTCTCGTACAGTTGTGGAATAAGTGATTTTGAAAGTGTTTTCCTGCTTGGAATTGTGTACATTGGATTTAGACTATTGCTATAATTTCTAAAATCTCTGTCCTCTACGATCGAAAATGGCTGGAAATCGGTGGCAATCATTTCAGCCAATGCAATATCAATTTGGCCTTGTTTTGCTGCAGACATAGACGTTTGGCATAAACTGGTCCATAGAACACTGCGTTGCTGTGGGTTGCGGAGTAGGCCTACTTGATTGAGTGGATACATCTGCCACGTGTGGAGGTGCTGGCTCCACCACTATCACTAGCAGGCCCGCTAGTTTCTCGAAGCTCCGCTACAGCTAGCTTCACAGTTAGGTGCACAGTTCGCATATGCCGGTGTAGGTTGTGCTTAGAACCGGCTTTATATGAGATTTTGTTATGGCAAATTCTACACTGTGCTGTAACATTATTGGATGCCTTATTAAAATGCTACTGTGCTTCCTACTCATTTTCCAGCTGTTGTTTTCCGTTACAGAATACGGACTCCAACAATGGAGGCAGCAGGAAAACAAAATATCTCCCAGATGGTCGACGATCCCCTGCTCGTCATCACCATGACAAGCTGGCACAACTGGGGATGGCTATGGAAGTGGTTCGTTGCCTCCCGGATAAATATTACGGAACCCCATCTAAATGCCGTGTCTTCCTACTTTAGTGCTCCCTCTACTTCACGCACCAGATGGGAGCCCCCACCACCGAGAGGTCCAAGTTTCCCACGGTTATTTCTCTGCTGATTGGGCGGGTGTTGGAATGGGCCACTGCTGTCTGGGAGAGGAGCTAGATTCATATGAGGGGTTCATGGCTCTGTTCAAATGCATCTTTGATCACCCGTAGGGCAGAGAGGGGGGTGAGCGCCTACTCCAATTACGGCAGGGGGACCAGACGGCCGCTGAGTACGCGCTTACCTTCCGGACAGTAGCAGCACAGGGCTCTACGCTAACTTTTTTCCCAAGGAGTACATGTGCTCCTAAATGAAAAAATGTATGAGCACACAAAGAAATGTAGGAGCACAGTGAAAACTGGAACCGAATTTATTAATTAACAAACAATTTATTACATACATATTTATACTGCATGTGTGAGTGTGTGCGCGTGTACTAAGGGACACATATCTGTGGAACAGCACATACCACCAAAATCACACATTGACCAAAGCCTACAAGACGCAAAGTATATCAGTTGTCCAGCTTCTTTTGTATGTTGGCCGTCTGGCACGCTTAGAGGTCAGCCAGCGGTCCACAGCAGGAGTGGGATCGAACTCCTCGACAGAAGGCCCCTCCAGGCTGATCCTCATCAGGTCTTCGGTGGTGGAGACCCCAAAGCAGCTTCATGGCGAATTCTTAATCCAGTTCTGCGCAGAGAAGCCTCGCTCACACTGGGCGGCTGAAATGGGCAGCACCAGCATAAGCTGCACCAACTCCAGTATGTTCTTGGGAAAATATATCTTTAAATTTCATTTAAACTCTTACCATTAACTTATCAAAACCAACCATAGGATACCATACATAACCACTCAGGACTGTTAGTCTACCTTGTAATCGTGCCTGTAGGGGTCCTTTGTCAACATGGTCTCCCACAAGCCACTGTAGGACTTGTCCTTGAAATTGAAGCTGACCAGGATTTTCAGCCCCTGCCAATCATCCTGGATTGCAGCCAGGTTGCACCCCGATCTGCAGGATTGAACAGCGCAAGTGAGTTTGCAAATACGCAAATATAACATTGTCTCATATGGCAATGCAGTGTCAAATACATTCTTAGCTCTCTAGAGGCTCCTTGAAATGCCTCATCAGGTCTGCCACACCATCATCGCCAAAGGTGAGAAGGCTGGCCTGGTCTTCTGGCCATGTGTCAGGGTTTAGCACTCTGAAAGACTCCACTGGGATCTGGACACCCTCATCTTTCAGCAAACCACCAAACCTGGCTTTGAAATCATCCACGCCGATGTTGATGGCCGCCTCAATGTGCTGCTTCAGCTGGGGATTGGTGAGGTCCGTGAAGCCTTTCAGATCCCCCTTCAGTGTTATTCCCTTTAACAGAAATAACACACACACAGAGACACACACACCAACACACTATGAAATGTCTGGCCATTTGTCTGTCTCCCATAAAAAAAATGTAAAGACTTCTCCACTGCATTTCCCTCCTTATCCTCAAATCGTTCTATTGGGCAACGAATACATTGATTCTCACACTGAGAATCTGTCTTAATCATCGATTTCTCTTGCATCCTAACAAGCTCTCATCCTAACACACCTGGAATCTCCTCTCATCACCCTGCTGCTGAGCAAGCATGGTCTGGATCTTCTCCAGCATGCCTCCTGCCTTTGCCCTAAGCGTTAGTGCGTCCAGTATGGTCACTGTCTTCCTCAACTCTGATGTGGCTTGGGGGAGGATCAGGTCATTTCTTTGCAGGGTGTGGCAAAGTGAGGATAGCTCTTTAAACATGTCTGAAAGAAAATGTCAGAATACACAAAAGAGTGCATTCTCCATTTCCCGCTTTACCTGTTAAGTAGTGAGTAAATAAACGGTCACCTGTCAATTACTTGATTCTTAAAGTTAATTTGAGTCTTTAACCTATTTTTTAAAACTAGTGTGGTATTACATTTCCTGTGTAAAACTGACCTTCTTTGCCCGCCCTTGAACTTCCACTGTTGTTGATGCTATGGCCAGGTGCTCCATGTGCTGCAGAACAACGGAGTACTGGCCTTCGTCAGTGGCAAGGTCCTTGTCTTGTCCATGCCGTAGGAACACTTTGAGGGCTCTGTGGACATGGGGGATCCAGCGAGTTCTCTTGACGCTAGGCGGTGTTCAAATATCCACACCGAGCTCTTGTCCGAGAACATAGAGGTCTCGTTTGGATTTTCCGCTGAAGTGATAAGTCTTCCATATCAGATTCAGAAGATCGTACACGACAGACGCCTTTGGCTCTTTCTTCTTGATGGTCAGTATTGCCAGCTCTAGTCTGTGAAAGTCAGAACAGAATCTTCCAAACAATTCACTGTCTCCTTCCCCCCCTGTCTCTTGTGCCAACAGAAAACAATAATTCTGTGGTATTTATCATTCCAGCACTTAGCGCTCGCACACAGACACACACACACACAGTATTGTTTAACATTCTCTGCTAGCAAATAAAACTAAATCATAGAGAATTTATTGGTTACAAACCTATGTGGCATACTGTCGATTGGGATTATATGTCCCCCTGCCTCTCTCTGCAGGTGGGCAATCCTTACCCCACGGTGGCCCATGTTTATGGAGGCACCATCTGCCCCGAAGGAGATGCACTTCTTCATCCATGACCCTTCATCCTCATCTGGGCAAACAGCACAAAATGTTTCCTTGGTGGCATCCAAAACACCTCGAATGACAACACAAAAAAAATATTATACAAAAGTACTTCTGACAAACTAAATTCTCTCCATTATGAATAATGATTCAACTTTACACAAGAATAAAGCCTATAAAGAGGAACAACTTACCAATGGCATGAGAGTGCTCAAGGGTCTGTTGTCCGACCAGGAGATTGACTGGCTTCCCATCCTCCAACAAGCGTACGTAGACAATCTCGCATTCGGTGTTGGATATATCAGTGTCTTTGTCTATTAGAACGGCAATACACTTTGCGGCTTTCAGCTTCGCTGACAGGCTCTCTCTCATTACGTCAGCAATTTGACCGATCATCTCTGTACATCTTACATCATTGTCGTATGTGGGATTAATGTCAACTCCGTTTTTGTGGTGGAGTCTGATAAGCGGCCCAAATTTTATGATTCGCAAGGAAGGATGCAATGAAGTATGCAATGTTTATCTTTATTTTCAGCTGCCTCCTCTTCTCCTCCTCAGACAGCAGCACTTGCCTCCTCAAGGATTCTGACACCGTGCCTGATGGTTTCTCCTGTCTCAACAGGTACAGATCTCTGCGCTGGATATGCCGCCGCGAGATGTTATGTTTCGCTACGCTATCTCTTTTCAGATGTGGGTTTCCTGACACGAAGGACGAGTTGTCCGCCTGTTTCTGCCCTCTACAACATTTGCAGAACATGACGGTATTTTCGAACTCTAGCCATGGGAATATTTTGAGCCAATTCGCATTGAATTTATATGTTCTCCCTCCACCGGCTACAGTGGACGTTGAAGTGACAGCGGGTGTCACGGTAGCGTCGCTAATGTTGTTCTCAGCATCCCTAACGTTAGCCGCCATGTCAACGTTAGCCGCCTCAGGTAAACCTTGTGAAGAGGCTTCATTAGTTGAACCTTGCGAATCCCCCTCGCCGGATTCCTCTTTCTCCTCGTCTCTTTTTCGCTTAAAATAAAATTGAATGGGCTTCATTTTTAACGATGTCTGCACGTTAACTTATAGCCTATACAGATACTATTTTCCAGTGTTGTTCACCTTTCTCTCTCTGACTGGACTGCGTCATCACAGAAAACTCTACTGTGGTTGGCACATGCCGCTTGTGGAATATGGGACTTGTAGTTTTAAACAATTAGCAGCGGGGGAAAAATTGATTACGGTAGGTTGTAATCTTTAATCGCACACTGTGCTCGTAAATAATTTTCCGGTTCGCACATTTAGGGGCAAATGCAAGTGAAATACTTGCACTGTAGAGCCCTGCAGTATCCAGCAGACAGATGGAACGAGCCTGCACTTTATACGCTATTCAGAAGAGGTCGAGAACCTCTCCTTGGACCTCTTGTGATCCTCTTGTGATGGCCATCCGTCTGGATAACCTACTTCAGGAGCGTCAGTACTCTCCTCGCTTCTCTCCCTCCCTCAGTGAACACTCGATCAGAGCCTGAACCCATGGAGGTGGGGGTCACACACTTCCACGTGGCGGAGCGACGCAGACAGCTAGGGCGCTGTCTGTATTGTGGTCAAGGAGGGCTCCAGCGGTGTCCGGCACTTCCTAATCCGGGATCCACAAGAGCAGAGGGACGGTCACGTGATCTTCCACCTCTTGGGGCAGGAGTGAGTATTCCATCTTCATCACTTTCTGCAAAGCTTTTTTTGGTGTCTATATCACACTAGTTGACTGTCCCTAATGTACTGTGTCTATAGCGTTAGTGGATTCTGGTGCCGCGGGGAACTTTATTCACTAGACCCTTGCCTCTCTTAATTCTTAGGGCTAGGCGTCCCGTCAGCGGGACACCTGTCGACAACTTCCGATGAAATTGGAGGGCACGCAATTCAAATAAATAATCATACAAATTATGGATATTAAACATTTAGGTACATACAAGTGTCTTATACCGGTTAAAAGCTTAGTCTTGTTCATCTAACGGCATTGTCCGATTTTATAATAGGCTTTACAGCAAAAGCACACCATGCGATTGTTTGAGGACGGCTCCCCACATAAAAATATTTTTCAACCAGCACAAGCTTTATGAAATAACAAATAGCGATAAAATATTGACTTACTTTTTGAACATCTTCCTCTGATTTGCAATCCAAAGGGTCCCAGCTACAACATGCGTGGTCATTTTGTTAGATAAAATCCTTCTTTATATCCCAAAAAGTCTGTTTAGTTGGCGCCATCGATTTGAGTAATCCACTCATTCAACATGCAGAGAAAGGAATCTAAAAAGCGACCGCTAAACTTTGTTAAAACAAGTCAAAATATGTTTCTATGTAATCCTCAGGTACCCTAAACTGTAATTAAACTATAATATTTCATACGGAAAGAAGTATGTTCAATAGAAAAGCAAAATAAGCAGGTGCGCGTCCTCTTCATTGCACACTGACTGCCAGTACCAAAACTCTAAATTCTTCCTTGTTTGGAAAGAAACAAGCCTGAAACCTTGAACAAAGACTGTTGACATCTAGTGGAAGCCATAGGAATTTCAATCTGGGAGCTGGAATATGACCCATAGCTTTCAATAGTTTTTTTCCGGTTGGTTTTTCTTTGGATTTTCTCCTACAGTCTCATGCATTATTTCTACAAACTTCAAAGGGTTTTCTATCCAATGGTACCAATTATATGCATATCAAGGCTTCTGGGCCTGAGTAACAGGCAGTTTACTTTGGGCACGTCAGTCAGACAGGAAGTGGAGGAAAGTAGACCTCATACCCGCTCTCCTCTCCTTTCCCGGTTCAAGCCCTCGATAATCGGCCACTAGGATCCAGAACCATCACCCAACCACTCACCCTCACTGTGGAGTCCATTCATCAGGAGAACATCTCCTTCATCACCAGTTCACTAGATCATCCTTGGCCTCTTGGCTTCAACGCCATAAACCCACCATCTCATGGTCAATGATGAGAATCGCAGACTTGTCATCCGAATGCCGGAGGACCTGCTTCCCCATCTGCTGTGGTTCCACGTCAGTTGAGAGTCCTGTGGTTGCCCTCCAGCCAAACATCCCGGAGGAATATCAGGATCTGAGGGAGGTATTCTCCAACACCCGTGCCACCTGTCTTCCTCCTCATCGCCCCTGGGTCTGTACCATCAACCTGCTGGCAGGGTCTGCGCTTCCGCTGAAACCCAGGCCACGGAGGATTACATCCAAGCGGTGCTCCAACAAGGTTTCATCCACACGTCTACTTCTGTGTCGGCTGGTTTCTTGTTCGTGGCCAAGAAGGATGGAGGGTTACATCCATGTATTGATTACAGAGGACTCGATAAAATCACCACGAAGTACCGTTAACCTCTCCCGTTGGTGCCGGCAGCCATTGAACAGCACTGCGGGGCCCGGTTCTTTACCAAACTGGCCCTGCGGAGTGCATACAATCTCATCCGCATCTGGGAGGGGGATGAATGGAAGACTGCGTTTAGCATGATGTCTGGCATTTGGCTTAGCCAATGCTCCGTCAGTGTTCCAGGCATTCATTAACGAGGTGTTCAGAGACATGCTCGGACGCCAGGTGGTCGTGTATATCGATCCTGGAGGATCACATCACTCACGTTCGAGCAGTCCTGGAACGCCTCCTGGCTAACCACGTGTTCGTCAAGGCTGAGAGTGACACTTTCATCTGAAGGCTGTCTCCTTAGGCTACCAAATCAGCCCGCAGGGAGTGAGGAGGGATACAAGAAGGTAGATGCCAACTTCTACCTCCATTTCATTAGGAATTTCAGCTCCGTCACCGCCTCTCTCCTCAAGGGTGGTCCCCGTAGGTTAGTGTGGATCCCAGCAGCTAAAGAGACCTTACGTCTACTCTAGGGACGTTTCACCTCCACCCCATTGCTCAAACCCAGATCCCACAATATCGTTTGTGGTGGATGTGGACGCTTCAGGGGTGAGCGTGGGGGCAATTCTGTCTCAGAAATTGTATCCAAGTGCATATTACTCTAACTGTCCCCTGCAGAGAGGAATTACGACTTCGGTGATTGAGAGCTCTTGGCAGTGAAGTTGTCATTAAAGGAATGGATACACTGGCTGGATCGCACCAAGAAACCATTCGTCATCCTCACCGACCATTGGAACCTGGAGAATATGCGGACAGCGAGGAGGCTGAATCCTCGCCAAGCAAGGTGAGCCATTTTCTTCAAGGTTTGACTCCCTCTGACCTATTGCCCAGGTTAAAAAAACACCAATGCCGATGTCCCATCTCTACGATTCAGGAGAGGGTACTGTCCAGAATTCACCTATAATCCCATCCTCCCGAGTCGCAGCTCCTGTGGTCTGGGATGTAGATGTGGACGTTCGCCAGGCTTTGGAGAGGGAGCCCGCACCCACTAACTGTCCTCCTGAGCACATCTACAGTTGAAGTCAGAAGTTTACATACACCTTAGCCAAATACATTTAAACTCAGTTTTTCACAATTCCTGACATTTAATCCTAGTAAGAATTCCCTGTCTTAGGTCAGTTAGGATCACCACTTTATTTTAAGAATGTGAAATGTCAGAATAATAGTAGAGAACGATTTATTTCAGATTATATTTCTTTCATCACATTCCCAGTGGGTCAGAAGTTTACATACACTCTTGGGTCAAACGTTTCGGGTAGTCTTCAACAAGCTTCCCACAATAAATTGGGTGATTTCTGGCCCATTCCTCCTGACAGAGCTGGTGTAACTGAGTCAGGTTTGTAGGCCTCCTTGCTCACACACGCTTTTTCAGTTCTGCCCACACATTTTCTACAGGATTGAGGTCAGGGCTTTGTGATGGCCACTTGTGATGGCCACTTTACTTTGTCCTTAAGCCATTTTGCCACAACTTTGGAAGTATACTTGGGGTCATTGTATATTTGGAAGAACCATTTACAACCAAGCTTTAACTTCCTGACTGATGTCTTGAGATGTTGCTTCAATATATCCACATCATTTTCCTCCTCATGATGCCTTCTATTTTGGGAAGTGCACCAGTCCCTCCTGCAGCAAAGCACCCCCACAACATGATGCTGCCACCCCCGTGCTTCACGGATGGTGTTCTTCGGCTTGCAAGCATCCCCCTTTTTCCTCCAAACATAACAATGGTCATTATGGCCAAACAGTTCTAGTTTTGTTTCATCAGACTAGAGGACATTTCTCCAAAAGTACGATATTTGTCCCCATGTGCAGTTGCAAACCGTAGTCTGGCTTTTTTATGGCGGTTTTGGAGCAGTGGCTTCTTCCTTGCTGAGCGGCCTTTCAGGTTATGTCGATATAGGACTCGTTTGACTGTGGATATAGATACTTTTGTACCTGTTTCCTCCAGCATCTTCACAAGGGACTTTGCTCTTCTGGGATTGATTTGCACTTCTCGCACCAAAGTGCGTTCATCTCTAGGAGACAGAACACGTCTCCTTCCTGAGCGGTATGACGGCTGCGTGGTCCCATGGTGTTTATACTTGCGTACTATTGTTTGTACAGATGAACGTGGCACTTTCAGGTGTTTGGAAAATGCTCCCAAGGATGAGCCAGACTTGTGGAGGTCTACAATAAAATAAAATAAATTCTGAGGTCTTGGTTGATTTAAAAAAATATATATTAAAAAACAGGGTTCCCATGATGTCAAGCAAAGAGGCACTGAATTTGAAGGTAGGCCTTGAAATATATCCAGAGCTACCCCTCCAATTGACTCAAATTATATCAATTAGCCTATCAGAAGCTTCTGAAGCCATTGCATCATTTTCTGGAATTTTCCAAGCTGTTTAATAGCACAGTCAACTTAGTGTATGTGAACTTCTGACCCACTGGAATTGTGATACAGTGAAATAATCTGTCTGTAAACAATTGTTGGAAAAATTACTTGTGTCATGCACAAAGTAGCTGTCCTAACCGACTTGCCAAAACTATAGTTTGTTAACAAGAAATTTGTGCAGTGGTTGAAAAACGAGTTTTAATGACTCCAACCTAAGTGTATGTAGACTTCAACTGTACGTTCCCACTGGGATAAGGGATCGGTTGCTGACCTGGGCACACACAGCTATCGTTGCTGGACATCCAGGTATTTCTCGCAATACCTTACCTCTGAAAAGTATTGGTGGCCCACCTTGGCACAGGATGTCACTCGCTACGGCAACACCTGTTCCGCTCCAGCAGGGAAACTCCTTCCCGTGCCTCAACGTCTGTAACGGCAGTCGTAATCCTCCTCCTCGGACGAGGAGAGGCGAGACGGATCGGACCAATACGCAGAGTGGCTAGTTTCCATAGTGATTTAATAATTAACAAAAACAATATGCGATACAAAATAACTACCATGACAGTCCTGTGTGGCGGAACACTGACACAAGAACAAACACCCACAAAACACACGTGAAACCCCGGCTGCCTTAGTATGATTCTCAATCAGGGACAACGATTGACAGCTGCCTCTGATTGAGAATCATACCAGGCCGAAAACAAAACCCCAACATAGAAAATCACACATAGACAGCCCACCCCAACTCACGCCCTGACCAACTAAATAAATACAAGAAAAAGGAAAAACAGGTCAGGAACGTGACAACGTCTCTGGTCCCATCTTTCCATTGTCTTTGTTACTGATCTCCCCTCTGACAGTTTCACCACCATTTTGGTGGTTGTGGATAGATATTTTAAATCCTGTCGTTTTAATCCCTCTTTCTGGTCTCCCTACTGCTCTCCAGGTCACTGAGGCACTATTCCAGCAGGTCTACTGGCATTATGGCTTTCTGGAGGACATCGTCTCCGACCGTGGACACCAATTCACATAATGGGTATTGAGAGCCTTTATGGAAAAGCTGGGGGTCACGGTCATCCTCACTTCCGGGTATAGGCCTCAGTCCAACGGGCAGGTGGTAAGGATGAACCAGGAGCTGGGGAGGTTCCTGAGGAGTCACTGTCAGGACCGGCAGGGAGAGTACCACCCTGGGGATCGTGTCTGACTCTCTACCAAGAACCTCCCACTCCGCCTGCCCTGCAAGAAGCTGAGCCCCTGGGTTTGTGGGGCCGTTCACGGTACTCCGGAGGGTCAACGAGGTGATGTATAGGTTACAGCTTCCCAGTGACTACTGTATCTCCCTTCTCAGGCTAGTGGTTCCTGGTCCCCTAGCTGATGCTGTCCCCCACAGCACCCCTCCGCACCCTTTGGACATCGGGGGGTCCAGCCTATGCCATCAGATCTCTACTGGACTCCCGACGTCATGGGGGTCGGCTCCAGTACCTGGTGTACTGGGAGGTGTATGGCCCAGAGGAGCGTTGTTGGGTTCCAGTGGAGGACGTTCTGGATCCCAACATTTGTGATTTCCATTACCGACCGGGCCGTCCCTCTGGTCGCCGTGCAATCGGGGGGGGGGGGGGGGGGGGGGGGGGTTGTGTACTGTCACGTCTACTCCCGCTCCTCCCCTCCAGCGTTCGACGTTGCCGGTATACTAACCACCGGTCCTGGGATCAATCATCACGGTACACCTGGACTCCATTACCTCACTTACCTCCACTTTATGTGGCACTCCATTAGGTTCTTTCCCAAGTCAGTATTGTTCCTGTGTTTATACTGTTATGTTTCGTTCCATGTTTAATTCAACGTTTCACCTGCACCTCGACTCTCAGCGTCTCCGTTACACTTACAACCCAGTAAGCACGAGCTGATGTCTTTCTTTTGGTCCAGACCAGACATCTTTTTTTTGTTTTACAAATGGTAGGCTTACCACATAGATGGGCATTCATAAAATTTTTTGGTGTAGTTCAGACTGGCCTTGATTTCCATTTCCATTGACATTGGTTTTTGGTCCGCACCAAATCTGAACCAATCATAGACATCTGTTTGCTTCAAGTTTTGTACGGTCTGGACCAGCCTTGATTTGGCCCAAATATAGATAAATAGAAAATACATAATTTATAGACTTTTTTATTTTCTATTTTCATTCAGAACCAAAAATGTGCCTGATTTCAACATCCGGAAAATACTTATTATAGACATCTTTTCAAAGTAATTTTGCTTACTGAAATTATTCCAGTTTTGCGGGGTGGTATTTTTTGTCTCTCCTAGGGTGGCAGAACAGCAAGGACCGGCCCTGGTCTGATTATCAATGTAAATATGTTGTAGATGTTGTGTAAATATTCTGACTTACTACAACTTAACCTGGAACCACTTTTACACTTAATAAAATGAACTCTATGTAGCACTTGATCCTGCTGCCTCCTGATACTACTCCAACAAACAGTCCCTACTGGTGTTTATCAGTTGGAGAACCCCATAGCATTAAAATACTGAGGGAGTGGTAATTTGCATTTCATTGGGAGTCACTAGGTCAAATATGTGATACTGCAGGTATAGGCTCATTTTTACTGGATACCTCATAGTATCAATCTCTTTATAAACTTTGTTCTCTCCAACCAGCAGTCAATGAATTATTTGAATTTATTTGGAGAAAAAAAAGTGAACCTCTACAATGATCGGTAATAGTTACCATAGTTACTCATGGAATAATGTTGTCAACAACTTTTAAATAAATAATGGCGGGTTGGAATTTACAGTAATAACAAAATCATCATGCATTATTACAAATGGATTAAAGAGCAACGAGAGGACAAGAAAGAAAAATAGCATGACACTGGGCTACACACTTAAAGAGTTGGTGAGGCTGGTGGTAAAGTTCAGAAGCATCTGAAATGGTTTTGCAGGCAAGCCATGTGGGCTAGTGAAGAAGCATGGTGATTGATGGGCCATGAGAAGGCTGTGTGAGTTAAATCATTTCAAGATCGCCACGCGTGTTACTCTTTGATCTCTTGTGAAGAAAAGTTAGTACACCATGAAATCAGGAAGATAGAACGGTTTTGAAAGCCATGATGTGTTTTCAGTGTCACTAAATGGATTGAAACTACACAGTAGGCAAAAGGTTGCAATGACATCTTCATGGTCAAGTTGAATACTGATTGTTAGAGGATATTTTGTCTGACTTTTTAGCAACCACAACATATTTCTTCATCTGGTTTTAACCTGGATATCTGACGAGACCATAGTATGACATCTTGATATTATCACAAAAAAATATTCTCAAAAGCTGGAGAGAGGATTCAGCATGGCCTATCCATAATGTAGAATTGGAAATCCTATGGTTATTTAGAATTGATTTATTAATTTATTGAGAAAAGATGCACTGAGTACAAACCAGGGGATTCCACTTGTTTCCAATGGATGGAATACACACAATACAGACAAAATAATGATTCTAACCTGATCTATTCTATGGACCTCATTGGTTGCGTTTACACAGGATGCCCAAATCTGATGTTTGGACCAATTATTGTTAAAAGATCTGATTGGTCATCAAAAGACCAATAATAATTGGGCAAAAGATCAGAATTGGGCTGCCTGTGAAAACGCAGCCATAGAGATCATGGTAATTGTCAGAATTACATAAAGGGGATAAAATCAGCATTCAAAGCCCCACGCCTTCCTGGTTCTACACACTAATCGTTATCAGAAGGAAATCGCTCAGTTTTGACGAATTCCTAGGAATTCCAAACAGGAAAAGCACAGATGGGGAAGCTCAATGTTTTTTTTTCTCTGAGTGTGTATTCCAAATATGTTAACGATTCTTCATCCTGTTTCCACACGTTCCATATACATATTTCAGTGGGACAGGGACCTTGAAATTCCTCAACAAGCATGTAAAGTGCAAAGCTGTACCTAGACACTGATCTTGGGTCAATTTTGCATTTCCCCCACTAATGGTTAAGGTTAAGTTGGGGGAGGGGAAGCTGATCCTAGATCTGTATCTAGTGGAATCTTCACCCCGGAGCCAACAAGCATCAATGTTTCTGAGAGTGAGGCTATTGCCATTAAAAAGACGCTGAAAAGACGTCACGTTAAAAAAAATCATTTTCAGTTCTAAGTGAAAGTTGAAAATACAGATTTTACGTATGTTGAAAAGATGACATTTAAAAACATGTATTTGTCTGACATTGAAGACAAGTTCATTTTCAGTTCTAAGTGAAAGTTGAAAAGTCATCATATAGGAACGTTGAAAATAAGTCTTTTTTGGTCGTTATTTCTACGGCTACATTTCAACCATACATAATTTCACTTACATCTATATGTACATTGAAAAGCCATTATGTTACATTCATACATTTTATTTTCAAATAAAATATACAATTAGAGTAAAATGGAGAACAGTTATTATTGCTACCATATGTCACTTGCACTTACCTTAGCCTTTTCAAAAGCTTTAGAATTGGCAGTGAACATGTTCTTGTTCTGACACCACCAACTGAACTCTAACTTCTCAGTAAGGCTTACAGAAACATTTTGCTTCCTACACTCTAAAAAGAAAAAGGTTCCTGGAGTGTCCTTTAGGGGTTCTTCAAATTAAAACTGTGGGAGTGCATGACTGTGATATGTAGTTGTTTAGCTACCTTAGTTGTATGCACTGTAAGTGGCTCTGGATAAGTGTCTGCTAAATGACCAAATTGTAAATGTAAAAATGAATACTTGCAAAGCACCCTGGGTATTATTCCAATGAGCTCTGCCCCCAAACCAGACCAAATTTGGCAGGTCCGGATTAACCTGTAGCACGGGTAAAAGAAATGCCTGAAACTAAATTACCCACATTCTGGTCAAATGTCGGGGAAGGTTCTCTTCTGCACTGTTCAACCAATCCAGTAAATGTGGAGGAGGAGTTAAGATGGAGTGTCGCCTTGTTACTATTCAGGATGGAAACAACTTCAGAAAGCAAGATAGCAAGCGTGCCATAGCTAGCTGCTGGCCAGATATTAGCTAGCGTTATCTAGCATTAATGGAATCTCCGCAAAAGACGACATCAGCAAAATTGGTATGTGGTGTCTGTTGACTTTGTGTCAAGAATTTCCTCTCAAAGAAAAACAGGCAATATTATATCAAGTTATATCTTTCATCTTTTCACACATCCAAAAGCGGAAGTCGTTTCATAGTCTCTCTTCCTTTTCCACTGAAAACCATATGTACTGGACCAATTTCGAACCAATCATAGTCTATGTTTGGGCTAAATAAAGACTGTTGATTTCAAAGTCTGTAGACATTGAAGTCAAGGCCATGGCGGACGGAACAAACATAAACCAATAGTCAATGTCCGTGGATGTCCTGCAGCAGTCAGTGCTCACTGGGGTATATCATTTGGCCAAATCAAAAAAAAAATTGGGACCAAACCTAGGCCGGTCCAGACCAGACTAAAAATCTAAGTCTGTGGACTTTGAAATCAAGGCTCGGGCGGACGAAACAAATATCAACCACTAATGCTCACTGGGGGTACGTCATTGTCTTTTTGTCTATCAAAAGTAGGCTATAACTCAAGTCAACTATTGTCTGATGAGTTCCATTTTTGAAAAGACAGAATGTTAGGCCAGGGTTTCCCAAACTCTGTCCTCGAGACCCCAAGGGGTGCATGTTTTGGTTTTTGCCCTAAAACCACACAGCTGGTTGAAATGCTCAAAGCTTGACGATTAGTTGATTATTTGAATCAACTGTGTAGTGCTAGGGCTAAAACCAAAACGTGCACCCTTTGGGGTCCCGAGGACCGAGTTTGGGAAACCCTGCTTTAGGCGATAGTAGGATAGCGCCCTCCTCTTCGGAAGTGACTTAGTTTTATCACGACCACTTCATTCGAGACACAGGTCCTTTTAAGTCAACATTGAGGGAAAGGACAGAAGTGGAATTTGTGATTTTAGGTCATAAGTCATTGACAAGTTGCCAACCATTACACAAACCCCTCCCAAACCAAACATGAAGCTCAAACTCTTTAAGGAATGAGCCAGTGAAAAATTGTGGGACCGTGAGGTCTGATTTGAGATGTTTATGTTAAAGGGTGCCATGATAATCCATCATTTGAAGACTGTGAGAACTAAAAATGCTTCTATTCTAGTTTGGTTTGCGAAGTATAGGATATGTTAGACTTGTGAGAGAGCCAGTATCCACAATAATCCTTTTTATCTTGTCACTGTGTCGTGCCTGAATTCCAATGTCAGGCAAATTAGTACATGTAGATATGTTAAGTACAGTCAGGTCCAAAATAATGTCAACCTTGATAAAGATGAGCAAAAAAGACTGTATAAAATAAACAATACAAATACTGAACCCTATTGTATGAAGAAAAAAAAAATCGAATCATATTATTTTATACTAATACAACTACTAATAAGTAAAAAAACACATTTAAAAAAAGATAGGGGTCAAAATGATTGGCACTCCTGTTATCAATACTCCGGCGCCCTCAGCACTGTGCCTTTTTCTAAAATGTTTTATGAGATTGGTGAACACGTTTTGTGGGATCTTAGACTATTCCTCCATACAGCATCTTTCCAGAACATTGATATCCTCTGTCTGCGCTTATAGACTGCCTTCTTCAATTGTATTAATTTATTTTAGACAGTCTTTTTTGCTCATCTAGGCAACCTGCCAAAATGACTACAGACCCGTAGCACTCATGTCCGTAGCCATGAAGTGCTTTAAAAGGCTGGTATTGGCTCACATAGACACCATTATCCCAGAAACCCTAGACCCACTCCAATTTGCATACTGCCCAAACAGATCCACAGATGATGCAATCTCTATTGCACTCCACACTGCCCTTTTCCACCTGGACAAAAGGAACACTTATGTGAGAATGCTATTCATTGACTACAGCTCAGCGTTCAACACCATAGTACCCTCAAAGCTCATCACTAAGCTAAGGATTCTGGGACTAAACACCTCCCTCTGCAATTGGATACTGGACTTCCTAACGGGCCACTCCCAGGTGGTGAAGGTAGGTAGCAACACATCTGCCACGCTGATCCTCAACATTGGAGCCCCCCAGGGGTGCGTGCTCAGTCCCCTCCTGTACTCCCTGTTCACCCACAACTGCATGGCCAGGCACGACTCCAACACCATCATTAAGTTTTCAGACGACACAACAGTGTCACAGACAACGACGAGACAGCCTATAGGGAGGAGGTCAGGGACCTAGCCGGGTGGTGCCAGAATAACAACCTATCCCTCAACGCAACCAAGACTAAGGAGATGATTGTGGACTACAGGAAAAGGAGGACCGAGCACGCCCCCATTCTCATCGACGGGGCTGTAGTGGAGCAGGTTGAGAGCTTCAAGTTCCTTGGTGTCCACATTGCCAACAAACTAACATGGTCCAAGCACACCAAGACAGTCGTGAAGAGGGCACGACAAAGCCTATTCCCCCTCAGGAAACTAATAAGATTTGGCATGGGTCTTGAGATCCTCAAAAGGTTCTACAGCTGCAACGTCGAGAGCATCCTGACCGGTTGCATCACTGCCTGGTACGGCAATTGTTCAGCCTTCGACCGCAAGGCACTACAGAGGGTAGTGCGTACGGCCCAGTACATCACTGGGGCTAAGCTGCCTGCCATCCGGGACCTCTACACCAGGCGGTGTCAGAGGAAGGCCCTAAAAATTGTCAAAAACCCCAGCCACCCCAGTCAAAGATTGTTCTCTCTGCTACCGCATGGCAAGCGTTACCGGAGTGCCAAGTCTAGGACAAAAAGGCTTCTCAACAGTTTTTACTCCCAAGCCATAAGACTCCTGAACAGGTAATCAAATGGCTACCCCAACCCCTCTTTTTTACGCTGCTGTTACTCTCTGTTGATCATATATGCATAGTCACTTTAACTATACATTCATGTACACATGCACATACTACCTCAATTGGCACGACCAACCAGTGCTCCCGCACATTGGCTAACCGGGCTGTCTGCATTGTGTCCAGCCAACCCCTCTTTACGCTACTGCTACTCTCTGTTCATCATATATGCATAGTCACTTTAACCATATCTACATGTACATACTACCTCAATCAGCCTGACTAACCGGTGTCTGTATGTAGCCTCGCTACTGTTTTTCACTGTCTTTTTACTGTTGTTTTTATTTCTTTACTTACCTATTGTTCACCCAACACCTTTTTTGCACTATTGGTTAGTAAGCATTTCACTGTAAGGTGAAACATTTTTGATTTGATCTTTATCACGGGTAGCAATCATTTTGGATCTGATGGTATGTTATCTTATACTCACACACGCATGAACACACAGATATGTACTGGCTCATGTAAAATAATACAACTGTGAAAAGTACTTCTGGAAAATGGTTTAAAAATCTTGTCACCCAATTCAAAAAAAGTCACATTGAAATATACATTTCAGCAATTGATGCAGTGCTCATTAGTCAGTCATAAGTACTATTGTATGTACTCATTATACTGTAAGTCACTTTGGAGAAAAGTGTTGACTAAATGGTATATACACTATATATATATATATAGTATATATACAAAAATATGTGGACACCCCTTCAAATTAGTGGATTCTGATATTTCAACCACACCCATTGCTGACAGGTGTATAAAATTGAGCACACCGCCATGCAATCTCCATAAACAAACATTTGCAGTAGAATGGCCTTACTGTAGGGCTCAGTGACTTTCAACGTGGCACCGTCATAGTATGCCACCTTTCCAACAAGTCAGTTCGTCAAATGTTCGCCTTGCTAGAGCTTCCCCGGTCAACTGTAAGTGCTGTTATTGTGAAGTGGAAATGTCTAGGAGCAACAACGGCTCAGCCACGAAGTGGTAGGCCACAAAAGCTCACAGAACAGGACCACCAAGTGCTGAAGCGCATAGCTCGTAAAAATCATCTGTCCTCAGTTGCAACACTCGCTACCGAGTTCCAAACTGCCTCTGGAAGCAACGTCAGCACAAGAACTGTTCGTCGGGAGCTTCATGAAATGCATTTCCATGGCTGGGCAGCCACACACAAGCCTAAGATCACCATGCGCAATGCCAAGCATCTGCTGGCGTGGTGTTAAGCTCGCCGCCATTGGACTCTGGAGCAGTGGAAACGAGTTCTCTGGAGTGATGAATCACGCTTCACCATCGAGCAGTCCGACAGACAAATCTGGGTTAGGCCAATGCCAGAATAACACTACCTACCTGAATGTACAGTTGATGTCGGAAGTTTACATACACCTTAGCAAAATACATTTAAACTCGGTTTTTCACAATTCCTGACATTTAATCTTAGTAAAAATTCCCTCTTAGGTCAGTTAGGATCACCACTTTATTTTAAGAATGTGAAATGTCAGAATAATAGTAGAGAGAATTATTTATTTCAGCTTTTATTTTTTTTCGTCACAATCCCAGTGGGTCAGAAGTTTACATACACTCAATTAGTATTTGGTAGCATTGCCTTTAAATTGTTTAACTTGTCAAACGTTTCAGGTAGCCTTCCACAAGCTTCCCACAATAAGTTGGGTGAATTTTGGCCCATTCCTCCTGACAGAGCTGGTGTAACTGAGTCAAGTTCGTAGGCCTCCTTGCTCGCACACGCTTTTTCAGTTCTGCCCACAAATTTTCTATAGGATTGAGGTCAGGGCTTTGTGATGGCCACTCCAAGAACCTTGACTTTGTTGTCAATTTTGTAAGTCATTTTGCCACAACTTTGGAAGTATGCTTGGGGTCATTATCCATTTGGAAGACGCATTTGCGACCAAGCTTTAACTTTCTGACTGATGTCTTGAGATGTTGCTTCAATATATCCACATAATTTTCCTCCTCATGATGCCATCTATTTTGTGAAGTGCACCAGTCTCTCCTGCAGCAAAGCACCCCCACAACATGATGCTGCCATTATGGCCAAACAGTTCTATTTTTGTTTCATCAGACCAGAGGACATTTCTCCAAAAAGTACAATCTTTGTCCCCATGTGCAATTGCAAACCGAAGTCTGGCTTTTTTATGACGGTTTTGGAGCAGTGGCTTCTACCTTGCTGAGCGGCCTTTCAGGTTATGTCAATATAGGACTCGTTTTACTGTGGATATAGATACTTTTGTACCTGTTTCCTCCAACATCTTCACAAGGTCCTTTGCTGTTGTTCCGGGATTGATTTGCACTTTTCGCACCAAAGTACGTTCATCTCTAGGAGACAGAACGCGTCTCCTTCCTGAGCGGTATGATGGCTGCGTGGTCCGATGGTGTTTATATTTGCGTACTATTGTTTGTACAGATGAACGTTGTACCTTCAGTCGTTTGGAAATTGCTTCCAAGGATGAACCAGACTTGTGGAGGTCTTCAATTATTTTTCTGAGGTCTTGGCTGATTTCTTTTCGTTTACCCATGATGTCAAGCAAAGAGGCACTGAGTTTGGAGGTAGTCCTTGAAATACATCCACAGGTACGCCTCCAAATGACTCAAATTATGTCAATTAGGCTATCAGAAGCTTCTAAAGCCATGACATCAGTTTTGGGAATTTTCCAAGCTGTTTAAAGGCACAGTCAACTTAGTGTATGTAAACTTCTGACACACTGGAATTGTGAAACAGTGAATGATAAGTGAAATAATCTGTCTATAAACAATTGTTGAAAAAATTACTTGTGTCATGCACAAAGTAGATGTCCTAACCGACTTCCAAAACTATAATTTGTTAACAAGAAATTTGTGGAGTGGTTGAAAAATTAGTTTTAATGACTCCAACCTAAGTGTACGTAAACTTCCGACTTCAACTGTATAGTGCCAACTGTAGAATTTATTGGAGGAGGAATATGGGTCAGGGGCTGTTTTTCATGGTTCGGGCTAGACCCCTTAGTACCATTGAAGGGAAATCTTAACGCTATAGCATACAAGTACATTCTAGACGATTGTGTGCTTCCAAATTTGTGGCAACAGTTTGGGGAAGACCCTTTCCTGTTTCAGCATGACAATGCCCTCGTGCACAAAGCGAAGTCCATACAGAAATGGTTTGTCGTGGTCGGTGTGGAAGATCTTCCCTGGCCTGCACAGAGCCCTGACCTCAACCCCATTCAACACCTTTGGGAGGAATTGGAATACCGACTGCGAGCAAGGCCTAATCGCGCAACATCAGTGCCAACTCCATATTAATGCCCATGATTTTGGAATGAGATGTTCGACGAGAAGGTTTCCACATTCTTTTAGTCATGTAGTGTATTAAGAATACAATGAAATGGCCTCTCGAGTGGCACAGCGGTCTAAGAAACTGCATTGCAGTGATGCGGCGTCACTACAGCCTGGGGTCATTACCGGGTTGTAACCAGGAGTCCCATAGGGCAGCGTCGTCCGGGTTAGGGGAAGGTTTGGCCACGGGGGCTTTACTTGGTTCATCGCTCTCTAGCAACTCCTTGTGGTGGGCCAGGCGCCTGCAGGCCTACTTCCGGTTGTCAGTTGAACAGTGTTTCCTCCGACACATTGTTGCGGCTGGCTTCCGGGTTAAGCGAGCGGATGTTAAGAGGCGCGGTTTGGTGAGTCATGTTTCAGAGGACGCATGATTTCAACCTTCGCCTCTCCCGAGCCCGTTGGGGAGTTTCAGCGATGAGACAAGATCGTAATCACGAAATTGGGGAGGAAAAGATGGCTAAAAAATGTTTATAAAAAATAATAGGATGTAGTACAAAATCTACACATTTCTTGCTTTTAATTGGAAATTATCCATACTCCCTCCATACTCCCTGCTCCCTAATATTGTTGTGGCAGCAGAGGCAAGTTGTGCCTCTCTTCCAGCAGGTCGCGGGGCTGCAGCATGTTGCGGCAGCCACTCCAGCTCCAGCTGTAGGTGGAGAATGTGTCAGAGAAGGCATTGTGGCCCAGAGAGCTGTGGTAGCTCTGCAGCGAGCCCCAGGAGTCCCAGGTGTCCCGCTGCTTGTACTGGCTCAGCGTCTCCAGGTAGGTGTTCAAGCCCTCTTTGGACTGGGGTGAGAGAGGGATGGAGGGAGGAGAGTGAGGGAGGGAGCGAAGGAGATAGATAAATATATATAGAGATAAAGAGAAATAGAGGGATACAGAGATGGAGGAGAGAGAGAGGGAAGTAGAGAGTAACTCACTTTAAATCAGGCCTTTCCAAGCAGAGATATTGTTTGTACAGTAGCCCTACATTGTAGTCACACGTATTACATAGCACATTGTTACATAAAAATGGCAGGGATGGAGAGAAGAGAGAGGCATCTTTGCTGAGAAGATTTGGAATAGATGGAAGGGGGAGACAGAGACAGGAGGAAAGACGGGAAGACTCAAACATGGCCATTTCTAACTGAAATACTGCAAAGGTATTGACTAAAATGGCAAATGCATGATGTTCTTGTTATAGTGTGAGCTGGAGCACCTTGCGGTGTATTTGGTTGATGTTGTCATAGGTGAGACGTTCTCGGTCCTTCACTTGCAGGTCCACCTTGATCTTGACCGGAGTGATCATGGACTTAGTCTCCTTTCCTGGGTACTTGATTGATAACTGTGGGAGGGACGGAAGGAAGTGGAGAGAGTGAGTGAGTGAGTGAGTGAGTGAGTGAGTGAGTGAGTGAGTGAGTGAGTGAGTGAGTGAGTGAGTGAGTGAGTGAGTGAGTGAGTGAGTGAGTGAGTGAGTGAGTGAGTGAGTGTGTGAGTGAGTGAGTGAGTGTGAGTGAGAGTGAGTGAGAGTGAGTGAGAGTGAGTGTGAGTGTGAGTGTGAGTGTGAGTGTGAGTGTGAGTGTGAGTGTGAGTGTGAGTGTGAGTGTGAGTGTGAGTGTGAGTGTGAGTGTGAGTGTGAGTGTGAGTGTGAGTGTGAGAGTGAGAGAGAGAGAGAGAGAGAGAGAGAGAGAGAGATGAGTAACCCACAATCTCCTCCCTATAGGCTGTGTCATTGTCATCGGTGATTAGGCCTACCAGCATCGTGTCGTCGGCAAACTTAATGATGGTGTTGGAGTCTTGCGCGGCCACAGAGTAGTGGGTGAACAGGGAGTACAGGGGGGGACTAAGCACGCACCCCTGAATGGCCCCCGTGTTGAGGGTCAGCATGGCGAATGTGTTGTTGCCTACCCTACCCGGGGCGGCCCGTCATGAAGTCCAGGATCCAGTTGCAGAGGGAGGTGTTCAGTCCCAAGGACCTTAGCTTAGTGATGAGCTTCGAGGGCACTATGGTGTTGAATGCTGAGCTGTAGTCAATGAACAGCATTCTCACATAGGGACTATGGTGGTTTGCTGAAACATGTAGGTATTACAGACTGAAAATGTCAATGAAGTCACTTGCCAGCTGGTTAGCGCATGCTCTTAGTATGCGTCCTGCTAATCCATCTGGCTCTACGGCCTTGTGAATGTTAACCTGTTTAAAAGGTCTTACTCACATCGGCTAAGGAGAGCATGATTCCACATTCGTCCGGAACAGCTGGTGCTCTTATGCGTGGTTCACTGTTGCTTGCCTCGAAGCGAGCATAGAAGGCATTTAGCTCGTCTAGTAGGCTCGTGTCACTGGGTAGCTCGTGTTTGGGTTTCCCTTTGTAATCCGTGATAGTTTGCAAGCCCTGACAAGCGTCAGACCGGTGTAGTAGGATTGGATCTTAGTCCTGTAGTGATACTTTTTGATGGTTCGTCGGAGGGTGTAGCGGGATTTCTTATAAGCGTTTGGATTAGTGTCCCACTTCTTGAAAATGGCAGCTCAAGCCTTTAGCTCAGTGCAGATGTTGACTGTAATCCATGGCTTCTGGTTGGAATATGTATGTCCGGTCTCTGTGGGGACAATGTCGTCAATGCACTTAATTAAGCCGATGACTCATGCGGTAAACTCCTCAATGCCATTGGATGAATCTCAGAACATTTTCCAGCAAAACAGTCCTGTAGAGTAGCATCCGCTTCATCGGACCACTTCCTAATTGAGTGTGTCACTGGTACTTCCTGTTTGTTCTTGCTTGTAAGCAGGAATCAGGAGCATAGAGTTAT
The DNA here is from genome assembly GCF_029448725.1 of Salvelinus fontinalis. Lineage (NCBI taxonomy): Eukaryota > Metazoa > Chordata > Actinopteri > Salmoniformes > Salmonidae > Salvelinus > Salvelinus fontinalis. The sequence goes on along the minus strand of NC_074665.1, from coordinate 44,189,264 downwards.
GGTCAGATTTGCCAAATAGAGGGCGAGGGAGAGCGTTGTATGTGTCTCTTTGTGGAGTAAATGTGATCTAGAGTTTTTTTCCCCCGCTAGTTGCATAGGTGACACGCTGGTAGAAACAAGGTAAAACGGATTTCAGTTTTCCTGCATTAATATCACCGGCCACTAGAAGTGCTACCTCTGGAGGAGTATTTTCTTGTTGGCTTATGGTCCTATATAGCTCGTTGAGTGCGGTCTTAGTGCCAGCATCGGTTTGTGGTGGTAAATAGACAGCTACGAAAAATATTGATGAAAACTCTCTTGGTAAATAGTATGGTCTACACAGTGTATCATAAGGTATTCTAACTCAGGTGAGCAGAATTTCGAGACTTCCTTAATATTAGAGATTGCACACCAGCTGTTGTTAACAAAGAGACACGCCCTTGAGTTTACGAGACGCTGCCGTTCTGTCCTGCTGATGCATAGAAAAAATACTGTTGAATTTACATAAACCATGTCCTCGTTTAGCCACGACTCTGTGAAGCATAGGATATTACAGTTCTTCAGGTCCCGTTGGTAGGATAGTCTCGAACGGAGCTCGTCTGGTTTGTTCTTCAGTCGTACATTCGCCAATAGAACAGAGGGTAGAGGAGGTTTATTTAATCACTGCCGTAGTTTCGTCAGGGTGCCCCCACGTCGGCTTTTATATTGCCGTCTTTTCATATTTGGGGAAAATGTACTAAACTTCCCCTGCTATTATCCTTGTATTTTTAGATTCATAAATAGGGATAATAATTCATGAATTGCTGATTCAGAACTGAATTAAGATAAGAAGCCAGGGAAGACAACATCTAGATAAAGTTTGGTTACATAAATTAAAAAAGCTGTATACTTGACAATATTCAACACAGCATGCAATACAGCGGTGATCCAGATGCATTTTCAGTCAATTCAGGTCGTTATTGTAAAATATAATTGATTTATTCTCAATGACTTACCTGGCTAAATAAAGGCGCAAGTAAATAAAATAAAGTAAACCGAATTGGCTGAATTTACTGAATTGAAATGGAATTGTCTCCAACCCTTCTGTCATTTTAGCTCATACCTGTCTGATGCGCTCCTCGATCTCCACGGTCTTCCAGGTCTTGGCAGAGGGGACACTTCCCTGTGTCGCTACCCGCTTGCCCACCATGACCTTTGACTTGACGTTCAGGCTGGGCCGCTTAGAATATGGGCTGGTACTGGGAGCTGAGAGAGTCACACACACAACGCAGTGACTCGGATTCAATTCAATTCAGTAATCCAATGTTGCCAAAGAAGACAAAGGTTTGGGGTCACTTAGAAATGTGTTTGTTTTTGAAAGAAAAGCTAATTTTTTGTCCATTGAAATATCACAATTTTGATCAGAAATACATTGTAGACATTGTTAACGTTGTAAATGACTATTGTAGCTGGAATATCTACACAGGTATACAGAGGCCCATTATTAGCAACCATCACTCATGTGTTCCAATGACACGTTGAGTAAGCTAATCCAACTTTATCATTTTAAAAGGCTAATTGATAATTAGAAAACCCTTTTGCAATTATGTTAGCACAGCTGAAAACTGTTGTTTTGATTAAAGAAGCAATAAAACTGGCCTTCTTAAGACTAGTTGAGTATCTGGAGCATCCTCATTTGTGGGTTCAATTACAGGCTCAAAATGGCCAGAAACAAAGCACTTTCTTCTGAAACTCGTCAGCATATTCTTGTTCTGAGAAATTAAGGCTATTCCATGTGAGAAATTGCCAAAAAACTGAAGATCTCGTACAGCGCTGTGTACTACTCCCTTCACAGAACAGCATAAACTGGCTCTAACCAGAATAGAAGGAGGAGTGGGAGGCCCCGGTGCACAACTGAGCAAGAGGACAAGTACATTAGAATGTCTAGTTTGAGAAACAGACGCTTCACAAGTCCTCAACTGGCAGCTTCGTTAAATTGTACCCGCAAAAAAACAGTCTCAACGTCAACAGTGAAGAGGCGACTCCGGGATGCTGGCCTTCTAGGCAAATAACCTCTGTCCAGTGTCTTAATCTTTTCTTTTTATTGGCCAGTCTGAGATATGGATTTTTCTTTGCAACTCTGCCTAGAAGGCCAGCATCCCGGAGTCGCCTCTTCACTGTTGAAGAGGCAACTCTTGACATTAACAATGTCTACACTGTATTTCTGATCAATTTAATGATATTCTAATAGACAAAATAATTTGCTTTTCTTTCAAAAACAAGGAAATGTCTAAGTGACCCCAAACTTTTGAACGGTAGTGTACAGTGTAAAATTGAAAGATAGGTAAGGAGCACAGGAGGTTGCTGAAAGGAGGACGGCTCATAATAATGGTGGAACGGAGAAAATGGAAGGGCTTCAAACACATGGAAACTATGTGTTTGATGTAGTTGATTCCGCTCCAGCCATTACCACGAGCCCGTCCTCCCCAATTAAGGTGCCACCAACCTCCTGTGCTTAGGAGGGGAAGTAATATACACAAAATTAAACCAGGAACTGAAATTATGTAGTTTAGATGTGTTTCTCAAACACTGGTCAAACGTTGATGTTCAGACGTTACACAGACATTGCCCATACGTTGCTCACCGTTGGGTTTGATGTACTTCATCAGCTGCTTGGGCTGCAGGCCCACCAGATGGGCCCCCTTGGCGTAGTAGGTGATCACATGACCCCTGCTCTTGTTCTGATGCGGCGCCACCCGCAACACATGACGCAGCGACTTCTTATGGTAATACCTGGGTGGAGACAGAAAGACTCAAAGAACGAGAACTTAAGCTGACAACATTTTATTTTTGGGGCTTTGTTCTTCATATTTTGTCATGAGCAACAGTTTACTCAAATGATTTACTCTAATATTTATTCTCATAATAAACCTCACAATTCCTGGGACCTCCCAAGGGGCGCAGCTGTGTAAGGCACTACATTGCAGTGCTTGAGGCGTCACTACAGATCCCAGGCTGTGTCACAACCGGCCGTGACCGGGAGTCCCATAGGGCGGCGCAAAATTGTCCCAACGTTGTATGGATTAGGGGAGGGTTTGGCCAGGGGGGCTTTACTTGCCTCATCACGCTCTAGCGACTCCTTGTGGCATGCCGGGCGCCTGCAGGCTGACTCTGGTCGTCAGTTGAACAGTGTTTCCTCCGACACATTGGTGCGGCTGGCTTCCGGGTTAAGTGGGTGGGTGTTAAGGAGGGCGGTTTGGCGGGTCATGTTTCGGAGGACACATGACTCGACCTTCGCATCTCCTGAGCCTGTTGAGGAGTTGCAGCGAAGAGACAAGATAGTAATTGGATCGTAATTGGATATCACGAAATTGGGGAGAAAAGGGGGCTATATCTTTTTTTAAATATATATAAAAAATTCAAAAAAGAATCTTGCATACATGTTGTGCCTGACCAGAGGTACTGCTAGTGTATATTTTCAGAGAGGGAGCGTTTGTATTTTACCGAACTATCTCCCCAGTGGCACTGCTGGGAATGAGGCCCGCATTCAGCATCTGATTCAAGGCTTTGTAGAATACAGAGTCTGACTGATCCACACTCTGAGATGGGTCAGGGGATTCCGCTACAGGGAGAGAGAGGGAGAGAAAGGAGAGAGAGAGAGAGGGGGGAGGTTTGATGGAGAGGGAAAGGGGAAGAACAGAGGGTGACAATGGAGAGGGATAGAAAGGGAGAGATTGAGGGAGGAGGAGTAGAGGGAGCAGTTGGCACCTGTTTCATGGCTTGAAAAAATAATGTAATTGTGAACATGTGCATGCCATCTAAAATCTGTCAAAACACACTTTTCTCTCTTACAGGCTTTTTACCTTTTATACACCTGGCGAACTTCTGGCTGTCTGTCATCACACACAGAAAGTCTTGAAAACCTACCTCACCATCTCCTAGAAACAAATCACATTTTAATTATTGTTCCTTACAATAAAATTACAGATAGCTTTCATATGTTCTACTAGGGATGGGCATTTGAAAGAACGTCTGTGTTGGAGTACTCTCATCAAAATCATTTTGAGTAATCAAGTTAATGCATGTTAGCGTGAAACGGGGCTGATGGCAAAAAAGTATCCCATTGGATCTTCCAATTAAGCCTGTGGTTGTTCTGATACACAACTGAAAATGTAATTTAACATAATTACTGCACTTGACATACTCCACACACATTTAAAAGTTTGAAATGTTCTCTGTGCTTATACATTTTACCTGATAAATAGCTGCATTTGTACATTTTGAGTACTTGTTAATAAGTAATTGAGTACAAACCTTGAATCGACTATTCACACCCACCCCATATTCTACCCGTCTTTGATTTCACAAACATCTGAAAGGCTAGTTTGGAGTTAATTTTTAGTTCCTAAATACATTTAAAATGTATTGGAAGCAGGTTATAAAGGCTTTTCACATTCAGTGGAACATGTTAGAATTGCAAACGAAATGTTTTCATCTTGTGAAACTTCCAATAGCGTAATTTCTTGATCCTGCATTGGGATACATTGCATGTGTATGTCCTTGTGAGTGACCTCACCGTCATAGTCGGCCCTATGTAGGGCAGCCTCAGTCTGCTCGGGGCTGAGTCTCATGTTTACTGTGTCCAATAGGGAGGAGAGACCCACTACGTCGATGGAGCCATGACTATCGGTGGCAAACAGCTCAAAGACAGCCTGGAACGCTATGGGATAGGATAGAACAGGAAAGGATTAACGTGATTGTCCCCGAGGAGAAAATAAAAACTCCTTCTGGTTGAAAATGGCTGGTTTGTACACTGATGGAGGTCCTATGATCAAAACTTAAGCTTGAGATCCCTTAAATACACCATTTTTCAAATTGTATTATTTTTCTCTTTGTGCTACTGGAATTAACTAACCTTCTTTTCATTTCAAATTCTTCGACAGGCATGCATAGCGATTGACACTCATTTAAAGTATAGAAATTATTGTGTTTGTCTTTTTTCATTATTGGTGTCACAAGGTAATGTCACGTCACCTTCAACTTGAGCGTCCGACAGTGGCTCCTCTGCAACCATGGTTGCCAAGTCCTTGAGCTGACCCACACCGCTGTTGGTCAGAGCCATGGTGTGACATTGGTAAGAAGGGACATTGTCATCAAACAGTTCTAAAATTCAAAAACTTCTTTATATTCAATAATACTGACTCAGCATTGTTGGCATACTTGCTCAATTAATGTCTTCTAGATTCCTCGCCTCGTCTCCTTGTCAAAACGCCTTGGAGGAGAAGGTGCGAGAGGAGGTACCTTGGACCTTCTCCTCCAATACAATTGACAAGGAGGTGAGGAAATAGGATGTGAAAATTGCGGAAAGACAAATTGAGGTAAGAGATGTAGTTTCAAAATCTTGGAATGATAAAACAGACTGCACTTTACACTAAGTGTACAAAACATTAAGGACACCGTCCTAATATTTTGTTCCCCCCCAGAAACTCCAGAAAGTTGAGTGAAATTCAGTCTCGTGCTTTTCTATGCGGGCTGATATTTCTTCAGCGCTGCAGCTTAGAGGGAACATTGATGCTGGCCCATGTTGACTCCAATGCTTCCCACAGTTGTGTCAAGTTGGCTGGATGTCCTTTGGGTAGTGGACCATTCTTGATACACACAGGAAACTGTTGAGTGTGAAAACCCCAGCAGAGTTGCAGTTCTTGACACAAACCGGTGTACCTGGCACCTACTACCATACCCCGTTCAAAGGCACTTAAATATTTTGTCTTGCCTATTCACCCTTTGAATGGCACACATACACAATCCATGTCTCAAGGCTTAAAAATCCTTCTTTAACATGTCTCCTCAACTTCATCTACACTGATTGAAGTGGATTGACATTGATAAGGGATCATAGCTTTCACCTGGATTCACCTGGTCAGTCTGTCATGAAAGGAGCAGGTGTCCTTAATGTTTTGTACGATCCATTAGGGGGGGTAGGCCTAGTAGCATATAATGCTTGTCTGATTCATGTTGTTCTGATCAAAAATCTGAAGAAGAAAACAATGCGTACTCACAGAGAATCTAGGACTTCCTTCAAGTCTGAGGTTATCCCGTTGGGTTCCATGTGTCTGCTGCCCTGACCCACAGGCTTTTGGGTGCCCTAGAAATACAAGTGATAGGTGAATTATTTAGGAAACGTTTTTTTATGAAAAATGTTGTAATTATTATTATATCAATAACCTATCTTTGTCTTACTTTTTACTTTTTCACCGATATAATAAAAAGGCTAAATAGTAGGAAATGTATGTTACTAGCCTAACCTTCATCCCGCCTGCTGGGGTCTCTCTCATTGTGACAGGTATGGGATTGTCCATGCTTCTCAGATAAACTCACATAGGGTGTTGACCCTGCAGGAAGGACAATTGGAGAGTTTTAGTGCAGTGATGGGAGTATAAAATGACATCAAAACCATGATGTCACAACCAGACCTACATCATAGAGGTCCTATTAAATGATGTATTCTTGATCCTAATTCTATTACATTAAAAAATACGTTCAGAATAAGCTTACCATCTAAAATGAAAACGCTGAAATAAACGCTGAAATTACCCCATTGGTTACTTATAGGCCTTCTAAAGTTAACGATCAGAATTGCCCATTTTGTGTTCTCACGTTTAGAGTAAAAGGAATTGTTTCCAACATCAGTTCCCAAAGCAACTCTTATAGAAACGATCGATGGGACTCAGGTTCTCACAGCCATTTCATTGGCACTCATTTTGGGGGCACACGTGTCATGGGTTACCTATGACGTACGCATCAGTGACGTTTCTTATTTATTCGACAAGTTGTAGAAATCCCAATGACTCTGTCTCGCACCTGCCGTTTGATCTTGAACATATATTTTCTCAACAACAACAAAAAGTGTTACAAAAGCATAATACTGTATCTAATGTAGGTTCATTGTCCTGTCATGATAAAAGTCATTTTTTATAAAAACATTTTTTTTAACTAGGCTATAACACTTCATCGCTGTAGAACAAGTATCTCAGAGACCATTGCATAAACCTTGTTCAATACCATTCATCAGATGCGTAATTTGTTTAGGTCTGGCTCACAATTTCAGAAAAGGGGAATAGGATAATTCTCTATATTCAGTGGAGACATCACCATTTTCATCCTTTGTTGGCCGCTTATGCCCTTACATTTGGAATAATAATTTAGCCTACGGGGTAAGACTGCCTGAAATGAGACGCTTTCAATAGGCTATTTATTTTTACATTTCAGTTATTGATCAGAATTGAATAACCTTTTTTTGTGTCACCAAAATTATAAGAATAGGCTGCATTAAGTTCCTTTTCATTTTCTTCAATATGTTGTTCTGGGTAAGTAGAAAAGTATATTTGATTTTACAGTCTGTATATCAGAAGAATTGTGTATATAGCCTACCATTAGTCTTTACCGTTAATCTTAATAAAGCTGGTGAAAATTTTCTAATAACTCACCAAAATAAGTATTGAGAAATAATGCATTTACTGTATATATATGTAAGCCTATGTGTTATGGCATGAAGGATATATCATTTTACAGAGCACATTGCAAGGGCTAAATGGCAGATTATTATGCCAAGGTAATTGCTCATTCATTGTAACAAAATGTCGCCTATACGTTTTATGATCCACTCTATTTAAAATAAAAAATAGGATATAATAGGATAGGATAGGATATTTTGATATGATGATATGTCTTCAATATTGTCTTGCCAGAACTGAACGAAATGTATTGACTTTCATCACATCTTTCTTTTTTTGAGGGTCAAAATATTAATATAGGCCTACACTCAACTATACTTAGACTTGTGTCTCAAATCACTTTTAAATGTTTTAATACAACATCTATTTGCAATAATACTCACAGCTTTATTTCTAGGTGTCTGGCATTGCCTTTATTGCCATTGGGTCAATGTCGCTCACGACATACACAGAGATAGCGACTTTCACGGGTAGTGCCCTGTCCCGCACCTCCATGTTTCTTATTGCAGAGGGCATCGTTGTAGTGGGCATCACCGTCTCGGTCATCTCCTTCCTTGGGTGCTTCGGGGCGCGGACCGACAGTCGCTCCCTTCGGGCCTCAGTGAGTAACATCCAATTCATTAGACCTACTGCATTTTTTGCCCTGTAACCCATGTTAGCATTATAGCCCCTTAAAGGTCCAGTGCAGTCAAACTTGATTTTCCTGTGTTGTATATTGTATATTCCAGTGTATATTTCCACGCAATGAGGTTGGATTAATACTTTGGAATTGTGAAAATTATGATAATGCCGTTTTAGTGTAAGAGCTGTTAGAAAATACCTCGTAAAATTTCAGCCTGTTTTGGTGGGAGGGACTTTTGGCCTTTCACGATGACATCACCATGTGGTAAATTAGTTAATTGACCAATAAGAAAAAAAGTTCCAAACCTCTCTACCCATAACAGCAAATGTTCAGTTTCCCCTCCACAGTCAAACCCATCCCAGACAGCAAAATTCTTGATTGGGAAATAGCTTTTGCTAAGAAGCTATTTATTTTTTTTTTTTTTTTTACTACTTTAATTGAAAGCAATCACAGTATGGTACTTAATTGTTACCCAGAAATAAATTGAGATATAGATTTAAAAAAAGGCTGCATTGGACCGTTAAAGCTTATTCTTTTGAATGCCATGAGTGCAGGCTGAATCAGGTTGGAATTAACGCCTTCACACCTTGTGGTCACCAGGACCAGAATTAAAGAAAGCCCCATGAGCTTGCAATACTTAGAAATACTTTGCAATAACACATTTTCTTTGCTCTGCCATTTAATAATGCATTTCACTGAGATCCTTGTCATGATCCTGACCATAGAGATTGTAGCAGGGATTTCCCTGTATGTCCTTCGAAGTAAGGTGAGACATGTCAATTGTGTGTTGTATTTTGCAAATGCTTTTCAGTATTGAAGATAAATATTTCACAATAAACAGCAGTGCTTCTCGAGTTCCCATGCATTTTGTTGGGCAGAAAGCTACGCCCCTCTGCCTATAGTGGGGAAACGATGAGCTCTTTTGGTGAATGTGCTGTATAATTGCAAATGTAATTAATTATGTCCTATACTGCCCTCTGCAGGTGGATGAGATAATCAAAAGAAAGCACGCTCCGTGATCTCAGAGTACAGCGTGAAGAACAGACCTGTCATAGATGATGTTCAGGATGAGGTGACCCAGTTACCCCAGCTTTATTCAACTATTGACATTGGCTTGACCTGTGTGTGTGTGTGTGTGTGTGTGTGTGTGTGTGTGTGTGTGTGTGTGTGTGTGTGTGTGTGTGTCTCTGTGTCTGTTTGCACGTGTGTGTGTGTGTACTTCATATGTTGCCCTGTATGTTACTCTGTTGCAGTTCCACTGCTGTGGTGCAGAGAACTACATAAACTGGTTCCGCAGTAAGGGCTGGGGCAACAGAAGCTCAGTACCAGACTCATGCTGCCTGGTGGAGTATGATTTCTGTGGCCACGTCATCAGTAAAACCACTGTATAACTGAAGGTCAGCAAACACATACACATACACAAACACACACACACACACACACACACACACACACACACACAGACACAGACACAGACACAGACACACACACACACACACAAATACACACAAATGCATGTCCCTTTACAAATAGACAGACTACACACATGTGCAGAACACACACACACACACACACACACACACACACACACACACACACACACACACACACACACACACACACACACACACACACACACACACACAGAGAGAGAACGAGAGAGCCATCATTGTGTCATCATATTGATTGATGATAGTGACTGTATGATCCGTAGGGTTGTGTCCAAACCATCAGACAATACCCGGGGTGCTGCCTGTATTGGTCTGGGGGTTGTGGAGGTAAACAAATGGCAATCTGTCCATCATGTTCTATTTTGACAGGATAAGACATGCATTATTGTGTCACATTCACACAAACATGAGGCATATGTAGAACGTGTGTGTCAATACATTCACAGCTAACTGACTCATTTGTTGTGTCCTTTAGGTCTTTGGAGCCTTGCTTGGGATGTGTCTATTTCAAGACTTGAGACGAAGAAGCTACGAAAAAATGTACTTAAAAATTATACTATCATGACAAATTCCACACACCTGCTACTGTTAGTAAGATGTTGATACTGTGTTTGCTTGGTGTGCTTTCTGGCCACATGTATTTTACCCTGTCATTGGAAATTTTAACCTGTCTTGAAATGTATTATTTGTTTAGGAATAAAGTTTATTTGATGATGTCATGCTTTATTTTTGTTTATTTACAGCCAACAACATAAACATAAGATGCCTAAAATACTGACCTATGAGTGTCAAAAATGAACTGCAACTCCCAGAAACCCTTACAGGAAATAAGTCCGTCTAGAATTTGCGTCTGATTCAGAACGAACTGAAGCGTTAATTCCGAGGTTGAGGCACGAGTGGAAGCATGCATTGTAACGTTTTACGAAAGTGTCTTGATAGGGAATGATAACCTTACTCATCAAAGCTACACGTCAAAGTAAAGGTAAAATATGTTGATATTATTGTGTCGTTTGTGCTGATGCAAGCTGAAACTATTTTCACTGTTGCCTCGTTCTTAGAATAAAGCTAGTTAACTAGCTAGCTAGCACTCGAAACCCTTTTTCTTATGCAGAAGGTTGGTGGCACCTTAATTGGGGAGGACGGGCTCGAGGTAATGGCTGGCGCGAAATAGGTGGAATGGTATCAAATACATCAAATACATTGGTTTCCATGTTTGATTCCATTCCAGCCATTATTATGGGCCGTCCTCCCCTCAGCAGCCTCCACTGGGAAGCTAGGGTTTTCAGCCGTTACATTCGCCTGCATTTGGCTCCACATAAACTACAATTCCGACGCTGTGTTTTTACGTTTAGAAAAGTAAATCTTCGCTTTCATATGCTGATATGCCTCATATCAGCGAGAAAATATTTCTAATAAAAATAGTTACTGTAGCAGTTTTGAACAGATACTCATGCCTTGTGTTCTTCCAGTTGACGAACTACATTAGCTCTCCAGTTATGCTTACACACAGGTGTTCAGAGCAGTTAGATAACTAATTAGCACATGTGGCTACCTATGTCTTCCATCTGTCTAAAGTAAACAAGCAATGTAACATGGAGATATGGCAGTGTGGGAACAGTAAAACTAACCTTACAAAGGTGTGTAGTAATTTAACCTTTTTTAATTTAATTTAATAATTTCTTGCTGATATGAAAGATGTTCCTTATGTTTCCAAAAATGTATGTATTGGAAATTCTAATCCAATAATGAGAGACAAGGTCAATCACCAATCGGGATATGACTTTATTCAAAACGTATTAATAAGGAAAGCATAGAGTAAGGAATTGCTTCTATAATAATGAGGCTGGTTGTCTCAACACTCCCAAGTGTTGTGGCGAGCAACTCTGACGTACAAAGAATACAAATATATTTTATAGTAAAGATAAGATCTTTTTTATTTATTTATTTTTATAAATTTTTATAAATGTTTATCCCCTTTTCACCCCAATTTGTGGTATCCAATCGCTAGTAATTACTATCTTGTCTCATCGCTACAACTCCCGTACGGGCTCGGGAGAGACGAAGGTCGAGGAGCGCGATGAGACAAGGATATCCCTACCGGCCAAAACCCTCCCTAACCCGGACGACGCTAGGCCAATTGTGCGTCGCCCCACGGACCTCCCGGTCGCAGTCGGCTGCGACAGAGCCAGGGCGTGAACCCAGAGACTCTGGTGGCGCAGCTAGCACTGCGATGCAGTGCCCTAGACCACTGCGCCACCCGGGAGGCCAAGATAAGCTCTTTTAGTCTACATGAAAAACAGATGTATGGAATGTGTCACAAGGTGAAACTTGATATATAAGAAAGGAGTATCCCGGAGCCAGATAGCATTTGCTATGAAGACTGTTGTTATTGTTCAGAGTTTGACCCCTAAGACGAGGCTCTGATTACCCTATTACTTCATAACACAAACACCAACTCATTCTATGGCATAAATCCAATTGTCAACTCCAGATACTCCTATCTCAAGTAAAACCCCTTCTTGACCACACGCCTGGACAAGCTCACTGAGGGGAGTGAGCCTCTAGGTCATACACTATCCCAGGATAGGTGCAACATCCGAGATGACATACAATGGTTCGAGACACTACCCCACACATCTTGTCTCAAACCTTATCTCCCCCAAGGCCGAAGGAGGGAGTGACTGGTGCACAGACATTGTGGAGACAAGTAATTGGTTCCCTATTAATTACACCATCCCTTTACATGGTTTGAAATAGTTAGGCACATTCACATATGAAGACAATGTTCCCTCTCCATCTCTGTATGATATTCTGCATAGCACCAGGGACATGTGATAGACAAGCCTGACTTCTCCCCTCTGGGCCCCAGGTGACTGAGTGCAACTGCTAACACCAGAGTCCGAAGGGATACATTCTAATAACCAGTTCAACCGTTTAATTATATGAGCATATGTAGTTAAGACATCTTAATTATCTATGTTACTTAACTAATTCTGATTCTTCCTCCACATGTACTGCCAGTAATCCGTGTTAATGTTTAGAGCAAGCTCCAAGGCTCTTAACAAAACTCCTCCGGTCAGAAGATACTATTGTCAATAGGCGCTTAAGCAGTTAGCATCTATGAATGGGGTAGCTAGCTAGCTAACATGCTAACTACATCTGAATCTAGGCTAGACTAATCAAATGTATCTATCTTTATACAGCTAGCAAGCTGACCTTCTGCAGCAGACACTTGTGTAGGTTAAGTTTGTATGTTAGATTTCTCACTCTCTGGTGACTAACTAAATCAGAAATACTCTAAAAAGGAATGTCTTAGTTACTAGCTACATTCAAACACAGTCCAACTCTTTGTCATTCTAACTTACTTTCCAGATAAGTTATTTTGCCGTTTGCAAAGCAACATGTCTGAGGAATTACTACAGAGAGTGAGAGACCTGGAAGGAGAGGTGGGGAGACTGAAAGCACAGCTGAGAGAGAAGGTCAAGGAAGGAACTGGGGATGAGATGGCGGTGTCAACTAACTCTGATGGAAAGAAGGATACCAGCAAGCCTGATGCTGGTGGCAGGAAAAAGGGCAAAAGAGGGAGTCGGGACCGACCGTTTGATTTCTCTGCCCATCCTCGGCGCCATGTTGCGCTACGCTTAGCCTACCTGGGCTGGGCCTATCAGGGCTTTGCTGTCCAGGAGAACACAGACAACACTGTGGAAGCCCGGCTCTTCGAGGCTCTTCTGAAGACTCGACTGATCCAGGATCGCCAGAGTTCTAACTATCACCGTTGTGGCCGCACTGACAAAGGAGTCAGTGCCTTTTCCCAGGTCAGATAACTTGGCCTACTACACCTCCAACAATAACATGCTAATAGTTCTTGAAAACATTGGAGCAATAGCGGGCAACCTCTCCCAACCCAACTATGTTACTTCAAATAATATGGACAAGTTTGTTATGCCTTAGATTAAGCTAGGAAGGCTATATGGTTGCTAGCTGTCCATGCATGGACATAAACATCTATATTGTAACAAATTCCCAACTCCCATTTGTTTTTTGCCCTCATGTAGCCTTAACAGTATATATATATATTTTTCTTGACAGGTCATGTCCATAGACTTGCGCTCCACTCAGTTTTGTGAAGGCCTAGGAGTGACTCTCCCGTCCAATATTGACGCTGGTGTCAAGAACAAAGTGGACGTGGCGGAGCTACCTTATGTGAAGATGCTGAACAGAGTACTGCCCCAGGACATCAGGATTCTCGACTGGTCACCTGCTCCGCAGGGCTTCAGTGCGCGCTTCGACTGTCAGTCTAGAACCTACCGGTACTACTTCCCACGCGGGGCTCTGGATGTAACGTTGATGGCAGAGGCTGCCAGACGGTGAGTGGTGCCAAATTATCCGGCATGTAATTTGAAGACGGGTCAAATAAACAATAAGCCATATTGTCTTGTTTACCCTAGATTCCTAGGGCAGATTGCAAAGCTTAGACCTTCTAAACAATATTGGCTATTGAATCTAAAAATGTCAAATGATGCTGACAACCTAAATTATTTAGTCAGGTTGGCAGGGGTAGGCTGGGACAACCCACCCTGCTAGATTAAAAAGCAGGGGAAACGCTTCCTGTATGTTCTCACCACCACAGTTTGAAACAATAGTCATTTTAGAAGCTGAACTGAAAGCCCCACATCTTCTCCTTACTCATTGGTCTACAGCTACGAGGGCACTCACGACTTCCGCAACCTCTGCAAGATGGACGTGGGCAACGGTGTGCTGCAGTTCCAGAGGACCATCCTGTCTGCCACGGTCCAGCCTGTCCATCAAACTCCCCCTACTGCGCCCACTACCACAGACCCATACGACCTCTTCGTATTTGAGATCAAAGGACTGGCCTTCCTCTATCACCAGGTCAGAGAATGCTCCCTGACTCATTGGACATGCATGTTTTCATCTGTGGCTTATTGCATATGGATGTTTTGTCACTTGTTTTAGCACTTTGGGTTTTTGAACAGCGCGTTACAAATAAAATGTATTATTATATCACCCAGTACTACCTCCATGCTATGTTGTCTGTTCTTCCCACCAGGTGCGGTGCATAATGGCAGTGCTGCTGCTGATTGGCCAGAAGCTGGAGCCCCCAGAGATAGTGGATCAACTCTTGGATGTGAAGAAGAATCCCAGGAAACCCCAATACAGGTGAGTTGGTCTAGGCATGGCTATCCAGAGACTCTTCCAAACACTCATTAGAAAAGCAAATAACATCTATTTTGGACAACAAGACAAGTCATTAGAAAACATGTCCACCATAGTGCTTTGTCGTGTTCATTAGGCACCAAACGGAAGAAAACACTCAAAACAGGGAGGTAATATCTGAACATGTCCAAAACTTGTCATTTATCCATTGTAAAAAAAAAAAAATGCCTTTGTGTGCCCTAATGAACACAACCCAGTACAAAAGCGAGTGGTCTTTCTATTTTTCATTCAGCATGGCGGTGGACTTTCCCCTGGTGCTGTTCGACTGCCATTTTGAGGGGTTGAGCTGGCGCAGGGAGGCTGAGGAGTTGGAACACGGCCTTGCCACGCTGCAGCAACACTGGACCCAGACAGCAGTCAAGACCCAGGTCATCCACGGCATGATCCAAGGCCTAGACAGCACAGGTCTGTCAATCCTTTATCGAAATCAAATCCAACTTTATTTATCCCTATCCTATTGTCTACCACTGCATAGAGGGAGACTGTGTGGTCAAGAAGGAAACGCCAATATAGTGTCTTTTAATAGGGCGTTGGGCCACCACGAGCCAGAATGGCTTCAATGCATCTTGTCATAGATTCTACAAGTGTCTGGAATTCTATTGGAGGGATGCTTAACCATTCTTCTTTGGGAAATTCCAGTGGTGGAGAACGCTGTCTCGCTTCTAAATCCTCGTTAAGTCTTCAATTGGATTGAGATCTGGTGAATGAGACTCCCATGGCATATTTTATTTATTTATTTCACCTTTATTTAACCAGGTAGGCAAATTGAGAACACGTTCTCATTTACAATTGCGACCTGGCCAAGATAAAGCAAAGCAGTTCGCAAATTGAGAGCACGTTCTCATTTACAATTGCGACCTGGCCAAGATAAAGCAAAGCAGTTCGACACATACAACAACACATAGTTACACATGGAGTAAAACAAACATACAGTGAAAAATAAGTCTATATACAATATGAGCAAGTGAGGTGAGATAAGGGAGGTGAAGGCAAACAAAATATATATATAAATAAATAAAAATATAAAAAGGCCATGGTGGCGAAGTAAATACAATATAGCAAGTAAAAAAAAACACTGTAATTGTTGGTTTGCAGTGGAAGAAGGTGCAAAGTAGAGATAGAAATAATGGGGTGGAAAGGAGCAAAAGGTAGTTGTTTGGGCTAAATTATAGATGGGCTATGTACAGGTGCAGTAATCTATGAGCTGCTCTGACAGCTGGTGCTTAAAGCTAGTGAGGGAGATAAGTGTTTCCAGTTTCAGAGATTTTTGTAGTTCGTTCCAGTCATTGGCAGCAGAGAACTGGAAGGAGAGGCGGCCAAAGGAAGAATTGGTTTTGGGGGTGACCGGAGAGATATACCTGCTGGAGCGCGTGCTACGGGTGGGCGTTGCTATGGTGACCAGCGAGCTGAGATAAGGGGGGACTTTACCTAGCAGGGTCTTGTAGATGACCTGGAGCCAGTGGGTTTGGCGACGAGTGTAAGGCAAGGGCCAGCCAACGAGAGCGTACAGGTCGCAGTGGTGGGTAGTATATGGGGCTTTGGTGACAAAACGGATGGCACTGTGATAGACTGCATCCAATTTATTGAGTAGGGTTTTGGAGGCTATTTTGTAAATGACATCACCGAAGTCGAGGATTGGTAGGATGGTCAGTTTTACAAGGGTATGTTTGGCAGCATGAGTGAAGGATGCTTTGTTGCGGAATAGGAAGCCGATTCTAGATTTAACTTTGGTTGGTTTGCATCGTTTTCATGCTCATCAAACCATTCCGGGACCATTCATGCCCTGTGGATGGGGGCATAGCCATGGTATCCAAAATAATGGCCTGCCCAGCACTTTTTATCAGTGGAGGCTCATAATAATGGCCGGAGCAAATGGAATGGCATCAAACACCTGGAACACGTGTGTTCTGATGTATTTGATACCATTCCACTGATTCCGCTCCAGTCAATACCACGAACCTATATTCCCCAATTAAGGTGCCACCAACCTCCTGTGATTTTTATACATGACCCTAATCATGATGGAATGTTAATTAACTCAGGAACCATACCTGTGTGGAAGCACCCGCTTTCAATATGCTTTGTATCTCTCATTTCCTCAAGACTTACCATTATTTTGGCAGTTGCCTGTATGATCCAGTGCTAGTTGTATTATACTCGGGTTACATTGGGATTTTGTATGGGGATGTGTAATGGAACAACCCATTTTCTCCATCAACAGGAGGGACCTCCTCTCCCCATTGCTGGCTGATGGAAGGTACCAAACAGCGGACCTATCGGCCCTTGCTTGAGCGTCCACGCTGCGAGAGCCTGGAGTCCAGGATAGAACACTTTGTTAAAAGAGGCAGGCTTGAACGAGAAGAAGGGGAAAATGGTGGCGAAACGGTACACAAGGGCAAAAGGTCAAAGCACTTGCACAATACCTCCATTTCGTCTGTCCTCCCCGATGTGTCGCCATCCTTCTGACCCCAGGGCCAATCAGAAACCACAAGATTGACACCTGCTCGAGAAATTGGACTAATATAATATTGACTGAATTCTTAATGCTGTTATTTTACTTTTAGATTTGTTTTTATGGAATGGAGAAACAATTGTAGGTTTTTGTTATTCTCTGGAATAAATCTATTTGAGATTCATCCGAAAGGGTTTAAAGTCTAATGGAGAACTTGGATAGGGGATTAAAATAACTTTTCATCATTGAAGATTTGTCAAGTTACGTGGCCCACCCATATAATTAGAATTAATTATAGTCATTTAATAGGATCTTTATGTTCCCACCAAGGAAGCTGAAGTTGAAACATTTGTCACAATCAGGCGGAACCTTTCGTATAAGTTTTGAGTGAATACCGGGAGCTTATTATCGATGCACTGAGCAAAACTAGCTAGTAAGCTAAAGAAAGTTGACTAGCTAACTTAGATGTTTCTTACCTAACCACAGATGGAACAATGAACCAGGTGTTTCACCGGATGTATAAATCTGAAGCATCCGGTTGGCATTTCCAATCACTACCAAATATGTTGATGAGAGGAAGCCCAGTGGCCGGCATTGGGAGAAGATGGCACAAGATGGATTTTGGCCAACATTCTGCAAGTTTTCTCATCTATTAAACACTTGATTGCAATAGCTCTGCCTCCTTTCAACGCAGATGCGGAAGTGTGACATCGGCGGATGCAGTGGATTGAGACGCATCCAATGCAAAACCCAGATATCTCTAGCTTAAACTGACAGATTCTGATGGATTTTTTTCAAAATTATGTTATATAGATTGACACACCGGTAACATTCTCAGAACACCACCAATTGTGCGCTATTCTAGGTACCCACGGCAGAACATCTATCCTCTCAGAACAAAGATTATGTAATTGTTGGCTTACAAAAGAAGCAGGGCACATCAACACAGTGATCCTCGAAATTAGATTTTACAAGTTCAAGGTACACATCAATTATGTTGTCACTAAACCAATTTCCATTGCTTATTTTATCAATATTCTCAGCTGTGAATGAAGACCGTTTCCTCTGAGTTGACTTAGTCGACTAACCTGTACCCCTGCACATTGACTCTGTATTTATTTTTATTTAACCAGGTAAGCTAGTTGAGAAGAAGTTCTCATTTACAACTGCGACCTGACCAAGATAAAGCAAAGCAGTGCGACACAAACAACAGAGTTAAACATGGACTAAACAAGCGTACAGTCAATAACACGATAGAAAAAAAGAAAGTCTATATACAGTGTGCAAATGGCGTGAGGAGGTAAGGCAATAAATAGGCCGTAGTAGCGAAGTAATTACAATTTAGCAAATTTACACTGGAGTAGTAGATGAGCAGATGATGATGTGCAAGTAGAAATACTGGTGTGCAGAAGAGTAAATAAACAATATGGGGATGAGGTAGGTAGATTGGATTGTCTATTTACAGATGGGCTATGTACAGCTTCAGCGATCAGTTAGCTGCTCTGATAGCTGATGTTTAAAGTTAGTGAGGGAATATAAGTTTCAGCGATATTTTTTAAATGTTATTTGTTTTTTGGGGGGGCTATTCATTCCAGTCATTGGCAGCAGAAAACTGGAAGGAAAGGTGGCCAAAGGAGGTGTTGGCTATGGGGATGACCAGTGAGATATACCTTCTGGAGCGCGTGCTACGGGTGGTTGTTGTTATCGTGACCAGTGAGCTGAGATAAGGCAGAGCTTTACCTAGCATAGACTTATAGATGACCTGGAGCCATTGGGTCTGGCGACATATGTAGCGAGGGCCAGCCAACTAGAGCATACAGGTCGCAGTGGCGGGTGTTATATGGGTACCGGTTCCCCCTGTATATAGCCTCGTTAATGTTATTTTATTGTTATATTTTCTTAACTCTATTTCTTGAACTGCATTGTTGGTTAAGGGCTTGCAAGTAAGCATTTCACAGTAAGGTGTACACCTGTTGTATTCGGCGCATGTGACTTGAATGCCTTTTATGTTAAAGAATCACATTCCTTGCAGTTGAGTGCATAAGGAAATGACTTCTTTCAGACCAAAGTGGAGAACCTCCACTACTTATGTGGTCCCTTGTGGCTCAGTTTGTAGAGCATGGCGTTTGCAATGCCAGTGTTGTGGGTTTGAATCCCACGGGGGACCAGTACGATGGAAAATGTATGCACTCACTACTCTAATTCGCTCTGGTTAAGAGCGTCTGTGATACATTATTAAAATGTCAATTGCAACGAGACAATGTGTCTTTGTGGAGCTATTTGTTGAGTGATTCAAATCTATAGCTCACTGATGACTTATGTCTCAGTGCAGTTTACTTGCCAAAGATGGTCGTGACATGTATACAATTTCACAAATGGGTATTCGTCTGAAAATGTGACTACTGGAAAAATTCTATGTATGTTTGCTAAATATGCAAGGTAGAGGAAAGCTACTAGGTAATTTGATCCTAGCCATGTCTGTTTTTACAAGCAAAGTCTGTGGGGCATGGGTTTCATAAAAGCTTGATTGTTGAGAGCCTTTTGAATTCTTAGATATATCACATGCTCTTCTCTGTTGATTCGAACCAACAAGGTACTTCTTGCTGGATAAATGTCCCTGGGTTCTATCAGTTTTGTAGTCTGGCCATACACTGCCTGGGTATCAAACTTACTGGAAGTGTTTAGACTGTGAATTTAGAACAGATCATTTGCGGGTGGAATTTCCTGAACACTAATGTTCAACTATGTCCTTTACACCACTGTAATGCAGTTGTTCTTGAACTGTGGGTTGTGAAAGTGTTGCTGAATTCAATGCTTCAAACTGGGAAATTAGACTTTTTGAAGTGAGGGGACGGTTTCCCTTGGTTAGCTCTAAGTAATCTATTATGGCATCCAGAGAATTCTGATGGCGTATTGAGAAAGATGTAAATGGGTAACATTTTATCTACTGTGTGACTGGAAAGTATTCATACTGTGGAATTACAGAAATATCATTCTGAATCAATTTTTGTTTGTGTCTGAGGCTCATTTAAGTACTTCATAGAAATATATATATATAACCCTTCTGTACTCATGCCAACCCCTTCCCTAGTCGTGCCAACAGAAATGTGTAAGTCATTTGCCCGTATCTTAAGTGTCCAAATCTAGCTCTGACCAGAAATGCCCCCTTGTTGATTTTGTGCCTGTGTGAAATATTACAGAACTCAATCTGTACATCTGTTTTCTTGTTGCCAACAACTGGGATTTCAATTGTACTGGATGGAAACTGTAACATTTTTTGCTACACGGGTACAACAAGAACAATAGTATCTGGTGTGGTGATCCACTACACTGTAAATTCTGATCATTGTTCTTCCCGGTCTTTTTATTAAGACTGAATGATTTAGAATGTATAGCTGGAGGAATTTGAAAATACCTTTTGGAGATGCTTTATTTTCCTTTTCTCACAGCTTTCCTCAGGTTGGCAGCTTTGCGTTTTTTGGGGATTGCGAAGTTTGATTTTCCTCACGTCTCTCTGGCCAGCATTTTGCAGAGTATACCATTTGACATTACAATAGTCAATTCTATGTTTTTCATCAAGAAATAACACTGCATTTTATTTGATTTTTTTTTTTACATTCCCTCACTAATTGCTGTACTTATTCTGTCTTGGATTTGACTTGTATAAGGCTGAAAATATCTGTAAATCTTCTGCCAAAAGGACAGATCAAATTGGTATTACAAGGAGAACGTTTTTGAAAAGTATGTCCAACAGCCCTTACTTACTTAACTTACTTGATCTGTGCATTGGACACTACTAATATTGTCTTTGATGCTCAATGAAAGGTGATTTTTGTTTCTTTCAGAACTTTGCCCAGTTGCTCAGATAATCTGCACCGCAGTTCATCCTTTGCATTGCATGGTTCACTTTTAGAATGGCTGTTCGACTGTCCTGCTTGGCTATTCACATTGACAAGGCTCTGCTCTACCAATGTAGAATTAGTTCTGCTCCCCAGGACAATGCAAATGTCATAGACTAAAGCGCAAATTTCCTGGCGATTTTTGTAATTCAACAACAACTGAACATGTACATGCCAACTACATCATCTTTACCACAAAATAGTTTTTTTTATGGAGTTCACTAGCCTGTCACATTAAGTAACTTTTACATGCTCGTATGATACAGAAGTCCAGATCTTTGCCGTGGCTTGTCTTGTGACTTTTTTCCAGCAGCGCCGCAAATACGTCAACATACTGTCGCTATTGAACATTTTCATAGCTGTATTCAACAACACTATGGACCTACCACTATTCATTTGTACAGGTACCATTTTACTGTCATGCACCAGCCTTTCTTTGTCGTTAATTGCATTAAAAAACTGCTCTATTACAATCTGTGTATGATCCTCGCTTACCATAACTACTACTGGGGCATAGTTGTTTGGTGCAGAAAGGCAAGCTACAACTATCATAGAGCAAAATCCTAATTTTATTGACTCTAGACTTGATCCCTCCACCAGTGGCGTCCCAGAAGGCTGCACTGTGCTTGGTCATATCATGCCAGAGTCTGATTCCCCCCCCCCCACCCCCAGTAAAACAAAACCTTTTAATAGGATATACTTGTAAAACAAATAAACCCCTTGACAACTGTATTTTGGTCATCTTCATCATCTTTCAGGAATTGCAGTGATTTGATTCCATCAGAATCCCAAAAGTTTTTTTGTGTGCGTTCAGATATGTTTGTCAACACTGATGTATCTAGTCCAATGCCACTTCTGTTCTCAACGGCAAACATCTGAAGTCGGCATTGGCTATTAAATTCCTGTGCGCCTTATATCTGGCAGTATTATGTAATGACAATGCAAGTCGATCCCTCTCTGGAGCTCGAAATGGTCTTCATACCATCTTCATCTGAATGTATGATATCTCCTGAATATAAGACAAGGAAATCGAGTGCATTCGCAGTGTACACAACACATTTTAGCTCGCATGACGAAAGGCCACAGTATCCGTTAATTTAAAAAAAAATATATCCTTTTCTGAGCGACTGAAAATTGATATTGAAAATGTACTACATAGTAAGGATTTTAATCTTTCCTGGAAATAGGCCTATCCATGAGAACTTGTGGTAACACTTCATTTTAAGGGGTGCTTATTACACTAACAAGTATTGTAATTATTCAAAGTGACACTGTAATTACAGGGGTGAAACAGCAAATGCTTGTTACAAATGTTAATGATTCCGATAGCATCCCAATGCACCATAAACAGGTCAACATTCACAAGGCTGCAGGGCCAGACGGATAACCAGGATGTGTACTCGGAGCATTCACTGACCAACTGGCAAGTGTCTTCACTGACATTTTCAACCTGTCCCTGATCGAGTCTGTAATGCCTACATGTTTCAAGGAGACCACCATAGTCCCTGTGCCCAAGAACGCCAAGGTAACCTGCCTGAATGACTATCGACCCTTAGCACTTATGTCTGTAGCCATGAAGTGCTTTAAGGCATCATGTCAAGATCTGCCCATCTGCACAACACGCTTGAAATAAAGATGACCTCAAACATGTAAGACAATGTTTTGGGTTTATTTTGTTGTGTGACCTATTCCTCACCATATTTATGTGTCGCCTCATTTCTCGTTCCCACTCTGTGTTTTTATGCCAATTAGTGTACTGTCTTTGACTGTGTTGCTCTGACTTAAGTTTATCTCCCATCTCCTTACATGTGTGTGACAGGCTCAAAGGGTTGGTGAACTTAATCTGATTAAGAAGACTTTGAATGTTACTTCTATTCTTGTTCCACATATTCCTAAAAATGTTGACACTATTAGTGACAATGGTTGTTCCTGTTGGCTATTGCAAAGCTTTGGCGACTTCCTTCCAAAATTGGAAATCAAATATTTCATTATACTGCCATTGAAATAGCATGATAATCCAAACATGTATTTTTTCCCCTTTTCTTGGGCAAGTCTTAACTTTCTGGTGCTCCTCAACATCACGACCACCCCCATACAATGTATTTTTCAAATTTGTTTCAGCTGCTTTTTTAATCTGTTGTGTCAAATTATTCTGATCAATGATCAAATTATCAGTACTGTCAACTACCCAGTTTAGTCTATCACCACAGACAACAGCATCACTATCCGTCAGTCATCTCCTACTATAGAACTAGGTCCACCCTTTACTACTCCTTCCTGTGACTCAATTAATTCAAGCACTTGATTACACCAGTGTTTCGGCACAGACTCTGTACATAGTTCTTGCCTCACCACCTTACTCTGCTTAATCCTTCCTTTAGCTGCATAACACGAGCGCATGTATCACCATTCTCATCTTTCCACAGCCACTTAAGCTACCTGACACTAACCGTTTCTGTGTTTTTTGTAGCAGTTGGCCGTTGCAGAATTTGGGAAACTTCCTTCCAAAATGCATTATCAATGTTTTCATTGTGCTGCAAAACAGAATGAATTGCAAATGAAATAGCAGGATTATCCATAGGTCTCTGTCCTCTCTTTCAGTGTCTGAGCATTCCCTGACCTGTTGCCTGCCCCCTTCTCCCCCTGACCACTCCCTGATCTTACCTGCTGCCCGCCCCTTCTCCCCCTGACCACTCCCTGACCTTACCCTGCTGCCTGCCCCTTCTCCCCTGACCACTCCCTGGGTTGGGTCTCTCTCTGAGGTTCCTTCTGAACTCTGTAGGACTTTGTGAAGCACAGAATGTCCACCTTTCAGGGTCAGCGTTTTTGCAATGATTAGGTTTTGCAGTGATTATTATACTTTCTAACATATGCACTTAAATGTGGATGAAATCTCAGCCAATAACAACAGTAAATAACATACATTATAGATGTCCTAATTTTTATTTCATTTAACCTTTATTTAACTAGGCAAGTCAGTTAAGAACAAGTTATTATTTACAATGACGGCCTACCAAAAGGCAAAAGGCCTCCTGCGGGGACGGGCCTGGGATTTAGATAAATATATACAATATAAATATAGGACAAAACACACATCACAACAACACAACACTACATGAAGAGAGATCTAAGACAACAACATAGCAAGGCAACAACACATGACAACAACGCATTGTAGCAACACAACATAACAACATGGTAGCAACACAACATGGTACAAACATTATTGGGCACAGTCAACAGCACAAAGGTCAAGAAGGTATAGGATCATTGTGCTGGATTTAAAAACGTAATTTGGGATCTGGACAGTGCTGAGAAAATAAGGAAACGCTCTGTATTATTCAGAGCCCCATGAAATGACAGCATGTATACATTCTATAGGCCCTACTGAGTATTGCCTACTAGAATAGTGTTTGCTCTATAAGCCAATATGTATTCCATATACAGTGATTTGGATTGTGGCCAATGGAATGGGTGGAGTAAAAGGCCAGCAACACTCCATATTATTCAGAGCCTCATGAAATGACACCATATACATTCTACAGACCCTAAGGAGTATTTCCTACAATACTTTTACTGCGGCACCTAGAAAAGTTTTTGCTCTATAAACCAATATGTATTCCATATACAGTGATTTGCTTTGGGGGCATTCATTTGACCTTGGAACATGTTTAAAACCCCACATTTAATTCAAATGTCACTTAAATATGAAGAAATAGGAATCATTGTTAATGTTTAGACAATTATTTTTCATTTATCATGAATACATACAGGCTATTGACACTTTTCTACTATTACGTGGGGGACTTTTATTTTGAATATTTTCTCAATTCTGTGACCCGGACGTACTTTTTTAGTGCTGCTGATGAGATAGCGACCTGATGTGGTCTATCGTGGGTTAGTTATACAAATCTTTGACCTAACGTGACCAAACACTGTCAACTTTCGTCAAGCTGGGCTTATATTGCGCTGAAATCGTCGACAACGGTATGCGTAATGTCTGTGGCCGAGACGGCAGTGACTGTGCAGACTTATTGGAGCAAATAGGTATGGTTTTGAAAACGTGTTATCCAACAAGAACAAGACTAGTCAACAACTGACGTCAGCTAGCGAGCTAACGTTATAGCTAGCTGCAGTGCAGTCTCTTGGACCTGATTGCCCTAACGTTACCCCTGCATACCTTTTAATTGAAAGAAAGGACTCTTGAGGTCAGAAGTAAGTTAATAAAAAATATGTTTACTGATTAATTAGGGTTATCACAAGTTGCCATAAAGTAATAAACCCCGCCTATTTCTACAATTGATCTTAAAGTGTAATTTTTAAACCTAACCACACTGCAAACCTTATGCCTAACTACTTGTATTTGTGAGAATTATTGACATGTTGAATGCACCGAGCTGTCTGTTTGAACTACTGCCACAGCTCAGACACCCATGCATCCCCCACAAGACATGCCACCAGAGGTCTCTTCACAGTCCTCAAGAACAGACGATGGGAGGCGCACAGTACCACACGGAACTCTATGCTGATCCAAGCAGTAGAATCAGATTTTTTTTTTAAAGATAAAAATGCACCTTATAGAACAGCGGGGACTGTGAAGAGTCACAGGCGCAGGCACAGCCACATGCATACACACGATAACACACATACCAAACAGACAGTACACATGGATTTTGTGTTGTAGATATGTGGTAGTAGATTAGCGGCCTGAGGGCACACTTAATGTGTTGTGAAATCTGTTGTGAATGTATTGTAAGGTTTTTAAAATGGTATAACTTTCCTCAACTTTGCTGGACCCCAGGAAGAGTAGCTGATGCCTTGGCAGCAGCTAATGGGGATCCATAATAAGTACAAATACCTACTCTGACCTATCTTCGTGTTTCTGTAGGATGTTTTTGGTGGGGTTGACGGGAGGAATCGCCTCAGGGAAGAGCACTGTGTCCTCTCTGCTGCGAGAGCTTGGCTGCCCCATTATCGATGCCGATGTGGTGGCTAGAAAAGGTACAGGCTATGGGACTAAAAGGGATTTTTTCCCCCCTCTCTCTTGCACACAAACACATACAATGTTGGGTCCATTTTGACATTCCACGCTCTTGTATTTGCATTAATTTTAAAACCATGGTGCAGTTTAAAGTCATTGCAAAATTTACTTGAGCGTGCCCCAATTATTTGTGTTGATCACTATGCCATGCAGAGGAGGTTGGTGGGAGGAGATATGAGTATGGGCTCATTGTAAAGACTTGAATGGAATCAATGGAACGGTATCAAACATGGAAACCACATATTTGGCTCCGTTCCATTAATGCCATTCCAGCCATTCTTTCTATACAGTGGGTATAGAAAGTCACCACCCCCTTTCAAAATGTTCACCTTTTGTTGCCTTACAGTCTGAAATGAAAACACATCAAATCGGACTTTATTTACACACAGTAACCCACAATATCCAAGTGAATTGTTTTAATACAAAAAAATCTGAAAATGAATTCAAACAGTAAAATATTATATTTGGATAAGTGAACACCACCCTGAGTTAATACTTGGTGGAACCGCCGTTTGCTTGAATTACAGCCATGAGTCTCTTTGACTACGTTTCTACTAACTTTGTACATCTAGACTGTGCAATATTGGCCAGTTCTTCCTTGCAGAATTATTCAAGCGCAGTCAAATTGCATGGTGACCGCTCATGGACTGCACTCTTCAAGTCAGTCCACAGATTCTTGATGGGATTTAGGTTGGGGCTCTGACTAGGCCACTCAAGGACATTCACCTTCTTGTCCTTCAACCACTGTCAAATCTAATTTTATTTGTCACATACACATGGTTAGCAGATGTTAATGCGAGTGTAGCGAAATGCTTGTGCTTCTAGTTCCGACCATGCAGTAATATCTAACAAGTAACCTAACCTAACAATTTCACAATAACTACCTCATACACACAAGTGTAAAGGAATGAATAAGAATATGTACATAAAAATATATGAATGAATGATGGCCGAACGGCATAGACAAGATGCAGTAGATGGTATAGAGTACAGTATATACATATGAGATGAGTAATGTAGGGTATGTAAACATTATATAAATTGGCATTGTTTAAAGTGGCTAGTGATACATTTATTACATCAATTATTTTTTTTATTACAGTGGATAGAGTTGAGTCAGTATGTTGGCAGCAGCCACTCAATGTTAGTGATGGCTGTTTAACAGTCTGATGGCCTTGAGATAGAAGCTGTTTTTCAGTCTCTCGGTCCCCGCTTTGATGCACCTGTACTGACCTCGCCTTCTGAATGATAGCGGGGTGAACAGGCAGTGGCTCGGGTGGTTGTTGTCCTTGATGATCTTTTTGGCCTTCCTGTGACATCGGGTGGTGTAGGTGTCCTGGAGGGCAGGTAGTTTGCCCCTGGTGATGCGTTGTGCAGACCTCACTACCCTCTCACTACCCCCAACAGCCTTACGGTTGTCGGCGGAGCAGTAGACACCATACCAGGCGGTGATACAGCCTGACAGGATGCTCTCGATTGTGCATCTGTAAAAGTTTGTGAGGGTTTTTGGTGACAAGCCAAATTTCTTCAGCCTCATGAGGTTGAAGAGGCGCTGCTGCGCCTTCTTCACCACGCTGTCTGTGTGGGTGGACCATTTCAGTTTGTTCGTGATGTGTACGCTGATGAACTTAACTTTCCACCCTCTCCACTACTGTCCCGTCAATGTGGATAGGGGGCTGCTCCCTCTGCTGTTTCCTGAAGTCTACAATCATCTCCTTTGTTTTGTTGACTTTGAGTGTGAGGTTATTTTCCTGACACCACACTCCGAGGGCCCTCACCTCCTCCCTGTAGGCCGTCTCGTCATTGTTGGTAATCAAGCCTACCACTGTAGTGTCGTCTGCAAACTTGATGATTGAGTTGTAGGCGTGCATGGCCACACAGTCATGGGTGAACAGGGAGTACAGGAGAGGGCTGAGAACGTACCCTTCTGGGGCCCCAGTGTTGAGGATCAGTGAAGTGGAGATGTTACCTACCCTCACCACCTGGGGGCGGCCCGTCAGGAAGTCCAGGACCCAGTTGCACAGGGCGGGGTCGAGACCCAGGGTCTCGAGCTTAATGACAAGTTTGGAGGGTACTATGGTGTACGGTTGCTTTGGCGGTGTACTTTGGGTCGTTGTCATGTTGAAACGTGAACCATTTTCAACTTCTTGGCAGAGGGCTGCATGTTCTCCTCAAAAATCTGTCAGTGTTTTGCACTGTCCATTTTCCCTTCTTTCCTGACAAGTGCTCATGTCCCTGCTGAAGAGAAACACCCCCACAACAGGATGCTGCCATGGACATACTTTACTGTAGACATGGTGTTCTTTGGGTGGAAAGATGTATTGGGTTTTCGCCAGACATATCTTTTTACGTTCAGTCCAAAAAGTTCCGTTTTGGTCTCATCTGACCACAGCACCTTTTGCCACTTGGCCTCGGGAATCTACAATGTGCTTTTTGGCAAAGCTCAAACGAGACTTGATGTGTTTTTTTCCTTCTTTCTTTTCTTCTTGCCTCTCTGATCAGTTTCATCCTTGCCCGGTCATCCAGTTTGGAGGGATGGCTTGATCTTTGCATGGTCTGGGTGATGCTATTCGCCTTCCACTTCTTATTAATGGTCTTAACTGTGCTCCTAGGGATAGACAAAGCCTTTGAAATATTTTATATTCATCCCCAGACTTGTGCCTTTCCACAACTTTATCTCTTAGATCTTTTGAAATTACCTTTCCGCCCATAGTGGATTCTTTTCTTTGAATTTTTGAAAGGGGTGGTGACTTTCTATACCCGCTGTAGCTCCTCCCACTAGCCTTTTCTGATATGCCATCATGAATCTGGTCGTATTCAATCCAGACTCATTTTGAAATAACTGTCCTGTAGACATATTTTAAGGGATTCCGTCTGTTTTGAGAACACTAGGGTTGAATAGCGGGAACCGGGTTACCGAGAATTACTGAGATTTACGGCCCAAACCCACTCCCTTTTCCCAGGATAAATAACTGTGAGAAACTGATATATTACACTGAACAAGAAAAAACGCAACATGTAAAGTGTTGGTCCCTTGTTTCACGAGCTGAAATAAAATATCCCCGAAATGTTCCATATGCACAAAAAGCTTATTTGTCAAAAATGTTGTGCACAAATTTGTTTACATTTCTGTTAGTGAGCATTTCTCCTTTGCCCAAATAATCCATCCATCTGACAGGTGTGGCATATCAAGAAGCTGATTAAACAGCATGATTATTACACAGGTGCACCTTGCGCTAGGGACAATAAAAGGCCACTCTAAAATGTGCAGTATTGTCACACAACACAATGCCACAGATATCCCAGAGAATTTAATGTTAATTTCTCTACCATAAGCTGCCTCCAACGTTGTTTTAAAGAATTTGGCAGTATGTCCAACCGACATCACAACAGCAGACAATCTGTAACCACGCCATTCCAGGACCTCCACATCCGGCTTCTTCACCAGCGGAATTGTCTGAGACCTGCCACCTGGGCAGCTGATGAAACTAGGTTTGTACAACGGAATAATTTCTGCACAAACTGACAGAAACAATCTCATGGAAGCTAATCTGCCTGCTCATTGTCCTCACCAGGGTCTGGACCTGACTGTAGTTCTGCGTCGTAACCGACTTCAGTGGGCAAATACTTGCCTTCGATGGCCACTAACACACTGGAAATTAACATTACATTCTCTGGCAACAGCACTGGTGGACATCCCTGCAGTTAATTCCAATTGCACGCTCCCTCAACTTGAGACATCTGTGGCATTGTGTTGTGTGACAACTGTTCATTTTAGAGTGGCCTTTCCTTGTCCCCAGTACAAGGTGCACCTGTGTAATCATGCTGTTTAATCAGCTTCTTGATATACCACACCTCTCAGGTGGATAGATTATCTTGGCAAAGGAGAAATGCTCACTAACAGGAATGTAAACAAATTTGTGCACCAAATTTGAGAGAATTAAGCATTTTGTGCATATGGAACATTTCTGGGATCTTATTTCAGCTCATGAAACATTGGACCAGTACTTTACATGTTGCGTTTATATTGTTGTTCAGTATGTATAAAATCCTACCCTACCTCTTTCAGGTAATACATTGAATGCAGTATTAGCGTTATTTATCTAATGAATGATGGGTAATGCGTACGCTTCTAACTTATAGCCTCTGTCTCTTGCGCAATACGCACCTGCGCTACGCTGGCCTCTCTCCTTTAAAAGCTTCTTCCCACTGGGCACACACTGGTTGAACCAATGTGGAGTAGACGTTGAATTGACATCTGTGCCAAGTGGGTTAGCTCTTGGAGTCCCAGGAAAGCTAGACTAAAATATCTTGCTGGACAGTGTTTTTCTTTTCCGTTTAATAATTAGACTATTCAAAGTGGGATGCAAGCTCTTGTTTGCTGAATGTTAATTACAGCAGCCAATAGAACTCTCGGGGAGTTTTGAAAGAAGAGAGAACACACGTAAATGTGGTAGACTACTGAAGTTAGGCCTATTTATTCAGACCATTACCACTCAATCTTCGTGAAAATAATTGAAAGCCGTCTGCATCTTATTCTAGTCCTATATTATTCATTATGTTATTACAATTATGAAGATAAGTAAAACGTATTTAGTTTAGCTGTTGAAAGCGAGGAAGGAATGAAGCAACAATAGAGAGAGAAAGAGGTAGGATTATTATGAAAGGTAGCCTATACAGTAAAAGTCATTTTTCAAGCACTCCACAAATTTCTTGTTAAAAAAACTATCGTTTTGGCAAGTCGGTTAGGACATCTACTTTGTGCATGACACAAGTCATTTTTCCAACAATTGTTTACAGACTGATTATTTCACTTATAATTCACTGTATCACAATTCCAGTGGGTCAGAAGTTTACATACACTAAGTTGACTGTGCCTTTAAACAGCTTGGAAAATTCCAGAAAATTATGTCATGGGTTTAGAAGCTTCTGATAGGCTAATTGACATCATTTGAGTCAGTTGGAGGTGTACCTTTGGATGTATTTCAAGGCCTACCTTCAAACTCAGTGCATCTTTGCTTGACATCATGGGAAAATCAAAAGAAATAAGCCAAGACCTCAGAAAACAAATGTAGACCTCCACAAGTCTGGTTCATCCTTGGGAGCAATTTCCAAACGCCTGAAGGTACCATGTTCATCTGTACAAACAATAGTACGCAAGTATAAACACCAACGGATCACACAGCCGTCATACCGCTCAGGAAGGAGATGCGTTCTGTCTCCTAGAGATGAACGTACTTTGGTGCGAAAAGTGCAAATCAATCCCAGAACAACAGCAACGGACCTTGTGAAGACGCTGGAGGAAACAGGTACAAAAGTATCTATATCCACAGTAAAACGAGTCCTATATCGACATAACCTGAAAGTCCGCTCAACAAGGAAGAAGCCACTGCTCTAAAACCGCCATAAAAAAGCCAGACTACGCTTTGCAACTACACATGAGGACAAACATTGTACTTTTTGGAGAAATGTCATCTGGTCTGATGAAACAAAAATAGAACTGTTTGGCCATAATGACCATCGTTAAGTTTGGAGGAAAAAGGTGGAGACTTCCCAACCGATCACCATCCCAACCGTCAAGCACGGGGGTGGCAGCATCATGTTGTCGGGGTGCTTTGCTGCAGGAGGGACTGGTGCACTTCACAAAATAGATGGCATCATGAGGTAGGATAATTATGTAGATATATTGAAGCAACATCTGAAGACATCAGTCAGAAAGTTAAAGCTTGGTTGCAAATTTTTTATTTTATTTTTTATTTATTTTACCGTTATTTTACCAGGTAAGTTGACTGAGAACACGTTCTCATTTGCAGCAACGACCTGGGGAATAGTTACAGGGGAGAGGAGGGGGATGAATGAGCCAATTGTAAACTGGGTCTTCCAAATGGACAATGACCCCAAACATATTTCCAAAGTTGTGGCAAAATGGCTTAAGGACAACAAAGTCAAGGTATTGGAGTGGCCATCACAAAGCCCTGATCTCAATCCTATAGAAAATCTGTGGGCAGAACGTGTGCGAGCAAGGAGGCGTACAAACCTGACTCAGTTACTCCAGCTCTGTCAGGAGGAATGGGCCAAAATTCACCCAACTTATTGTGGGAAGCTTGTGGAAGGCTACCTGAAACGTTTGACCCAAGTTAAACAATTTAAATGCAATGCTACCAAATACTAATTGAGTGCATGTAAACTTCTGACCCACTGGGAATGTGATGAAAGAAATAAAAGCTGAAAGAAATATTTCTCTCTACTATTATTCTGACATTTCACATTCTTAAAATAAAGTGGTGATCCTAACTGACCTAAAACAGGGAATTTTTACTAGGATTAAATGTCAGGAACTGTGAAAAACTGAGTTTAAATGTATTTGGCTAAGGTGTATGTAAACTTCCGACTTCAACTGTAGTATATGTTTAAAATAAGCTCTATTATAAATATTTAAATCAAAATCGCTAGCCTTTGTAGGCTGCATGTCCTGCACCAGCATCACATGGTTTGAACGCGGTGTGTAATTCCAGTCCATGTAATACAGCATAATACAGTCCACACTCAAAAAGATTAGCTTACTGGATGGAGCTTGTTTCATTCATTTACCCAAGAGAGCATAACTACGTCTATGGGCTTTTATGTTCTTCTGTCGTGCATAATGTGCTGTAGTCTATTTATCATGTAAATCATTGGTTAACGGCGAAATCGCTTGGGCTTTTTTAGGCATGGGCTCATAAAATATCCTTAATGTATGGGTCATCAGGCTCAGGTATCATCAGGCTTGATTTTTCTTGCCGCTTAAAGCTCGAATCAAATCCAGACATATTGATATGCTTTAGATTGAGACTTCCTGTTTTGGCGGGAAATACTGGGGTACCCAGAGAAAAATAGTTCAATCTTGGGATGGAACAACTATTCAACCCTAGACAACACAGGCGTCTTTATATTGGATGGCTGTGAGAAAGCCGCGACAAGGGTCGTCGTGTTCATCAGGCACCAAATAGGGGGAAGAATGTGACTGAAACAAAGAGGTACTACATGGACTTGTCAATTAAGAAATGCTCCTTTTTGTTTTCCCGACGCAAATGTTTGAGGACACATTCTGTTGCATGCCTTAATGAACATGAACCATGTCTTTAATCAGGCTAACCTAACCGTGTCCTGTGTCTTTGCCAGTGGTGGAGCCCCACAGTCCGGCCTACTGCCGGATCGTGAAGCACTTTGGCCCCGAGATCCTGCTGGAAAATGGGGAGATCGACCGGCAGAAGCTGGGTGAGCTCATCTTCGCCAGCGAGGACAAGCGGCGCCTGCTTAACTCCATCACCCACCCCGAGATCCACAAGGCAATGCTCAAACAGATCGTCGTCTTCTTCCTCCGAGGTTAGCTAACTAAGTGTAAAAAATACAATTACAAGAGTATGTTTTTTTTTTTTTTTTGGGGTGGTCTTCCTGTCTACAGTAAATGTATCATATATTGTAAAGCCACTGAATTACATATGTCATAATAATCAAATGAAAAAGTGTAAGGAATTCTTAATGGGACATATGGAGATTAAACCATGGAATACCTAACATTGTAACTTTCCATAGAGGGTGGATTGGTAGGAGCCACAGTAGAGCAGTCCACGGCTCTGGTGTGAGGGCTCTATTGTAGTGCTACTGCTCTTTCCCCTCCAGGTTATCGCTACGTGGTGCTAGATGTGCCCCTGCTCTTCGAGACGCGGCGTCTAACCCGTTTCCTCAACCACACTGTGGTGGTGTACTGGTAAGACCAACTACAGCTCTCCGACCTTTCATTTCTAAAAGTTTGAACCTGCTTTAAGATTTCAACCTAAAATATGATGTACTCTAGCTTGGAAAATAAACGTGACAATATCTGTTTGCTTGCTACCTTAGGACTGTTTTCCTCAAGAAATAGGTTCTGCCTCATGTTGACTTTCCTTCCCATGATACTTTGAGTTTCGTGATACTGAGTAACATGACAACTATTGCAGCACAGCGCTTTGGGGTAGTGCGCTGTGCTCAGAATTCAGGTAAATTGAATGCTGACCTTGCGCTGCACACGACCAACCGGCACCTTATAGCGTTCCTAAACCTAGACCAGAGATAAGTTCAACAAGGGCAAGTACTGTTTCCAAGAGACCATTTCCAAAGAGAACTTAACCAGAACATGGTCACCATGACCTCAGAATATTCTATTTTAATGTTCTAAGACACGTTTCGTGAGAACGTTGCAAGAACATATCTGTGTCCAGTTTTCCAAGGGTTATGAGAATATTCCGTCAAAGAATGTTCCATGGATACAGTTCTTGCAGCCTTCCAATGAAACGTGTCTAGAACATTAATATAGAATATTCTGAGGTCACGGTGACCACGTTCTGGGTAAGTTCTCTTTAATATTTAGGGAATATTCTCCTAACTCTAATGCCAGAACTTGCTAAATAGGTTTCAGGAGGTGTTTGCTAACATACTTAGAATGTTCCCCTAACTAACTGAAAACTGAACACTCAAACATCTGGGGAACATTATGGGTCAAATAAAATGTTATTTGTCACATCCGCCTAATACAACAGGTGTAGACCATGAAATGCTTACTTACAAGCCCTTAACAAACAGTGCAGAGTGAGAAAATATGTTCTAAATAAACTAAAGTAAAATAACAATAATGAGGCTATATACAGGGGGTACCAGTACCGAGTCAATGTACGGGTTACTGGGCCATACGCACTACCCTCTGTAGCGCCTTGCGGTCGGATGCCGAGCAGTTTCCATACCAGGTGGTGATGCAACCAGTCAGGATGCTCTCGATGGTGCAGCTGTAGAACTTTTTGAGGATCTGGCGACCCATTTCGGCTCTTTTCAGTCTCCTGAGGGGGAATAGGCGTTGTCGTGACATCTTCAAAACTGTCTTGGTGTGTTTGGACCATGATAGTTTGTTGGTACATATGAGATGAGTAATGTAGGGTATGTAAACCTGATATAAATTGGCATTGTTTATAGTGGCTAGTGATACATTTATTACATCAATTTTTTTATTATTACAGTGGTTAGAGTTGAGTCAGTATGTTGGCAGCAGCCACTCAATGTTAGTGATGGCTGTTTAACAGTCTGATGGCCTTGAGATAGAAGCTATTTTTCAGTCTCTCGGTCCCAGCTTTGATGCACCTGTACTGACTTCGCCTTCTGGATGGTAGCGGGGTGAACAGGCCGTGGCTCGGGTGGTTGATGTCCTTGATGATCTATTTGGCCTTCCTGTGACATCGGGTGCTGTTGGTGTCCTGGACGGCAGGCAGTGTGCCCCCTCTGGAGAGCCCTAAGGTTGCAACCGGTTCAGTTGCCGTACCAGGCGGTGATGCAACCCGACAGGATGATCTCAATTGTGCATCTGTAAAAGTTTGTGAGGGTTTTAGGGGCCAAGCCAAATTTATTCAGCCTCCTGAGGTTGAAGAGGTATTGTTGCGCCTTCATCACCACACTGTCTGTGGGTGGACATTTTTCAGATTGTCAGTGATGTGTATGCCAAGAAACTTGAACTTCTCCTCCTTCTCCACTGCGGTCCCGTCGATGTGGATAGAGGCGTGCTCCCTCTACTGTCGCCTGTAGTCCATGATCAGCTCCTTCGTTTTGTTGACGCTGAGGGAGGTTTTTTTTTTCCTTTCACCACTCCGCCAGGGCCCTCACCACCTCCCTGTAGGCTGTCTCGTCATTGTTGGTAATCAGGTCTACTACTGTTGTGTCGTCTGCAACCTTGATGATTGAATTGGAGGCTTGCGTGGCCACGCAGTCATTGGTGAACAGGGAGTACAGGAGGGGTCTGAGCACGCACCCTTGTGGGGCCCCTGTGTTGAAGATCAGCAAAGTGGAGGTGTTGTTTCCAACAACGGTCCATTATAAATCGCAATCTGGGTCAGGTGGGCATACTTGTAAAGCTTGTTCTATTGCTAACATTACTAGCTAAATTATGAAATACTATTATAGAGTCAGGCTTTCACAAGGAAATTCACAGCAGATCGTAATTTTGGTGGCCATAAAACGGAGTCATGAGTGCATTGTATGACATCAAATCATTATTTATTATATTCCTCAAGTCTCATTTTTGTAATTTACAGCATTTCCCTCACCCAGAGAACAAAAAAATTGCCAACGTTGCCCAATTAGCTGGAGGGATGGGTGCAACTTATTCTCCTGCAGTGCTCAAGTTTAGAACGGCTGTCAGTCAAAACCCTCTGATGTCATGTATATCATGTTACTGTACAGCCACTGCATTCCAATTTAAGCGCTTGTCATTGTCAAAATCTGCCAGTGTAAAGGGTTAAGCATGTTCTCTTTTCCTGATCCAGTGACCCGGCCACCCAGCTGTCGCGCCTCATGAACCGGGACGGGCTGACCCAGGAGCAGGCGGAGCAGCGTGTGGCCGCCCAGATGCCCCTAAACGAGAAGCGGGGATTGGCCAGTCACGTGGTGGAAAACTCGGGCAGCCGCGAGGACACCCAGCGCCAGGTGCTGCGGCTGCACACCAAGCTCGAGGACTCTATGGAGTTCCTGCTGGCCAGGGCCATCGCCATAGCGACCGCTGCCGGTCTGGGCGGACTACTTCTATACGCCGCCAAATTGCTGCCGTCTTAGCGAATGGAGAGAGAGTTTGACGAGAGTCGTCTTCCTATGGCAATGCAGTGTTGAATTGTGATTGAGACTGCGGCACTTTGAACTTAAGCCATAGCACATAACCGACCATTGGACCACTGGGCCCAGCACGTGTGGTGAGAGGTCCAATGGTTGGTTATGTGTTATGGCTTGAGTTGAAAGTTCGCAAACAGTTTGTACTTAGAAAGTGGTCAAGTAACGTGAGATGTTTTCTTGTGTAAATTCCTTGTTGCTCTTTGAATGCTACAGGAAACAGTGAACACCTAGGTTTCCCTGGTTTGCATTTTAAAATCCAAGAAGTTATTTGGGGAAATATTTTTGGAGTCACTAGATTGCTTTTTTTTGGTGCTGGTGGTGTAAGTGTTTTTAGCTCATTGTGCCGATTTGTTTTACATTTTAAAGGGATAGTTCACTAAAATGTACCTTTAGTGAGTGGTCTATGGACCTGGAGAGTCAGCGACCGAAGATTTTGATTTCTTAAAATGAAATGTTACTGGTTGCGTACACAGTTTAACAAGTGCTATAGTGGGTGCGGCGATATGCTTATGTTCTTATCGATCAGTGCAGTACATTTCAACAAGCACACAATAATCGCAAATGTATTTTTTAAATGTTTTATGTAGTACAACAGTGGATGTATAAATGGTATGTAAATGTTATTAAAGTGACCAGTGGTCATTGACTATGTAGTAGTCCTTAAGGTGAAGGCTAGAGTATCCTGTGGTAGCCAGCTAGTGATAGTGACTGAGGGGCAGTGTAGGGTAGTGGGCAGATGGCACAGTACTGGGTGGAGGCCGTCTAGTGGTGGCTATTTAACAGTCTGATGGCCTGGGGATATAAGCTGTTTATCAGTCTCTCGGTCCCAGCTTTGATGTACTGTCTCTTCTAGATGGTAGCGGGGTGAACAGAGCCGTGGCTCGGGTGGCTGAGGTCCTTGATGATGATCTTGGCCTTCCTGTGACACCGGGTGCTGTAGATATCCTGGAGGGCAGGCAGTGTGCCCCCGATGGTGCGTTGGGCTGACCGTACCACCCTCTAGAGGGCAGGCAGTGTGCCCTGCTGCTGCGGAGGGTACAATTGCCATACCAGGCGGTAATACTGTCTGACAGGATGCTCTCAAGGGTGCATCTGTAGACATTTGTGAGGGACTTAGGGGTTGAAGAGGCGCTGTTGCGCCTTCTTCACCACATTGTTGGTGTGAAGGGAACATTTCAGGTCTCTGTCAATTTGGATGGGGGTGTGCTCTCTCTGCTGTCTCCTGTAGTCCACGATCAGCTCCTTCGTTTTGTTGATGTTGAGGAAGAGGTATGGTCAGATTTCCCCAAAGGGAGGTCAGGGCCATGTAGCCATCCCGGAAGGGAGAGTAGCAATGAACACGAAATTGTGCACCTTGAGTAGCAAATATGTTGATAGCATTTTGGTAGTGTGTGCCTCAAATTTTCTTTATTAAAGTCCCCAGCTACAATAAATGTGCCTTCAGGATATGTGGTTTCTTGAGCGCCGTCGCAGTGTCGGCTTGTGAGGGAATGTATATGGCTGTGACTATAACCGAAGACAATTATCTTGGGAGGTAATGTGGTCGGCATTTGATGGAGGTATTCCAGATCGGGAGAACCAAAGGACTTGAGTTCCTGTACGTTACCCAATAACACCATGAGTTGTTTGTCATGAGACATGCTCCTTACCTTTGTGTTTCCTGGATAGTTCTTTGTTCCTGCCCACACAATGAACGGAGGACCACGCTGGTTCTATGGACGGGGACAATGTATCCTGAGAGAGCCACAATTCTGTAAAGCAGAATATGTCTCTGTCTGGAAGATCCTTGCCCTGAGCGCATCTATTTTATTGTCCCCACTTCTCCTCCCTCGGCGGTTGTTTTGGAGTATCACCCGGGATGAATGGAGTTGCCTCGGGCAGTTTAAACAAAGGGTCCAGGAAGCTGAATTTATGGTGAGTGACCGCCAATCTAATATCCCAAAGTGATTTTCACCTGTAGGTAATAGAGAAAGCAATGTAAGAAATAATACAAAAAAACTATAATACTGCAAAGTTGTCTTGGAGCTAGAAGCAGGGCGACCATGTCTGGTTGGCGCGATCTTGAAAGTTGTTTACTTAGTGTTAACGGTGTTGGATACTGTTAGATTCTGGGTTAAACTTGGAACATTGTTATACTCAGAAGTATAGTATCTAAGGAGTGAAAGAGACTGGTTTTTACATCAGAAGTGAATGGTTATCTGTAGGAGCCAGATGGCTTTGGAATGTGTTGGATGGACGGGAGGAAGTCACAGGAGTGCTATAGGGGATACGGATGGACATCTGAGGATTAGGCAAATGAGGGGTTGAGGTCAGGTCAGATCAGATCAGATCCCCTCAAGGGAGAAATGATGGTTTATTACCCTATTACTTAGTCTTCCTGTTGAACCATAAATAATGTAAGGATTTGAGAGAAGGAGATGTGCCTAAATTGGAGTTTATATACTTGTGGTGGTAGAAACATGTTTTGTCTGAATGCAGCTGTATTGACCCTCTGGGCTTTCATAATATGTGTTTTACTCTGAGAATTAGAACCTAGCAACACAAAGCAATGGGAATGGTAGGGAATTGGAATGAAGTGACTGAGTTGATTTGGGAATGCTTCGATCATGCTACCATGGCTCCTATAAGTCTTATTGTATTGCATGCAACAATGCTAATGCTAATCTGTGAGAAAGTAAACTCCCAGGTTCCATAGATTACGTCCTGTTTATCAATAAAATTAGGTACATTTGTGATTTAGGATAAATATATTTTAAGGATGGGGTAACTATGTAATATGGGTAAACTAATCAGTTTAAAAAATATTTGATTGACTGTGATGTCGCTAGAATTAAGACATAGGTGATGTATTCGACAATCCACTTTTCAAACTAAAGAGTTTTCTAAACGGTCGAAGGAATGAAGATGAAGACTTCCTTGATGCCACTGTGTCTTTTCTAACACTTGAAGCTACAGTATCCTCTGTACTTTTTCAGTCAACTCTAGTTTTTTTTTTTTTTTTTACATCCGCGCACACATGAGGAACTAAAATATTTTTATCTGTTTTATCAGCTGCTATAAAAAAAAAGTGCAAGAAGAATGTCAATGATCTCTTATCCATGTCTGAAAATAAACACAGAACTATATACTACAATGTCCCATCCTACATTGTGTTTTTGCATCCTTTCATAATATTGCATTCTCATACTCTTAAAGGGATACTTTGGGATTTTGGCAGTGAGGCCCTTTATCTACTTCTCCAGAGTCGGATGAACTTGTGGATAACATTTTTTATTTCTCTGCTTGCCATTTGAAGGAAGTTGCTAACTAGCGTTAGCGCAATGACCTGGTATCAGATGACTATAGACTTCCAGTCATTGCGCTAACGCTAATTTGCGTTGGCGCACAAAACTACCTCTAACTTCCTTCATACTGGACACAGAGACATAAAAATGGTATCCACAAGTTTCCGTTTTTTTTATTTAACCTTTATTTAACCAGGAGTTCATCTGACTCGGGAAGTAAAGAAAGGGCCTCATTGCCATTATCCAGAAGTATCCCTTTAACATACTCACCTTCTTATGTAGGTATACTACATGCTGTCATACTATTAGTCCTGTTTGAAAATCAACATGGAACTGCATACAACTTCCCATCCTTTGTAATATTGCATTCTCATACTCTCAAGATACTAACATTTCTATAGAGGCATACTATATTCTGTCATACTATAACAATATTCCCATAAAGATAGTTCTAATAAAGTTAACGTGGCAGTTATTTGGTGGGCCGAGTAAACACAAAGTCTTTCTTTGACCGATTCACTTTAAAATAACGTAGAAAATATAAAGGCACCTCGCAGACTTGTCGGACCTAATTATTTCATTTTGGGATGCAATGAGGATGACTAACTTGCCGACATTTATTGTTCACAGCCTTGAGAGGGGAGACCTCCGTTGGTCTGATCTTGCTGCCTGGCTGGGCCTTGTCTGTTTGTGTGTTGGCAGCAGTCAGGCTAGTGGGAGGGCAGCAGGGAATGACGTCATCCACATGTGTCTGGTGCTGTGTGTCGTGGGTAATGGGTGTGGTGGGTACCAATTGTATGTGTGTATACCAAGTACATGTGTGTGTAGTGGGTAGCAATTGTGTGTGTGTGTGTGTGTGTGTGTGTCACCCTTGCACTGCACTGGGTCTCTCCTCTGTATCAGGGGACTTGGGGTGGCCTGAGTGTACTGGCTACTTGGATTCCTTCGTACATCGCTGCTGGCCGACGCTCCTCTTTTATCAAGTGACTGCAGATTAATGCAAAGTGAAGGGGCTAAAGGGCAGTGAGCCACTGGGGACCCACAGTCACACACACACACAAACAAATTATGCAGACACGCACATATATGCACGCGCAGATACACACACATGCAGACAAGCACACACACACACACTTGGTACTGACAATCAGACACACACTCACTCATACGCAGACACGCACGCACACACATACACATACACACACAGGCTGTACCAGAAATCACCTCTGAGCTGTCCGGTCCATCGGCCACAGTAGAGGAATGAAGCACAGTCTATTTTTAATAGTGGTTTTCAGCTGTCAGTCCACAGGCCACTGTACTTACTGGTCTGGTCAGCCAGCTGTTTAGGGGAGATTACAAGTGTCCCTTTGTCTGTCCTCTGAAAGATAGACAAGGACCTGATGTAGAACTGATGAGGTTTTCGAGATGAGGTCTCTCTATCGGGAATCTGGACGCCAAAGTATCAACTCCTCAGGCAGAGCAGGGTGGAATTGAGCTTCCTTTAAAATTCTAATTCAGTAACTTTCCCACCAAGTGACAAGTTTATTTGACTAGAACCCATGCATAGTGCATATATATGTGTGCCTACACACAGTGCACACACACAAACAATGTATACGTGTGCAGAACATGCACACAAATGCACGCATGTACAAACACAATTCACACAATTTTTTGTGTGAATTATAGAGGGGAAGATAGCGGATAATTGTTTCTTGGCAGGGGTTAGAGAGTTTACGGTGTCTTGTTGTTTTCATTTAGAGATTAGCCTCAGGCTCCACCAAAGTGTGGCGACATTTTGGAATCTCTTGTCCGAGTGATTTCCTATCCGTCTCCCACCCACTGTTGTCAGAGGAAGTCAAAGAGAGAGAAATACAAACACTTTGAATGCAATATAGTACTTTGTTTTTTATTTTTTTACCAACCATACTATGTTTCTTGTATTTCATATGGGGTATTTAGTATGCACCTATACAAACAAACTCGGAGTGTGGCGTCTCACTCAATGTCAACAAACCAAAGGAGATGATCGTGGACTTAAGGAAACAGCAGAGGGAGCACCCCCTATCCACATCGACGTGGAGAAGGTGGAAAGTTTTAAGTTCCTCTGCATAAACATCACAGACAAACTGAAATGGTCCACCCACACAGACAGTGTGGTGAAGAAGGCGCAACAGAGCCTCTTCAACCTCAGTAGGCTGAAGAAATGTGTCTTGTCACCTAAAACCCTCACAAACTTTTACAGATGCACAATTGAGAGCATCCTGTCGGGTTGTATCACCGCCTGATACGGCAACTGCACCGCCCATAACCACAGGGCTTTCCAGAGGGTGGTGCGGGCTGCACAACGCATCACCGGGGGCAAACTACCTGTCCTCCAGGACACCTACAGCACCCGATGTCACAGGAAGGCCAAAAAGATCATCAAGGACAACAACCACCCGAGCCACTGCCTGTTCACCCTGCTACCATCCAGGAGGCGAGGTCAGTACAGGTGCGTCAAAGCTGGGACCGAGAGTCAGAAACTATTTTTCAGTCTCAAGGCCATCAGACTGTTAAACATTCATCACTATCACAGTGAGGCTGCTGCCTTCATACAGACTTGAAATCAATGGCCACTTTAATAAATGGATCACTAGTCACTTTAATGCCACTTTAATATCAGTTTTTCACAATTCCTGACATTTAATCCTAGTAAAAATTCCCTGTCTTAGGTCAGTTAGGATCACCACTTTATTTTAAGAATGTGAAATGTCAGAATAATAGTACAGAGACTGATTTATTTCAGCTTTTATTTCTTTCATCACTTTCCCAGTGGGTCAGAAGTTTACATACACTCAATTAGTATTTGGTAGCATTGCCTTTAAATTGTTTAACTTGGGTCAAACATTTCGGGGCCTCCCACAAGCAATAAGTTGGGTGAATTTTGGCCCATTCTTCCTGACAGAGCTGGTGTAACTGAGTCAGGTTTGTAGGCCTCCTTGCTCGCACACATTTTTACTGTTCTGCCCACACATTTTCTATGAAATTGAGGTCAAGGCGTTGTGATGGCCACTCCAATACCTTGACTTTGTTGTCCTTAAGCTATTTTGCCACAACTTTGGAAGTATGCTTGGGCTCATTATCCATTTGGAAGACCCATTTGCAACCAAGTTTTAACTTCCTGACTGATGTCTTCAGATGTTGCTTCAATATATCCACATAATTATCCTACCTCATGATGCCATCTATTTTGTGAAGTGCACCAGTCCCTCCTGCAGCAAAGCACCCCCACAACATGATGCTGCCACCTCCGTTCTTCACGGTTGGGATGGTGTTCTTCGGCTTCCAAGCCTCCCCCTTTTTCCTCCAAACATAGCAATGGTCATTATGGCCAAACAGTTCTATTTTTGTTTCATCAGACCACAGGACATTTCTCCAAAAAGTATGATCTTTGTCCTCATGTGCAGTTGCAAACCGTAGTCTGGCGTTTTTATGGCGGTTTTGGAGCAGTGGCTTCTTCCTTGCTGAGCGGCCTTTTAGGTTGATATAGGACTCGTTTTACTGTGGATATAGAT
This sequence comes from Salvelinus fontinalis, assembly GCF_029448725.1. Classification (NCBI taxonomy): domain Eukaryota; kingdom Metazoa; phylum Chordata; class Actinopteri; order Salmoniformes; family Salmonidae; genus Salvelinus; species Salvelinus fontinalis. Next base: position 44,145,583 of record NC_074665.1, on the reverse strand, counting down.
ACTTTTGTACCTGTTTCCTGCAGCATCTTCACAAGGTCCGTTGCTTTTGTTCTGGGATTGATTTGCACTTTTCGCACCAAAGTACGTGCATCTCTAGGAGACAGAGCGATACAACGGCTCCTTCCTGAGCGGTTTGACGGCTGCGTGGTCCCATGGTGTTTATACTTGTGTACTATTGTTTGTACAGATGAACGTGGTACCTTCAGGCGTTTGGAAATTGCTCCCAAGGATGAACCAGACTTGTGGAGGTCTACAATTATTTTCTGAGGTCTTGGCTTATTATTTTTGATTTTCGCATGATGTCAAGCAAAGAGGGTCTGAGTTTGTAGGTAGGCCTTGAAATACATCCACAGGTAGACATCCAATTGAATCAAATGATGCCAATTAGCCTATCAGAAGCTTCTAAAGCCAATTTTCTGGAATTTTCCAAGCTGTTTAAAGGCACAGTCAACTTAGTGTATGTGAACTTCTGACCCACTGGAATTGTGATACAGTGAATTATAAGTGAAATAATCTGTCTGTAAACAATTGTTGGAAAAATGACTTGTGTCATGCACAAAGTAGATGTCCTAACCGACTTGCCAAAACTATAGTTTGTTAACAAGAACGTAAGTGTATGTAAACTTCTGACTTCAACTGTATATACACTCATTTTATACAATCTATTGCATCTTGCCTATGCTGCTCGGTCATTGCTCATCCATATATGTAGATATTATTATTCCATTCCTTTACTTATATTTGTGTGTATTAGGTAGTTGTGGAATTGATAGACGACTTGTTATATATTGCTGCACTGTCAGAACTAGCATTTAGCTACACTCACAATAACACCGGCTAAACAAGTATATGTGACCAATAAAATGTGATTTGATTGACTGTCTGGCACCTAGAGGGTCACATATAGGCGCTGATAATGGTCTGGTCATTAAACATCACCAACACATTCACCCCAAACCTCTTAAAATTCCTAGAGATTTCAATTCCCAACCCATGCTCATTATACTACAATAATCCAGCGTACTAGTGTAAATAGTTCCTCTTTGCTCCAGTTTTTTTTGTGCTGTTTTTACAGAGAGTAAATTCACCATGGTAGCAAATTAAACCCCATGTGTATTCATGCGTTCAAAGGTTCTAATGTCAGCCCGAGGGCAGTGGGTTTGCAGGGGCGAAAGAAGATTGCTCAGAAGTCCTTTGACGGCCCATAGACACAACACGTGACTGTTGCGGGGGTGAGGAGACAGCCAACATGGCAGCCTGTCCCACCCGATGACTCAAACGGTCCTTGCTCATTAGCCTGGGATGGGTCAGGGCTGTGGGAAAAAAGCCTGTTAGGGTCTAGTCACTGACACACCGACCACCCCGGAGAAATCATGCATGTCAAAGGTATGTTATAGTCACTGACTCGAGAACGAAACGAGTGCATTGATCAGGTGGAAAGTAGGCTGGAGAGAGAGTGTGAGAGAAAACGGGATGGGGTACGCTGTGTGTGTGTTTGTGTGTGTGACTAAGAGAGAGAGTGAGCATGTGATTTAAAAGTAAGAGACAGTCAAAACATATAACTGTGATTTGGGATCTTTCTCTGTTGCCCGATGGGAAGGATACGTTGCTGTATGCTGAAGATATGATGCTGTATGCTGAAGATAACATATAAAGGCGCCATTGACATTGCATCAGACCTTTGAGTAGGACAGCTCTCACTAAGCCTATACTGGGAAACTGAGCTCCACTTACACCTCACACACAGTGCTATCCTGATAAGACCCAAGCCTCACCAGTTGCCAAGCCTCAACATTTGGTAGCTGCAAATGTTAGCCCCATGCACTTCCACACACAGGCAAGGAGTGAGTGTGCAAATTATGATTTCCATGTATTTGCCTACAAGGGGATTTCCTATAATTAAACAGTTCAGGAGTTTGAGAATGGATCCCTTGAACATTTAGCTGAATATCTTGGTGCTGGGTAGGTTTAGCCACTGTCAAAACCCAACAGAGCTAAGAGGAAGCTGTTTTCCCCCTGTGCACTCAAACACAATCACCGTAGTCTGGAATTAAAGATGGTGCCCGACAAGAGAGATACAATTGTCTGCCTTCTCTTCGTATGCCTCTAGACAGAACATTAGTCAGACTTGGGAAGGGGGGGTGAGCGTTCTAAGCCTAAGGCATGGTAGCGAGAAGATAGTCGTTAGCATTGCTAATGCTAACTAGGGTTATTCGTGACCTTGCTAATGAGTTGGGATATACATTGCCATTGCAGTCTGATGGTTAAAGGATTGACCATGGCGTGATCCTCGGGGGATATCGTTGTGCTATTCACTGCCCCATAGTAAGGCACTGTATGGTCAGTATTTCAAGGAGTCCGGCTGTTGTCTATTAGCCATAGCAATAAAGCTATGTTTGCTGACGCAATGTCTGCACAACATCCTAAGGTAAAATGCGGCATTGTACGAGCTTTGTTCTGCGGGCGTTTTTACAGCGTAAAGACAACTCGATGTTAAATCTTGACAAGATTGGCTTCTAAGCCTAGCCGGACTTCCGACGTAGCTTCTTTCTAATCACGGCTCACAATTTAGCGCAGTGGAAGTTGTGAAAGTTAAAAGAGTTTTAAAAAGTACAGATGTTGCCACTTGCCACTGATGTTCAGTTCAGCGTGTTTGTAGAACAGAAGCTAGTTCTCTCAGAAGACGGAGGGGCTTTTGCCTTTGACATGGTGACATGAAGTCACTAATTTGACGATGTGCTCATATGCCCCCCCCCCCCTCGCCCCCGGGATAAGTGACCTCTGCCTTGGAAAAGGACCCTCAGTTCTAATTGTGTCCAGGGGATTTCTGCTGTCTCTGAGACTCTAAAGAGAAGCTGAAGCTTTGAACCTGGAGGCCTCTAAGCTCTCGGGAATCTCTGAGCGTACTGCAGTTGGGTAGACATGGAGAGAGCTGAAGCACAAGCATGGTATGCTAGTGGGCCACCCGCTTTCCAAGAATAGTGAATAATAAGGTTGAATTTCAATGTAGATGTATGTGTGCTTTTCACAACAATTCTTGAATTTATTCATTTATTCATTTTCAAGCAAAATGTAATTTAATATCCATCACTTTCATATCTATCGTAAACGATGCTGCTTGAACAGTGTATTCAATTTCACATTTGAATAATCTAAATCTTTATATAAAATTACAATAGGTCAATTGCATTTAATTGACTGTATTATGATTCATGCAGGATTAATGTTTTTCGTTGTTGTGTTTTGGTAGTCACCAGCAAGATAATCATATTTCAAACAAAAAAATATTACACCAAAGCAAACTCCTCACGCAAATGATTTGTCCAGTTAACAGCTATGTTGTCTTAACAACATACAGTATGGTCCTGTGTGGCTTAGTTGGCTGTGCATGGCGCTTGCAACATCAGAGACAGGTTCGAATCCCGCTGGGGCCACGCATGCGAAATTGTTTACACGCACTACTGTAAATCGTTTTTCATAAAAGCGCCCACAAAATGGCATATATAAATAAGCCATTTGTATGCGCTTGGTTTTGTTATTGCCGGAACCTAATTTCCCACTCCACCAGGCCTGATCTGATCTCGACCAGGATTTTTGTTCAAACAACACCCGTCCCTCCCTCTTCTTCCCCACTGTGCCTCCCGGCAACTCAACACGTATCTTCCTCACCCATTAGGAAAGGAGCGATAGCTTCCCTTTGATTGTGATAGGCAATTATGTCTTTAGTTGTTTGGCATTTAACACAGCTGTGAGCTCCCCTCGCTTTCTCTCTCTCTTTTGATCAGACTCTCGCTGTGCTGTTTTGATATGACTCAATCTCATCCTTCACCTTCTAGAGTGTGAGAATGCCAACAGCCGAGGTCTGCATGGGTTCTTGGAAGTGGGAAGCTGATCGGACGGACCAATTTCTGATAGATGAAAAAGGAGGAGAGCGTGAATAAAAGGAGTGACATTAACCAGGGGACGTGAGAAGAGAAGCAAAAAATTCCATTTATTACCAAAAGTCATGAACGATTAAAGCATGAAATAGAAAAAGCACACTAAAATCCCTTCCACTCCCTGCCATCAATTGCATTGCCATTGGCAGACATCTTAGCTAACTTTCATTGGTTGAAACGGATAACATTGACTAGAAAACAAAACATGCATGCACTATCAGAATCAATGGCTTTTGGTAGATGGATGTGGTGAACATCAAAATGCAAGTACCACTCACTTGTGACATTTTACATCAATATCCTAAATGGCTGTATCATTTATTAGCCTGGGTACCAGTCTATTTGTACTATCATGCCTCTCCTTGTCACTCCTTTTCATGCCAAACAAGGAGTTGGCATGATACCACAAACAGATCTGGGAACAGGCGAATCATGTAATAAGGATATTAATATACACTGAGTGTACAAAACATTACATTTCCACGACATAGACTGACCAGGTGAAAGCTATGTTCCCTTATTGATATCACTTGTTAAATCTACTTCAATCAGTGTAGATGAAGTGGAGGAGACAGTTTAAAGAAGAATTTTTAAGCCTTGAGACAATTGAGAGATGGATTGTGTATGTGTGCCATTCAGAGGGTGAATGTGCAAGACAAAATATTTAAGTGCCTTTGAACGGGGGTATGGTAGGTAGTAAGTGCCAGGTGCACCGGTTTGAGTGTCAAGAACTACAACGCTGCTGGGTTTTTCACACTCAACAATTTGCTGTGTGTATCAAGATTGGTAGAATGTTCCACCACCCAAGGAACATCCAGCCAACTTGACACAACTGTGGGAAGCATTGGAGTCAACATGGGCCAGCATCCCTGTGGAACCCTTGACGCCATGTAAAGTCCATGCCCCGACGAATCGAAGCTGTTCTGAGAGCAAAAGGGGTTGTGACAAAATATTAGGAAGGTGTTCCTAATGTTTTGTACACTCGGTGTATGTCAAATACAGTGGGGTCCATAATTATTGACACCTTTGATAAAATTATGGGGAAAAAGACAGGGTAAAGTAAATAATACAACTACTGAGCTATATTGTGTGCAAAAAAAGGACAATAATATTATTTTATACTAATACAATTTCTCAGAGATTTTGCTTAAAAAGAGCTCTTTGGCCACAAGTGGTGGGTTTGGCGTTTACAAACAGAAGCATATGCAGAAAAGTACCTCATTCCTACAAAAAAAAAATATGGTGGTGGATCTTTGATTTTAAGGTGCTAGTTAGCTTTTACTGTTCCTAAGGCCCTTGTTAAGGTCGAAGGCATCATGAATTTTACCAGAGAGGAAGAGACGAAGGTCAATGAGAGAGTGTCAAATTTGGTCAACAAAACATTGAATTGCTAATTTGCTAAGTGAGGCTTATTTGATCAAATAGAAATTAAGTAATGGTTAGGTTATTTACGAATGCACAAAATATAAGTGGATGTGGCATTTCGGCAACTTACCCAAATACGACTTTAAAATCGAAGTTGTGCCTGTTGTCATATAGATAGAGGATATAACCTATTTATAACCTAGGATATATATCATCATGGATATAACCTATTTTAGCATGAACATTGCCATTGAGGGCTTTCACCATTTTAAAGTAGTCAACTGGGTGGGGATTCCTATAAGTGAGCAGGCGGCCAATGAAGAAGAAAGCCTCTGCAGATGCTCACAGATGCTATAATGGCACCGATACAAAGATGAGTCCTCTATCTATCTCAAAGGCCTGTTATTCACACTCATATCTGCCCTGTCATTGGCTAGAATGGTCCCACCTGAGCACGCCTCCTACCGCCTGCCTTCCATATTTGAGGACATGTATTTCCATTGTTTGAGCGGTCACTAGAATATTTTGTCAATGTAAAAGCAATCTTTGACTTTACCAAGTACCAGGACATTTTAGTCAAAACCCTGTTTGCATCTGCCAGGAGGCTGACACTAGGCCACAAGTGGATCTTCCAGCAAGACAATAAACTGAAGCACTAATCAAATTCCACAAATAAATCATTAAAATGTACACAAAATCAACATTTTGCATTTCAGAAAAAGGCTCAGTGTCGTTATCCTCACAAGTGTATTGAGTTTTGAAGAGTACTGTATTGAAAACAGGTGCGTCAAATAAATGTTACGCCTATCTTTTAGAGATTTTTTTTATATTACTTCTTAAACAAAATCTCGTTCCCCCAGCAATTGTATAGGTATAAAATAATGTAATTGTCCTCTTTTTTGGCATACAATATAGCTCAGTATTTGTATTATTTATTTTATACAGTCTTTTTTGCTAATTTTTATCAAGGGTGTCAATAATTATGGACCCCAGTGTATATTGCATGCACTGAGTGTACAAACCAATAGGAACACCTTCCTAATATTGAGTTGCACCCCCTTTTGCCCTCAGAACAGCCTCAATTCGTCGGGGCATGGATTTACAAGGTGTCGAATGCGTTCTACAGGGATGCTGGCCAATGTTGACCCCAATGCTTTCCACAGTTGTATCAAGTTGGCTGGATGTCCTTTGGGTGGTGGACCATTCTTGATACACATGAGAAACTGGTGAGCGTTAAAAAAAAAACAGCAGCGTTGCAGTTCTTAACACTCAAACCAGTGATTCTGGAAACTACTACCATACCTCGTTCAAAGGCACTTAAATATTTTGTCTTGCCCATTCATCCTCTGAATGGCACATATACACAATCCATGTCTCAATGCTCTCAACTTAAAAATCCTTCTTTAAACCGTCTCCTCTCTTTCATCTACATTGACTGAAGTGGATTTAACAGGTGACATCAATAAGGGATCAGAACTTTCACCTGGATTCACCTGGTCTGTCTATGTACACTATAATTGAATTTATATACACACAGGGTTATAAGTGCAGTACAGGCACTGCTCCAATCAGTGTTGGGGTCAAATCGAATTGAAGGCACTCAATTCAGGAAGTGATTTGAATAAACAATTCTAAAACTTAACCACTTATGGAATAAATAGCTTCTATTTTTGGTTTATTGAGAATTCAGTAAAAATAGAGGCCCTTTTTTCAATTATTGAATGGGAATTTCAGTTTAGTTTCTGTATTGAATGCCTTCAATTTGAATTAACCCGAATCCTGGCTCCAATGGTGTTTGCACATTGATATTTATTTACATAGAAATAATTGAATAATATTTAAAAATGTACTGGGTAATATTACAAGATCTCTTATTCATCAGACAACACTGGGTTCAAAAACTCGGTCAGTTTAATGACACGTGTCTTAATTCCAAAATCGCTCGGACATAAAGAGACACAATGGACCTCAATTTTGACAACGTGAAAAAGCAATACTAGTGTCAAAAAATATTTGTTTTTACCAAGCTAGTAGCATAATTCACCCAAAATATAAACGTGACTCCCTTACCCTGTAAACAGTCGTTGATTTGGGCATGAAGTGTAAAACGTGCTAATTTGGCGGATATTGACATGACATTAACTTGACATGTTTTTTGGGACAAAAATACTAAAGGTAGCGATTGGTGATCGCAGCCTGGTAAACAAAACCAAAGCATGGATTGCTGTCTCCAAAGACTGCTTACAGGGAAAGGAAAAACATATGTATTTTGTCATTTGGTTGAACTATCCCTTTAATGTGGGTTTACCATGTAACAATACCAGACCAGGGTTTAATTAATATTAGTATCTTTTGAAAAACTTTGAGCATTTGATTGAGACTGTCTTTAGTCACAGATTCACTTTTAGGATTATTCAATACATTCCACTGTGCCAGGGGAGCTCAGGGTTTTGAAGGAAAACCGTACTATTTGAACCCAGGTCTGAAGATAGAGATTATTGATACACAATACAGTCACGTAACCAACCATTGAATTCCAGACGTACATTTGAAGTGTTGCAGGTTTAGGTTGACAAACAGCGCTGCTTTTCTGCACTGTCAAAATGTCACCCATACATCAGTGTCATAACTGAAAGAAAAACCATAAGTGAACCACTATTGTTGATAGACCTCCCTGCATCTTCACAATGATAATAGGCACCCCATTTAAAAAAAATGTAGCTATATATGGAGAATGAATGAGAGCGAGGAGTGAAAGACAGGAAGTGAATGCCCTGTAAACCATGACCTACGACCCCCTAATCAGTCAGCATAGAGGATGAACCCTGAGAAGGTGCTGTATTTGTTGCTGTTGCCCCCGTGGGCCTTGCCCCCGTCCAGTTTGATGAAGACCTCGTCCCCGGCATCCAAATGAAGGATGACACTATTGCTGGCGTAGTCATAACTCTGGTCCTGGTCTTGGGCTATGGCACTGGCCCTGACCTGAAAAAGATACAGCGCATGTGTGAGAGAGGGGGAAAGAAAGAGAGAGAGTGAAGGAAGGAAGGAACGAAGGGAGGAAGGAAGGAAGGAAGGAAGGAAGGAAGGAAGGAAGGAAGGAAGGAAGGAAGGAAGGAAGGAAGGAAGGAGAGAGAGGGGGAAAAAAGAGTGAAGGAGAGAGAGAAAGCAAGATTTTAACAATGACACAAACAGATCACATTCAATTGCACAAAAGAAGTCCTGGGTGTATTTAGTTTTGCTGTACTTTACAGGAGTAAAAAAAAAAAGGTATCCATTGCCAAAAACGAATAACAATGACGTGCATGTAATTCAAACACCATTTATCAACAACAAACAATGAATTAGAAACGGCAAAAACAATGGTGGCATTGGTTTTCCAGTGAAGAACATCCAATGAAAAGTAATTAACTGACTTAAGCACGTCGACCAACGCCACACCTATTTACAATGAATGTCTTTACCAAGGTCTACTACATAGTTTTGGGGAAGGGGTGGACTGATTGAATAAGAAGTCAAGTCATCAAGATGTTTGTGTAAAACTGTCCCCCACAGCAAATCCCTTGTTTTTATCCACCGTGAATAAGGCCTATGACTCAACTGGAAAAATGTGCCCTATTTTCTCTACTATTACCCAGATTTACAGTCAGACCTCCAATATTTCAAGGTTGAAAGCAGAAAATCAGTGTCCGGTGCTCGAGAGAGAGAGTTTCAAAAGCAGCCTTGGAGATATTGCTCTTTGATAAGAAGATATTTTCTTTGGGACCAATCACAGTAAGGTACTTAATTGTTACCCAGAAATTATCTAATATTGAGATAGAAATGTCTGCATTGGACCTTTAATTAAATCACAACTGCGCTAAATCGGGAGCGAAGTGTCTGAACCGCTTTCACACATTTTGAGTCCACGTCGGAAAAATAGTGACACTGTGTGACTTCAAGGCGCTTTTCCAACACTGAAGAACATACAACTAGTTTTTTTTTAAGCTATTAGCTAAGAGTTGGTGTTGCCAGGTTGGAGTGCGCTTAGATCTGCAACACTGTAGGCTAGGCAAGATAACTTCTCTGGACTGTTTTTGCACTGTCTAATCCAACTAACCCTCCGGGTACGACTGTCTTGCTGCCTGTTTCAGAGCGAGGACCAAAACAAAAGCATGGGGTTGTAATTAGTGCTGGCTGAACGAGGACGTAAAAAGCAAAATATCATGAGCCCTGAAGGCTCCTGGGAGATGGCTTGGTCAGAGTGACAGGACGATGACGGATGTCAGTGCATGGATGATTGGTGACATGACATGGCTGTACCCTTCCCTCCCTGTCATCAAGAATATAAACACTTGGCAAGAGAATCTACTGCAAGGTTCCCCAACTAGCGGCCCATGAGCCGAATTTGTCCCGCGAGTGGTTTTATTTGGCCACTCAAGTTTTCTGAGCAAACAATGATATATGGTTGGACATAAAATACTGTAAAAACACTAGGAAATCAGCTCCAATTTCTTTTAATTTTGGAAATATGTTCCCAGGTATTCACACACATAATAGAGACGTGAGGCTTGATTATGATTATAATGATTGATTATAATGATTATAATGATGATTATAATTTAGTCTAATATTATATCTGTTTGGGCTTCTTGAGGTCAATTTGCAGTCTACAGATTATTATTCAGCCCACGGCTGAATCTAGTTGATGATCCCTGATATACAGTACTGTATTACGATAAGGTTTGTGTCATTTAAAAGGCTCCTTACAATATTTTCCAAAGGAAGTAAACCTATTGGAGTAGTGGTTAGCAAGTTTGCCTATGGGCTGGAAGACCAAGGTTTGTGATCTGCAAGGGGAATTGCACTGTCTCTGTCCACTACAATGTATTTATGTTCTTCACAATAATGAATCATCATAAGGACTCTGGCAGCAGTAACACATAATTACACAATTAATGATACATTGTAAAAGTATGACAATTACATAAGAACTATTGGCCTAGCTATAATAAAAAAAATATTAGAATCATTTTGTAAATGGGCTCCCGAGTGGCGTAGTGGTCTAAGGCACTGCATCTCAGTGCACGAGGTGTCACTAGAGTACCTGTTTCGAATCCGGCCGTGATTGGGAGTCCCATAGGGCGGCCCACAATTGGCCCTGTGTCGTCGGGGTTTTGCTGGAGTAGGCCGTCATTGTAAATAAGAATTGGTTCTTAATTGACTTGCCTAGTTTAAATAAAGGTTTAAATAAAAATAAATAAAAAGTATGACAATTACATAAGAACTATTGGCCTAGCTATATATATGTGCCCTTGAGCAAGGCACTTAACCCTCATTATTCCTGTAAATCGCTCTGGATATGAGTGTCTGCTAAATTACTCAAATGTAATGCTAATCTATAATATAAAGTGTGTCCTATAAAGCTTATGGTGGATTGCACCGTCAAGGTTTCCCTCTGTGTCAGTTACATTTACAATGTCAATGTCTGTGACATGTCTGCACTCAGAGCAATAAAAACAGAACATTATCAGGTAACTTATACAAGCAGTAAAATCAGACTTGAAAAAACTACACCATGTGGAACAGTGCGGACTGTGAAGAGACACACACACACAGGCGCAGACACACACATACACAAACACATGCTAAAACACGCACTACACACACGTACATATAGCTTTTGTGTTGTAGATATGTTGCAATAGTGTGTAATAATGTGTTGTGAAGTGTAATGTTTAATTGTATGCAAATTGCCTTAATATTGCTGAATGCCAGGAAGCAGATCCATAAAATAATACAAATACAAAACACTTATCTAAAAGCCCATGTTCAATATCTACTAGCCTACACGTTGAACGGGTTGATATACAACATAACAGTTATGCACACTGGCAATGCATCATTGATTATGGTCTGTTTTAATTGAACTATGTCAAGGGGCTGTATATTAGTGTGTGTGTGTGTGTGTGTGTGTGTGTGTGTGTGTGTGTGTGTGTGTGTGTGTGTGTGTGTGTGTGTGTGTGGAACTGAGATATTTATATCCTGTTGACATGTCTCAGGAAGCATCATTCGACGATAATCATGTTCCTACAGCTCTGGGGTGAAGTTTAGGATCAGCTGATCTGGGATCAGCTTCCCCTCCCCTATCATTACTTTAACCATTAATGGCAGAAATGCAACTGACCCAAGATCAGCGTCTAGGGGCAACTTCACCCTATACTCCGTTCCTACAGTACATGAAGATACACACGCTCTCTTTCACAATTTCTCACCGCGGTTTCCCACCCTCTTCTAGTGATTAACGGACCATGCCACTGCCAGCCTATGATCACGACACCCATGTAGATTAATTCATCATATTAGGCACTGAGACCCCCATTAAACTGCAAGTAAATGCGAGGCCCATGTTCGGAATGTAATCCGATCATGGCTGTTCCGATAGGGATAATGAAAGGTGCGAGCAATTTTGCGAGCAATTTTGTTAGGCTACATTGTATCGTTGTTTCTTCTTCAGAGCTCACTATTGAGCAAGTTGACGCGTTTTTAAGTTTAGCACTGTATCCACACATTGTTCTGGTGTTCCTAAATGTTGTATGATACAATTGGAATCACCTTCACAATTATTTAATAAATTAATTGTATTTTCTCGAGATTTGTATTAAATAAAATGACGTGTAGGCTACACTAGATGTCATTGGAGCGCTATACATGTGTCTTATGTGAACTGTTTTGCATTTTCCTTCATCCTTTTGACCGTCATTATTCAAATACATTACATTCAATGCATCATCTTATTTTGGAAAGAACATGCTGATATTTTCTGCCATCTTTGCCGCAAGATTGCAATAACTATTTACCGAGTGTGGACTATATTGTTGGCATAAATTCTGCACAGTTTTGTTGCATGTTTTGATCAGTGTGAATGGGCGAGTTGATATGGTAGGCGCAGTGCACAGCTGGTGGTGCTGGAATAGCAAGACTCCGCTGCTGTTTTCTTTGCGCCGACTTGCGTAACAGTTCGTGTTCCTGAAACCATACTGGTGGGCACCGTTTTAAGGGTTACCACAGGTTAGTGAAAAGCATGAGCTCGCGCACACCCCAAAATGGTTAGTAGAGGTGCTGGCTAAAGGAGCGTAAACTGTACACTATAAACTACTGGGCGCTTATATATGTTATAGATAGAGTGTAGGCCTCGCTTTATTTTATATAGTATATGGTTACATCAGGCTAACGTCAGTATTATGGGGCCTTCTCCCTATTTTTAGCTTACAATTTGTCAAAGTTGAAGTGCATTGCGGTTGTATTCCCCATTATTGTAATCGTGCTGCTTCGGAAACATTTTAGTGAGGACTAGGCCTATTATACAAGTTGAGCAAACCGAGAGTGACATTTTGACCAACTAACATGAACTTTAATTTGATCATGCTGTGTAGGTAATGTAACAGTTACATTCAAAATGTGTTTTGTGGATTTAGGCTAGCTAGCCTATGTGGCCTAACAATTGTCTTTTGGAAATGTGTATGTTAAACAATGTATGGCCACAGTGGCGTATGAACGCAATTCTAATAGGTTATAGGCCTAGAGCAAACAAAGCCATTATCACAACATACAGTAAGTAGGTTGTAATATGGCTTTTTCCTGGTTTGGCGCCCCTAGTGATTTTACCCACGCACGCTACTGCCTTCAAAACGCAGGGCTCACGGTTATTCAAATGACATATTCACTGCAGTTTACAGACTAGAGTTTTGTACTCACTTGAAAACAAAAATAAAATTCATCATTGCATTGTATTGTTGGATAGGGCGGATACTTGGAGAGTCTGGAGAGCGCACAGAGTCTTTTGATAATCAGATGGGTTTTTTTTCAATTTGCGACTAGATTATCTGCAATAGCCTCGTCTACCGTATGTAGGCCCACTGTTTCAAAAAGATATAGCAAAATAGCCTATCTCAAATAACATGTAGCCTACCGGATAATGTGAAGACACAATGTATGAAATGAATTGAAGAAGAAAGTCTGAAGTGATGATGAAGACGAACTTTAAGACAAAAATGATATGCCATCTGTTCTGTAGCCTATACATAATGAACTGCCATTTATACATTTTTATAAAGCAGGTGGTTAAATGCTGACACCATTTGATTGCGATAGTATGCTCTGCCCTCGCTCTTTATTTTTTTTAAAACATTTAATTTGTGGAACGCGGAAGCAGAGTTTAAAAACGCGGGAATATTTTTAGGAGAAGGACTGATAATGTTTCCCACTGAATTTGGTCAGGCTGACCTGATTGCATTTACATGGAGCTGGAACACAATGCAAATCTGCTTACATTCTGAACACGCGCATTGTGCGCATATAGACCTTGCATTAACATGTGTTTCTTGTTATGCGAATACAAATGCGCATACAGCTCGCGTTTTTTATGCAAGGTTTAAATGGGGTGTGAGTGTGCGCACACTTGTGATTATTTCATGTGCATGTCCACATGAATCATACTTTTAATCGTGCCTACTGTAACCAGCCCCTCGCGGAGAACACTGAATGTCTGACACCCTCATACCAGTCTGTTTGAGTTATACTGTCACTCCTTGTCATGGTAAACATATTGTGTACAGGGAATGAAATGTTAGCAAAACAGGTTCTGGATTTCACACTACACCAGGGTTAGGGTGAATTTGAATAGAAGTCAGTCAATGAAGGAAGTTATTTGAATAAAACATTAAAAAGTGGAAAAACATATACTTAAATAAATAGCTTCCCCTTTTCAGTTTATTGAAAAGTCATTGAAAATGGATGCCCCTTTTGCCTCTTTCATGGATGACTGACTTTCGTAATTGTCAGAAGAATCATGTGTGCCACTGTATTTTCAGAGGGAAAAGGCAAGTAAAAAAGAGTAGGCCTAAAAGTAAAAGAGTTAAAGTGTGACAGTGTCACCCACCAGACCGTTCTTCAGCAGGTCCGCCCACATGCTGGTGCCATCCCCTCCCCTCATCAGCACATTGTAGATGAAGAAGTAGGTGCCGGGGATCTTGCACGTGAACTTGCCAAGCGAGCCGTCGTAGTTATCCCCCAGGTTGGTGACCACATCGTCAAACTTCAGGACCTCGTAACCCTCCTGGGGGTTTCGGAGTCCCGCAGAGAAAGCCACCCGTGGCGTGGTGCTGTAGGTGGCTGTGGCGATGGCTCCTTGGCCCCCCAGACCCAGTATCCCCGTCTTCAAAGTGTCCCCTCTGTCCCCTGGGGGTCCTTTGGGCCCAGACGGACCGGGCTCTCCGGGTGGTCCCGGGGGTCCGGGTTTCCCGGGCCGTCCGGGCTTTCCCTGTGGACCGTGGCCACCATAAGTGGGCAGTGGCGGGCCGATGCTGTGGTCAATCAGCTCCTCAGCCTCTGCTTCTGCCTGGAGGCCCGTGGTGGAGGTAGCTTTCCCTGTGCCCCCTGAGTCCAGATAGGGGTCGCACACCATGCGGCAGGTGCCTAGCATCTCAAAGTGGCTGGCGTCGTCTGCGCCCACTGAGCTGACCAGCACGGGGATGAGGACCACCAGCACCAGGACTAGCATGACCCCCACGGCGGCTGCCACCAGGGTCTTCCTCCCAATGCTGAGCCGCGGAAGGGGCTGCGCTGCCAGCGTGGAGCTCTCCGGGGCGGGAATGGTGGATCCTGGGTAGTGGGCCGCCGTCCACCTGCGAGACCAGGGATGCGCTTACGATTCCCGGGAGAGACGCAAGACAGCGCGTGAGTGAGAGCGCAGAGGGAGAAGAGGAGGACGAGAGTGAAAAATTTTGTGGGAAGGGGTAGACAGAGATCAAAATCAGAGGGAGAAGGATGGAGAAAGAGAGACAGAGGAAGACAGATATAAAAAGAAGAGGAAGCAAGAGGAAGAGAAGGAGCAAAAAGCACTCGCACTCACCGCTGACTCAAATGTATATGACTCAGGGTTGGGGGAAAACAAGAGGTGGGGCCTCGTTCCTGGGAGAGAGAGAGAGAGCGAGAGAGAGAGAGATGAGAATCCTCTTTATGTTGCTGAACTGTCACTTTACTGAGTAGCTCTGCGGGTGAAAGACAAAGAGCGAGAGAGAGAGAGAATCTTATTTACTGAGCAGCTTTGGGGGCTTCCCTGAGGTGAGAGGATTGAAAAACACAGGCACAAATTTTTCGTCCAATCAAACAAAACACCTATTCGTCTGTACATATCTTGGGGTCACTGTGCTTCGTTGAAATATAAACTATAACAAACTATCACAGATTATTGTGAAATAGACACAAATTACTTATAAAATAATTTGTGATAGGCACACCTGTATTACACGATTTTTATCACAAAGCATTTCATGTGTATTAAACTATTTTCTTTCTTCATAACATTTGAGTACGTTACACAAATTCTAATTTGTTGTAGCTAACATTAGCTAGGCTAGCTAGGTGGCTAATTCTAAGGTTAGGGTTAGGGGTTAAGGTTAGGGTTAAGTTTAGGGGTTAAGGTTAGGGTTATGTCTACGGGTTAGGGTTAGGGGTTAAGGTTAGGTAACATGCAAGCTAAGTAGTTAAAGAGTTAGGGTTGGGGTTAAGGTTACGTTAAAGAGTTAAGGTTAGGTTAGGGTTAAGAGAAGGGTTAGCTAACATGCTAAGTAGTGAAAAGTAGTAAGTTGTTGCAAAGTTGCGAATTAGTTATAATGCTATAGTTGTCCTTGATGAGATTGGAACACGCAACCTTTGGGTTACTAGACTTTCTGTTTCATGCCCACCCATCCTCTACGACCAACCACCATTCTATTGTTTCTGTATCCTACTGTCTTTACCTGTGATTGAAATGCACTGTATACAAAATTGTGTACTGCACACAAAGAAATACACTTTTTTGTGTGCCTGTCACGAATTTCAAGAAGCAATTTGTGTCTATTTCACAATAACCTGTGATACTGGGTTGTAAAACTCATTATCTCGGGGGGCAGCAGGAAGTGCATCTGTGTAAATATTAAAGATGCACTGTGCAGAAAACACTCCACCATGTCTTGATCTGTGGTTAGGCTATTAGCTGGCCAAAATTAGGCTACATGAAAATTGCAATACTATTAATATAACCGTGTGTTAGTGCGGGTTTTCAGTGAATTAATGTCAATCATGAAGCTCATTTGCATTTCCCTTCTGCGCAGGAAAAATTCTCAGCAACAACAGAGTGATCAAATTTAGATCGGCATCTATAGGACTTAACATAAGTTAACATAAGTTACTGTATCGGAGGACCTGAGCCCTAGGACCATGCCTCAGGACTACCTGGCATGATGACTCCTTGCTGTCCCCAGTCCACCTGGCCGTGCTGCTGCTCCAGTTTCAACTGTTCTGCCTGCGGCTGTGGAACGCTGACCTGTTCACCGGACGTGCTACCTGTCCCAGACCTGCTGTTTTCAAGTCTCTAGAGACAGCAGGAGCGGTAGAGATACTCTTAATGATCGGCTATGAAAAGCCAACTGACATTTACTCTTGAGGTGCTGACTTGCTGCACCCTCGACAACTACTGTGATTATTATTATTTGACCATGCTGGTCATTTATGAACATTTGAACATCTTGGCCATGTTCTGTTATAATCTCCACCCGGCACAGCCAGAAGAGGACTGGCCACCCCTCATAGCCTGGTTCCTCTCTAGGTTTCTTCCTAGGTTTTGGCCTTTCTAGGGAGTTTTTCCTAGCCACCGTGCTTCTACACCTGCATTGCTTGCTGTTTGGGGTTTTAGGCTAGGTTTCTGTACAGCACTTTGAGATATCAGCTGATGTAAGAAGGGCTATTTAAATAAATTTGATTTGATTTGAACTTTTGCCTTAGTAGAGTATAGGGGTGCTATTGTGCCAAAAGGAGTAAATGGATAGAACATTTTTCCAGAAACGACTTTGTTGAACAGAAAGGGGTACACCTCCACACACCCACGAACAAAAGTATATTGTTTGACTAAAACTAAGGATTTGTGTGGTGTTCATTAGATAAGAAATTTTAAAAAGCCAAAATTGGATGTGAACAATTGACTTCCATACTGAATCTTAAACAGCATGTCTAGTTTCTTGGCCATTTATTATTAACACGCTGTCCTTTGTGTAAAATGTTTAGTCTAAAGTTTTAAAAAACATGGGAATTTTTTATTTTATTTAGTATTATTTTATTTCTCCCTATATAGGCTAATTAGACATTGAAGCAATTCCAGCCGAAGGGTGTTTCAGATGTCAGACAGAACAAAGCCAGCGGAGAGTTACTCAAGAATGCTGTCATGGCTTCCGACAGTATAGCCTCATAAATGTGGGGGCATAGCAAAGAGGATTCCTGTTTTTCCTATATTAACATGACATTATGAAATGTTTGTAATGGTTGTAATGGTGTGTGTCTGTGCATACATGTGTGTGTGTTGTTATTAATGAATAAATTACAAAAAGTTTAGATGAAACTGTGATGGTGTTTTGTGTTGGACAGATAATACATGATCAAATGTATCTTATATACAAAAGAGGTCAAGGAGGAAAAGGGTGGTGTTATGGCCTAGTTGACTAAATTCCTTACAGTCATGTTTTGGTTAAATTTATAGACGTTTAAATTCTGTAAAATGTGCTCTCAAACAAGTTGTATATCTTGCTACATTAGACAAGGACTCCCCCTAGTGGTCAAAAGTATACTAGATTAATGTGTGTTACTGCTTGGCTGGAGCAAAGGCCTGCACCCAAAGTGGCTCCCGTAAGGTGAAATGCCAAAACCTGACCTATAACTTAAGGACAAAAAGAGGACAACAATGTCTTAGGTTTGATATCTGCCTTCTGGTCTGTTAGACCATTTATTTTGCCCCAAAATATTGGCATATCACCAAGTATATAAGGGCAAGGGGTCGATTTGGAATGGGCGTTAGACAGAATTATTCCGTCCACCATTGGCAATATTGTCCTCAATTGCACTGTCAGTTCTACTGTGATAAAATGTTTCTCACCCAACCACAGATGTATCTCATACGAGCACAGGGGATATGGAAATGTTTTTTGTGGCTCAAGGAGCATTGTGTCATCAACCGGAGGGTGTTTGAGACACAACAGAGAGAGAGACACAGTAAAGCCAAGGGACGGTGACTCAATAATGCTGTCATGGCCCCCCGACAGTATAGCCTCAGAAACGTTGGGGAGTAGAGAGGAGGATTCCTCTTTCCCATTGGCAAAGAACAACATAGTCCCTAAGCTAAGGACATCCCCTTAAAAGATGCCCTAGCTAAACATGATGAGCATGCAGTATAGCTTTGTCTATGGGACAAATTGAACGAGATTGTTTTTTTCCCTTCTTGTATAAAATGGTAACTGCTGGACTTTTTCTGAGGCACCTTTAGGTATGCAATTGATATTTTAATGGTAATAATGCATAATCATGTACAAAATGATGTATAATAATGTGATAATGCCTCAGACCTTGAATTTCTTTGGTAAGAATGATATGTATTGCAAAATAAAAATACTTCAGCCATTACTAAGAGTTTGCTAGTAGGTGGATACCATAATGTGTCCCAAGAGATAATGTATGTCCAATACAGGTCATTTATGTGTCTTTTTATAAATAAATATATGTCCTCTGTTTCACAGGCACACAGATTAGGCCTACAGGTTGACACATGCGCAAGACAATGGATGCATTCTCATTTCATAGGAACTGGTCCATGAAGTTCAATCCACCTACAGTGTCTCAGGGGTAGAGGTCTAACAGCACAGCCCTAGAAGTGCATGGTACTATCAACTCACACTTGCCAGATACCACATTCTATTAAAGGTCCAATACGCAGAAATTGCTACGCCATTTCCTGGTTGCTAAAATTCTAATAGTTTGTCTAATTTCAGTTTATGTGACAAAACAAGCAATGTATAGCGTAGAGAATCATTGTACCATCTAAACTGCTGTGAAATATCTTTTGAATAACCAAACATATTGTAATTGTAGCTTTTTGAAGATGCAAAAATGAAACTTAAGAATGGGAGGCATAGAAATAGCACAACTAGAACAGCTCTACTGCTTCTTAGACTTTTTTTCAATGAGAATGATGGATCTATTACTCACATTTCTGTGTGAATTTAGTCTGGTTACCTAAAAAGTTACATAGTGCACCTTTAAACAACAGCCAGCCAAGTATGTGTTGCCTTTCTGGTTTCATACCTGGCAACCCGAAGCCACAGAACCTGTGCTGTGCACAAACAGTACTGATAGCCAAGTATGTCTGTAAAGGCTTTAGGTTTCTGAACAAACCTGGCAACCCTCAGCTACTGAACCTGCTTCATGCACTAACAGTGACTGACTGTTTGGGATGTTTGTACACTTACCTTAATTGTACTTTATGTACCCTGTGATGAACCTGACTATTTTGGCTTTAGAGTATATGGCATTTTGCATTGGGGGTTTTCTGATACATAAAACAAGAGTAAAACAACATATACATATACATTTAGAAATAGAAATAGGAATGTAAAGGATTCTATCCACCCTGCATATCACTACTGGCTTGCTTCTGAAGCTAAGCAGGGTTGGTCCTGGTCAGTCCCTGGATGGGAGACCTGATGCTGCTGGAAGTGGTGTTGGAGGGCCAGTAGGAGGCACTCTTTCCTCTGGTCTAAAAAATATCCCAATGCCCCAGGGCAGTGATTGGGGACACTGCCCTGTGTAGGGTGCCGTCTTTCGGATGGGACGTTAAACGGGTGTCCTGACTCTCTGAGGTCATTAAAGATTCCATGGCACTTATCGTAAGAGTAGGGGTGTTAACCCCGGTGTCCTGGCTAAATTCCCAATCTGGCCCTCAAACCATCATGGTCACCTAATAATCCCCAGTTTACAATTGGCTCATTCATCCCCCTCCTCTCCCCTGTAACTATTCCCCAGGTCATTGCTGCAAATGAGAACGTGTTCTCAGTCAACTTACCTGGTAAAATAACGGTAAATAAATAAATAAATAATAAATATCCAATCATTCTGAATAATTTTATTGATAAACAATTAGTTATTTAATACAGTTTTGATATTTTGAAGAATGTATTTGTATTTTACTATTAGTTCTGTGGCATATTATTTTTGAAATGTGTAGGGATGACAAAAAATATAATTCACAAATGTACCAATGTACAAATTATTTTCTGCAAAAAGCAGAATTTATCTGGAAAACACTATTTCCCTCATTACTTCATAATTAATTCACTGCCTTGATGTCATTGTTTGATGAAACAACATTTGTGAGTGGAATTTGTGTGTTGAACTGGCAAAAAATTCCCTAGAGTATAGCCAAAGTAATATAATTAAGCAATAATGCCCGAGGAGGTGTGGTATATGGCCAATATACCACGGGTAAGGAATATTCTTCAGCACGACGCAACACAGAGTGCCTGGACACAGCCCTTAGCCGTGGTATATTGGCCATATATCACAAACCCAGAGGTGCCTTATTGCTATTATACACTGGTTACAGTACCAACTGTAAAAATGTATGTGTTGTCATACCCGTGGTATATGGTCTGATATACCATGGCTGTCAGCCAATCATCATTCAGTGCTCGAACCACCCAGTTTATAATAAACCTTGGAAAATTGCAGAAATGTGTTACAATATATTAAAGAGCCAGTTGCGGACCCAACCCTATGTGTCATTTCCTCACCTGTACAGGTTGTCAGAAAACTTACTCCAGTCATCATTCACCATTCCGTTACTATTTCACAACCAAAACAAACTGTGAATGTATCCAATGAGTTTGCAGGGTCACACGCTTATGTAGTTATTGTGTGCTAGGAAAATGGAACCAAATAGTAAACTTTTGATTACTTGGATAAATTGTGGGCTATATTTTAACAAACCTAATGCAGCGGGGGGGGGGGGGGGGGGGACAGACATTGTTGCTACTTTCACAACTTGACACCTCACTGGCCAATCAGAACGTGCTCCATGGCCAAATACGTGGAAGCTTCAAGTTGTGTTTTTATGGTCTTTTATTTATTGCATTGTCATCAACTCCAAAATGAATGTTAGTCCTTTATAGCCTAATTCGCTAAATAGCCTGCCCCATATTTGCTAAATATGTTGAATATCTTTGCAGTACACATTGTTCTAGTTGCATTGCTTCAATATGGAAATACATAGTTAAACATAGGCTATAGCATTTGCACTGATATAGGGGCTATCCGCAGACTGTAAATTGCAGTCTGGAAATGGACATGCCAAACGTAGTCAATAAGCAATATTCAATTCACTAAGCTATTGATGAAGCCTAAAAAGACAGTTTATAATTCTAATCAAAATCTTTTAAAAAACGAAACAGCTTGTTTTAAATAGGCTATGTCTATGTACAGTTACAGGCACCATGATTGCTCCCCGTGGGCTTATAGCCTAACAAGGATAAGCCAACTTATTTTCACAGGAGCTGTACAAAGATCCAATATAAAGAGAAAGGGGGAATGTCCACTCACCAATATACTGCTCCCAAATGTAATGTTTTATACATTTACATTTAAGTCATTTAGCAGACGCTCTTATCCAGAGCAACTTACATTTAACCTTTTTTTTTTTTTTTTTTTTTTTTTAAACTAGGCAAGTCAGTTAAGAACAAACTCTTATTTTCAATGAAGGCCTAGGAACAGTGGGTTAACTGCCTTGTTCAGGGGCAGAACGACAGATTTGTACCTTGTCAGCTCGGGGATTTGAACTTGCAACCTTTCGGTTACTAGCCCAACGCTCTAACCACTAGGCTACCCTGCCGCCCCACATGGGTGTATGTGGGGCGGCATAAACATCATGGATCCATCTTACGTATCGTATTTGCACTTCTCCAGAAATAGCAGACAAAATTGCATTGCCTTCCAACCATGTACCTTCTCAACATAAACCCAAGTATGGTTTTATTAAATTAAACGAAAAACGAATAATCTGTTTTTTAAAACAGCAACAATATTTCTAAATTGGATTGAGTCAGAAGCATGGTGTCATAAATAGCATCTTTCGTTCCATGAGCATAAGGCAATGTGTGCACACGTAGGCCTCTTCGGCAGGAGGCACTGCAACTCTCGCCTCTCGCATCTCCAAAATAGTTTTTTAGGAGCATATACCCATGTGGGTGATTGAAAGATGAACTGAGGTCCACACTCCAGTCCAGTTGGTGGTGGTAATGCACCTTAAAGTTGGTTGCCAACCGTCATATAAAGTCCAAAGAAGAAGAAGAAATCTGAAGGAGGAGAGATTACTCGAAACTAACTCGGGTTACCCTTTTATCTGTTGATTAACTATTGGAGTAGAGGAACTTGTGCTTATCAGGTAAAATAACAACCCAATGTTTATATCCCAGGACAAATTAGCTAGCAACAGCAAGCTAGCAAGCTAAATTGCCATAAATGTTTAATGCTTTTCAACCTGTCCCCAAATTAATACAGTTGGTTCAGAGTTCGTTTTGATATTTCAACCTAGCTGTCCTTATCGTTTCTGGTGTGGATGGACAAAATCAATATATGCACAATGCGCGTGCGGTCTAGTCAGCATGTTAGGGCTTACATAAAGCTGTCCCAACAGCAGAGTCCCAACAGCGGTCCCAACCCCTTACCACTGCTACACCTGGCTATCAGCGGAGCCTTGTCTGGCAGCGAAACAGTTCATTCAGCCTCATTTACTGCCTTTAAAAAAACATAGCTGATATGGCTGACTTGCTTAAACAAATGTGGTTTCTACTGACAATTGAGAGGTACAAACTATAGCATAAGAAAACGACAAACAGATAAGAGGCAATCCATCATTTCGATTAAGACAATGAGCGAGCTAGGACAGACGTAGTCAATATAACTACTTGTTCAGCACTTTTGAAATGTACAGCGACAGAATTCAGTACATGGGTCATTCTTACAGTGTTCTCCCTGTACACCAAGTCAGAACCATAGGATAAATAAAGGGGGCATATAAGCAGACAATGAAAGCTCTTACGATATTTGATGATTACATTTCTCTAAAACAGGTTATAGGCTACATGTGCACCACCAAGTCAGAACAGTAGGCAAAATTAACAGGGGAAAATATACCAAATTATTAGGGTGAGGCACATGGGCTAAAGTGGCGGTCAGTGCCATTTAAGATGAGGGAGGACCATTGTTTTTTCATGAGCATGGCCTTATTTCTATTACAGTGTATTGGATGACTCTCATTCATATTCCATTCACCCAGTTCAATGTTACAGCGATAGGTTTATGCTACTATATGATACTCAAATTTTCCCTATACCCATCATGAGGTTGCTACAACCTATGAATGAAAGTTTACAACGTAGATGCACACAGGTCAAGAGACAAATTTGAGGTGACAGAGTGACATTCAATACCGAGAAATTCTATTGGACAAATTCAGGTATGTTTATCCCCGTTTGTTCTGTTTGCTTCTGTTTAAAAAATGTTTTTCAACAGAGTCGGCAGAATGAATATACCCCTGATCACACATTAACAGAGTTCACTCTCATAACAGCCACGTTGTATTCCTTCTCTTCCCTTCGCTTGAGGACTTCAATTTACCACAAATCTGCTGTATATGAAGTTTGTGGAAAACACGTTCCAAGCCAAACCTCTACAAACAGCCTACATCGCTGTCACCATATTAGCTAAAGTAACGTCATAGTCAACATAGCTAATAGAACTAATGAGCTAGTAAACCCGCTATAATCATGCAGTAACATTAGTGTACAGTCAGTTAGCAGTGCGGGCCCCGGTGGCAATAAATTAGTAATACCAAAAACTTACCTTGACTTGGAAGAAGAGTTCCAGTGTTGTGTTGGAAAGTCATAGCCAGCTAGCTAACATAGCATCCCTCTGTTTCAGCAGGGTGTGTCTGTAGGCTAAACTAGCTAGCTGCATTTGCTAGCTAAGTAAGTGATAGTGAAAAAATGACAATATCTCTCTATTTCTCTCTTT